>NC_065537.1:48528301-49152051 GCF_932294415.1 Quercus robur | reverse complement strand
GTAGCAACTGTTCAAAACTTGGAGAAAAAAAATGGCTCACTACATCAAAAGGGGCACTGTGGAGGTATTGCCTCTTTTTATATAGTTAGTAGAAAAAAAAAAAAAAAAAACACAAATCGATGACTAAAAAAATATATATATATATATATATTAAATAAACCAAAATTACTATAGTTTTTATACATTCACCTAACAAGTGTCACAACATTTTCACAAAATATTTATTTTCAGTTTTGGTTGGTCACAGATTCATATTTTATTATTTTATTTTGATTTATAAGGAATTGATACCTTAATAATTGTGAAAATATTGTAAAATTTGTTGTGTCAGTATAACAATATATATAAAAGGAAAAAAAAAAAACAAACGGAAAACTGAAAAAAAAAATAATAAAAATAAATAAATAGCTACGGTACCACTTGGTAATGTAGCTACTGTTCAAAAAAAAAAAAAAAAAAAAAAAAGAAAAAGAAAAGAAGAAGAAGAGACAAAGTGGCTCACGAAACCAAAATGATATTGTAGAGGCATTGCCTCGTTTTATATTGTTAATAGAAATGAGCGATCTTTAAATAATAATAATAATAAAGATAACGAAGTGAAGTTATCGAAATTGAAGTCTTGAACCCATCTTCATTACGTGATGAAAAATTAAGTGATAGAAAGATACTTAATTTTGTCCGATTCATAAAAGATACAGGTCCCTCTTTTTTGGGTACCTATCACCTAACACATTAATTAATAAAATTATTATTTCTCCTTTTTTTTTCTTTTCCTTTTAAATTTTTTTTTTTTTTTTTTTATGCAGTCGTGACCCAGCCATTAAATAAGAGAGTCATTGTGTGTATTTTTGAAATGTGCTATTAAGATATTATTTGTGGTAAAATATTTTACAAAATTTTACAATTGAAAGAAAATATTTGTAAGTTTGACCAAATTTACGATAAAACAAATATAGTAAAATGCATAAAATAAAATACATACATAACATGTGTCGAGTTACAGACCAATAAATACTACATACACAACAAAACGAAAAAAGAGTATGGTCCCCAAACAAAGAAAGAGGTAATAATAAACGTGGGGCTGTATCATAAAGTATCTCTCTTTGTGATTGGCTTTTCCTTCTATCAGTCAATTCTGGCAATCGAGACTGTCCATAATGGCTGGATTTTTTTATTTTTTTATTTATTTATTTATTTTTTTTGGAGAGAGTTTCAACTTATGGCGTCCGCTCCTGATGATTGCTCTTTATCATCAGACCAAGACACCAATCAGTTTTTGGTGTTGGCGGGAATTGAACCCCAGATCTCTTATACAACCATCAGAGACTTTACCAGTTGAGTTAACTGGAACCCACAGATTTTTTTATTTTTCTTGGAGTGAGATAGAGTAGTTTTATAGAAAATTTTATTAGAAAATAATTCTGTCTCTTCTTTTAACTATTTTTTTTATACTACTAACTATTAAAGTATTGCTTAGATAGCTTATTTTTTATTAGTTTATTTTACTATTCAGTTTATTTTTACTATTTTTTATGATCTTACACTTTTTGATGTTATTCATGAGTTTCACTTTACTATTTTAATTAATTTTTACCTTTATTTATAATATTTTCAATAAAAAATTTTCAATTTCAGTAAAATAAGCGATTTCTAAATAGACTCTAAATGTGTGTGTTTGATTCCAAATTAAAAAATCAACTTATTTTACTATCCACTTTATTTTGTCACTATTTATGAACTTCATAATACTTTTTAGTACTATTTATGATTTTAAATTTTACTTTTGTTTATAATACTTTTAGTAAAAAATTTTTAATTTTTATAAAATAAATGGAATTAAACGTGTTCCTCACGAAAAAAAAAAAAAAAAAAAAAAACCCAAAAAACGAGTACACGGAAAAAAAGATAAAACTAAAAACAAAAGAGGAGTACACGTATCATAAAGTATCTCAGAGCCAGTTCTGGCAACCGAGACTGTCCATAATTGCTTGGACCGTAGGTACCTGCAAAAATCATTAAAAGTCTGTTTGACAAGTAAGTGTGAACACACTTTTAGTTATTTTAAATAATATTACATATAATTTTATATATTTTTTTTATTTTTGTGTATATTAAAAATATTTAAATAACACTGTCCAAATTCTTTTACCAAACATGCCTAACTTTGGTAGGTAGGAGGGGATATAAAGTTCTGGTGACTGTTCTGTACTGGTATTCGTCAATGTAGTAAATGCCTCTTTATAAGGGCCTGTTTATCGAAGTCTTGGTCATTGTAGTGAGTGTGCATTCATCTATGAGCGAGCTCAACAGAATTTCAAGCAAGCCGTTCTTACAATTAGGAACTACTTGTTCTAAGGCATAAGTGGTGTGGGAGTATCTAATCATCTCTTTCAAGTTACTCTGCATAGTGAAATTTACGGGCAGCTGCGTTTATTTGGAAGACAGCCAGTCTCGCTGCTTGTAAGTAATTGCATCTTTTTATTATCAAAATTTCCCTTGCATCAATGGCTGCAGTGTGGTTAAGTTTTTATTTTATTACGATCAATTTTATAAAGTAAAATGCGACTATTCACTAAAGTTTTATACACCCAGGATCAAATGACAGTCATTGTTAGGTTTTCAATGTTCTGATTCTTCTGAAGAAGAATGTGATGCATATATTATCTCATTAAAAGATTTGTTTGTTCATCGGTGAGTAACAATACAAGTATTCATTTGCCGATAATAATAATAATAATAATAATAAAAGTATTCACAAAAATAAAAAATGACACAATTCAGTATAAAGAGTGAGAAGAAAATAATTAAAAACAACTACTTTTATGGTTCATATTTTATAAATCTTAAATTTATGAAGATGGCGAATCTTCATTTTTAAGTTTTTAACTATGAAGCCTTCAATTTTCTCACACAAAAAAAGAAAAGAAAAAAAGAAAAGAAAAGAAACTATGAAGCTTTCAAATGCAAAACCGTTATAATAAATTGGGCTTATATTCTTAGTTAAAATAAAAAAGGGCTCAAATATTGGCCTTTCATGGCCCAGAGTATCAGCGTAAGAAATAAATCACAAGAATATATTTATAAAACAATATTTCTCAATCTAAAGAAGAAATTTATCTCAATTTGCAAAACTAGATCAATCTTAGATACCCAGGAAGTCGTGTCTATCCTTCTTAGATTTGTACCTTTCAAGCCTTCATTTGTTGAAACCGACTCCACAGGCCTTGTCCTCGGCATCCCACAAGAAAAACCCAGAAATCCGACCTCCTACATCTGCTTCACGCACTCTCACGTGCTTTCCACCGGTTACGGCGCGGACTCCATGCGCCTCCTAGATCTGCTTCTCTCTTTGTTGGTGTGTGTATTTGTATTTGTTTCTTTTTTTTTTTTTTTTTTTCTTTCTTTCCATATAAACACATAACGAAAATAAATAAATCTCATATCTCTCTCTCTCCCCGTGCTTTTTTGTTTTTGGTATAAAACCAGTAGATCTAGTTTCGTTTATTTCTGTTCTTTCCTATTTGGCTACTGAGAAAAATGAGGGAAAATTATGAACATTTTGAATGAAGTGAATATTGTATTATGTTTGTGTCTATGTCTTGATTTGGATTTGAGTTTTGATTTTGGATTTTTTTAGGTTTGTGTTCTTGTGTTTGGGATCTTGTGTTCTTGTGTCTACGTTTGAATCTGGGTTTGTGTTACTGTTTGTTTTTAATCAAGATGAACCCAGATTTAAATTCTAACATTTTTTTTGTTTTTATTTATGTTTTTTTTTTTATTTAGTTAAAATTGATGGATTAATTTTTTAAGTTAAATTAATGTGGATGATGACGTGAAAATTTTTATTATTATTTGAATGACCACGTAGTCACTCTGTGGATTAACAGTGCACTTCATCTACCAAATAGTTTATGTGCCTATTTGTTTCGGCTTTTCTAACCTAAAAAAAACACTTTTTGAAACCATAAATGTAATGTATGCCTATGGTGGAAGCTAAAAAGCAAACTAAAAAGCAACTTTTTCTGTAGCTCACGTGAAGAGAATGCAGGTTTTCTTAATGGAGCCTGAGAGCATCCACACCAGTTCATGTAAATTTATCAATCTATTTTACACTAAAAAAGTTACTTTTTCTATTTTACACATCTATCTTTACAAAATACCCACATCAGATCATCTATTATACAAGATATTTTATATAAATAATATTTTTATATTCTTTTTTTAATATTATTTAACCTACGCGTTCTTTTTCCAATCACTTATTTTCTTCCTTCTTTCTTTCTTTTTCATTGTATGTCGTTTCCTCTTTCTTTTCTTCCTCTTCTTTCTTCTTCTTTCTCTCACGGTCAAAACCCAGACGCACCAGAGAACTCCATCAACACCAGTCATCACAAGAACCACAACGCCTCTCCAATCCACCGATCTCCATCTCTATACCCATCAACAAGAACAACTTGTCCTGTTATATTCAACTAATTTTTGAATCAACTCTCCCTCTCGGTCTAATCCACACCATCTCGGTCACAAGCACCGATTCACAGCTCCGATCAGGCAAGCACCGATCTCCACAGCTCCGATCCACAAGCACCGATCAGGCAAGACCCATACCCATGAGCTCCGATCAAGCGAGACCCACGAGCTCCGATCAAGCAAGACCCACGAGCTCCGATCGTTCCAGTCAAGCACCGATCCACAGCTCCGATCAAGCAAGCACCGATCTCGACAGCTCCGATCCACAAGCACCGATCAGGCGAGACCCATACCCACGAGCTCTGATCAAGCGAGACCCACAAGCTCCGATCATTCCAGTCAAGCACTGATTGTTCCGATAAGCTCCGATCTCTCTATGTTTTTTTTTTTTTTTTTTTAGCAAGTGTATCTCTGTGTAGATTTGTCTGTGTAGATGTGTTTGGGTTAATTTTCTGTTAATTTTGGGTTGATTTTAGTTAATTTTCAGTAGATGTGTTTGGTTCATTTTCAGTTGATTCTGGCGCGCTGGTTGTTGTAATGGTTGGGGAAGAGTAGTAGTTTGATAGAGGAGAGAGAAAATAAAATAAAAAAATGGTTTACACGGTGAACAGTAACTGTGTATATATACACGGTTACTGTTCATTTACATAGCCGGGTGTAAATTATACACAACTTTACACCCACTGATGTGGGTGTTATTTTGCTCAAAATGTGTAAAACTTGCACCTTTTTCTATTTTAGAAGAGTTTACATGAGCTGATGGGAATGCTCTGAGCGCGGTGAGAAATCCTACCATTGGGTTATTAGTTTAGTTATCAAATTGCCCTTTACTTTTACTTAAAACTCTAAGTGATAGAGAGGAGTTTTCCGGTGAAATGACAAACACAGAAAATAATAGGTAAATATTTTCCATCTGAAATAAACTCCTTTAGAAGTGAGTGAGCCTTACCCTTTTTTTCTATGGAGTTTTCCTGTGATCCTTGCCAGAAAATGATGGTGGAGGTGGTGCTATGGCCGTGGAAGGAGATGAGAGAGTGATAGCTTATGAAAAAAAAAACAAAAAAAAAAAGAAGCAAATGAGTGGCCGGCCAAGAGAGTAAGGATTCTTGTGAGATGTGTGGTTGAGGGGAGTGGGGTAGGTGGGGTCACACGTGTGGCTCCTTAAAATATCTGTTTTTTTTTTTTTTTTTTTACTCTTGAAATGAGCTGGGACATTACAAAAGGTGTAGGGTTGGCTCTTGTGGCTGAGGAAAAACGAAAGGAAAAAAAGAAAAAAGAAAAAGAAAAGGGAAATGGGTTGGGTTGGGTGTGGGGCAAGGTGCCAATAAATATATTAAAATAATAGAATATATTTGAGTAATGCTAGTTTATAATATTGTGAAAATATTATAGATATAACACTTTTTAAAAAGAGAAATGTTAAAGTCAAATACTTTTTTACAAAATCTTTTATTAAGAGAGTAATTTATTATTAACATGAAGTAATTATATATATATATATATATATATACACGCACATTTTGTTCTTTTTAGTAATTTACCACTCAAATTACCACTCAAATTACCACTTTTATAAGCACTAGTCAAACACTTAACTTTTTCAAAAAACACTTTTTAACAGTTTTTACAAACACTTAGTTTTTTTAAAAAGTTCAATTTCATACCGCACTTTCTAAAAACTTCACTTTTTCAAAAAGCTTAGCTTCAAAAAGTTGAACCAAACTCACTCTATTTCCGCTAGTGAGATAACAGTATGAAGCAAAACAAATAACTCTTTCAATTTTAGGAACTACATGCAGGGAAATAAAAAAATGGGGACCATAAAGAAAATATGACCAAACTATAGGGACAAAAAATGTATTTACACCATAATTTTAAATAGGTTAGAAATAATTTTAAATAGTCAATAAATACATTTCATTAAGCTAGAAGTAATTTTAAATTAAAGAGTACTTAGCACAAAATTAGAAAATGTAAAATCTAATTGTAAATAGATCTCAATGACTTAAATTGAAATGTAGGATTAAATTCGAAGCTAGTAAAAGTATAAGATTTAATTTGAAACCACTTCTAAATTGTGTAGTTTTAAAATATAATTTGTGTTAATAAAAAAAGGATATAATTTGTCCCAAAAAGAAAGAAGAGAGTCATGGTATTGTTTACCTCGGTAGTTCAGCCATATATAAGTTTTCCTATTTTATCTTTTGGTCGGCCAGTAAATATTTCTGGACAGAATCAATCTAATCCTCTTGCAGCAGGAACTCAGCTCAGCCGTGCTGACGTATTACTACGAGCTTTTGTATATAATGCGTAGATGCTTTTTTTGAGTTGATACGTGATAGCTTTTTTAAAAAATAAAAAATAAATAAAGAACCAAAAAATAAAATGCTGACTTTATATTTCTTCTTCCTTTTTTTTGAATTTAATACAATCAGGAAATACAACTTAAAATATCTAAGGTAACTGATAGCTTTTTTCTCAAAACAAAAAACCTAACTGATAGCCAACTAAAAAGCATCGGAAAGAACTCCGGGAAGAAACACCATTGCGTAGAGAAACACGAATTTCCAAAAACTCGTACATTTTAACCGAGCGACATTTTTCTTCTTGCTTTACCCATAAGGCCATCTATCTAACTCTCAATACTTTGGATGTCCCATTTTCAAAGGAGTACCAAATGATTAATGTTAGTTAGTAGCATGCAAGTGTTGAGAGCCATTTGTGAGAATCCAGGTGGAAAGAAGGAAAGCCCAATAACAAGGGCAACAAAGAATTGGCAAAGTATACAACAAAATCATTAGGCCCAAGCGGCAGGAATAACGTATCATAAGCCCAAAAAATAAACAAATGGGCCTTGAAGAAGTAAGTGGGTTTAGAGAAGCCCGGAAAGAGAGAAGTATCATCCAATGGGCAGTGTATGATGTAGAAAAGTGAGAAAGGGACGCCGCAAGCCCAAAGTAATGCAAACTAAGAAAGTAAGGAGTTTATGGCAAGCCCACGAACCCCAAGGATGAAAATAAGATTATTGGGCTAGGGAAGTCTAATGAAATTAGTAAAAACCCATAGGAATGCAGAATTAGCGAAAAGGGTCGAGGAAGCCCAAAAAAAGCAAACGGGCCAAGGATGGCCAAGAAAAAAGACAAAAGGGACATAGGAGCCCATAAATAAAAGGAGACTAGTGGCCATACCAAGCCACTGGGAGAAGGAGTAAACGGCTGGCCTAAAAAAGGTCTAGTAGGATTAAATTATTACAGCAGGAATAACAGAAAGACATGGCAAGAAATGAGGGAAACCAAGGAGTGGGCCAAAGAAACGTAAGACCCATCATCAAATAAAGCCCAGCTCCTGAGAGGAGCGGGAAAATGAAAAGCAGCCCACATAAAAGGTCAAAAAACACGGACGGCGAGCCTCCAGACCACGGCAGACGAATGGGCAGCAGGCAGATTTTGGACACATATGGAATGAAGGCACACGCAAGGCCCATACACCACCAGCCTGTACCCAGCCAATACAGAGCATGGTGAGGTCAGGGGGTCAGAGATTCAGAGGGCATGGTTTGGTGGTGGGGAGAGGGGAAAAATCTATTTTGGAGGTTTCGGCTCAGGCTCTTTCGGGGAGGTGTCCTGCTAGGATGGCTTACTATCCAAAAGAGGCAAGCTGAGTTGGAACTATTAGGTGCATGCCATGAGGGATAGGGAGAGAGAAATAACCCAGATCGTAGCAAGAAAAGGTGCCACGGTAGATTAGCAAACAAAATATCTTCCTTGTCTGGTGATGGGAGGGTGACACATAGACGGAATAGTGATGGTCGGCTAGTACACCCAAACTAGACAAAGGGAGTTAAGGGCTAAAACAGTAAAATCTGGTTACGGCAAGCACTATAAAAGGAGGGCCTTACTGTGAACAGGAGGGGGGGGGGGGAACAACGAGAACTTCAACTAAGAGATAGAAAACTTAAAAGGAAATAGCAAAGAAACAAGGGGGAAGAGAAAGAAAGAAAACCACAAGAAAGAGAGAAAAAAGTGAGAATTAGAATGGTAGACATGCACCAGTAGATTGGTCCCTTCTCTCCCTCATGAAATCCGGCCCTCTGTGAAAACCTCGAGAGTATCTGTGCAGAAAAATCACTCAGGCCCGTTTCCCTCAGGGCGGTTAATCTCCACGGCAAGACTCTTTCTTGAGAGATTGACTGCGTTGAGAAGGAATGTTCTTCCCTTTGTGGCTCTGCTCCTGCGGATTGGATTTTGGTTGATTTCCCTAATATTCTAACTAACCAATGCATATTAATATTTGATATCCTCTGTTATGCTCTTTCTCTTCCGCAAAGAAAACGATTAATATTGCTATTGTAATTGATTTCAAGGGCTGTTCGGTCAATTCCCCATTAAGTGGCTAGATATTTTTTGTTTATTTTATTATTATTATGTCTGTCTGCCATGATTTGCCTGAAACAGTTTCGCTTGCCGTGAACACGTTCCTGGCAAACCTGGCCTAGTTTGCGCACAAGCCGGACCAACTTAAGATGAAACTGGATCGGTCCCAACTCTCTTATCTAGAAAACTTGGGCTTAGTGCAGCAGGAGGCAACCCAACACCACTAGCATAGCCCACCACCTTACAACAAGTAGCTTAGGGAAGTTGCTCAGCAACCAAAAAAAGAAAAAAAAAAAAAAAAGTAGCTTATGAAAGTGATGTGGTAGAAGCCTGAAGAAAACACACATAATACTCTCTTTATTGGATAGAAACTAAACTGTTAATTTCCAGTACTAAACCTCAAATCCACGAGAGGTTCCTTGAGTTTACAAGATAATAAACTGGAATTTGCCAGAAAAGGAAATTGACAAAACATTTTTATTTATTAATAATAATCTGATTTGCTTTTGGAGGCTACAAAACATATAAATACTGAGAAAGTAAAACCCTAGGACGATTGGGAAACGTCTAAAACTCTAATTCGCACTAATTACGAGATCAAGTGGCAAAATACTGAATTTTACCAAATATGGTAAAATTGAGTTAAATGCAAAATCATAAACTACTGATTTTAAGAGTCGTCCTAAAATAAGTGAGACTCTATTTTAACTTTTGAGAAAAAAGTTTTTAAGGAAACAAAAATGATTAAAAACAGCAAAATTACAGTTTTCAGGGGCTAAACAGAGGAATTCAACAAAATCATGGAGTACCTCGTGGCAAAGCAACGACTATTGCTTAAAAGACCTTTCCTTCAACCTGTCAAATTTCATGTGATTTCGACTCCATCGTCCGAATGATTTCTACTAGTGTTTTTTTGCCTTGCGCAATTTCAGTCGCATTTGAGAGTCAAAGAAGCCAATGGCAGTTTATTTTACATCAAGAAGTTGACAGAAACCGATGATGTAAATTGCAAATTACACCCCTAAAGTATGGGGCTGTTTAGATTTTGCACTATAAAATTTCAGAATTTGGATTTTACCCTATAAAATTTAAAAGTGTTTGGATTTTACACCTCAGAATTCTAAAACTTTAAGTGTTAAATTTAAACACCCTCAAACTTTAGGAGTGTAAAATCTAAACTCCCCTAAAATTCAAATAATAAAATCTAAATTCTGAAACATTAGGATATAAAATCCAAACAACCCCAAATTTCAGGGAGTAAAATCCAAATTCTGATACTCTAGGTGTAAAATCCAAACACTTCAAATTTTAAGGGTGTAATTTACAATTTACCCTTTTATTAATATTCTTGCTTTTTTATTTATTTTTTTTACCGGTCTATAAATCCTAATCCAAGCCCCACCTCAAACCCACCAAATGGTCTTACCTCTGGCTTAATAATTAGACTTCGGTTATTTCTTTAAAGCTGGGCAATCTTCAACCTCTTAAATCTGCCTAAAGAAAAAAGAAAAAAGAATAACGATTTATTGAGTTATTTACTGTAAATACATGTTTATGGTAAGTTTGGATGGTTTTTGTTTTGGGAGGGGGGGGGGGGGAGGGGGAATAGTGAGAGAGGACTAATTAGATAGAGGGGCTGCTAAACTGACAAATAGTTTGATGTGCAATTCTCTAATATAAATATTTTTATTTATTGTAGTTTTTATTCTTCCAATTATTTATTTATTTATTTTCTCTTTATTCCAGTAGGTTATATTCTATCCTTAAAGTTTATGTATTTAGTTATGCTTATGAGATATTTAATTTTCATTATTTTTTATATAACATGTGTTCACATTATTTTTGGAACCATTGGGACTAAATTTATGACATAACATCTTGAATTGATCCAACCCATAAAAGACTATAAATGTTTAAAAGAAACAGACAACAATTTTAGCTACCCCGATTCTAAACCTGTACCTGATTGGACTATATTCTAACCGGATTTGATTGCCAAAGTGTACTCCGATCCTAACACCATGTAGGTACATTGACAGATTAAAGATGGAAACAAGGACATCCTCAAGTGGAGCTGTAAGTGAAGTTCTTAAAGTAGACAATTATTTGGGTTGGAGTGTCCAAGTGAAAACCTACTTGATTGCTCAAGATCTTTGGGACATTGTTGAAGCAACCGACGAATGTCCTAATCAAGAAGATGATGAAGCTGCTTTCAAGGCTTGGAGCAGGAAGAATGCCATGGCTTTACACGTGATCCTAATTTCATGCCCGCAACGGATATGTCATGTGATTAGTTTGATTGATTCCGCCAAAATTGCTTGGGAAACTTTGAAAGCAATATGCAACATCCCCAAAAGTCGTTATGTTGGTATGTCTCTCTCTCTCTACTGCACGTGCTTACACATTTTATACCTCAAATTTATTTAAGGTTTAGAAGATATGATAATAAACATACCCCTACCCACACCCCCCCCCCCCCCAAAAAAAAAAAAAAAAAAACCTTAAAAGAAAGAAATGAAATGGAATACAAAATCATCATACTTTTCCTCCTCCCCTCTGTCTCGTCTGGTTGCCACCACCAATACAACTTTAATACACCAGCAGTATTAACAGAAGCAAAGCCAACGTTTGAACAGCGGGAATGGCCTTTTGTCAGAGGACATGTGATGGGTGCCAAATTCATGATTGAAGCATTCAGAAAAGACCCATTTTGATACTGCTGCAGAAACACCCCCATCCCCCATGGCAATTTTATTTAGATATAAATAAATTATAATCCGTGGTCTTGTAATAAGCTTTTATGCTATAATCATAAAGTTAGGCTCTTTTTTTCCTAAAAATAAAATTAGGCTCTTTTGTGGTCAAATTTCATACTATTTATCTAATAAGTTTTTGGTTAAATTACAAATTACGCCCTCTAATTTTGTCTCAAATTCAATTCAATTTAGTTTTTAAACTTCACTTTCTTTTAATTCAATTCTTTACTTTCAAGTTTATTTAATTCATGTCTTGAAACGTAATTTCCTTCGAGATGGAATTGAAGATCCATGATAGCAGCATGGTGTTATAGTGCCTCTATATATGCATTAAACACTGGGCTCAAGAAATCTAAGGGTTGCAAGATTGTTCCATCAACATAAAAAATCTTATTTTTGGCAGTCACTACCATGAGAAAAGATCTACTTTCAGGTGTTGTAATTGTGTCGTCCATAAAAAGTTGAGTGACAAGAATAGTGCTTGGATTATCCTCCATTGTGCTAATAGTAAGAGTTTCAAGCATATCCTCTGGTTGAAGCCTGGTTGGAGAACGTGTTTTAGCGAACGTTGAAGAAGCTACCACTGAATCAGTGGCAGTGCCAAAAACTTTTTCAAGGGTGACCAAGCTAGATACAAGTCAATTTAATAAAAATAAAAAATAAATATAGTACACATTAAATACACTATAATTTAATGAGCTATATATGACATAAGAGTAATTAGAGGGAATTAAAAATACATTAGTCAACTATTTAAGTGCATTACGTATTTTTAATAAGAATCTAGAAAGGCTAGTATTTAAATTTATGGTAAATTATGTATTTAGTCTCTATTCTTTATATTATATTTCAATTTGATTCCTAACCTTCCAGTGATTTGATAATTTAGTTTTTGCTGTTATCACTTGGATGAAAATTGCTGATGTGGCAAACGGCCAAAATAAAAAATTAGTTTATTGCCACATCAATGGCAACTAATTTTTTTATTTTGGTTATTAGTCATGTCAGCAATTTTCATCTAAGAGATAACAATATAGGCTAAATTGACACGATATTGAAAGATTAGGGTCAAATTTGTGATTGGAGATCAAGAATGTGATAATCTTCTCTGATTTCTCATTGAATGAATAACGCAATCTCTGCTGATATATACAAGAAGCAGAGAATACAAAACTGGAAAAATAAGAAAAACTGAAACTCTAACTAATTAATAGCTTATAATTAACATAACAGAAAGGTCCACCAACTCTAGGTACCAATGACAACATAACACGTGTACTATCACAATGGTGGGATAAATACATAACTAAGCTACCTATACGTTTCTCTATTTAGATGTCTAAGTTGTAGGTCGTATATAACAGAATCATTTGCTACAAATTTCTTCATCAGATTTGATCCAAGTTTCAATAAATTTCACTTTTTTACTTCATCCAAAAAAATGTAATTATGTTATGTTTTCCCCACTAGTTAAAATTTCCCCCCATCTGTCCAACTTTATTTTGTTCTCTAAAAAACTTAAATTTTGTATTTTACCCTTCACTTAGATTTGCATTCACATTTCTCTAATAGGAACTTTGGAGAAAAAAAAAATCCCCAAAGAATTTTAATGAATTTTTAATCATTCAGGGGAGGGCATGTGCAAATAATTTTTATTTTAAAGGAAGTGACTATCTTATTCCAAATTAAGGGAGGTCAGTGTCATAACAAAAAGTCTTAGAAAAAGTCATTGCTTCCCCTTTCAAAAAAATGTGCATACACGATGTCCACACTTTGTAAACAATTGTCTGGAATGTAGAGTGTGTACATTGGAAGTATGAGGAGAAATTGAAATGTGAAATCAGGTAAACAATGTAAAGCAAGAATGGTTGAAATGTAATATACCTAATGCCCCCACTACGGTATTTTGGATATCTAAAAGAGTTTAATAGAATCTTCACTTAGTCACAATTTTATATGTGAGAATGATATATTAAATTGTTGCTGGTGTTTTAGTTTCAGAGGAGAAGGAAGTAAGTTATGTGCGTTGGAGCAATCGGATGAAAGAAGTTTTAATGTATCATGATCTTTGGAACATTGTTGAAATAACAACCGAACCAACTACACCTAATTGGAGCAAGAAGAATGCTATGGCTTTATATTTGATCAGGGAATCCTGTGGGTCGGACAGATTTTCTTTGATAGAGAAGATTAGTGAGGCTGAAGTTGCTTGGGCTACCCTTGACCCAGACTCAGGTAGCTATCTCTCTCCTGAAAATACACATGCTCTAACATTCTAAAATAATAGCTTAAAGTTTGCAAATTGATGATATAATAATAGCTAAAATAATAACACTGGAGTGGTTGCCATTGTTTCTTCGATGTATTCAGTGTGGTTGTGGTGGTGGTGGTTTCGGTGAGTCTTTGCCCATTTGGTCATTGATAGGGTTGTAGAGAAATAAACTTTTTGAATAAAACTAAGAAAGAAACTCTCTCTTAATAAGATTCTTGTTATTGAAGAAAAGAAATGGATAGCATAAAAATAAAATACAAAGCTCCTCTAAAACTCTAAATACATAACAGAGCATGTACGCGAGCCCAAAAAAAGAGCGGGAAAAGAAAACAGAAATAACAAATCTAACTAACGCAACGGTTGCAAAAGAAACCAATACGATTATGACACGTGTGCTATCTATACGACATCGCTTTGTGAATTTTCGTTTGTTCTTGTTTAATGATACGGCATCGTTTCTTTGTCTCTTGTTTAACGTTGTTTAGTGTTGTGCTTTTAGCACACACTCACATGAAAGAGCCCCAGATTGTATCACATGTATAAACTCTATAAAATTCTTTATGAACTTGTTCATTTGTTTTTTTTTTTTTTTTAAAATTTTTTTTTTAATTTGTTCATTTGTATTCCAAACGCATGGGGTGGAATTTATATTTTACATGTATTAAGAAAATCATGAAATTTCTGATGGATTCTTTTTTGGTCAAAATTATCTGTTTTTATTTGTTGAGAAAGCCAAAGCTATGATTGTTAAGTTTTGATAACTATTTGTTGTGTGTGTAGCCAATAATAGTAAGTTTATGCAAAATAAAAATAGAAAACTAAAAGAAAAACAGCATAGGAAATACAAAGATTTACGTTACTAGTCTTTCGGCTTTAAACTTATGTCTCCATGGCCGTCATTGCTAAGAAAATAAAAAGATTAAAAAGTGTCACAAAAGTACTTTTACAAGACCCAAGTTTCATTCGCATCCAAATAGCTCTCTTTCTTTCCCTTACCATAAGTAACACACAACATGAATTCCTAATTCTCTAAAGTACTTAGTAAATTAAACCCTAGATCAACCTTAAGGCTACTTAAATTAGCAGTAATGGAACGTAGTATAAGTTGAATTATTATCGCTTCGTTTCATGTAGAGAAAACTTACTGGTTATATCTATATAGTACATGTATCAATCCCAATAATCTAGGGATAATCTAGGGTAACACATACAAATAGGTCCTAGTACGATAAATCTAAAGTAAGATAATTGATTTGGGTATTGAATTAGATTGGGTTTGATATGTCAGACACCCATCCTCAAACCTAATGCTGACCATTTTAGACCAAATTGGATATGTATAACCATGCTTGACGTGGAATTGAAATTGTGTAAAAGATGTTGATTGCAGTAGTGAGTGATGGTCGATGACAGAATATGGTCGCAGAATAGTTGCAATGGTCAGATAATGGCAGTGCCAATGCCAAATTGATGGATCAACAGATGAGAGTGTTGCTAATGGCTGGATAATAACAGTACTAGTAGCTTCAATGATGACATCAGTTGTGGACAACATTTCCAATGATTATTCAACAATTGATTTCGCGGGTTGCATATACCTCTAAAAGGCACATGAGGGAGTTGTTTCTAGATTTTGATAGTAGCGATATTGATGTTTTGTAGATGTACTACTAATCTTTTCGAGTATTTTGATTTGTGACTCAAAATTAATAGTGCCCAGAAGATTTGAAAATTATAATTTATAAGGGGAAAAAAACAAAAGTAGAGGCCAAAGAAGACTATAAATACTCTTAACACCATGTTAGAATTGGGGAGAGAGATTTAAGCCAAAGTTAGGCCAAAGTTAGTTTTCTTGTATCATTGCATAGTATTATTACTAGTACAATTATGATACTTTTGTTTTCATTTATATAGGTCGTGGGATAATGATCCTTGACTAAGATAATGAATTATGAACCCTGACTTAGGATTGGATATGATATCTAATATTTCTATTCTTTTTTCAAACAAACATCATATTATTTTAGGGAGGATTCTCTTAAGATGACCTTAAAATACTAGCAAGAGTTTCAAACTCAGGACTTCATGGATATCACAAGACTTTAAAGAATTATTAAACCAACTCATTAGGGTCAGAATATTCATATCTCACATCAACATTTTATAAAAGTATTGTAAAATAGCTTGTGGCTATAGTATTATTCTAAGACCTTTTTAGTAAAATTAAGACTATCCCCTAAAATCACTCTCTCTAATGCCATAGCCATTAAAGTGGATAAGTACACACTACTTTATAGGTTGCTAGAGATTCTATTAAATAAATTGAATTTAGTGTTGTGTTCTTGATTTACTCTGGGAAAATCTTCTAAAAAAGAAAAAAGATTTACTCAAGATTAATGAAAAAACAAAAGAGAATAAAAACGAAGTCATATTTTAGTCAATAGTGTTTTTTTTAAGTGACTTTCTTTATTGTCGTTTAATTAAAATGCTTTTTTTATTTTTTCCCATCTTTTGGCCATTAGTATATTAGTATTCATATACTAGAATCTTCTCTTTTTATTTTCCAGAAAATATTTTTTTCATCAGGAAAAATTTAAAAATATATATCAAAATAATTAAACATTACATTAGTTAGTTAGTAGAAAGCAAGTAGCTTAGGGAAGTCAATAAAGCAACAATCATTGATACATAACGAATCTTCCTTTTATCAATGTTGTATATATTTGCTCCTCACAACAAGTGGATGTATTCACAGATTTAAAAGTGATACATCTTGATGACGTGGACAAATATAACGAATGGAGTCGTGAAGTGAAAGCAGAATTATTGGACCGTAGACAGCTCTGGGACATTGTAGAAGGAACCGATGAACTTCCCAACCTAGAAAATGATGCTGCTGCTTTTAAGGCTTGGTCCAAAAAGAATGACCTGGCTCTAGAAGTGATCGGGCGTGAGTGCCGTAATGAGTTTGATAACGCAATTAACAAGATTAGTTCGGCCAAAATAGCTTGGGATACTTTGGCAGCAATATGCACACTCCCCAAAAGTAAGTTACATAGGTATCTCTACATCTCTCTCTAAAATGCACATGTTCAAACATTTTTAACGTAACACCTTAAATTAACTATAGCTAGTGATCAAAGGAATAACTAAATAGGCAAGATTTAATGTTACACATAAAACAGTATTGATATTTTCGTTCATGTATATTCTCATTAGGATTTAATAAGATAATAAGTTTTCTTCAAAATTTATGTATCGAATAATTTTGTTTGCAATTGCAGCTGGTTTTGAATTTCTTGCGGTTGACGGGAACAATTATCTGGATTGGAGTCTACAAATGAAAACCATATTGACAGATCGACAGCTCTGGGACATTGTGGAAGGAACCGATGACCCTCCCGAAGCAGAAAAGAATGACATGGCTCTAGGACTGATCCGGTATTCATGTTTTTGGCCCGGGTTAAGTGTCGAGCTTAAGACGATTACTTCCGCCAAAATTGTTTGGGATGCTTTGGCAGCAATATGCGCAGTCCCCAAAAGTAAGTTACATATAGGTATCTCTAGATCTCTCTCTAAAATGCACATGCTCAAACATTTTTAATTTAGCATAGTTATCCAGTATTAGTCCGGTAAATGTGTATCAAGAACGAAAGTGTTTAATGTTTTCCAGAAAAAAAAAACCGTTAAACACTTTAACTTTCATTCTTCCTGGTGCTGTTAGTTACACCTGGAAGTTAGTAGACATCAAGACCAACTAGAGGTCTAAACCAACCAAAACAACTGTTGTTATTAGTTACTACCAACTTATCAAACAATAAAACCTTTATCTAAAAAAAAATTTCAAACAATAAAACCTCAACCATATATACACACCAACCAATTACATTAACTCTCTCTCTCTCTCTCTCTCTCTCTCTCTCTCTCTCTCTCTCTCTCTCTCTCTCTCTCTCTCTCTCTCTCGTTTATTATAACATCAAATCTGACTTTGGGTTTGTAATAAAAATTACTTTCTACATTACCCACTTAACTTTGAATTCAATAGTACTTCCTTTAATGACTTAATTAATCCTATTTGCATTTTTTATATTCACTTAACTTATGAGTTATGTGGGTTCCAATTAGCTCAACTAGTAAAATCTCTTATGGTTGAATAAAAGATTTTGGGTTCAATCTCTGCCTATACCAAAAACTGATTAGTGTTTTGGTCTGATGATAAATAATTATTATCAGAAACGAATGTTATAGGTTGAAACTATTTAACACAACAAAAAAAAAAAAAAAAAAAAAAAAAAAAAAAAAAAACAACTTATGAGTTATAAGTTTGATTTATATATGGTAATATAGAATTGCACAAATATTTTTTTTATATATTTAATTTTTTACTTCCTTGTCCATATTTGATTAAGAATTAAAATACTAAATTATGTTAGAGTAGAATTTCTATCTTGTATAAAAAAAAAAAAAATGCTATAAGTTATGCAATGCTAAGAGTTTTGCAGCTCAACTAATAACTTTAGGTGCTTCTAATGAAGACATTCAGAGTTCAATTCCCTCTATCCCCAACTATTCATATAAGTCATGCAATATGTTCACATGTTAAAACCTATTCTAATTCTATTATTAAAAAACAAGATATATTTCTTTTAATGTATATGCATGCACGTATGCTATACTTATGTGTGTTTTTTAAGTTTATCGGATTTAGGACAAATGTTTGTACTTGAATATTACGCCCCAAATCCTAGTATTTTTTTTTTCTTTCCAAAAAATAATTTATTCATCAGGAAAAGTTAAAAAGTAGCAAATGATTATTAAACATTACATTACTTAGTAGTCTGCAAGTAACTTAGGGAAGTTAATAAAACAACTATCATTGATACATAACAAATCTTCCTTTTATCAATGTTGTACAGATATTGTCACAAATGAAAAGTCGATTGCAGCTGTTATTGAACGTCTTGAGTCGATTCCAGCTGTTATTAAGCGTCTTGATGACGTAGACAATCATGGGGATTGGAGTCTTCAAGTGAAAACCTATTTGACGGATCAACAGCTCTGGGACATTGTGGAAAGAACCAATGAACCTCCCGAAGTAGAAAATGATGAAGCTTTAGTAGTGATCGTGTTTTCATGCGGATACCGCTTACGTTTCGCGATTTGGGGGATTACTTCAGCCAAAGTTACTTGGGATACTTTGCAAGAAATATGCAAAATCCCCAAAAGTGATTACATAGGTATTTCTAGATCTCTCTCTAAAAAATGCACATGCTCATAGTCAAATATTTTTAAGGTTGGATATGTAGTCTGTCTCTCTCTCTCTCTCTCTCTCTCTCTCTCTCTCTCTCTCTCTCTCTCTCTCTCTCTCTCTCTCTCTCTATATATATATATATATATATATATATCAAGAAAGAAAGAAAACTCAAACGCGCATTGCTGCTGTTAAAACTTGGTAGCTAGCTCACCTTGGCCAACCAGATCTAAACCAAACAAAACAACTATACTTATTACAAACCAAACAATAAAACCTCAACTATATTTATACACACCCTCCAAATTACACTAACTATATTTTCTAGAATACCTACTTTTTTATTTTCTAGGGTACCTTCTTAATTTTGAATAAGTAGTACTAGTTATAATGACTTAATTAATTTTATTAGCATTTTTTTTATAGAAAAAGTTAAGGGATCTCTTTGAAGTATTAGTTTAGAAACTTTTTTTTAGAAATTTTTTATGGAAAAAAAAGTTATTAATTTTAGAGAAAATATCCACAATAATTTTACAAAATTTTCACAACGAATTTTACATGGCAAATTGTTACTAACAATTACTGGTGGGTAAAAAAACAATTTCAATAGTGGATTCATATTAGAATTAGTAATAAATTACCGCTTAAGAATTGTTGTAAAAGTATTGTAAAAATGTTGTAATCATAGCACTTCTCTTAATTTTTTTTGACAGTTTTTTTATATTTTCTATAAAAATGATATTAAAATTTTACTAAAATGGTTCATGAACAAATTTTCTAAAAGCATCCGTTAACCGGGCTTTTTTTTTTTTTTTAATTAATTCACTTATCCAGTTTGGTGAATGGACATATAGAATTGTATATATATTTTATCTTCAGTTAAATTTTTAATTGCTTGTCCATATTTGATTGTGAACTAAAATATTAAATTAATTATAGTTAATGATCAAAGGAATAACTGAATTGGTCAGATTTAATGTTACAATAAAATAGTATTGATATATTTTACATTTATATGCTCATTAGGATTTAATAAGATAATAAGTTCTCTCCAACATTATGTATCAAACAAAATTGTTTGCAATATATTTATAAGTTATGTAATACAAAGTTTTGCAGTTTAACTAGTATTTTTTAGTGTTTTTAATGAAAATATTCAGGATTCAATTCTCTTCATCCCAACTAATAATATAAGTAATCCAATATGTTTACAAGTTATGGCCTATTCTAATATTAAAAATTGAGAGTTATTTTTTCTAATATTTGCACATGCGCTTATGCATGTTTGTATATTTATGTGGGTGTTTTAAGGGTTTATTTTTTATTTTTTATTTTATTTTTAAGTATCTTGCAAAAGATAGATAGCAGAAGTTTCGTATATGTACATAATATATCTAATTGCTTCTACCAAATAAAGAATATACAGATATAATTGCTGTTCTTTTACTTTTAGTTTCTGAGGAATATGATTATGAGGCTTGGAGCGTCCGGATGGAAGCTTATTTGAGGCAAAAAGATCTTTGGGACATTGATGAAGCAGCCACCGAACCCGAAGATGCTGAAATCGCCTTTAATGATAGGAGCAAGAAGAATGCCATAGCTTTATATTTGATCTGGGAATCGTCGGATGCATTTTTCAGCTTTAAGAAAAGTACAAGAACTGCCCAAATTGCTTGGGATACCTTGGCAGAATTTGGCAAATCAGGAGGTAGCTATCTCTCTTTTAATTTCTTATTGTACAGAATAGTAGCTATCTCTCTTCCGTCTCTAGAAAATGAACGTGATCAAACATTCTAAAATAAGCTTAATCCGCAGGACAACGACAAAACTTATATATAGACTGCAAATTTATGAAGACAAAGATATAACTCACAAAATTTAAAATTTTAATTTATTAATAAAATCATTTTTATCTGATTTTGGCAAAATTATGTGTGCATTGTTTTAAACTATAAAAACTTAAATTTAAACAATTAATTAATGACATAACTATTGATTTTTGATCACCAAGAAATCTTGCAATGATAGAGAATATAAGAAGATAATATAATCTAACAACAATTCATCTAAATTCGCATTCAATTGAAAAATAATAAGTGATGTAACATTTCTTAAAGTTATACTAGGTGTAATTCTATAATCAATGACATAACTTTTTTTTTTTTATAGGAACATAACTATTGATCTTTGATGGATAAAAATCATTTGTACCATTTTTTGTGTATCATTCTATGTTCCACCAATCATAATTTGCTACATGTATAATTTTTTTCCATTTTCAACTCCAGTTATTTTATAAGAAAAATAAAATCAATACATGGCAAGTTGTGATTGGTAGAATATAAAATGATACACAAAAAAAGGTACACGAGATTTGTATTCATCTTTAATCACCATGAAATAAAATGTAAAGGATGTGTGAATAAAATGGAAAGATGATAATTATAGTTGAGTTATTCTAGTTAGATTTTCATTTTTAATGAATATGATAGAATTTGAATCTATGTTGTCCATTCTTAATGATCACTCTTTATCATCAAATTAAGACATTAATTATTTTTTTTAGTGTTGGCATAATTTGAGTCCATGTCTTTTATTATAGTTTGCGAGAAAACATAATACCATTAATAATCCCTACTAGTTTGGAACCACGATATTGGGGTGACTCTAGAGATAATATCAAGAAGCCTTTCTCAGTCTCTTCTAAATAATTCTTTTTATTTTAAATTTTGAGCAAGCATCATATATAGTGTCCATAATAGGACACCCTATAAAAAAAAAAATAAATAAATAAAAAAAAAAAAAAATCTTTTTAAGTAGAGTTGAAAGCATGAGGTAGTTACAACAAATATTCAAATTCCAACTATACAATTAAATATAGCAATATTACTGCAATCTTATTATAATTCTCACAAAATGATAGCTGTGTCACTTTCTTTTTTTCTAAGCTGCCACTTTCTTTGTTGTTAATAAGAGGAGAAAATTATGCTTTATCCCTAAACTATACGCTAATATTATCCAAGAGACTGATTCATTTCCATTTTTGACACCTCCACCCTTCACCTCCCTGTCGCGCACGTATCTAACACAATATCTGATTCAATTCATATTAGTCCATTAATCACCACAATTAAAAAGAATAAAATAGTCTCTCTTTTTCAATGTGGGATTAAATAATTTCACTCACTCTTCATCTTCCATATTCACTTCCACATCATTTTACATTTATGTTGTAATATTTATTCATTTTAATTGGTTAATATTAAAATGCCCCAACAGAAGGATATAGTTTAGAGGAGTAAGGTATAATTGCCCCTAATAAAGAATGAAGAAAGTGATGCCCCAGCCTTTAAATAGTCTATTTCGCTCTCTACCCATGAGGTGACACTTCAAAAATCTTCTAAACTGATTGTGTGATGGATTGAACCTGTGACTTCTAAGTTTACGTTATACCTTAGACTAATAAACCCGCCACCCACCACCTAAGAACCCAATTGGGGTTGATCCTTTCTATGACCTTGATTGAAACTATATTTTCATATCAAGAGTCTTGTAACTCAATTGGTATCTCCTAATATTTCTAATAAAGATATCCAAAATTCACCGCCCATTCTTCCAACCCAAACTATAAAAATCCTTAAAAATATATATAAATAAAAAATAAAATAAAATAATATCTTCACTTACTTTGCACTATACGTGTTTTGGGTGGAGTTTAGTGTATAACCCTTGTGCAAATAAGATTATTCTTTTAGCGTATCTTTTTCTGTTTTTTATAATTTGGTAGTTTAAATTGTGGATATCTTTGTTGAAAATACCAAAAGGTATAAGTTGAAATCTAGATAAAAAATTTTGTAATTACTATTAGATACTCTAAATCTTTTAATTTTTAAAGTATTGAAAAACTTGGCAGGGAAAAAGAACAGTGAACTCCGTAAGTATGTATCATTTACGCAGAATCTCCGTAAGGGTAATTGGCCACCTGCTAGGCAGTTCATTTCCTCCTGTCCGGAGGCAAAGAGTGCAATAATCGCAAATACAGGAAGTACGGCTTTACACATTGCTATCCTTGCTGGACATCTGCATATTGTGAAGGAGTTGGTGAACGTGTTGCCGACAGACAAATTAAAAATAAAAGATAAAGATGGTAATACGGTTCTTGGTTATTGTGCTCTTGTTGGAAACACCGAGATGGCGAAATGCATATTTCAAAAGTGTCCGAGCTTACTTGGCATTGGGAATGGACCAAGTGGACTCATTCCAGTCGTGATGGCTCTTACGCATGACTCCAATACAAATGCTGTAGCTCAATGTCTCTTTACTGCAACTGATCCGACATATCTAAGTCCAGGAAAAAGCGTCAATGGTGCTACGTTTTTTACTCGATGCATTTATTCCAAAGCTTTTGGTAAGATTTTTTTTTTTTTTTTCCTTGATTGAGAAGATGGTAAGAAATTTAATTAGATTTGACCATACACTTGTTATAATTATTATTTAGGTAAAATACAGTTAACACCCTTTAAGTTTGGATCAATACCAACCAAGTCTAAAATTTTTCAAAACTAACCAACATTACTTCTAATCACGGTGAGAAAGGAGAGAAAAAATAATGGTTTAGAATCCAAGTTGAGTTTAGGCACTTTGTTTTATTCTATTATTATTTTGGCAATCACTAGTTATTTCTATTCTTTGAAATATTATTTATGACTTCCTTTCAATTAGTTCCTTCTGTTTGTGGCTCAATAGATATGGCTTGCAATGTGCTGGAAAAATTCCCAAATTCGGTGACTGCTTTAGATATTGAGAACGAGTCCCCTGTGCTAGCATTAGCTAGCATGTCTTTTGCATGTACAAGTGGAAATCAGCTCATATTTTGGAAACGATGGATTTATAACCGTGAGTCTCACTCTCTTTTCTCTACCATCATTAAATTATGGACAAAATTTGAGGACAAATTATGAGTAGCTAATTGTTACAACTCCCACTAAAAATATTAACATGACTATATATTTTGAAAATCTAACGGTATGTTTTTTTATGACTTTAACATGCATATCAAATTTCTTGTCAATCAAATGTTATTTACTATTTGATCTATAAACTTATTTTTTATATTTAATTTTAGGTTACAAAAACTTGAAATTTAAACATTTGACTGATGACATAGTTATTGATCTTTGATATTTTGGAAATTTTGCAATCATGAAGGATATAAGAAGAAAATGTAATCCAACGGTGAATTTATTAAAGTTCACATTTATCGACAATATATTATAAAAGTTAGATCCCTACAACTGGTAAATTCATAAAATGATGATACATGTCTCTTTGACAATGCATAAATCACTGACACGTATCATATTTTGTAACTTCCTCTATCTATTATGTATGATAAGGTTGTTCATAACATCATATGGCAAACAACTATTGATACATGTCAATTTTTTTTTTCTATGTATTACCAATAAATATATAAATAAACATTAAATGCGCATTATAAATTCAACCGTCTATAAAAAAATATACACTATAACGTCCTTTAAATATCCCATCAATTTTTTTCCTTTTCTTTTTCTCATGGTCTTTTTTTTTTTTTTTTTTCCTTTAAGTAATCGAAAGGGCATATTTTGGGGAAAAAAAGAAGATTAAAGTAATGTTTGATTTGAAGTCAAAAAACCATGTAGGTGAAGAAGCTAAACAGTTAATAATGAACAGCTAAGTACAATACCGTTGCATTTGTCAATGCATAAATCATATATATATATATATATATATATAAGTTGAATCCCCAAAAATGATGCATACACAAAATGGTAACACATGTCCCTTTGTCGTGGCACAAACAAAAAAATTTCTTGATCATTGCTTCTATGTCGTGGCACAAACCCAATGGCAATTTGAAACATCCCATGGCATAAGTGGAGATGGCTTGAACTACTAATTTGATTAAAACCTCTGTACCTGCTCAAGATAGTAATTTACCTTTCCACCCTTGCAATTTTCTTCACACCATTTCTTTTATGTAACTAAAACTTGCTTTTTTTTCTCCCTACCCACCAAGGTTGGAAGCCCCAAATATTTCTTGTAAAATTTTATTTCTTGAACCCCCAATGCTCTTTTCATCTCCTGCTGAGTTTCTTATTGAGTGGACTTGCTGAAAAAGAGGGTCGTCTTCTCTCTATTTTTTTTCTTATTTGATGAAACTTCATAATTGGATAGAATTTTAAGAAAATTACCACACTCTTGGAAGTTTTCCCTGTAAAAAAGGAGGCTATCATCTACAAAAAAAAAACACACATACACACAAATGGGTTAGCTTTGGGCCTCTCTTGCAAAGAGAGAAGCCATTAATCTCCTTAGCTCTTGTTGCTTGCATAATCAACCCATGTAGTCCTTCAGTACATAATAAAAAGAGGAAGGGAGATAGAGGTTCCCCTTTCCTAATCCCCCTAGAAGGGTGAATCATCCCCCTTGGCTCTCTATTGACAAGTATTGAATTTGAAATTATGCATACACATTCCATGATTAGATCAATCCACCTTGAATAAAACCTCATTCTCCTCATTAGCTTTTCCAAGAAACACTACTCCACATGGTCATATGCTTTGCTCATATCGAGCTTAAGTGCCCTAAAATCATGTTTCCCTGAATTATGTTTCTTCATACTATGTAAAGTCTCAAAAGCCACTAAAATATTGTCAAAAATAAGGCGATTCTTAGCAAAGGCATATGGATGCCCCATAATCAGCTCTGGCAAGAATTATTTTAACCTGTTTGCTAGAACTTTTGAAAAAACCTTATACATTACATTGCATAGGCTAATTGGGTGATATTCAGAAACTAAAACAGGGCTTTTAACTTTAGGGATAAGGTTGATAAAAGTATGGTTTATGGGATGAGGTAATTTACCTAAATTCAACTAAGAGAGAATAGCTTGTGTTACCTCCTGGTTCATAATTCCCTAGAAATGCTGAAAAAACAATGGTAGCATTTCGTCCAGCCCCGAAGAGTCATTTGTTTAAGAGCCTTATGAACTTCCCACACCATAAACTCACCTATTAAATGGGAATTTACTTCAGTCGAGACCATCTGTGGAACATACACCAAAGTCTTTAGTAGAAGGACTGGACTAGATGTGGTGAAAAGCTCCCCATAAAAATCAATCAGAGTTTGCCCAATCCCATTTAGTTGGTCTTGCCATTGGCCCCATTTGTCTTTAATCCCCAAGACAGTGTTTTTTCGGTGTTAGTGAGTTGCTTTGCTGTGAAAATATTTGGAATTGCTATCACCTTTGCTTAACCACAAAACCCTTGATTGCTTACTCCACATTCTAATTTCTCTGTCCAAAAGCACATTAATTTTAGCCTTGAGTTCTCCGACTCGTGTATTGATTCCAATCCTTCTTGCTTTGGTCTCAGCCCTTTCCAAAATCTTTTTCCTCTCCTTCAGGTCACGTTTAACATTTCCAAAACAATTCTTATTCCACCACTCTAAATCCTTGTTGCACTAGTGTTTTTTTTTTTTTTTTTTTTTTTTAACATCATTATCTACCAGTATTTCCCCAGTAGAAGTCCATGCTGCCTCCACTGTTTCTGCACACCTTGCATCGGACAGCCACATCTCTTCCAAGTGAAACACTTTTTTCCTTGGTGAAACTTCCAGTCCAGTTGGATTAATGAGGAGTGGAGCGTTGATTGAAGAAACACAATGCAAATGAGTAACCCGAGAGCTTGGAAATTGAAGAAACCAATTGCTTGTCGCCATGCCTATGTTTAACCTCTCCCAAATGGAATGTCCATCTTCAAAGTGCTTACTCCAAGTGAATTTAGGACCAACGAATCCTAGGTCCATAAAACCACATTCGTCAATAATGTCTTTGAGGCTTTGCTTCTGATTATAGCTTCTTAAAGCACCCCCCATTTTTTCTTCTTACTTTGTTATCTCATTAAAGTCCCCAGCACAAAGCCAAGGTGTATTTGATTTGGAATTTAGACTTCTCAATTTGTTCCAACCCTCGTGTCTCTTATGAGTTTCTGGTTCGCCATAGAAACTTGTAAAACGTCACTCTATATCCAAATTCTTATCAATTGTGGTATTTATGAAATACCTCTGCGAATCCTCTACTGGAAATTTACTATGTCTTTCCAGAAAAGCACCAAGTCCCCACCCCTACTTCCTCTTGGCACCTCCCACTTATGATCAAAATTTATGTTATGAAGAATACGGTCTAGCCTTGCTTCATCTATCCATGTTTTGGCTATAAACACAACAGAGGGATCTTTTGCCCAGATCAAATCCCCAAGCTCTTTTCCTTTACGTTGGTTCTCAAGCTCACGATAGTTCCTGACTAAGAGACTCATTGTGCTTGGCAAGGTTGGTGACCAACCTTTACCAATATATTTATAACAGTACCATCTTCCTGAGAAACCTGATGCTTCTTATTTGATAATCCAAGAAAACTCTCACTGGAATCGTGTGTTCTTTTGCCCAGACCTGATGAGCACACATTGGTGACAACACCCTCAGAAGGATTACTTGTTACCGTGTCCATGTCCTGCTTGGAGTTTTGAAAGTCGAGGTAAAGGTATTTGGAATATCCTTTAGAGAAGACTTGGCTTCAGGGAGTCCTGGTGTCACAAGACTATTATCAGAATAAGGCTTACGGGACTTTGCAACCTCATCTTTTTTTGGGATTCAGATCCTCTAGATTTCCTAAGGTACTCTACCAAATAAGTTTTCTTAAATCTTAACTATTCTTTAATGATTTAATGATCTGAATTTTGTCATATCATCATTCTACTAACAATAACCTTAATTGTTTGGTTTGCAACATTATTTTATTATTTTAAGAGTATTGTTAGTGGAATACTGACATAGCAAAATTTAGACTTTTAAATCATAAAAGAGTGATTAGAATTTAAGGAAATCTATTGGTAGCGTATCATAAAAAATCTAGAAGATCTGAATCCCTTTTTTATGGTGGTCAAGTGGGAATCCAATCCACTCATAGAATTTTGGTTATCCAATTCCTGAAGATCTTGATCAATCTCCACTATTTCCTCAACAATTAATTCCCCCTGATTTTCTGCTACTGAGTAATTTGAAGGAATAAAATCTAGAGTTGACTCGGCAAGGGAGGCATTTACTTCCTAAAATAAATCCCTTCCGTTATCATCAGTTTCTTTTTTTTTTTTTTTCAAAAAATTACCATCGTTAATGCCTTCCCCGAAATCCTCAGTTTCCATATCCGAACTATCCACTGCCGTAGAAGCCACCTTATCAACTCTGATCGCCGAAGCATCAACCTCCTTCGAATAATTAACCTGCAAGTGCACTAGATCTCTCTCATAATATCCAGGTACGAATATTACACTCTTGCCTGTTGACTGATAGGGCAGAGCACGAAGGTTTGGACCGAATTGTTGTTGCGCCTCTGTAAAAGTACCTTTACTTTGGATCCACAAATCACAGTTCTTATTATTGTGATCAAGGCAACCATACCAGTAACAAATATTTGGTAAGCGCTCATACTTGAAGCTAATCCAAGCCTTCTCTCCATTCTCCAAAGTGATTACTCTTTCTTGACATAATGGTAGAGAAATATCAACTATCACTCTAACCCCAATGAAATGTCCTCCATCATCATCCACTGCCCCTATGGATCGACTAACTTCCCCGACTGTTTCACATATGCTCTCAACAACCTTTCTTGTCATGTATCTTATTGGTATATCATGGACCTGCACCCAAAAGGTAGCCTGTGTGAACGCAAGCTCGCTTATAGGATTATCACTCTCATATCTCTCCAAAACCACCAAATGTTTGTCAAAGCTCCAAAGTTGGTTAGAGATAATTTTGTCCTCATCATTTGAATTGTCGAGAACAAAATGAGCTAAATGGTCTCCAAGATGACGAATCTTAAATCCATTTGATGACCTCCAAATCTGTCTAAAAGTTCTCACTACCGCCTCTCTGTTTAGAAAACGAGAGGTAAGGAATTTTGCTGCTACCTTGAACTCTCTAGACCTCTGTACCTTTTGTAATGAGAATCCTGAACTTACCGTCTCAGAAGGATTAAGATTGCCCTTAAATTATTCTGCTATTTAGTTTGCACACACCTTGGAAGGATTTAATTTATAACAATAATTGTAGCACTAAACAATATTGCGCGGAGAACAACATTAGGATTTTATGTCATTCAAGAATAAAAAAATATGCTAATATTCAAAACTAAATTAACAAATTCAAATTCAAACTAACATATATTCACTATTAACAAATAATAATAATAATAATACAATACAAAAAAAAAAATGTTTCTAATACATTTATATTAATTTATTCATTTTAAAATATGGAATTTGAGTTTTTTTTTTTTAATTCTAAAAATGATATATAATTTATTTCGCATTAAATTTTGCAGAAATTTTACTTTATTTATATAATAATAAAGAGTCTGCTTAGAAAACCACCTTCCAATTTTTTTTTTTTAGAATACTAAGTATCTTTAACACATACACACGGGAAGAGGTGAGAAGATTAAAAAAAAAAAAAAAACTTACAGTGGTGTATATCCAAAATAGCCTAACTCTTGAATACACAGCACATGCTTTAAACCTCTTTTAACAATATCTATGATTGAAAGGTCATATACTATATAGTTGAATTTTCCATAATCTACTAATTATATAAATGTTATACATTATCTAATTATATGTCTAATATTATATCATCAGAAGCAGACGCTATAGGTTGAAACTCTCTAAAAATATATATATATATTTATATATATATATATATATATATTGTTGACAAATAAAAATTAAAATATAATAGCCAAGCCTAAACAAAAGTTTGTAACTACTGAACCTCAAGCCCTCAATTGCTCAACTTTATGTTTTACAACTAGTTTCAAACATGCACAATGCATAGGAAAGTTTGACAATACATATTTGTTTCCTAAGTAATAACATCATATTCTATATATATATATATATATATATTAGATTATAAGTATATAAAAATATGAAGTTAATTTTACTTGATCAATCCAGTGAAAGTGGTTACTCTAGACTCTTATATAAACACCAAGATACCATAGTTTCAAGGTACATGAAAATATAATTCTCAAACTCTTAACTTCTTTGAGTTCATTAAGATCACTATGAGTTTTTGACTTAACCGTCGGAAGGTCTTTGGCCGGCACCATACCGATACGCTCTGAAGGTATCTTTACTCTTCAGGTTTTCTGACAACTGTGAGTTTAGAAGATTGACTTACTAACGATTTCTTACATCATCAATTGACACCATCTGTAGGAAGCAATGAGTGATTTTTCGTCATCTAACTCCTAAGACAAAACATCATGTAGTCCAAACTTGATTGATGGCATCAATCAACCTTGAATCCAGAAATCCTCCTATTGCCATAAAAGACAACTACAAACACTCTCTACCTTAGTTGAATGACTTGCCTAATAAAACTAAACCCTTCAACAACAAACCAAACCCTTGAGTAATAAGTTAACCTATTGCGGGAGCATGCGAGAGGTACGGGGATCGATACCCTGCATCTCCATTGTTTTTCTTGATTTTTCTCGTTATTTATCCAAAAAAAAAAGTTAACCTATTGCGGGAGCTACGACCTGAAGCAAGCAACCATCATGAACATGACAATCATCACCCTTCAATAGGTTACCGTCATGAAGGAGAAGATGTGGTCGAAAGCAATGCTCCTAGTAGGCAAACTAGAAGCAAAGATGAGTAACCTTACGAGCCAGAAGTTGGTAACGCATGATGGGAAGCAAAGATGAGGGCAATGAAGAACAAGATGGATCTTATGATGAATGCAATGAAGGGATGAATGACTACACTTAACAACCTAGTCCATCACAATGATTCTCCTTTCACCTTGCAAGTCATATCTTGCCCTTTGCTGCCTAAGTTTCTAAAGCCATGGAAATTTATGACAGTACAAATGACCCAATTGATCATCTTGAGTCTTTCAAGACCTTTATGCATCTCCAAGGTATACCAAATGAGATAATACAGTGAGCCTTCCCCACCACTCATAAGGGACTAGCTCGATTGTGGTTTAGTAAGGTTAAACCAAGCTTCATATCAATCGTCAAGGAGTTGAGCAATGACTTTGTCACCTATTTCATTGGAGGACAAAGACACAAACGCTCAACACATGTTAATGCAGATTAAGCAACAAGAAGATGAGAGCCTAAAGTTGTATGTAGCCCGATTTAATATGGAAGCCCTCTTGATAGATGAGGCGGGCGAGATGGTCCTTGTAACGGGCTTCTCTAGCGGGCTCGAAGAAGGAGAATTCATTAGAGTTTGAAGTTCTTGATCTCTTGCATTCCTTTGTTGATAGAGTGGATTCTTGCCTTTTAAAGTTGTACCACTCTTATCTAGGAGATACTTTTCAGGATTTAGCTGTGTACCATCAATAAAAATCAAGCAAGGACTATGATCAAAGAATGGAAGTTATTATTTGATACTTCCAAAGCACATAGTTAGAGCTATCAAGCTTGATATAAATAAGATTTGAAATGTGGGATAGAAATAAATTTGGTGTTTGTAATTGTGGGATTGAAGTTATTTGCAGCTAATTAGCAAGGTTGGTTGAATACAATTTGAGACCTTAGAAGAAAACTTTAGTTAATTTAATTAATGTTATAATGCATAACATTAACTAAATTAATGGTTAATAAATTTTATTGAAGTGGGTTCCAATTAGCTCAACTGGTAAAATCTCTGATGGTTGTATAAGAGATCTGGGGATCAATCCCTGCCTACACCAAAAATTGATTGGTGTTTTGGTCTGATGATAATGAGTTATCATCAAGAGTGGACACCATAGGTTGAAACTCTAGAAAAAATAATAATAATAATAATTATTGAAGTGATATTTAAATATACAAAGGCCTCAAATTGTATATCTAAATATCACTTCAATAAAATTTATTAACCATTAATTTACTTAATCTTATGCATTATAGTTTTTTTTTTCATTTAAACGCATTATTCTTACTTTTTTATATAACTTATTCACTTGAACGACGTTAGGGATATAACAAATTTTGTCACATAGGCATTACAGACTAAAGCGTCACCAATAATAATAAAAAATTGTTTCAACCATTCATTTATTATGTTGTTTAAGTGGTACCAAACTACCAGCCTATTAGCCACATCATTTTATAAGTATTTTTTAGTAGAATTTGTAGCAGTTTTAGCATTTTTCATTTACTTAATGATGATTTGTTGGATTTCTATTAATCTTTTTTTTTTTTTTTTGGTGAGAAAATGCTAAAACTACTACAACCTTTATTACAAAAATATTACAAATTGATGTGGAAAAAAATGTAATTAGTAGCACTTCAACAAAATAATAAATGAATGTATAAATTAGTCTTATAATTGGTAGTACAATAATTTGTGAGACCCATGCAATAAAATTTTTAGTATTTGCAACATTAATCAAAATTTTTTTTTTTTTTTTTTGACATTCTTAAAAGGAAAAAAAAAATTCAAAAATTGTTAGGGTTATATTTATGAATTGGCATATCATATGACAATACACACTTTACTTGTAATTATGTAGTTCTAAGTGGTTTTAAGAACAATATGAAGTACTTTGAAGAAGTATAACAAGTGATATTATTGAAGATATGAAGATTACTCAAGAAATAGTATAGGAAAAGCTAAAACTACTACAACCTTTATTACAAAAATATTACAAATTGACGTGGAAAAAAATGTAATTGGTAGCACTTCAACAAAATAATAAATGAATATATAAATTAGTTCTTATAATTGGTAGTACAATAATTTGTGAGACCCATGCAATAAAATTTTTAGTATTTTCAACATTAATCAAAAAAAATTTTTTTTGACATTCTTAAAAGGAAAAAAAAAAAAAAAATTCAAAAATTGTTAGGGTTATATTTTATGAATTGGCATATCATATGACAAAACGCACTTTGCTTGTAATTATGTAGTTCTAAGTGGTTTTAAGAACAATATGAAGTACTTTGAAGAAGTATAACAAGTGATATTATTGAAGATATGAAGATTACTCAAGAAACAATACAGGAAAAGTTGAAACAGGTTGTCTCGATACCTAGCTCGACACCTAGCTCGACACCTCCAATCTATCAAGCTTAAATGAATTGCGATACATACCTCAACACCTCTCAATCTATCGATGTATGCAAATTCTAAATTTGCAGATCTGTTTTTTTGGCTCGTGATGACAAGGCTTTTCTAGGGTTTTATGTTCTACGTCTCCAGAGGATATAAAAGCAATTTTTTTTTCTATTGAGATACATGCTTTTGTGAAGCTGTTGTGACATCTTGTGCATCTTTGGGTTATGTTTCAAGCTTCTTTCAGATCTCTAAGCTTGAATTAAAGAACTTTGCATCAAACAACAACAATCAAGTTGTTAGTTAGTTATAGATTGAGATTCATGCAAATGAGAAGTTTCTACAAGATCAAGTCTAATTGGAGATTAGCGTAAGGGTTTAACTGTAAATTGGTATTTTGGGATAGGCTGGATAGTGGTAAAATTCCTTATACTTATAACCACTTATTCTTAATTAGTGGATTCTTCAAGAGTGATGACCTGAAATTTACCTGGTGAGGTTTTTGCTTGCAAAGGTTTCCCATTCATCAACAAATCATTGTGTTAATTTATTTTCCATTGTACTCTAGTTTAGATTGGTGATTTGTTTATGCCTTCACGATATTGCATGTAATTTGGATAATTAATCAACTTAGATAATTGAATTAATTAACCAGAGTTAATTTATTTTTAACCCAACAAAATTGAACAACTCACATTTTTCTAAAATAAAAAAGTACTTATTCACCCTGGCATTTGGGGGCAACCTATTTGCCTAAGTTGCCCAAGTCTAAGGTCAGCTAGTGAATAGTTGAAGAAATGGAAACAATTTCTAGTTCTTTCAAGGCAATGGAGATTTGATTATCTACTCTGCATGGATTTTACAGTTCTATGTATACTGTTAAGTACGTCGATAGCTTCCTCTAGGATTTAACAAACTTCTAACTACTCGAATAAATACATTACAAATCTGCATTAGCATAACTAATCTTGGTAGATAACCTACTAACAGCAACCCTAACTAACTGTTCTCTATTCTTTTTAAGTAAGCGTATTTGATTTTGTTTTTTCTTTTTTCACTTTGCAGCTCGAGGATTTGTTTGGAATCTCCTTAAATTCCTGCGTATGATAAATTTAATCAATTAATTTCATATCTTACTCATTGATCATTGTGGTCAACTTTTTTTTTCTTCATTTTTTTTTCTCTCTCTCATTTAGTTGACTAAACATTGTTTTGATTATTGACTTAGAAATCGATCAAAAATATCAGTTGAAGTCTCTTCACCACAAATACAAAGAACTTTTACGTCGCATGTGCGAAGTGTTAGCAGGTTTGAATTTTCAACAACTAGAAAAAGGTAAGGTTATTGAAGCCATCATCATAGCTGTCAAGCAAGGGAGAGTTGAGTTTGTTACTGAAATACTAGAGGCATTTCCTGAACTTGCATGGTCTGTTGAAGAATCCACGAAACGAAACATATTTATGCTTGCCGTTCTTTATCGTCAGGATGAAGTATTTCGCTTTCTATGCAAATCTCCTGCAAAGAACTCAATATTGGCTAGAGTAGATTCTGATTCAAATAGCATATTACATATTGCAGCGATGCTAGAGCCTTCCGCTAGGCCTAATAAAGCTCCAGGCGCAGCTTTGCTTATGCAAAGAGAAGTACAATGGTTTAAGGTAATATCATCTCTCACTTTATATATATATATATATATATATAATTAATTTCAATGATGAGTTGTTTTCAATTCTTTCTTGGTTTTATGATTAATATCTGTCACTTTATATACATCTGACACTCTTGGAAAACTCTTTTCTAAACTGTTTAACTAAAGAGCCATTTAAAGGTGGGAAAGTGTGAGTGAATGTGACTAATTAAAGATCCACGTAATTGTCAGATTGTGAGAGAGATCTACTGTGAGAAGTGTGACTTCAATATCCTACAAATACGATAAAGAAAATGAACGGAAATGAGATTCTTAAAAAGGAAAAAAAAATCATAAAAGGAAAAATACGAAATGGAAGAGAGTAAAAGGTTGGGTGATTACATATTCTAATTCGTATAAAAAAAAAGTCATTAAATTGTTAAATTAAAATAATTTAATTTAATGTACAGAATATAATAAGTGGTATGTTTTATAATTGAACTATCTATAACTACAAATATGATGATATATAGTATAGGGAGTTAATAATAATTATGATGATTGTATTTATATCTTAAAATATAGTCTTTTATGAGGTTTGTTATAATAAATGCAGGAGGTGGAGAGAGTTGTCCATCCTTCCACATTAGAACGTAGAAACAAAAATGATCAAACACCTAGACAATTGTTTATTGAGAGCCATAAAGAATTGATGAAAGAAGGAGAAAATTGGATGAAGGGAGTAGCAAATTCTTGTACAGTGGTAGGAGCTCTAATTGTTACCATTATGTTTGCAGCAGCAATTACCGTACCAGGTGGCAATAAACAAGAATTAGGCTTGCCAATGTTCTTAAATGTGAAGGTGTTTATGCTCTTTATAATATCTGATGCGCTGTCTCTACTTTTTGCCTCAATTTCATTGTTGACGTTTCTCTGCGTCACATCATCATCAAGTTATAAAGATGAAGATTTCCATCAATCTTTACCCAAAAAGATGATGATAGGCATTTCCACCCTTATCATCTCCATAGCAACCATGATGATAACCTTTTGTGCTTCCCTTTCTATTATTCTAAAAGGAAAATCATCAGTGATCATTCCTGTCATTTGCCTTGCTAGTGTTCCAGTCGCACTATTTGCATGGATGCAATTGCGCCTTCTCATTGACATGATCAAGTTAACTTATGGATCAAGGATCGTAGACAGGAAAGAAAAGAACTTTCCTCTGGTATAGGGTGATGCCAAAAATGATTATTTTTACTTTGCTTTGAAGGATAACTGAAGAACTTTCCTCTTGTGATGCATATTGTGTGTATTTTCCTTTTTAGACCTTTTTATCATAAATCAAATAAATCAGAACTCCATTATGTATTTTCTCTCTTTATATTATCTATATTCGTTTTCTAATTTATTTATTTATTTTGACCAAGAATAGTATATTTCCTAATCCAGTAAGTCTCTTGAATCATGATTTTCGAGTTGAATATAGATCTTTACCCTTGAAGCAAAAGAAGACCAATTAAAATACAAAAGTATCAGTAATTCGATATCCATCCATGGCTTATAAGAAACTAATAGATAATATAAAGGACAAACCGACAAACTATTCGATACTATATTAATTCATGTCTGAATTAGTTGTGGTGACATTCAGCAATTTGCCTTAATATAATAATCCAAGAAAGTAAAATTTTTAAGTCAAAAATATATGTTCAGTCCCTAATATTTAGTCTAGATTCCCATTTAAAATATATACCAAGTTAGTCCCTCCATTCCCATTTCTTTATATGGATTGCTTGTGACTAATGGTCATGGGGGCCCAATATGGCCCTTTTTTTTTTTTTTTTTTTTTTTTTTTTTTTTTTTTAATGCAAAAATACACATGTAGTCTCTAAATTTTGATTCATATTCTATTTTAATCCATGAATTTTTTTTTGAGAAAGTAATCCATGAAATTTAAATAGTTTTTTTTTTCTTATAATCCTCATAATATATATATATATATATATATATATATATAACTAAGACATAACTGTTTTTTATGACAAAAAAAATGTAAGACATACCTAATTAATCTTTTCGTTCCCTTCCCATTCTTGCTTGTTTATGTGACTAATGGAGTGGCAATAACCTCTTTTTTAATTAGTTTTGAGTTTTGACCACAAACGGTTGGGTGAAATGTGGCCAAAAAATTTTCATGTATTATACTTGGATACCACAATTTTTTTAGCCTTCACAATGAATTTTTCCTGTTTAACAACACATAAAATGACCCTATATCCCAAACATATTTGTCAAATTTGCAAACGTCTATCCTAAAACTTGGTCCAAAATACAATTCTCCAATCAATACCAACAAAAATAATATGCAGAAAAAAACCTCTTAAAAAGGAAAAACATGAACACGATGATAATCATAAGCCACAATAATCTTCGATTTGCAACAAAACATAAACATAAAACAATTAATAATAAAAATAAAACAATTAATAATTGGTTGAGAACACAAACAAATAGAGAAAATTTTGATGTCCTACAAAAATCACTCTTTCTCTCTCTTAGATTTGAGAAAGAGATTGCAGGATCAAATTTCGTAAGCAAGCAAAATAATGGAAAAGAAACAAAAGGACTGACTTGAGCACTAAAATATTTTAGGAATAAAAATCACATAAGCAAAGCATAAAACTAAAATATTTTGAAAATAAAATTATTTTTTTTACAATTTTTTTTTATTAGAAAAAAATTCCACTCTTGAAATATGGTACATGTTTTATTTTTATTCCTAATACACACACACACATACACACACACACACACACACACATATATATATATATATATATATATTCCTATTATGCATGAAGGGCTTCCATGGGGATCCACTTTCTCCATACTTATTCCTATTATGCGCAAAGGGCTTCCATGGATTATTGAGAAAAGCAAAGGAGAATGGAGACATAAGGGGTGTTTCTATTTGTCGAAGTGCACCAAAACTAACACACCTTCTTTTTGCAGATGACAACCTTATTTTTTGCAAGGCAAAAATAAATGAGTGTAAGAAGCTCTTGGAGATCCTAGCCACTTATGAACGAGCATCTGGACAACAAATAAATAGAGACAAAACAACTCTATTTTTCAGCAAATCTACCTCCCAATAGATGCAAGCTTCAATACAAGAGGCTCTTGGAGTACCCATGGTCAAACAATATGAGAAGTACTTGGGATTACCAAGTTTCATAGGCCGAAAAAAGAAGGGAAGTTTTGACAATATCAAGCAAAGAGTGTGGAAGAAGCTTCAAGGATGGGAAGGCAAGATCCAATCACAAGCTAGGAGAGAAATTTTGATTAAAGCGGTGGCTCAAGCACTCCTTACATATACTATGTCATGTTTTAAATTACCGGTTGGTCTTTGCCATGACATTGAAGATCTCATTCAAAGATTCTTTTGGGGGCAACGGGGAGATAGTCGAAAGGTGCATTGGGTAAGGTGGGAAGAGCTATGTAAGCCAAAGGAGCAAGAAGGGATGGGCTTCAAGGATTTATCACGCTTCAATGATGCATTGCTCGCCAAACAAACTTGGCAACTCCTCCATGATAAATCTAGGCAGAGATATTATTAAGTGTGGAGCAATATGGAGAATTGGGGATGGGAAGTCTGTCAATATTTGGGGAGATAGGTGGCTGCCCCAATGGCACTCACCAATGATTTTATCTCCACAAATAGGAGGGTTTGTTGAAGCTAAGGTTCATAGCTTAATTGATGAAGTCAGAAGATGTTAGAGGATAGATTTGATAGACGAAACACTGATGGAATTTGAGGTAGCATTGGTGAAAAGCATAACCCTCTGCATTACAGCACAGCTCGATGAGCTAATCTGGTCTCACAGTGCTACTGGTGCTTACACAGTCAAGACTGGCTATCGTTTTCTGCAAACAGAGAACCAGAATCAACAACCTGGACAGTTTGACACTCTGTTGCTCAAACCACTATGGCAAGGGATATGGAGTCTCAAGGTACCAAGCAAAGTGAGAAATCTGATATGGCAAGTTGCAAAAAATTCTCTCCCCACAAAGCAAAACTTAGTGAGAAGAAAGATTATCAATGACGACTACTATGATCATTGCCAATCGCAGCACAAAGATGTCCTCCATGCCCTCTATCTTTATCAACGACGACTACTCTGATTTGGCTCTCGATACTAGCATGGAATTAGCACAATCTATGGCAAACAACTAATTTTTTCAATCTCATAAGATGCATTCTGGCAAAGAACAAGGACTTGGAGTTGTTTGCTATGGTGGTGTGGGCTCTATGGAAGAGACAAAATGAATTGCGGGTGGGTAAGAGCTATGAAACTCTCACACAACTCATGTAGCAAGCTCGCAGCAAATTGAGGGAATTTTCACTGCATAATACTTCCATGGTGGAACCCGTGGGAAAACCTCCAACTTAGTGGCAGCCACCAGAGCAGCAGCAATACAAAATAAATTTCGATGGGGCACTCTTCAAGGTAGAGAATTATGCTGGAATAGGGGTGATAATTCGAGACAACGAGGGGCAAGTGATGATGTCTATGTCACAAGGCGTGCAATGGAGTTGGCTTTGGAAATTGGTCTCAATAAGGGAGTTTTAAAGGGTGACTCACAGATCCTTATGAATGTTCTAACCACAAACTCTCACAGTCTCTCCCAATTTGGTCATATTGTAAATGATATACAGTACTTAGCCTCTTATTTCTCCATTATTTCTTATTCTCATGTAAGGAGGCATCGTAATACTGTAGCTCACTCGCTTGCGAGACGAGCAATTTCCTTTTCTTCATTACAAGTCTGGATGGAAGATGTACCACCAGAGATTGCAGACATACTTCAGGCTGATTTTCATAGCCGCAGTTAATAAAGTTTGTGATGTTGATTCTCAAAAAAAAAAAAAAAAATCATTTTCATACTTGAAAAATGCCACTTTCGTCAATGTCTCTAAAGAAATACATATTAAAAGACTACTTCAATTATAAAATAATAAAGATATAAAAGAAATTAAAATACTACTCTAATTTATTTTTTATTTTTATTTTTTTAAGAATCAAAGTGACTAAAATTAGTTTTTTTTTTTTTTTTAATGGAAGTGACTAAAATTAGTTAAAACTTAAAAAGGTGTCTAAAATTAAAACTTTTCCAATCATTTGTAATTAAAACGTGAAATTACTTCCTATAAATAATTAATAAATAAATAAAAAGGTGAAAAGACTTGAGAGCCGACGTATTTTGATCAAGTTGTGCAATTTCTACAATTAAAGGCTCTGTCTCTTCATGTGAAGAAGACCGGACTTGAATTGCACCTATTGCTTTGTTCTCTCTTTGTTTCCAAAATTTCATTCTCATTATCAAAGCGCAAAGCACCAGAGAGAAAATAAAGCTTGGATTTCAGGTTTGTAACCGAAATTTTCTATTCAGAATCTTCTATTCCGACCTGTGAAGCTTACCTGTTATGGCTTCTTGAACAGTATCACTATCATCATAGAAACAAATTCTGAGAATTGGGTTTTTCATTTCTGTACTTTTTGAACCAGATTTCAGGGTTTGATTGCAAATTTACTTTTTATTTTTTTTATTTTATATATATAAAATCTTGAATTGTAAATGGCTTATCATAAATATATGATGCAATGAAATTTGAGTACTGGGCTATTTTATTTTATTTTATTTTTGGTTGATTTCAAGTTGAATGGTTTATTTCATTTTACTTTCAAGTTTGGTTATATTTTGAAGCATCAGAAATCTTAATAGAAAATCTGAGGCGTTACTGAGTATTGGGTTTTTGGTTACAAGTTCTAAGGGTGTGGATAAGTTTCTTATCTGAGAATTCAAGTTTAAGAATTGTGATAGAGTAGTTTGAGTGTGTATAATATCATTACCAAAAAGAAATCATTGAAGTGTCGAACTTAGTATTGGATTTTGGGTTCTAGGGGGAAGGAGTGGTGGTTTGAAACTAGTTTGAGTGTTATTTTTTGTGGCTTTGATTTCTATGCATTTATTGTAAGTAAAAGATGTATAGCAATTTTAAGGAGCACGCAATAGAGTATGTGAAGCAGGCAGTTCAGGAGGATGATGCCGAAAACTATAGCAAAGCATTTCCACTCTATATGAATGCATTAGAGTACTTTAGGACCCATTTGAAGTATGAGAAGAATACGAAGATTAAGGAAGTGATTACTCAGAAATGTATGGAATATTTAAAGAGGGCAGAGGAGATAAGGACCATTCTCGATAATGGGGGAAGTGGGCCTGCACCCAGTGGTGATGCAACAATTGCTAGCCAACCAAAGACAAAGTCGAAGGGAGGAATGGGGAAAGATGCAGAGGATCCGGAGCAAGCAAAGCTTAGGGCTGGCCTTGATTCTGTGATAATCAGGGAGAAACCAAACATGAAGTGGAGTGACGTGGCTGGGCTTGAGAGTGCCAAACAGGCATTGCAAGAGACTGTAATACTGCCTGTGAAGTTTCCCCAATTTTTTACTGGTTAGTTCCTCAATCATTATTTTTAAGTTTTGGGTTATTTTCTTTTAGTTTTCTTGCTGAATCTTGGCATGCTTTCAATGTGAATAAGCTTGATTTGGTTTATGGTGACACTTGATAACTTATGAATATCCAAAAATATGCCACTGGTACCATAAATTCAAGTTTATCAGTTGCGGAGATTGTATGCTCCAATTGTATTACTCAGAATTTCTAACTTTCAAGCTCTGCTTTTGCAATGGAAACTGTACAAATAAATCCCACCAGAAACAACTGAAAATATGTATGGAGAAGACATGTTTTAGACTTGTACAATAAACAGCTCATGTCAAACAACAAAGCAAAATTCTTATAGTTAATTGGGTTTATGTTCTGTCAGTTGAATTCAAAAAGGCTCAAATATTGGCCTTTGATGGCCCAGTGTATCAGCCTAATTCTGAACATGAAAGAATCAGTTGAGTTTAGAGAAGGTAGAAAGGATATTTTAAGAGTTATTGTTGCCATTGCTTCACTGATCTTTTAGATTTTGGATGGTGTATCTTCCAATTGATCTTCCAATTGTAAAGATACATATCAAGTAATAATATCAACTACAATAAGTTTTAAGACCCATTTGAAAACCTTTTTTCATATCAAGTATCTTTCTAAAGTTTGAGGGGTTTACATTGCTTCAATATGTGAGGCACACTACTTAGCCATGAGCTCAGATTCAGACCATCCCTTGCACCTGGCTGTGAATTAAAAAATGATTATAGCTGTCTGCTTGACAGTAGAATTTATGGCAATGAAGGATAAACATTCTACTTGGTATTAATAAAAAGCAAAATGCTATTTGGCACATTTACTATTTGTCATACGTGCCAATGTATGGATGCTGAAGACTTTCTAAACATAATTTGCATCAAGAACTTGATTTTCCATTCCTAATAAACAGTGGGATTTGAACTGTCTACATTAAGAAGAGTCAAAGAGACATTATCATTTAATGCTTAAATCTGGAAGATTCATGAACTAGCAATCTACTTCTAGGCCATTTTCTGCAGTATTTCCTTCTTGAGCAACTAATATAAATATCATGTCACATATGGTACATCTTGATGATAAAAGAATCATTTGATTTCTTTTTCAGGGAAGAGAAAACCGTGGAGGGCTTTTCTATTATATGGTCCACCTGGAACTGGGAAGTCCTATTTGGCAAAGGCAGTGGCAACAGAAGCAGATTCAACTTTCTTTAGGTAAAAATTTGACCAATACATAGCAAGTGACTAGACTAAAATAGCAGATAAACAACTATAGATGGCAAGTTATTGAACTACAATAGCAGATTTTAGAACTAAGGCTATACTTGTTGCCAATGACACTTAATTGTGAGTTGTATATTTGAAATCTATGTGATCATCGATCTTAGTTCTTCTTCTCCTTCTTTGAGTTTTGCCACATAACTTTTTATATATATATATATATATATCTAAGAACCATTTGACCTCTTATGCTTATTTTTTGATAATATTTTACAATATCAGTTTCATGGTTTAAATTGTGCAATGCACTGAGATGTAAGCGATGAATGTTTGGAAGTAGAACAACTGAAAAGGTACCTGGTTTTATGGCCCTTGACAGGCAAATATTCATGATGACTTTACAAGAGAGTAGCAAGATCCGCACTAGTTAATTGGAAGCCTTTAGATTTCCAAGAAAATGATATCCTTCCATTATGTTAGATTACATTTGGATACACGAATATATTCCTTTAAATGGTGTAGTCATTAGTTTATTTTACAATAATAAATGAGTTCACCTTAATTACTATGAAATAGTTTAGGAAAACTCCAATATGCTCATTCAAATGCTATGAATGACAGAATATCTTTTTTTGTTTACCAAACTATAAGTCTAGATTTTAAATTTTGATGGTATTGAGAGGATGCTGGATATATAGGTTTCTTATTGATGAAAGATTACCATAATACACTACTAGTCTACTACACTTGCTCACTACAATCCAGGATAATCTAAAATGTGGTACACCTTTGTTCTATATGCAAATTTTCACAATCCAAAAGTTTCCTCCTTTTTTTCTCCCTTTTCTTTTTGAAAGAGGATAGTTTAAGTAATACGAAAATCTTATATGCATTATAGAGTTTCTAGAGAGAACCATGCTAAAAATTATAAGGGTTTAACTTGAGGACAGCCTTGTCATATTTTAACTTCTAATGAAACATGTGTGTTGAGTATAAGTGTCATCATTCCATGTTCTGGGGTAGGTCATGTAATGTGTTCCCATACATCTTCTGTGTTCTAGTATGATCAATTTTCTAGGTAACTTAGTCTAAATGTTTAGATTATATGAGAGATTGCTATATTACTTAGAAATATGACCATGCAAGTATTGTAATATTGTTGCTTCCTAGGAGGATATAAACCTTTTATCCCTAGCAGCTGATCAACCATTTTATTGTTGAATTTCTACACTAGTTCCCATTTTTCCATTTGGACTTCTATGAGGGGTGGAAAAAAAAAAAAAAAAAAAAAACAACAACAACAACAACAACAATGAAGGAAATGCATCAAGCTCGGAGATTTCATTTCTCTTGCAAAGAAATTTGACAAGAAATGTTATTTATGAATAAAATAAAATGCAAGAAGCCTACAAACTTGGTTAGGTTTCATTTGTGCATGGTCAACATGTCATTCTTATTCTCATCCATTTTCTGTTGATATGTTTCCTTTGTGCACTAATGCCCATATCTTAGTGATGATCCTTGTTTTCCATGCTTTCATTAGTGAATTATAGTTAAAAGGGGCTTGGTTAGGCTTATTTGTAAAGCAGGAAATTTGAACTTCTGTTCCAAATGAGCGTATTAGAATGGAAGATTTTGAAGAAATTTGTTAGTGGACCATGATGCGATCTCCACTAAAACTTGCAAGATGCACACAAACCACGCAAGAATGTGTAATTTATACCTTGGAGAGTGAATGTAAGCATATGAGGATGCTCTCTTTCATATTTTGTTCCTTTTTCTCAGTCTTTTAATGACTTGGTAGAAAGGCAGCAAAGAAGTTTGCAATCAATGCCAATTACCTCATTGTACTGTCAGCCGTGACTTCTCCTGTTTGTCAAATAGTATCATAAGAACATTGTTAAAAGGCAACAAGTCGGGATACTGATGTCCACTAAGTGAGGTGACAGAAAAAAAAATTATGAAATGTGGATTTAATGGATCAAAAATTCTTGCTTATACCTAACTTAAGATATTTGAGTTTCAGTGTGGTTGTGGTTCTTAATAAATTTTTATTATATAGTTTTTTTCGTCTACGTCTTATATGGCTGGGTTGACTACTTCGCTTGATTTTTATTGTAATTGTCACGTCATTTAAGTGAATTTGAATTTCCAAATGCATGTATGATTTACACTTCCAGTTGATATTAATGAAATGTTGCCAACACATGATGAGTGCTAGATATTGTCAATACACAGTGTTTCGTCATCAGACCTTGTTTCAAAATGGATGGGTGAAAGCGAAAAGCTAGTCTCAAATCTTTTCCAAATGGCTCGTGATAATGCTCCTTCCATTATTTTCATTGACGAAATTGGTTCCTTATGTGGCCAGCGAGGCGAAGGCAATGAGAGTGAAGCATCTCGACGTATCAAAACAGAACTTCTTGTACAGATGCAGGTATTTTGTGTTCACTGGAAGTGGATAAGAGCTTTGTTCCAAGCTTATCTTATACTAATACAACTGTCATCCTTATACTTTAGGAGGTGATATGCAATATTTAAAAGTTTCCCTATCATCAATTGTTTTTTGTCCTGCATTTTCTTTCTCTCTTTTACTTTCCATAAGTGGTCCAGTTATTGTTTCAGACTTTCAGTTGCTAAGCTATCTGTCTGTTACTTTAGGGAAAGATTGTAGAAGTCATATAAAGTTTCCCTATCTGTCTGCATTTTTCTTCTACTTATAGATTGGTGCATGGGCCTTATTGGGATGTAGTTAATTTTGTTACAAAGGCAGGCTGTACCTGTGTCAGTTGACTATCAAGCATTCTCCTAGTTATTGCCGAGTTTTTTAGGCCATGGCCCATATGAAAAGCAGGTTCCATTTCACATTTTCCTCATGCTCACTCAAATTCTGGCCATAGGATCTCTTCCCTGTTTTCACACTAATCCATCTTATGGTAGTGAAATATGCAAACTGTTGCAATGGCTAGTGATCAAACTCCTACCACCAGATAATTCTCCAATTTGAACTCTCGATAGGTGAGTCTAGAGTGTATAGTCTGACCTGGATTGAAGACATAGATCCCTTCCTACTCTATGTTCTTGCATTCTTGGTGCATCATCTTAAGCCCACATCTCTTTCGTCTTATTCCCTACTACCATTATCTTTAACCTGCATTAGTTCTTAACTACATTAAACAGTGATTGTTGCCTTTGGTTTTCTACTGTTAATCTTCAAATGGAAATTTTCTTTAACACATTTCAGGGTGTAGGCAGCGATGATCAGAAAGTTCTAGTTCTTGCCGCCACGAATACTCCATATGCTTTGGATCAGGTAAGAAAACTCTGATCCATCGGACCTAAGTTATAGCTAAAAAGAGTTTTATGACCTTCATTGCTTTGGGGTTGAGACTAAGGAAAATTAAATACAGGCCATCCGTAGGCGTTTCGATTAGCGAATTTACATCCCTCTCCCAGATTTGAAGGCAAGGCAGCACATGTTTAAGGTACTGTGGTTTTGGTAGAGCCATAGTAATTGATTCTTTTGGAGCTTATGATTTGTTTAATATCCTCAACAGGTTTTGTATTTAATCTGGTCCATCTTGGAGACACTCCTCATAACTTAACTAAAAGTGGTTTTGAGCATTTAGCTCACAAAACAGAAGGATTTTCTAGTTCAGACAGCTGTTTGTGTAAGTGTCCAGTTTACATTAGTTTCTGGCATCCCTTTTGAGTGATTATATGGCTGAAAGCTGTTAGCTACCTCCTGTCTTTTGATAGGTTAAAGACGTTCGATTTGAACCTGTTTGTCAAACCCGTGATGCGAAATTCTTCAAAAAGAACTCTAGTGAAATGTGGGTCCCTTGCGAACCTACTGAACGAGGAGCTGTTCAGGTTACCTTGCAGGAACTTGATGCACAAGGCCTAGCTTCAAAGGTAAGTATTGGGTAGGAAACTGTTTTATTTATTATTATTATTAATGGACACTGCATAAAGCTCTAGACCAGAAATCATTGCCAAAATTATCACTATAATCATGTTTAGTGCTAGGTATCAATAACTTACCTAATAGAATTATTAAAGACTTATTCTATGCTTTAACTTACGTAGTTAGTCAATTTCGGAAAAGTAGGATTGAAGAAAAAAGTGGAAAAGAGAAGGGGGGATGGGGGTGGGGGAGAGATTTAAAAAGTGCATGCCTCTATCTTATGAGCCTCATTCAATTTCATTAATGCACATTCAATGATGATTTTCTCTTCCATCAAAATTACACAATTCTTTGGAGGAAGGTCAATTTGTGGTATTTCTTTTCTAGCCTCATTCATCCTCTTCTTTTAATTTATATAATGACTTGAAAGTAACTGGCTCTGGGAATGTATGACGAGCAGATTTTGATAAAGCACTTGCAAGACAGAAGCCAACTGTAAGTAAAGCTGATCTTGAGGTGCATGAGAGATTCACGTAGGAGTTTGGGGAAGAAGGCTGATTGCTTGTGTTTGAACACAAGGACTGATTAACCATTTGTACAGGTAAAACCACTAGTACTATAGGTAAATGAAATGCGTATATATAGTCATCAATATAGCTTGTAATAGAAAGTTCAGCATCTTGTTAAGAGAACACCGTGCCATATTGCTTCAACCTTAATTGATGTACAGTGTTACTGGTGATAGTTTCCATAATCAATAATGATTGATAATCTTACCATTTTTTTCCCATCTGGTTGTGATCTACTACCAGTTTGCCACTAGATGTTCATTCGAAACAATATCCTAGCTGCTGCTGGTACCAAATTTGTAATTAACCAACGATGAACATCTAAATAGACATAGAAAACAAGTTGCTAAATGATATCGTTAATGAAAATTAGCAAATGATGACAGCTAAATAAATTTACAGTATTATGAAAGAACTACTGTGATACTATCTTATTGATTATGCCCCAGGGCACTGCCATTAAAAGCAAGGTAACCTAAGGATAAAACTCTTATGTTTGGAATGGAGGGTGAGAAGGAAGGTGTTCTGGAGTCATGGAGTTCACCTCTGCGAACCTTTGTAAAATAAAGTACAAATGGTAGTAGCTAAAGGCTCCCCTGGACATGATCCAGGTGAGCTTATCTGGGACAAAAATGGTAATTGGATAAAGTGTTTTTCCTTCTCTACTTAGAACTTACTTTCAGTATTCAGGCTGAACTCTGGGCTATTGGCTATAGACTACAACTTTTGTGGCGAATGGATTATTGCAACATTCTATTACATAATGATAAATTATATACATTTAAAAATATTTTTCCAGTCAATATAAATATTTTTCTTTCCAGCAAAAGATCAAATGCTTAAAATTAAAATTAGTAATGTAGGGACACGATTTGTTTAACGGCCCAAAAGTGACGTTGGGCTGTTATGCAAAGGGCCCCCAACAATATGATTTGTAGAGAGTGGGCTTGAAAGGCATGACCTTGGGCACAGGGGAAAGGTTTCATTGTGGCGTCTATGGAAATTCTTATATGGGCGGGCCTGGCTTGACTAGCTAAGCCCTCCATTGGTACGGGTTGTGGGACTCCAGTCCTCGGACACTGTCCTAAGACCCTTATATCTTTTCCTTTTTCCATTTTTTACCAGGGGAGAGACCCCCCCCTTTTTCTTCTGGGGGGTTCTTCCTTTTTATCCTCGTGTTTCTTTTCTTCCTTCAAGTTCACGTGTAAGTCTCACATTTTCTTTGGGGTGCAGACCTGTCCTGTCAACCCATACCCCGTATGGTTTGGGGTCGCTGGGAAAGTTAAAGGGTATGGTCTAGAGTATGGACTTATCAGATACAGGGCTTGGTATTATGATGTTGGTAACTTTTTCCCTTACCCTGCCCCTGAACTCAGTTTCCCCCTTTCTTCAGGCATTTCGTGAGGTGCCGAGCAGGAGGTCGTCCTCGGCAATGGCTCTCCTCGGCTTGGGCCCTAGCCCCTGGGCCCCCATGTAGAATGGGCCTGAGTCGCGAATTCACTAGCCCCACAATAGCCCCTCAAAATCCTGCTGCCCGACTTTTAGTTGGGGATGAGGATTTTGATAATACTGGGCCCACATCACGACTCACTCAGATTATGTACTTTTTGATGTTTGGGCTTTTCCATTTGCATAGGAGATGCACCGGATTAAGAGGCATTCCTTTAGTCTTTAGTCACGCGGTGCCTTTTGACGTTCCAATGTTCGAGATGCGCCTTCACGAGAATCCTTTAATCTTATGGTTGCAGGTGGCGTTGGGAATTGAGCCGAAACCATTTTGTCTGTAGCGTTCCTTGGAACTCTGCGTGACTTAAATGTCACCTCCTTGTCTTTTAAATAAATTGGATAGGAGGTTGCTCCACTCACACATAAATCCTTCAGTTTCCTCCCAAACCATAATCCTTCAGCCATAATCACAGCTTCCATATCCGGTGTTATCCACCCTTAGTATAATATGTTTGAAGCGTGGATTGGGGTGAAGGAACTCCATCCGCCACAAAGGCGCCGGGTCCTTCCGAGGCTCAAGGTAGCATGGTCTGGGCAAGGGAGGCACAGATTTAAGAAAATATTCCGTCTTGACAAAGGGGGAAATGGTGTTTCTCCTTTTTTTAGTCAAAATCCGAAACAGGTACTAGTCGCACCAGATTCTTGGTGCATCAGAAGTAAAGTTTTCCGCCATCAGTGTCGTCTGCTTTATCGCAGACGTGGTTACGTGAAGGCCCATCAACTTCCGGCTCCCTGCACCTTTTCTTCAACGGTACTGGCCTCAAGTTGGGTTCTCTGCACCTCTTCTTCATCTCCGTTAGCCCGAAGTCGGGCTCTCTACGCCTTTTCTTCAACGGTGCAGGCCCCATGTTGGGTTCTTTGGCTGCCTGAGTTATAGGCATGTAAGAGTGCTGAGGAATGGTTTTCCTTGAACAACGTCTTGGAATAGCAGCCAACCTCTCCTCTGTATTACTTCCTCGGCTTTTTCTTTACTCTCTTGTACCTTTCTTTTCGCTTATGTAGTTAGCTTTAATATAAGTTTATTCCAGCTTTTCATTGTACGTTGTACTATTTATTTGTCTTAATAAAAGTGGAATTTATTTACTTGCTTTGAATATTTTTCTCTTTTTTTTTTTTTTTTTGCAACAACTACTTTGTGAATGGGTGTGCTCTATGTGCGCTTTTCTTCGATGATACTTAGAGCAGGAAACCTTGAAACATAATCCGACTAATTCTAATTTACCGACATTACCAGGCATAATAACGATAATTCACAGTAAATTAAATCCAGGAAACTAACCGAGATAACAGCTGAATGTCCGTAATACGTGCGAAGAGACCGTCCGAGAATGATAAACTCTAAATAATTCATCCGAGAGGATGGCCGAGCAGTGAGGGACTTCGATTGTGTTTTTGGTAACATGTTGCTCTATATTGCATCAATCCCTTTGGTGCTGAGAATCCGAGAGCAGACTTGGGAATCCATGCAGTTTAGGGATTAACCCAATTGTTAATAGGGAGCTATCCTCGGACAGATTTTAAGGTCCATGTAACGTAGTTTTTCTTTTAAGTAGTTGGTTTCCCTAGAGGCTTGAGTCTGAGGACCATGCAAGGCCTTGGTTCTGTCCAAAACTCGTATTTTTTTTTTTGTAAGTAGTCGGTTTCCCCAGAGGCTTGAGTCCGAGGACCATACAAGGCCTTGGTTCTGTCCAAAACTCGTATTTTTTCTTTTAAGTAGTTGGTTTCCCCAAAGGCTTGAGTCCGAGGACCATGCAAGGCCTTGGTTCTGTCCAAAACTCGTATTTTTTCTTGTAAGTAGTTGGTTTCCCCAGAGGCTTGAGTCCGAGGACCATGCAAGGCCTTGGTTCTGTTCAAAACTCGTATTTTTTCTTGTAAGTAGTTATTGATTTAATTTCCAAAGGTTAGCCCCTTGACCCAGGTGAGGAGGGGTTAGCTTGATGTTGGAAGCCTCTAGAACTGCCTGTGCCCTTGGCACTGCCAGGCATAGCTCCTAGTGGGAGCTTATGTTGGAACAACAACAACATGTCGCTGGTAAAGAAGGCACCCTCATAGACCCTTGCTTGACAAAGGCTCAACTCCACCGCCGCCTGAGCCAACGCGCAAGCCTTTCCCACAGACAGCGCCAATTGTAGGGACACGATTTGTTTAACAGCCCAAGAGTGGCGTTGGGCTGTTATGCAAAGGGCCCCCAACAATATGATTTGTAGAGAGTGGGCTTGAAAGGCATGACCTTGGGCACAAGGGAAAGGTTTCATCGTGGCGTCTATGGAAATTCTTATATGGGCGGGCCTGGCTTGACTAGCTAAGCCCTCCATTGGTACGGGTTGTGGGACTCCAGTCCTCGGACGCTGTCCTAAGACCCTTATATCTTTTCCTTTTTCCATTTTTTACCAGGGGAGAGACCCCCCCTTTTTCTTCTGGGGGGTTCTTCCTTTTTATCCTCGTGTTTCTTTTCTTCCTTCAAGTTCACGTGTAAGTCTCACATTTTCTTTGGGGTGCAGACCTGTCCTGTCAACCCATACCCCGTATGGTTTGGGGTCGCTGGGAAAGTTAAAGGGTATGGTCTAGAGTATGAACTTGTCAGATATAGGGCTTGGTATTATGATGTTGGTAGCTTTTTTCCTTACCCTGCCCCTGAATTCAGTTTCCCCCTTTCTTCAGGCATTTCGTGAGGTGCCGAGCAGGAGGTCGTCCTCGGCAATGGCTCTCCTCGACTTGGGCCCTAGCCCCTGGGCCCCCATGTAGAATGGGCCTGGGCCGCGAATTCACTAGCCCCACAAGTAAGATTTTTTTTTTTTTTTTTTTTTTTCACAACTATTAACATGACATGTGATTCGTGTATAATAAAAGTAATGTCAATAATGAATCCATGTGAGAAAAAAAAAATGTCAAATAACACATTGTAACCTTAACAACATCTGGAAGATATTATCACAGATAGCACCCCTAGCATAGTCTTGAAAGGTAAAGTTGAAAATATAAAATATAAATAAATAAACCGTAAAGCTTAACATAATGATACTAATGAATAGTCCCAAAGGCAACTTCAATCTGAAATCTAGGTCCTGCACTTCATTGCACACCTCAAACAAAAATCTACTTTGTTTTCAAGTTGAGCTTACTTGACTACAGAAGAAATTGCTTGTTGCTTTATGTAATTAGTATTTGATATTTAGCGTGATGCATACACGATATAATTTTATTCTGAAACGTTTTGTAGAAATTTTCTTATAATCCACATATAGTACTCAATTGTGGAGTTAATTATATAACGGACAACAATAAGAACAAGAAAAAAAATTTAAGAAACAGAGATAAAAAAAAAAAAATATATATATATATATATATTTAATTGGTATATTATGAATGAAAACGTACTCCTTGAGTGAACCAATTAATCCTTCCATTGGTTAGTGTTACACCAATTAAATAATTATCGGAGTGTAATCTTAATATAATAATAAAACAAAAAAGCAATTAAAAGCACTAGTCGAAAATGGAACAATTAGTTAGATGGTAGAACCATTATTGGAAGAATCAACGGGATCAATTATAACAAGTGACATAATTATGTTCCGTAAATGCAACTCTCATTATTTAATGATTTCAACTAAGTTCATAACTGTTTTATTTTTTCAAGAAATTTTTTTAAGGGTAATTAACTAATTATACTCCCTTCCCTTGAGGTTTGAAGAAAATAACAATCCCTCCTTTCTATTTATATTAGTAAATATACTAAATTTCTATGAAATTTTCTTTATCAAAGTTTAACCATTATTAGTAAAAACATAAAGAAATTTGTTGATAATAATGCAAAGTTTATCAAACACCAAAATACTTGCAACAGCAAATCTCTCCACAGCCCAATGACAAACTAAAAAATAAGAAAAAAGTCATACTAATTTTAAAATACTCTTCAATTAAAAATTTAAATTAGTGGATTTTAATTTGAGATAGATGATAATTTTGGAAACTTACCTTTAAGCAAATGATATGTTAATACGCAACATTGTTAACATTAATTTAATAGAGTTTGATTAAATGGATGTCAAAAAGGGAATTTCATTTCTCCCTTAAGGTTTAAGGGGAAGTGTCATTTCCCAACACCTCAAAGGAGGGGAGTGTAATTACCTCTATTTTTTATTATACATATATTGAGTTACAAAATATTTCATTTGCACCTTGATTTGTTTTTAAAGTATTTTGGTTTCAAATCTACAATATATGGGGTTTGTTTTGGGATCCACTTATTTTGCTGAAATTGAAAACTTTTGCTGAAAGTACTGTAGATAAAAGTAAAAGTTAAATGAAATAGTACGGTGGAATCTATGAATTGTACCAAAAAATGCAATGAAGTTCATGAATAGTAGCAAAAATAAATTGAATAGTAAAATAAGTTGGCTTTTTAAGCTGAAGCCAAATGCACACTTGATAAGAAAGTGGTATAAACAAAAAGAAGAAAAAATCAAGCTTTACTATCACACATTTTTTATTTACCACCCCCCCCCCCCCTCCACACACAAATTCTTGACTTTGTCACTTATGTGGATATCAATAAAATGTGGACATTGTGCATGAAATTATGGACATTGTGGTTGTGTTTGGCATTAGCTGAAAAATGTAGTTTTTTTTTACTAATTAGCTTATTTTTGTTACTATTCATGGGTCCCAATGCACTTTTTGGTATTATTCATGGGTCTTACTGTACTATTTTAGCTAGCTTTTAACTTTATCTACAGTACTTTTAGCAAAAAAAATTCAGTTTCAACTAAATAAGCTGTTTCCAAACGAACGCTATGTGTATGGAGTGTATATTAATAAGTATGATGGAAGAAGAGTTGTACTTTTACCATTGCTTTTTTATTTTTTTTAAAGAAAGACAAAGCCATGAAAAATGAGCTATTCTAAATGAACCTTATGTTATATGTCACTTTGTTTCCTATCAAAATTCTAGATGAGGATGACAAATTAATTTCATGGCAATAAAAATCAAGAGGTATTATTCGCCATGTGCCTTTTCTCTAGCCAATGGCTAACCTATGATTGGCACTCCCTAGCTTAGGTTATCAATCACTGAATTCCACCCAGCAGTGGCTAAGAAATGCTCCAATTGCTTTGTGTGACAGAATTTCCAACTAGGGTGCCCAGTTTATTCATTAGCAAGCCCCATTTGCTTTTCCTTTTCAGTTTTCAAATCGTTTTGGTAACAAGTATGCTTTGAATTCACCATTTATGTCAAAACCAATAGGTGTCCTAATGATCCAAATGAATGGCATTCCACTCTCTTCGAAAGCAATAGCAGGTTCCATGATCATTTGGGAAGCACCAATTGTGTTTTAGAACCGAAACCGCTTAATGCTAGTTCAGCCATTCTATGCTTTGTTCTACCGATGACCAAGCTTTTTTTCCAAAATTTTTGGTTGATAATACGTGTATCATAGATTTAGTGGGAGATGAAATCATGGCTTAAGGAAGTACAAGACCAATAGCCCAAATTGCTAGCTTTATATATTTTCTAAAAACTTCCAATCCTAGAGGTTCAAGTTCTTCTATTGTATTACAAAACCACCCATAAGAACTAAAAGAAAGTGATAAGTGATAACTATGACTGAACAAACCTTAGTGGGATTAATTTAGCCAAGATTAATGGGCTAAAAGGATAACTACAAAATTAACCCTAACTGTTTTTAATATGTCCATATGCTTGATTGTAATTCCATTTCTAAATTAAATCATAGATGTTTAGTGGAAAATATTAAAATGATAATATAATCAATAAATTAATTTGTAAAAATCCTAATGAAGTCTGATAGAATTAATTAATTAATTATTTTTTTTTTTTATATCTTTTGTAAGATTTGTGTTTGTAAAAATAAAAATATGTTTATGAGTACAACAATATTTTTTATTTATTTATTTATGTTTATGTTTATACTCTAGGAATTCAATCCATGTTGGTGAGCATCTGCTTACTCTGTTCCATATGAACATGTACCCTTTATTATGAGTAATGGGTCATAATTCAAAGAACTAGGAGTCAATGCCTTGTGCCACATTGTAATGTGTGTTATTTATCTCTTTTAGTTTTTACAATGTGTTGATTTCTTATTGTTAGATTGTCATTGTATCATAGGTTTCACATTACTAGGGTCTAATGCTAGTTGTGACCCATTTCATTATCTTGCTTTTTTGACCTACGTTGGGTCATCTATGGTTGGGGAAGGTAATAAAGGACACATTTAATGCTTGTGATTTGGTTATTTTTAATAGGGTAACATAATAATTTTTCCTTTTAAAAGTTTAGACTTTGGAAGAACATTGTGTGTTTTATGTATTTGGGATTTGCATTCTTCTAACCTTTTTTTTTTTTTTTTTTTTATGGTTGAATTTTAGTTCAAATCATTTTGAAAAACATTCATATCAAGCCATCAACTAAGGAAGGCCTTTGGTGCGAGAGTACTAATGCATTATATTATTTAGGCAGTAGGAATTTCATACATTCTCTTACAAGTCTTACAACAGTTTCTATTCTAATTTGTTATGGTAAATTATAACCCTATAATTTTGGGGCAGTCCAAATAAAATTCTATAATGTCAAAAGTACCAAGTTAAACCTTAAAGTTTTAAAGGAAAAAAAATACCATTTTGGTCCCTATATTTTGAGGTCATAGTCAATTGATCCTAATAACATTTTTAGATTGTTTTTAATTATATAAAAAAGGAGTAGTAGTTGAAGTTGAAACCAAAATAAAGGAAAACATAAATAAAATCAACTCAAATGTGGACTTTACTTAGCTCCTAATGGCTCTAGAGGTAGGTTCGGAAGTATCTTGTATGTATATGCGTGTGTCTGTATATATTAAATAAATTAATTTGTAAAAAGCCTAATAAATTCACGTATAGATAGAATTAGTTTTTTTTTTTAATTTTTTTTAATTTTTTAAGGTATATAGTTGGAGAAAGAAAAATATGTTTATGAGGACAATAATATTTTTTTTGCTTATGTTTATGTTATTGTTACATTTATTAAATGCTATCTTTAGGAAAAAGTTTAATTTTAAATTTTTTTATATAAAATTAGAAAGAAGTTCTAGATGTTATATACCTACAATGCTTTTATATTTTTAGGTAAATTAAAAAGTTGGTCTCTTTCCTTCACACCATATTTCAAATTAGTGCCTAATCTTTCAATTGAGTTAATTTGGTCTCTAACCTTTGCAATGCCATGTCAATTTAGTCCCGGACGTTATCCTTTGGATGGAAAAAACTAATGTGTCAAATGGAACAATAAAAAAAATAAAAATTGTACCACCACATTAGATTTTAAAAAAAAAAAAAAACTAAATTAAAACTAAGACACGTGAAATCTAACCACCAACCAAGTTCATCTCCATCTCCTCTCCCTCATCCTCAAGATCTCTTTTCCAGTGGCACCAAGTCTCTCTCCCCTATCCTTACTAACTTCATGTTTGGCTCCCTAGAAATTCAATGAAATTATTGCAATTGATTTTTGTTTTTCTTGAAGAATGATTTGGCTATGGAAGTTAAGATTGCTTTTGAATTTTTCGTTCAAACTCCTCCAAGTGGATATGTATAAACACGTATCAAAAACTCTTCTTTCTCTCTTTTTAAAATTTGTTATGTATTTCTATTTATTTTCACAAGCTCTTTAGACGAGACATTTAGGGCCTGTTTGGTTTAGAGGAGTTTTGAGTGATATGATCCAAAACTCATAACTGAGTTATCAAAACACATGGGACCCACACAAATTTTTTTGTTTGGCTTGATTTTCATATTGTGTTTCCATCACTCAAAACTCAAAAATTTTGAGTTAGAGTGATGGAAACACAAAACAAGAATCTGGTGTTTTCAAAAACTGAGATACATAACTCTGTGGCACCATTGTAAATTTTCGAACTCTGTGGAGCCCACAGCTTTTGTGTTGTCATGTCAGCTCAAAGCTATTACCATTGCAAATTGAAAGTGAAGACCATTTCTCTTTCTCACTTCCCTCAAAATATTTCAGCCAAAAATTTCCCCCCTTTCTCATTTCCCTCTCTCCATTTTCTTTTTCTCTTCTCTTCAGATTGGCTGATGGTGGTGGTATGGGTTGCAGATGGGTTTTTGAGTGGGGGTTGGTGTGGAGGAGGCTTGAAGGCGACGGTAGCTGTGGGAGGTGGATCATTGTTGGGTGGGTTTTAATTCCTAGGTCATTTCAATCATTGATGGCCCTGAGTCATGGATCGTGGAGGTTGATATTGGCTGGGTTGGGTTTGAATCGATGTTGGTTGGGTCTGAACCAATGGTGGGTCTTGCTTTGGTGTGGGTTTTTCTTTGGTGTTGGTTTTGCTTCGATTGGTTGTTGGCTAGGCTTGAATCAATGATGGGTTTTGCTTCGATTGGGTGTTGGCTAGGTTTTGCTTCGGTGTCGGCAATGGTGGTTCGATGGTGGCTAGTGTTGGTTCAGTGGTGGGTTTGTGGTTCAGTGGTGGCTGGTGTTTCAGTGGTGGGAGTGGGTGGTTCCACGATGTCTTAGTGGGAGAAGTAAAGCAGAAGAAGTGTTTTGGTTAATGACATGCGGGTAGCAACAATAGTCAACACTCAGTAGTGTCAGTGATGGGGTCCACGGTTTTGGGGAAATTTTGTAGAGATACGTAACTAAGAACTGAGTCCAAACATGTGTTTTGTAATTTTTAAGTGATGGTGAGGTTTGAGTAGGGAGTTATGAGTTTTGAGTTTGAGTTATGGGTTTTGAAAATTAAGTTATGAAAACTTAGCTATCTCTAAACTAAATGGGCCCTTAGAATCATAACTTCAACCCAAATACCATTCCATTTCGTACAAGTTATGTGCTTTGGTAAAGATGGTCTGTAATGAATATGGCAAAAGAGATTCGACCATTGCTAATAATGCTAAGATGTCCAATTCGATCCCAATTTACGTCCTTTGTTTGAGAGGGATCGGCATAAACAACAAAAATAAAGAACATAAAATTAAACACCAGCCCAAAATTGTCTTCAAAACCACACTACCAAAACAAAAGAAAATACCTCTCTTCTCCAATGTATTCTTAGCTTAGCAAGCAATGGAATACTAGATCAAATAAAAAATAAAAAGCCCAGACTAAACCAAAGAAACAAAAAAATCATCAAAACCTAGAAACCCAATGATTAATGGATGTTTGAGCTTGGTCGTTTGCCGTTGGATGGGTGGGCCGCCTCACCGTCAGATGGGTGTGTAGCTATTGCCGTTGGCTGGATATCTCAAGTTCTTCAATCATTTTCCTACCCTCCCCCTCTTTGCTTTTGTCTCACAGTTAGGACTAGGAATTCAAATCCCAATTCTCAGTCTTAGGTGCATTTTTGTGATTTAGTTGGCTGAATTTTTTATTTTTAATTAAAGAATAAGTGGCAGTCTAGTTGGAAAAAAAATTAATACTTTAAATATGTATGTTAGTCATGTAAGTTTTTTCCATCTATCATTTAATGGTTGGGACCATAATGACACAATCCTAAAAGTTTAGGGACTAAACTAATACATTTAAAACATTAAGGATTAAATTGAAATATGGTGTAAAGGATAGAGACTAACTTTGTAATTTACCTTAGATTTGTTGAAGAGATTAAATTTTGTAAGGATGTGGTATAAACCTCATGTTTTACCCCTCTAATCCTAACATGCCACATCATCTTATTACATATTTAAGAATAATCACAATCACACCCAATCAATTCTAATACCCATATCTTTCTCAAAAAAAAAAAAAAAAAAAAATCTAATACCCATATATAAATCCAACCAAATTTGGAGTTTATTGAGATGTTATTAGGTGTGGTAGGATTTATTGAATTTTAAGAAAAATGCTAAAGTGACAATCTCTTATTGGATGATGTAAAACATAGGTTTTACACCCTACCCTTATTAAATTTGGACTCTTTTTTTTTTAATTATATAAGGAAATAATAGTAGTTGTTGAATTTAAAACCAAAACATGGGAAAACATAAGAGATTAAATTCTGTAAGGATGTGATGTAAAACTCATGTTTTACCCCTCCAACCTCAATATATCATATTATCATATCACATATTTAAGAATAAGAACAACCACACTCAATCAATTCTAAAGGAAAAGCGCTAGAGCGCTAGCCACATCTACGCTACACCTCAAAAGGACTAGTTACAATTGATGCTCCTTGTAGTTGTTAATAAAGCCCAGATCTATTCAGTAAATACCTGATGTGGGACTCATCACACACCCACACACATCACACAATCAACCAAATTGGGGCATCACAATCTCCCCCACTTAAATCCCTAAAGTAAAAATAAATAAATAAATCTCCAAAAATTTGTCCAAATTTTTGTATTATTTGGAGAGTAAATAATAACTTTTACCTTTTAGCTACATTTTTTTTTTTTTTTTTTAGATTCACTTTCCAACAGATTCTCTATCTTTTTTTTATCACATTAAAATATTATTTCTTCATTCATTATTTAACCTTCTTTTATTCTTTTTTTTTAATATTTCTTTATTCTTCCTTATTCAATGTTTTCAAAATTTTCAACAATAATATTTTTCAATGGTTTTTTTTTTTTTTTTTTTTAATGATCATAGTTTTTATTTATCAAATCTATGTAATTTGGAATGAATTTATTCATTAAATTTTTAATAAAAAATCATTAATAGTTGCTTAGTTCTTTTTTTTTTTTTAAAGATTATTATTATTGTGGGCCAGAAAATTCATGGCCCAGGCCCGCTCTATATCAAGGCCCAGGGCTTGATCTGAGGAGACCTATTGTCAAGGATGAGTTTAATGCATGGATAAGATAAGTGAAAAGACTGCCAATACTGTAGTAGAGAACTCTGTGCCTGACAGGCCCCTATTCTTGACCATGCTATTCAACATTTACGTCTACTCCCAACCACTTGAGGTATGGGCTGATAGGACAAGTCCTCTTCCCCGAAGGTAAAGCTTACACGTGGACCCTAAAGAGAGGAAGGAATACGAGTATAAAAGGAAACGAAAGCCAGGAGAAAAAGGAGGAGAAGGATGGGAAGAACTTGATGCTCCTCGGACTAAGTCCGAGAAGTCCCACCCTTCAGGCTACGACGCTGTAGTGCTTAGATGTTCAGGCCGAACCCCTTTTCTACATGAGCCCCACTAAAATTAGGACCGGATCATTGCCCCGCGATCAAAGGCAAGCCTTTTAAGCCCATTCTCTACAAATCATATTGTGAGGGATCTTTTATGTACGAGCCCAACGTCATTCTTGGGCCGTTAAATAATCGTGTCCCTACAATTGGCGCCGTCTGTGGGGAGGCTTGCGCGTTGGCGCAGGTGGCGTTTGAGTCAACTCTCTAACAAGCAGAGATTCGCGGGTTTTCCTCCATCTCCGGCGACATGCAGTTGTTGTTCCGACATAAACTTCTGCTAGGGGCAACGCCCCGCAATGCCAACGGCGCGGGCAGCTCTAGGGGCTTCCGGCCTCAAGCCAACCCTCCCCGCCATGGTCAAGGGGCTGACCTTCGAAAAACAAATAAATACAAAAAAAAAGTACACAAAGAAAAATCACAAGTTTCGGACAGAACCAAGGCCTTGCATGGTCCTCGGACTCAAGCCTATAGGGAAACCAAGTACTCAAAAGAAAAACCACAAGTTTTGGACAGAACCAAGGCCTTGCATGGTCCTCGGACTCAAGCCTATGGGGAAACCAAGTACTCAAAAGAAAAACCACAAGTTTTGGACAGAACCAAGGCCTTGTATGGTCCTCGGACTCAAGCCTATGGGGAAACCAAGTACTATGGGGAAACCAACTACTTAAAAGAAAAACTACATTACATGGACCTTAGAATCTATCCGAGGAGAACTATCCATTAACAATTGGGTTAATTCTTAAACTGCATGGATTCTCAAGTCTGCTCTCGGATCCTTAGTACCAAAGGGATTGATGCAATATAGAGCAATATGTAACCAAAAACACAATCGGAGTCCCTTACTGCTCGGTTACCCCCTCGGATGAATTATTTAGAGTTTATCGTTCTCGGACGGTCTCCTTGCACTTATTACAGAATATTCAGCTGTTATCTCGGTTAGTTTCCTAAGTTTAATTTACTGCGAATTATCGTTATTATGCCTGGTAATGTCGGTAAATTAGAATTAGTTGGATTATGTTTTAAGGTTTCCTGCTCTAAGTATCATTGAAGAAAAACACACATGGAGCACACCCATTCACAAAGTAGTGTTGCAAAAAAGAAAAATATTCAAAACAAGTAAATAAATTTCCCTTTTTATTAAAACAAAGAAATAGTACAGCGTACAATGAAAAGCTGGAATCAGCTTATATTAAAGCTAACTACATAATCGAAAAGAAAGATACAAGAGAATAAGATAAAGCCGAGAAGGTAGTACAGAGGAGAGGTTGGCTGCTGCTTCAAGACTTTGTTCAAGAAAAACCATTCCTCAACACTTTTACATGCCCATAACTCAGGCAGCAAAAGAACCCAACGTGGGGCCTGCACCATTGAAGAAAAGGTGTAGAGAGCCCAGCTTCAGGCTAGCGCAGCTGAAGAAAAGGTGCAGGGAACCCAACTTGAGGCCCACACCATTGAAGAAAAGGTGCCGGGAACCGGAAGTTGAGGAGCCTACACCAAAATTGGCCTGCGACAAGGCAAACGGCGCTAATGGCGGAAAATTTTTCTTCTGACACACCAAAAATCTGGCGTGACCAGAACTTGCTTCGGATTTTGACTAAAAGAGGGGAGGGTACCGTTCCCACCATGTCCAAGTGGGAAGACACCTTAAATCTGTGCCTCCCCTGCCCAGGCCACATCACTTTACGTCTTGGAAGGGTCCGGTGCCTCTGTGGCGGGTGAAATTCCTCCACCTCCACCCAAGCCTCAAACATATGGCGCAAAGGGAAGATGACACCGGAGGAGGGAACTGGTTATGGACAAAGGGTTATGATTCTGAAGAGAGCAGAAGGGTTTATATGCCAGGAGAGCAACCACCTGTCCTACTTATATACAGGGTAAGGAGGTGTCATTTAATTTAATTTGAGCAGATTCCCAAGACACGCTGCAGACAAGACAGCTCTGGCTCAATTTCCCACACCATCCACAACCGTAGGATCTCAAGATCCTCGGAAAGGTGCGCTTCGATTGTTGAAACTTCAGAGTACTCACGCGAACGAAGGGATGACTCTTGACTTGGCACGTCTCCCATGTGAATGTAAAAACACAAGTATGAGTGGAGTGCAGAATTTGAACGAGCCGTGATGTGGGCCCAAAGTTACCAAAACCCTCCTCCCCAACTAAAATTCGGGCAGCAGGATTTTGAGGGGCTATTGTGGGCCAGAAAATTCATGGCCCAGGCCCGCTCTATATCAAGGCCCAGGGCCTCATCTGAAGAGACCTATTGTCAAGGATGAGTTTAATGCATGGATAAGATAAGTGAAAAGACTGTCAATACTGTAGTAGAGAACTCTGTGCCTGACAGGCCCCTATTCTTGACCATGCTATTCAACCTTTACGTCTACTCCCAACCACTTGAGGTATGGGCTGATAGGACAAGTCCTCTTCCCCGAAGGTAAAGCTTACACGTGGACCCTAAAGAGAGGAAGGAATATGAGTATAAAAGGAAACGAAAGCCAGGAGAAAAAGGAGGAGAAGGATGGGAAGAACTTGATGCTCCTCAGACTAAGTCCGAGGAGTCCCACCCTTCAGGCTACGACGCTGTAGGGCTTAGATGTTCAGGCCGAACCCCTTTTCTACATGAGCCCCACTAAAATCAGGACTGGATCATTGCCCCGCGATCAAAGACAAGCCTTTTAAGCCCATTCTCTACAAATCATATTGTGAGGGATCTTTTATGTACGAGCCCAACGTCATTCTTGGGCCGTTAAATAATCGTGTCCCTACAATTATTATTTACTAACTTATATGAGTTATATCTACTCCTCTCTCTCTCTCTCTCTCTTTTTTTTTTTTTTTTTTAAAACTATCTAATTTTAAGGACCACATTTTGATTGTCACACTCACACGTTTGTCCCATAAAAAGCAATAAAGGCCACACATTTCATTTGATCAAAAGACAAAACCAGACCATTCATCCTCTACCATTCATAATTCTTTTTTGAATTGCATAAGAACATTAGTTGTTAAATTTAAAAACCAAAACAAGGAAAATGACATTTAAATTAACTCAAATGGACTTTTCTCAGCCTCTAAAGCTGGCGGCAGAGGTTGGCCAGCAACAAAGTGAAATATTAGAACTAAACCCAAGAACTAAATATAAAATACTAAAATTAAACAAACTTTAAAACATACCGCCTAAAAGGGAAAAAAGAGCGAACCTATGATGTGCATGGTATTGTTATTATTATTTTTTGATAACATGTGCGTAGTATTATTAATGCATTTAAAGAATTCCAAAATTCTCTTTAAGTAAAGAGAAATGTTATGTCCATAATATTTTCATAACAAATTTTAAGTGTCAGGTTGTTATTGGTGGTTATTGTTAGAGTAAAAAAGTAATCTCAGTGGTAGGTTCAAATTTGAACCAATAACAACTAACCATCTATAATTTGTTATGAAAATGTGGTGAAAATGTTGTGAACGTAACAATTTTCTTAAGTTAATCTTATATATTTTTGTATTAAAGGACCCTGGAGTTGATCTCAACCCTCCACAAAAGAACAAAATTTCTCTCCAACCTAGTATAGAGAAAAACCCTTCAAATTTATCATATATCTTTTTATTGAGTGTAAATTTTGAAAATATAACTATTAGATTGAATGTTTTTATTATATCTTTTATGATTGCAAAATTTCTATAACAAACTTTAAAATTTGAAAATTAAAGATTAATTGCTATGTTATAAACAAATGTTAAAATTTCAAATTTTTGTGATCTAAAATTATGTATAACAAATAAGTTTATTGATTGAATAATAATTAACATCTAATTTAAACAAAATTTGATATGCATGTTAATAACATAAGGGACATGAAATTAAATGGTTAAATTTTCAAAATTTACCCAAAAAAGAAAAAGAAAAATATATGAGAAGTTTGAAGAGTTTCTTCAAACTAATTTGGAAAGAAACTTTGTTTCCCATAGAATATTTAAACATGCATGATTAGGAATATATATATATATATATATATAAAGTCAAATAAATTCAAATATTGATAGAATTATTTTTTGGGTAATTACACTCCTCTCCATTCAAATTTGAAGAAATTAACACCCCCTTTTAATTATATTAGTAATAAAATATTTTAAATTTCCTTAAGAAACTTTACAAAAGTTTAATCATGGTTAGTAAAAATATAATTGGTAAATTTAAAATAAAAATGCAATATTTAGTAAGTACCAAAACACCTACAACGACAAATCTCTCCATAACACGTTGAAAAAAAAAAAAAACAAAAACAAAACAAAAGTCATACTAAAAATTTTAAAATGTACTTTAATTTAAATTCTAAAACAAAGAATTTTAATTTTTAAATGGAGGATAATTTTGGAAACATGGCATTAAGCAAATAGTGAGTTAGTACATAACATTTTTAATATTAATTTAACAAAAATTGATCAAATGGATGTAAAAGAGGGAAGTGTTTTTTTCCCTTCAAATTTGGGGTAGAGTGTCATCTCCTTAAACTCAAGGAAAGGGAGTAAAATTACCCCTATTTTTAATTATGTATTTTTTTAAATATTTTTTCCCTTCAATTTTGGGGTGGAATGTCATCTCCCCAAACCTCAATGTCGCATGACTAAAAAAATATTTGCTTCAATGCTTTAGCATAATACAAGACTAGTGTATTCCTCATCTCCGAGTAAAAGGCATTTCATTTCCCCCTTCTAAAAGCATGCAACATAATAGAATTTCAGACTACAAGTTTCTGCCTATATATATATTTATATATATGAGAGAGTCTCCATAATATATTAATGACTAAAAAACTCAATGTGAACGACTACTACTTTACTTGAAGATCTGGAGCTGATAGAGGCTCTTGCCTCTTGCAGGTACTCATCGAACAAAATTTAGGTGGCAGTATGAGAATAGTCCAACGCCTTGAGAGCAGTAGCCTGAATATCTTGCTTGATCTTGAAGACAGTGGATCAGTAATCGTTCTCTTGTCAAAATTCCTATCTGGGGCGACCCCTGCTGTATCTTGGTGGATTAGTCTTGGCAACATCAACAACTATCATCCAGCCATTAATAATCTGCAAGAACCAGGAACAAAATAGAGAGATGACCCTTTCTCTTACTCAGAGTGTTATATTTGTTTTATCTACAATTATGAACCAAAGCTTAAGGAAAACAAACCCGTGCTTGAACATTAAGCACAAGAAAAATACAAGGAAGATTCGTAATGGAAGAAAACTTACCTTGCCATTCATCTCTTTGAGTGCTGCACTAGCAGCCTCCTCTGTTGTGTACTCTATAAATGCATAACCTTTGGACCTTTCGGAAATTTTGTCCATTATAATTTTAACTGTTGAGGAAGCAGTGCATCAGCAACGGTATACCCTTGCTAATGAAACATGTCATTTATGAGCATGGAAATGCAAACATCCCTTCAACAAGCTCACCAAAGCCTTCAAATGCAGCACGTAAGGTTTTCTCAGATGTGTAAAATGACAGCCCTGTTTTTAAATCAAGATTGTAAATCACTGTCATTTGTGAATAAAAAAAGAGGGAGAAATAAAGTTGCTGGACTGGAGAACTTTTGGATTTCAGAATGGAAACTACAAGGAATACATTATGATCTCATAAGAGGAAACCATGGCATGGTCCAGGGAATCTCCAAAGACTAAATAGAACCACATGTTAATCAGGTAAAACTCAAAAAAGCATAATTAGAAAACCATTATAGTAGAACAAGCATGCATATTTCATAAATAAGAATCTTGAATTATTTCATAAAAGTGGTCTTCGAAAATATGAAATTTACAAGCAAAGAATTCAAACTCAGAGTCTTGCAACATACCTGTAACGAATAGTTTCTTTGTTTTTATAGGGGTTGTTTGACTTGCTTCTGAAGGATCTGGCAGATCTGTGGAACTCTGTAGATTATTACCTGAAAATACAGCTTGTTTACTCTACAATGGAAAGAATTGTTGCAATGGTAAACTAAAGATATAATCTGAATGACATTGAAATGATTCATTGGGAATTGGCCTCTTATTAAGAACAAATCAAGATTAATAATATCAATAGTTTATTCTAACCCCATATAACAACAATAGTAATCCAGTTATTAAATCATCATTTGCATATTTTCCACTGAGAAAACATTTAAGAGTAAGCCTTATCCAAAAAAATAAAAAATTGAAGTGTAAAACTTATTAAAAAAAAAAACTTGTAGAGTAATGACATATTCCACTTAACATTAGAAGATTTTCTCTCCATAATAATAAAACATGCTTAAGCTAACTAACAGAAGCATGATGAAAACATAAATAAACAAGTACTCTAGCACTTGGTAAACATGGCATCAGTCAGTCGCTCTATTGAGGAAGGTTTCAGAATTTACTCTAATAGTTAACAGATAATGTCTATTCTGCAAGCCGTCAAGTTCTATGGAGATTCTGGCATTTTACCCTTAATTTTTAAAAAAATTGGCAATATGCCTCTGTTTGCAAACTATATAGGGGCGTGCCCCTGTTTCGATACTCGATAATCCTAAAATCGAGTTCAATTAAATACTCAATTTATAGAAAATCGAGTTATGCCCGATCAAACTTAAAAAAAAAAAAAAAAAAAAAAAAAAAAAAAAAAAAAAAAAAAAAAAAATTGCACGGAACTCAAGTTTCAGGAAATCGAGTTCAATGCAAAAATTTTTACAAGTATGATCATCCTATATTTAGGGAGCCCTATAGTGGCGTTTTTAAGCTCTATAGTGACATTTTAAAGCCCTATAGCAACGTTTTCCTGCAAAATTTTTTGTAAGGGTCATCGCCCCGTTCAGGAGCCCTATAGTGACGTTTTAAATCCCTATAGCAGCGTTTTTTCTGCAAAAAATTTTTTATGAGTCCCCATAACAGGTTCAAGGAGCCCTATAGTGACGTTTTAAAGCCCTATAGTGGCGTTTTGGAACTCGACTTCCGTAAAATTGAGTTCCATGCATTTTTTTTTTTTTTTTTTTTTTTTTTTTTTTAAAGTTTGATCGGGCATAACTCGATTTTCTACGAATCGAGTATTTCATTGAAACTCGATTTTAAGGTAATCGAGTATCGAAACAGGGGCATATCCCCATATAGTTTCGAAATAGGGGCATATTGCTAAATTTTTTAAAAATTAAGGGCAAAAGGCTAGAATCTCCCAAGTTCTATCAAATACTCGACCAATCCTCTAACCAGCTATTTACACTAGGTGATAACATGTCATTAAAATCCTAAACTGAAAAAGTTAATGGTTTCTATAGGACTAGGTCCTTAACAAAAGATATAACCTAATGTGCTTGGTATGTTCACCTCACTGGTGAATGTATCAGAGCAGGTGAAAACACTGTGATATGAGCCAGGCAGCAAGCAATGTCACAAGGTTGGCTGCAATTTTTGCATGTTTAGTACCGAAATAGATTAGATAGATTAAATTTTTTTTGCCATGTTTTGCTGTGGTTTTATCAAATAATAATGAAGAGTAGTTCCTTGGACTTGGGAGATAAAGTAGAAAATAGATTGGTTATCATTCCTATTAGTCTTTTCAATGAGGTAGGAGAGGTGTTGGCTATTTATGTAGGTTTTGTATTCGATATAAGAATCTCAGAATAATTCTCACTCAAATGTCTCCCCACCCCCTCCCTCTTATTTTAGGAGGCTGGCCAGCCTCAAAGTAGATTGTTTCCCCTACTGTTCTTATGGCACTTAATAGAACCGGAGTCCATCACACTGTATGAGGTTTTTTTAAGAAGTTCCAAAATGTTCAAAATTTGTAAAAATAAAAAAAAAATAAATAAATAATGTTTGACAAGTAATACTATAAAATTTCTTAATCATGTAATGAAAAATATTATATTAAATGGGACTGCTTAGAGTATAATATCACCTAGATACCTACCCTCAAGCATTGTCCACCGATAAAGATTAGTACATTATCACAAAGCACAAAATACAGGCTTTCAATAAATTATATATTTTTGCTTTTGTTGGGGTGGCTGATGTCAGTCACTCCCTCATACAGACCTTAACTAGCACCAAATATGCCTCGCATTAACCATTGAAGATCTCTGTCTCACACAACAAATCATCTTGACAGTCTCACTTACATCATCTGATCATCATTAACCAAGTTGGACTAGCCAGTAACCATCTTGGCTAAGGCATGTTTCAGAGCAATTGGATTAAGAATTGAAAATAAAACTATTGTTAATTATTATGCTATCTAAAGAGAGCATTAGAATTACGGTTAAGTGATTAAATTCACCATTTCATAACAGCTTAAGCTTTTTGGAGAATCGGTAATTTAACATAGTATTAGAGTAAGAGATCCTAAATTCGATCCTTGTCTTCAGTCTCTCTCAGATTTAAAATTTTAAATTCCCACGTGTTGAGCCCTCACTTATTAAGGGGAAGTTTAGGCCGACGCGTAAGGGGGAGCATTAGAATTATGGTTAAGTGATTAAATTCACCATTTCCTAATAGCTTAAACTTTTAGGAGAATCGGTAATTTAACAAAGAGGTTGGGCCTTAGTGCAATAGCAAGTGCCTTCCACCCAAAGTGACAAGTTGCAAACTTGAGTCTAGGAATCAAGCTCTCCAAAATAAAATTGGGTGTAAGGCACTAAGGTTGCCTACCAATCACCTCTCCTAAACCCCACAAAAGTAGGAGTTTTGTGCACTAGGTACAACAATTTTATTATGTTCTTGTAATATCTTCACCAATTCCAGCATTGCATACCTCCTCCTCATTTGCTTGAGTAACCAACAACAGAGTTTCTTAAGACTTCATGGTCGTACCCAGTGCACAAAGCTCCCACTATTGCGGATTCTAGGAGAGGTCATGGTAGGTAGGCAGCCTTACCCCCTTTTCCTTAAAACTTCATGCATGTTGTAAAATATATGCCAAAACCACCTTTTATACATGAACTTCAATTTAAAGATGAGCCTTAATCAATACACAAGAACCAGACCTGAAGCCATTTTCTGACATAAACTAGTTGTTATCAAAGTTAATAGCGAGTATTAGAGAAATGCACCACCATACATGTCACTATAACGTTAAACATCACTTTTTGGGGTCTATGGAATATAATTTCTTTTCCCATGGCTTTCCAAAATAGATGTCCAAGAACAAGGAGTAAGCAATTTACTTTCCTCAGTAGCATTTGAATCTTCTGACCCATTTAAAGTTATAACCTGCACCTTAACTCCATCCAGTTGGATGAATTCCATTTAAGAATATAATAAGTTGGACCCTACCTTTTTCAGTCTCACCCCTCACATAGATACATTGGGAATCTCTCTTTCTCAATGCATCTGATTCTTTTCTCCTCGCTCAAGACTTCTAGCAACTTTGCATGACAGTTTTTGTGACAAGATTGGCTATACTTACCTCTTTCTTACCCCAGCATTAGATACCTTCCTAATCTGCTCATTTTGTTAAACCTTCTGCAAGCCATATGGTTAAAGTTTCATGGGTATACTTCTCATGGCTATAGCTAATACTTCATATATTGTACAATTCTACTAACAACTGCATGTCTCAGTGTAACTGACATAATACTTCCCTTTGAATGACCAATTCCATCAGCAACTTTCTCATTGAGCTTGACAATAAAATATGATCAGGAATTACTTCCTTGAGATTTCCCTTGTGCTAAAGCTCACTTAGCAACCTTCACAGACAGTATCAAACTCTGTCCACTTTTATAAGTCATTAATTGACATTGTGTGCTTTCTGTTGCAAAGCCATGCTCCGCCACAAACTCTAGAATCACAACTGCTATACACTACAAAGTGTTCCCAAGCCCAATGCATGATTCTAACCAAGGAAAAGACTCATCTCTGCCACAAAGAACTGCAGCCACTATAAAGCCCATTTTGCTACTCAACAAAAAGTCTTCCACTTTCAAGGAAAAGACACATGGCTGCTACCGGACTATACAACTTTCCTTTAGCTGCCTCAAAGACTGGCCATCTACAATGACATAGAATTTACCCCTCCACTAAAATCCAGCTCAAATTAATAAAACATCTAAAGATAATTGCTTTATTTACATAACTAAATTACTTGAGAGGTCATCTCATACAGTGAAATCACATAAACATTTTGGTTGATTAAGGATTAGAATCTCTAAAACATGTATTTGTTATGACACTGACACAAATATACTAGCATAAGTTACATGGTGCTGCAGCTATACACTTTCTTGACACAGAGGCCTTTCAAATAGAAATTATTAAAAAGAAAAGAAAGAAACAGTCAAAGTTAATAATTTGCAATATATCTCCGAGATCAAGATATCACTGGATACAATGCTTGAAGAGAAGTGAAGTTGCAAGGTAGAAAAGATGTGGAGCATGTTATATCTGATCAAACATTAAAAAAACACACAAAGATATTATTTGAAAAACGTACAAACCTCCATAATCCTTATTCTCTGACTCAAAATTCTTATCTAGCTGAACAGATAATACACCTGGTACACCTACACCATATGGAAGCATTTGTCTTCAAGCTGCAAAATACATATCACAATCATGCTTTATTAGAGAAACATAGAGAAGAAGAAGAAAAAGAAGAAAGATGAAGGTGGTTGTTTTTCTTTGGAGAAATGGAGAATTTGAGGTTTATGGTTGGAGTTTGGAGATGGGTTTTGAGAGGTTTGAGTGGAAATATTTGTGTTGTAGAGATTATGGTTGAGGAAGAGAGAGCTTGTTCCATGGCTGCTTTTTTAAGGTTTCATGGCAAACTATAAGCTCTCTCAACTATGCCAATCTGCTATCAGTTTATCTCATCTGTTTGTGTTGTGTTTCTGATACTTTTTGGGCGCTTAGAAATTAGATTAGTGTCCGTGAAAGACTGAAAGGGCAACCGGGTGACGGGCGGGTTGGTGTTTGGGTCGATTTAATTTCGGGTTAATACTTTTTTTTTTTTTTTTTGGGTTTTCGATTTTCTAAATTTGGAAAAATTTTAAACGTGAATCAGAATCAAACTAATTTTAACTTAGATTTGAGCATATTAAACCATAATAGTTGAATGTTAAATTTGAAAACCATAGCCATTCCATGACATCATAACTCAAATTTCAACTTACATCTTCTTCTTTTTTTTTCTTCTTCCTCTATTTTTTTTTTTTTTGGGTTAATAATTTTGATTGTTGGGAGAAAGATGCTTTAAACTTTTGATGTCTTAGTGGGGCAAAATTTGCCAAACATGGTCGCTAATTTTAAAAAATTAATATTCGTTACACATTACAACACATTGCAAATAAACATGTTACCCATTCATTCGCATTATACATAACAACACATTACAAAGAAAGACCCATTGTATATTTAAAATACCAACCCATTACAAAGCACAAATAACAAATACAAAAAACAATAATAATAATAATAATAATAACACTACATTACTCATCAACAACATAAAAGTGGTATATGTATATATATGTCTACCAAATGAAAAAGTGAGTATATATATTCACCAGGTCTAACCAAAAAATAATAATAATAATAATAAAAGGTTTGAATATTTACCTACAAATTGAAGAAGAAGAAAAGCTTTTTAATTTGTAGAATGATCAATGTGTGTGAAAGGGAGAGTTTAGGCGTGGGAGAGAGCTGTGAGAAGTGAGAGTTGAGTGAGTTGGGAGGTGAAAAGTGTATATATATATATATATATATCTAAGATGGTTGAGGTTGGTGTAAAATTTATTGGAACTTGAGTTTAATAGACTCGAGTTCCATTTAAAAAAAATTTTATCGTGCTCGCATAACTGAGATAAGTCGGGTAGGTGGTGAAAGTTACTAGCCTGGAAGTCGAGTTTACTATACTCGACTTTCAATAGTCTATGTGGCTTTTTCCTCTTTTTTTCAATCCATGTCAGAACTAATTTTTGGTAGGAAGTCAAGTATAGTAAACTCGATTTTGTTAGGAAGTCAATTTTGTTGTACTCGACTTCTAAATGGAGTCCAACTAACTAATTAACTTTGAACGCATGCCATCTGCCTAATATGTTTCCAGAATTATATTGTTTGGCAAATTTTGCCTCTTAGTAGAAAACACTTGAAGGTGTCAATTGAAATACAACTACAAGATTCTTGGAATACATAAGTGATAAGTCTTGATCTTGGGAGTATTTAAGATCATACAAACATTTTTCTTGCAACAATTTAAACTTTAAACTATATATTTTTCCCTTATGATTTGGAGTTAGTTTTGAATCAAATCATACATATTAAAAAGTTTTAATTTAAAGTATGGATTTTCTAAATCTTTTCATATCAATCTCTAACAAGTTACTACTAATTAAAAGTAACAAATTAACATAAATTGTAATTAAAACTTACTTGACATCAAAATCCTTTGATAATTTCATGTGAATTGCATATTGTATTTTCATACTAAAAATTCTTTAGAACGACATAAAAATTCTAATAGACAATACAATTTAATAGAAGTGCTATTGTTTTGTGAATTAGTTTGTACTAACATTCCACTTGATATTTACATGATAGTCTTTGAATGGACAAATTTGTATAAATTTTAAATTTTGAGGTTTTTAATTGAAACTTTTTAAAATCTAGGATTTAATTTATATACATCTATATCTATGAATGTGTTTTTAGGGATGCCAAATATGACATCACCGCCTATAAAAGCTATTACAGAACACTTGGGAAATACAACAATGAACTATATCACTTGAAGGTGAAGCTTCAATGCCATCCTCTATAGCTCAATGGTGCATAAAGTTTAAGAGAACTTTCTACGGGATAAACACATTGGAAGCTTGTTTGCTCTAATACAATTACAACATTGCTCTATGCAAGGGACCCCAAATATTTATATAAGCTTAGGACAAACAATCAACTCTCACTTAGCAATGGTGATTCAATGTCATCCTCTGAATTATTGCTTGAAGGTGCCCCAGGTTCAAGCAAGCAAGCAAAACATAAAGAAATCATCTGAGGAGATTAAGATTCAGAGTTAGTTGAGAGAGAGAGAGAGAGAAGGGGAAGGGTATGTGCTTACCATGCATATAGATGCGCATATAATACTGAAACCTTTGCAGTTGAAAGGAGCACTGCTAGATAAGAACCATGCTGAAACAACAATTTAAATTGTTAGCAATACATACGAATTGATTCTTGATAATGATTCCACACCAGCCACAAATCCTTGTGTTTTTCCCTGCACAAACAATTGAGCATGCATGTCAATGGAGTGACCATAGTTCAAGTGCTTTGTAATTTATTTAGCTCAAGAAGTAACTCAGCACAGAACAAGTTATTTTGATACAGGAGAACCCCATATCTATTATTTCTTTTTCATTTTGCGTACTCTTGAAATTCTCTATCAGTCAAGTGAATGCAGCAGTTTCATTCAATAACCATAGATAAAAAATCGAAAGAGAAAAATAATTGGACCAATTTGCCAAGAAAGCTGCCACTTTAAACTCAAAACTCACTACTATGTCATGCTGATCTGATTCATACTGAACACATGTTGATGAATCTACCTGATTTCTCCCAACTGAGTTCAAAGTTCAATCTAACAAAGTAGAAAACATCCAGGTCTAGATGAGTAGTGTGATATATGAGATGATAGCATTAACTTTCCTCAAACAACGTTATCTAATTAAGCAGCCTCACTCTACGTATGACAATATCGAGAATACAGAAACTAGGTCTTTCTTTATATTGGAAGTAAGATTAGAAGTTTTTTTTTTTTTTTTTTGGTGGTGGAAATCATAATTTTCCAGAAAGAATATCAAGAACTATGGAATGCAATACTGTAGGTAATGGGATCATAGGCATTTTCCAAACCTGATCGTTTGAGCTCGATGCTCTTGAAATAATGGCATAAGTCTGCATGTAATTTGACAGGAAAAATTGAAAGATCATTTGAATTAAAAGGTGAACTAAATAACCACATTGAATATTATTTTATGAAAGAATTGATGATTCCAATACTTACAGCAGGTCTTACAAGGACAACTACCACTTTAAATGTGGCACCCATGAATGGTACTTGCATTGTGGTAATGTTACATTGTTACTGACAGAGAAATGTATCCACAGTTGAAAATAATAAAAAAGATTTAGGAAAATTTTAGTTTTTACTTTCACAAAGTCTTGATTAACACATGATTGATTTTATAACTCCAAAAGGAGGAATAGAAACTATAAAATTCAAAATAGCCTAAAGAAAAATCAAATAAAGAAAAGATTCTGCTCAAGTGTTTGTGTGTCAGAAATTTTTCCTTTAGAAATTAGAATAGAGTTAAATAAAACATTCATCAAGTGTGTACATACCCATGGTGCCCATGCAAGGCCATTGAATAATGCCTGCACAGCAAAAAGAACCATTAGTTTTTCTTCTCTTTTGTAATTTGTGCTGGGGGTATTAAAGGTAAAAACTATTAGCGACTTACATAAGCTATTGATGCAAGCATTCCTATGCACAATATCACCTTCTCTCCAACCAATGGATTTATTAGTGGAAGCACCAACATCTGGAAGCAAACCACAAAACCGAACATATTACAGGAAGAGCATTTCTTGAGGATTTTAAATTTTTCATAAAGGAAAACAACATGCTTAACATGAACATCATACGGAATATTTTGGACAAAAGAGAATTCATGTATGCCAGTAGTATGACAGTGCTCTTATTTTCAAAGACTTTGAAAGGATTATAAGCTATTTGGAATCGAGTATTAAGAGGCACAGTACTCTCAATTCCAGAACTCATAAAATAAACTTCTTAATTATAAAAATTTTCAAATATGAAAAATATTGTGCTCATTAAGAGGGAAAACAATAAAACAGAATAACAACCCTAAGAATTGTTTCATTTTTATAACCACGATGCCTTAGCATTGTTTTCTATCCAGAAGACAAATTAACAACCATTACAACACCAACTGGAAGAATTCTTATTTTGATAACTTCAAAGCAACCAAGCAGAGGATTTAGAGAAAAACTCTGGCATATGCCAAGCAGATAACAAAATAACATGCTAGCAGATATTAATATGCTACCTTGACTGATGGCTAAAGAATAATTCACATCTTTAGTATAAGGGAATATCAATCTCTTAAGTAAATAAAAGGAAACTTTTGCTCTATAATACACTTCACCTGTGAAATAATTGAACCGAATCCCATAAGCATCAGAATTTCTGAGAACTCATTTTTGTCAAAACCAAAAGCTGCCTTCAGATAGTACTGCACAGGTAGTAGCATAACCATCATGTCATTGAATCAAAAAGAAAACATTGTTTCACGAACTATCATTACTCAACGTCATGGATTGGTTAAATTACAATTATCTTATGAGCAGATAAATCTAGCACTATCTTATCCTAAACTATTGATTAATAAGAAAGCCATTGGCTTTGTAGTCCCTAACAAGTCTGAAGCTTCAAAACTTTTCTTTTTCTGCACAGGTTTCAGCGCAAAAGTTCTCAAATTACTTTGGTGGGTTCAAGACATATGCTTGTGACAACTGTTAAGCAACCAAGTCATGACTCCTCTAATTCAAACTCCCCTGAATAAAGCTCTCCAGTGTCTCCTGCTTCATGTCTTAAGTCTACCAATTTCTCTTTCTCCTAGTCCTTCCACATTCTATTTCTATAAGTTCTATGAAATATTTCCTTTAAAACTGGACATCTTTAGTTTTATATTATAATCAAAATTATTTTTGTCTATTTTTGGAGTAAGCACATTGCAAACAAATCCTACTCCTACAAGGTACATTTACAGGGCATTTCCCCTTTCTCCCTTTTCTTTGATTTCTCCTCCGCTTTTCAACCCAAATCACACAATGTGCCAATTACTGATTTATAATGACAATCGGATTTTGGCCAAATTTAGATTGGTGGCAACAATAAGCCTCACAGAACCTTTCTGTTGCATACAAGGTTTTTTTTCAAAATAATTGCTTTAAAGATTCTGACTGAAACTACTCTGGAATGGCTGAATGAATATGTTGTCTGTCAAAAAGTAAAAAAAAAAAAATTATATATATATATATATATTTTTGAAATATCTGATGTTTTATGATGGTACCAAGAGGAAATTGCAGCATGCAACCATCTATTTGCTTGTTAAAATGACAAACTAATAAGAAACATACCATTAAGACAAAGTTGATGCCAAACTTTCCCAACTCAAAGAAGAAAGAAACCAGAGATATGCCCCTTAATGTTGGACTGTAAAAGAAAAACGAAGCGCTTGTAGCCAGACAGAGAAAATTTATAATGTTTTGCAACTAAAAAGGTTTGGTTGCAAAGACTGCCTAAGAGATTTTAGATATGGTATTTACGTAATGCAAGATGAGAATATTTTAAGCTGTCTCGATTATAGACAAAATTACCTACTCATAACTATTGTAGCAGCATCTTTCATTGATTTGTATCGTTTCTGGATAATTTTAATTGGCGTAGTCAAGCAAGCTGAATCTTGGTCCCTCTTTGGAGCCAGCTTAACCGTCTCAACCAGAAAGAGTTGCATATAAACTGGACAAAAGATCAAGAGAGCTATTGAAACCTAAAACAAAAGGCTGAAATGGTAAAATGAATTGACAAGAGGAAAAATTGACAGAATTAAGGCCATCTGGCTAATGCTGAATCTAAAGCAGCAACATACAAGAAAAACGTACTTTTTTTGGAGAAAAAGTGCCAGAAGATTTCCCAAGACATGCGAAGCAGCACAAAGGCCTGTTATCCAACTAAAAGCTGCTGCCCTCTTATTCTCTTCAACAACATCCGCCTGCAAAAGATGGGAAAATGAGACCCCCCAATATTCCCTATTCATGATTATCAATCACTAAGGAATAACTCTTACCATATAAGCAATAGCAATGCAAAAAATACTCCCTTGACTTAGAATAAAAGATATTATACAAAGCACATAGTAAGCATATACAAATCCTGTAGACTGATTCCAGGCAAGTATAGCTGAAAAAAGAACACAGAAAAATCAAATTTGTAAATTCACTTGATGATCTTGACAATATCATTAATGTACTGCTAATAGCATCGTACAGAGAAAGCATTAATGTCATTCACAATTTTGAAAGGTAATCATGTACAGTTGTAATTGAAATTTCCCTTTTTTTTTTCTTTCAACGTGTATGGTCGAACTATAATTACATTTTACTCTTCTTTGTCTCTCATCTTTCATACATCATGTAGGGTGCTTATCTTACTCTAGATCAGTTTCAGATGAATGATGTAGTCAGTAGCCATTCATTCAATCAAAATCAGCAGGAATTCAAAGTTTTTCATGTGTTTGTCAGATATATAATCCACCAAAAACAAAAAAGATCACCTTACCCTTCAATAATAAAAAAGTTCTTGGCCAGACTATCTGTCAGATTTGTTTAGCTTGAAGCCAAATTCATGCCTTAGAAATGGTTTCTGGGTTTGAATGCTAAATCATCAATCTTTTGACATGCACATGATCTATGGTTTCCCATCCACTATCTTCAAAAGCATTTGTCACTTCAATAGTACTGAATCATATTAAATTTTAAAAAGAATTATAATTGAAAAAAAAAAAAAAACATAATAGTGAAACAACACGGACAAACACATAATATTAATGCAACACATATTAGAGGTTTTGTCACGCCCCAAACCCGATACTTGGATTTGTGACCATGACCGGCATGCTAATATCAAACCTAAACTTGATATTAACAAGAACCAACCTAACTTTTTCCAAAACTTTTACAAAAGCTTCCCTCTTACAAATCTAAAAATCATATTGCTAATTTAGGATCTATACATATAAAACTAAAACCAGCTCCTTCCAAAACTCAACTAAGGCTCTCTCTGCTCCAAAATAAAACCTGCTAACTGAAAGAGTGGAAGGGGTGAGCTACACAGCTCAGTAAAGGTAAGATATATGAGAATTTAATAAGGATGCATGTAAATCATTTCATTTCATTCTATGAATATTTGAATAGGAGAACAACTTTTCATGCATAGTATTTTATACTATTCACAATAATAACTTACACGCTCTTCATAGAAAATAATTGTTCTCATTTTTCTTATCAGGTTAATATTACCAAAACATTTCGGATTAAACTTCTTTCATTTCCTACAAAGTCACCATGTATATATTCTCATTACAAAATAATTATTTTAACTTAAATCAGATAATCAGCAATTTTGTATTAAACTAGAAACATCTTGACTAATAAGAAAACTTTTCTTTATAAACTTCTTCTCATAAAATACTATAACTTTCATGGTCATAAAACTTAACGTTTCATAAAAACAGATATCTGATAACTTTTAAACATAAACCTGTACTTTCATCAGAAACTTTATCTTTATAGAACACTAAAACATTTTCATTAGATTCTTTATCTTTAAAGCACAATAGAACTTCAGAAACTTTTATCTTTAATGAACAGCTTTCTTTTCATCAGAAACTTCTTATTTTCATAAGAGCTTTTAACTTTTCACAATGCATTTAACAAAATCATTCTCTCATAATTAATAACATAATATGGGAAATACTTCAGGAAGTTATGCAGGGGCACCCCATATTGCTGAATAGAGCACCTACTCTGCATAGATTAGGCATACAGGCATTCCACCCCTTTTTAGTGGAAGGGCGCGCTATTTGTTTACATCCATTAGTTTGTAAGGGATTCAATGCAGATTTTGATGGGGATCAAATGGCGGTTCATGTACCTTTATCTTTGGAGGCTCAAGTGGAGGCTCATTTACTTATGTTTTCTCATATGAATCTATTGTCTCTATCTATTGGGAATCCAATTTCCCTAGCTGTTCATAAATAACTTATTGATCAGCTCATATCTAATAAGTTTGTACTTATTTGAGAGGCTTTTAGCACCACAATGCTAGGCATCCAGCATTCCCCACAATGCCAGGTATTCCTGAGATTACATCATAATACATATCTTCCAACCATGGGGGTAGGTTGGCTTCCCCCACAAGTTGGCCGTAACCAACAAGGGGCGGGTACAGTGGAGCTAGTCCCACTTATAATGGCCAATTAGATAACGTTTTCCATGGAAAGCTAGTAATTAACCCCTACTAGCGGAGTTCAAATCACCAGAGGAGATAACTCGAAAACATTTCATACTTTACATCATACTGAAATTTCTTATTTTGCATAACATTTCATAATAATAGTATTTCTATTCTTTTCTTTAAACATCATGTTCGTGGAAATTAGTAATAGCATCAATATGCTTAAATCATATACATAAAGTTTCGAAAACTCACGAACACATCTTTGTCAGAGTAATAATTATATGTCATATCTCTAATCAAAAATATTTTAATGCGTAATATACTTTAAAATGACCTCATGACTTACCAAATACCGATATAACTTATCCCTTACCTGAAAACAGAGGAACCAAGAGCCTAAAGTCAAAGGAGCTTAGACTTAGATACTGGTAACACCTAAACCAAATATCAAAACTTATTACTATCAATTACTCATTATCATAAACTTACATATTCATCTCAAAACCTATCTCTTAAAATCAAGGAAGTCCTAATCCCACCTCAAAGAGGTTCCCACAAACACAAAATACATTCATCAAACAACAGGTACAAAATCCTAGAGAAACCAACATTCTTATATTAATCTCATATCTCTAGAAGAGCTAACTTTATTTCAAAAGGTGTTTTGAGATTAGGGCAATAATGCATGCATAAACATAAACTTTTTTAACCATGGTCATATTACAATATACACTCATAAGGCAACATATAGCATGTCGAACAAAGCAGCTTCATAAATACAATCGTCACATGGTTTAGAACCCTTCTTTGAGTACTAAACCTCAAAACAAGTTACACAAAATTAATCTATGATCAAGACATACCAAAAGATAAGCATATTAAATTATAACTCAAAAAATTTACCCTAACTTTGGAATTAAATCCTCAAAGTCAGGTGTAGCATATGTTGTTCACTGCTCATTTCAGCAGCATGTGCCTCATTTGTAAAATACAAATGGGCTGTCCATACACATCAAAATGTCATGAAATTTCACAAAACCACTCCCTTGTATGTCCAGTATATACCATAAAATTTTCGGAGTCAAAATATAAAATCATGATTTATTAAAAGTCATACAAGACTACGTACTCAAATTTGTCTTGACAGAATTTCATGCAACTTGGAAATTAAACCATTATTTTTATATTGATCCAAATGCTGTGAGACCACTTCCATTTCAACCATATGTGTCTTAGATTCCATCGGAAATATCCCTAGCTTCCAAATTCACTATATAATTTACCATGCATGAACACAGAATCTGTCACAGTGACAACTTTGTAACGTTTTATCATAAATTCACAAACAATTATCAAACGATGGTATTTTCATATGAGGATTTTTATACACTCATTAGACATGTTATAAAACACTTATACACACTACAAGAATAATGGGCTATAGCGGCGGGCCAGAAGCGTCGCTAAAGCCCAAAAAAGCGTCGTTAAAGGTACATTCGACCTATAGTGATGGGTGCTGTTGTGGCGGGCTGCCCCGTCGGTGTTGCAATGCCGCAATAGGTCGATTGTGGCGGTCGCAAAAAGCGCCATTATATATGTACCTTTTAGCGGCAAGTGAAGGTTTATTGCAACGGGCATAAAACCGTCACCATACATGTTTAGAATTCGTGGCATTGACTTTTAGCGGCGGGTCATGCACGCCGCTGTTGGTGTCAACCTTTAGCAGTGGGTAGACTGCGCCGCTATAGGCCATTCATCAAAATGAACTAATTGCACTTTTAGTGGCAGGTAGAAATGCCGCTATATGTTTCAACCTTCAACGGCGGGTGATAAGCGCCGCCATAGGAATTCATTTAAAACATAAAATGTGCACCTTTAGCGATGCTCTTTGACTACCGCTATAGGTTTTTTTTTTTTAAACCACTGTTTGCTAATAAATAAATGATTCACAGGCCTGTTACAAAAAACTTGTAATAGTTTTAGCTCTACTAACACAATGCCATAAATGTAACTAATTAACAACACCACAAATGTCTTGAAACTAATGTAATATTAACATAGAAATATATTATCAAATACATAACATTGTCTATAACCACAATCAAAGTTTCAAGCTAATACCACAATCAAAGTTCCAAAGTATTTAAACAAATACTTCAACACTTCCAAAAAATGCGCTTGTTCAAATGTAGTTCTTTGTACACAAAAAGTCATCGAACACCAACATAAAACTTATAAGCAGCTTGGTGGATGGGATGCAGTTGATGATTTTTGGAGAGCTGGAGATTGTTGGACCCAATGAACGTCCTACATACAAATCAAGATTACTTAATAAGTGCATATAAATGGATCGAATAGAATGACAAGAAAAGCTTAGAGATTTAGGATTTTTCATCTTGGTCATTTAGTAAGTGCATACAAACCAAGATTACTCAATAATGTAAGAATAGTTATTTATGTGAATCAGAGCAAATCTTCCATAGTAAAGTCACAGCCTTAAAATGTAAATGATCCATTTTAATAAAGTAAATACAATGATGTTATCATTTAAAGGTAACAAACATCATTGCATTACCATACTCAATAAAAGTTCACTAACATAAGAAATGGTATTATCTAGTAATATATGAAAATTTTTTTAATCTGTAATTTGCTGCAATTTCAAAATAAGGCCGGTGGTAAGCAGTAGGTGATTTTTATAGACGGGTTCCTTCTTCATTTTGAGTTTATGCTCTATTCACCTTAAAAAACAAGAAATATGCAATAAGGTTCAAGTTAAAACCACTATATCAAAAGGTGAAGGCCAAAGCTTAAAGCTGGAAAGGTAAAACATGTGACATATGAACCCAAGACTAAGAGAGCGCATGAGACTCTGTGTAGGCAAAAATTATATACGACTAATTTAATTCACACAACTATGGGCATACATATCAGCTCAATTGGATAAAATGTTTAGCATTAGATACTTCATTAAAACATAGTTGGAAACCATAAATGATTCTTTACCTTGATCGAATTTGCGAGCACACCAACTATCCATACCATTAAATACAAAGCTGAAACCAAACTCAAGTAATATTTCCCACTTCCACATAACTTAAAGACAACTATACTCAAAACCAAAAGAAACTTCCCACAACATTGGTTCTCACCTGAAAAAATATAGAATAGAAAAAAGCCATTTGTTGGAGTAGCACAAAGCAAAGGTTGTGATGTTCATAGTGACCCTTAGATATGCTGCACTCAATTAAGCATAAAATCATTCAACCAATACATAGATATCATAAAAAGAAGGCCAAAATACATTGTTGGTCCCCCAAACTTCAGCTCATGGGCAATTTGAGCCCTTGAGGTTTAAAGAGATTGCTTTAGTCCCTAACAAAATTAAAGTGGTCACTTTTAGACCCTAAAAGACTTAAAATGATCGATTTTAGTCCCTGACAGACTTAAAGTGATCATATCTAGTCCCTAATGAGTTATGAGGTGTCAATTTTTAGTTTGGCCACGTCATCTAAGGAACTAAAGTGACCTATTTAAACATAGAGGATGCTCATGAGCTAAACCTTAGGGACCAATCTTTGAGAAAAATAATTGTATTAGAACATAATGAATTCAACTGATTCACACTTTTGTTGCAGCAATCAAACGGAGGAAAAATGATAGAGAAAAGGGATAAAAGAATAAACCACAAGTAAGGAAAAAACATTGTCTCAAATCAATTGAACTCTATAAAGCCACTCAAATATATTCAGTATCCAAAGACTCCTAATTTAAACCCAAATGATGCATAAGTTCATCATACAAACCCCAATAACTCCTTCGTGTATAGCCAAAATGACAGACAATTAACAAAATGGTTTATTAATCAAAACACAACATAAATATAGTTATTTAATATACCAAGGCCAAAAACAAATGGCCTAAACCAAATAAGGCATCAAGCTTAAATAGCTACAAGTCAAAAGAGGTACTCTATTCATAAGCTCGTGTGTGTGTATATATATATATGCTACAAAGGCAAAAAAAATAGTAAAAGGGTTCTGGGAAGTACCTTGAGATGTCGCCATTTCAACATCTTCCATGCTAACTAGACCCTTCTCTATAGCATCCTTCTGCCCCCAATTTTTTACCAAAAAAAAAAAAAAAAAAAAAGAAACAAAATCTTAAAAAACCAATAACAGAAAATAAGTCCAACAACCATTCACTTCACCACATCCAAACCCTAATTTCACAAAATCATAAATAAAAAAAATTAAATATAGAATTTACATGTTACAACAAAAAATCCAAACCCATATTTTACAAAAATCAAAACTGAAAATTAAATAACCTAAATGTTAAATATCCAAATCCAAACCCAAATTTCACAATAATCAAAACAAAAAATCAAATAAATAACTTACCAAGCTAAAATCAAAATGGGTATGGGTATGGGTATGGGTATGGTGAGGAAAAAAGAATGGGTATGGGGGTGGCAGAGGGCGGCGGAGAGATCAAGGAGGAAAGGAGTCGACGGGTTGTGGTGCTCTGCATCGGCACTGGGTTGGGCTGGGATCGGCGGCACTGGGTGCCAGAAGCTGGCTGTGTGTGTTTGTGTGTGTGTGTGAGAGAGAGAGAGAGGCCATGTGAAATTATGTGAAACCTTCCAAGGTATTAAATTTACTTCTCACTCAACAAGTGATATCACAATTGATAATTAATCATGACAAGTGAATTCCAATATGCAAATATTCAATTCTGACAAACCCAATATCACAATAGAATATTTAAACTTGAGCACTAGAAATAAAATAAAAAATTCCTGTAATTTTTTATTGTAATATACATATGTGACTATCTGAATTAAATTAGTAAATGGTTGTGTGCTTTTATTGAAATCAAGAACAGATACTCTTGAGCCTGAAAAGCCCACAACAACGAAAAATGTTAGGGTCTCACTATCACAATCATCCAATTTCATATTTTTTTAATAGATATAGAGATTGTAAGACCTGGTTTCAGAACTCTAAACATCTCCTGCATGGATCTTTCTTTATCAACCACATTTCGTAGCCCATAACCCATTGTAATGGCATCAAAGTAACCATCAGAAAATGGTAACTCAAGTGCATCGCCTTCAACCCACCTACGAGGAAACACATGATATTAGTGCCTCTGCAGCATTGGCTATTAACACTACTGTTAGTGCAATTTAAATTCATTTATAGACAATATTTTCAGAATCAAAGCAGAAAATTCTACTACTAGAAATGGCTTCAAGAAACCTTTTCCACTCTTAATTTGTTAACCGCTAGATTTACCAATGCTCACTCTATATTGTTGTAGCAGGCATTGAGGGCCAAGCCTTGCCGACACGAAGCAATTGACAATTGCTCCTTTGAGAAATCAAGACCAGTCACCTGAAAATCATGACCCCAAAAACGAAATAATCAAAATTAATTACAACTTGTTACTGCACAAACTAAGTTTACAACAATGCTAGTGTTGGAACAATGGAAGAACATACCTTGCCATTGGACCCAACTTTCTCGAACAAAAGAAATGCTAAATCCCCACTTCCACAACACAAGTCCAACGCACAGTCTCCCATTTTCGCTCTAACACCCAAAATTCCAACATTAAACAAACAAACAAACAAAATTTTCAAAAAAAAAAAAAAAAAAAAGACTAATAAGAATAATATTTTAAAAAAATAAATACCAGTCCATGAGACAATCATTCTTTTCCATATACGATGCTGACCCAAACTCAGCAAGTCATTCAACTGCATTTTTTGTTAGAAAGACATAAAAGAGAGCTCCAAAAATAAAAAATAAAAATAAAAAAAGAAGAAGAAGAATTGAAGGAAAAGGAGCAGATGAGAGTGGACAGTTACATTATCGTAGACAAGAGCTATACGACCAAAGAGTTCTTGGCGTTCGAGAAAATGAGATAGAGTTCTATGTAGTGGGAAATGAAATATTTGTGAAGTGGGAAATGAAAGATTTAAGTGAGGAATGAAAAATTTTAAGCGGGAAATGAAAGTTTCTTCTTCTTCTTTTGGTTTTCTCTACTACCTGACTACCTCTTATTCTTTATTTGTGAGTCCTCAGCTGTCCTCCACTTGTTTCTAGACTATAGAGTCTTTAGGCTTTAGATATTTTCTTTGGGCCAAAATAGCCAAATGGCCATAAAATCGTAAGTATATAGTTAGTAGACCCAGTTTACAAACATTATAACTTACTAGCATCTCGAGTCTCAAATACTCGATTTTGGGACTATAAATCGAGTCTTTGAGGCTCGATTTGTATGCTTGGATCAATTCTGATGTGGCATTTTTTCCACGTAGGTGTCCACCTGGAAATCGAGTCTCTAAGACTCGATTTCTGACCCAAATTTTTTTAAAAAAATTCTAAATCTGTACATGCCGAAATACCCAAAACAAATTTTAAAAACTTCACCGCTACGTAGATCAGATCAGATCAAAGGGAGAGAAAGAGAAACTCACCGCTACTCAGATCAAATCAGAGGGAGAGAAAGAGAGAACCTCACCGCTAAACCTCACTAGCGTGGCCTGGGGCTCGCGCGAGCCTCAGGCCGCACGCGAGCCCCTGGCCGCGCGCGACGCTGGCCGGCACGAGCCCCAGGCCGCCTGGGTCTCGCACGAGCCTGGGTCGCTGGTCAGTTTTTGGTCATGCCGCACGCGCCTGGGTCTCCGATCTCGATCTTCTCTCTCTTTCTGTTTCTGGTTTTCTTTTCTTTTTTTCTTTTTTTTCTCTGGGTTTTTCCTCTGATGCTCTGGTGTTTGGTCTAAGTTGGTCCTATTTATAGGGGTTAGAAATCGAGTCTTAGAGACTCGATTTCCATTTGAATGCCAAGTGGCAACTCTGCCACATCAGAGCTGATCCAAGCATACAAACCGAGCCTCAAAGACTCGATTTTGAAGGCCAAAATCGAGTCTTTAAGACTCGAGATGCTAGTAAGTTATAATGTTTGAAAACAAAGCCTACTAACTATATACTTACAATTTTAGGGCCAGTTGGCCATTTTGGCCTTTTCTTTGTTTTGTGGTGTTTGTGAGCCCCACATAAGACTCATTCCTTCCAGGCTCTTTTGTTTTGTCCATTTGAATTTCATTAACATTTTTTTTCTTTGATTTGTTTTTGTGAATCTCACGTGACACATAATAAAAAGGAAACTTTCAACCTTTTAATTCCACAATCACTAAAGTTAGAAAAAGAATAGGATTATAAAAAATTTTACAACTTTTTGTCACAATTCTAATGTGATAGAATGTGATTGGTAAAAAAAAAATTATGAGTCCATATTTGAGTAGGGATGGCAAAATTTTAAAATTATCAAAATACTTCCAAAACCCATAAAATGACCAAAATACCCCAAAACCCAAAAAATAACCAAAATATCCCTGAAACCTAAAAAATGACCAAAATACCACTAAAACCTAAAAATGACCAAAATACCCCCGAAAACTAAAAAAGACAAAAACACTCCTGAAACCTAAAAATTAGCAAAATATCTCTGAAATCTAGAAAAAGGGCCAAAATAACCCCAAAGCCTTAAAATTGACCAAAATAACCCCGAAACCTAAGAAATGACCTCAAAACCTAAAAAATGACCAAAATACTTCTGAAACCTAAAAATTACCAAAATACTCCTAAAATCCAAAAAATGACAAAAATACTCCCAAAACACAAAAAAAAAATGACCAAAATACCCCCAAAACCTAAAAAAATGACCAAAATACCACTGAAACCTAAAAATTACCAAAATACCCCTAAAATCCAAAAAATTACCAAAATACCCCCAAAAACTAAAAAACACAAAAATACCCCCCGAAACCTAAAAATTACCGAAATACCTCTGAAATCTAAAAAATGGCCAAAATAACCCCAAAGCCTTAAAATTGACCAAAATAACCCCGAAACCTAAGAAATGACCCAAAAACCCTCAAAACCTAAAAAAATGACCAAAATACCCCTGAAACTTAAAAATTACCAAAATACCCCTAAAATCCAAAAAATGACCAAAATACTCCCAAAACCAAAAAAATGACCAAAATACCCCCGAAACCTAAAAAATGACCAAAATACCACTGAAACCTAAAAATTACCAAAATACCCCTAAAATCCAAAAAATGACCAAAATACCATCCAAAAACTAAAAAAGACAAAAATACTCCCGAAACCTAAAAATTACCAAAATTCCTCTAAAATCTAAAAAATGGCCAAAATAACCCTGAAGCCTTAAAATTGACCAAAATCACCCCGAAACCTAAGAAATGACAAAAATACCCTCAAAACCTAGAAAATGACCAAAATACCCCTGAAACCTAAAAATTACCAAAATACCCCTAAAATCCAAAAAATGACCAAAATACCCTCGAAACCTAAAAATTACCAAAATACCTCTGAAATCTAAAAAATGGCCAAAATAACCCGGAGCCTTAAAATTGACCAAAATAACCCCAAAACCTAAGAAATAACCAAAATACCCCCAAAACCTAAAAAATGACCAATATACTCCTGAAACCACTAAAATGGTCACAAACAACTTGAAACCTCTAAAATTACCAAATATACCCTAAAACCTCTAAAACGACCAAAATACTTCTAAACTTATAATATGTCCAAAATGCCCCACAAAATATCTAAAATGACCAACATACCACTAATCCCCAAAATTTCATGTTCTATACGTTCTTAATATGCATGCCAATCAGATGTAATTTACCATTCAATCTTTAAACTCATCTTTTATGCATTATTTTAAACTACAAAAACTTGAATTTAAACAATTGATTGACAACAAGACTATTAATCTTTGATGACCTTGAAATTTTGTAAGCATGAAAAATATATGAAGATAATGTAATCTAACGGTAGATTTGTCAAAATTCACATCAAATTAAGAAATATAGGGTTGGGTTCAAGTTACACCAGATGTAACTCTAAAAAATGTTACACCAACCAATAACTTATTATTGAATACATATTTTGAAAATCCAACCGTTGGATTACATTTTCTATATGTTCTTAACGTGCATGCCAATTTTCATGCCGAATAAGATATAATTTATCATTCGATCTTTAAACTCATCTTTTATGTGTTATTTTAAACTAATAAAACTTGAATTTAAACAATTGATTGATGACAAGGCTATTAATCTTTGATCACCTTGAAATTTTGTAAGCATGAAAAATATATGAAGATAATGTAATCTAACGGTAGATTTGTCAAAATTCACATCGAATTAAGAAATATAGGGTTGGGTTCAAGTTACACCAGATGTAACTCTAAAATATGTTACACCAACCAATAACTTATTATTGAATACATATTTTGAAAATCCAACCGTTGGATTACATTTTCTATATGTTCTTAACGTGCATGCCAATTTTCATGCCGAATCAGATATAATTTATCATTCGATCTTTAAACTCATCTTTTATGTGTTATTTTAAACTACAAAAACTTGAATTTAAACAATTGATTGATGACAAGGCTATTAATCTTTGATCACCTTGAAATTTTGTAAGCATGAAAAATATATGAAGATAATGTAATCTAACGATAGATTTGTCAAAATTCACATCGAATTAAGAAATATAGGGTTTGGTTCAATTTACACGTAATGTAACTCTAAAGAATGTTACACCAACCAATAACTTATTGTTGAATTCATATTTTGAAAATCCAACCGTTGGATTACATTTTCTATATGTTCTTAACATGCATGCCAATTTTCATGACAATCAGATGTAATTTACCATTTGATCTTTTAACTCATCTTTTATGCATTATTTTAAACTACAAAAACTTGAATTTAAATAATTGATTGATGACATGGCTATTAATCTTTGATGACCTTGAAATTTTGTAAGTATGAAAAATATATGAAGATAATGTAATCTAACGGTAGATTTGTCAAAATTCACATTGAATTAAGAAATATAGGATTGGGTTCAAGTTACACGTGATGTAACTCTAAAAAATGTTACGCCAACCAATAACTTATTGTTAAATTCATATTTTGAAAATCCAACCTTTGGATTACATTTCCTATATATTCTTAACATGCATGCCAATTTTCATGCCAATCAAGTGTAATTTACAATTTGATCTTTAAACTCTATGCGTTATTTTAAACTACAAAAACTTGAATTTAAACAATTGATTGATGACAAGGCTATTAATCTTTGATCACCTTGAAATTTTGTAAGCATGAAAAATATATGAAGATAATGTAATCTAACGGTAGATTTGTCAAAATTCACATCGAATTAAGAAATATAGGGTTGGGTTCAAGTTAGACGTAATGTAACTCTAAAGAATGTTACACCAACCAATAATATATTGTTGAATTCATATTTTGAAAATCCAACCGTTGGATTACATTTTCTATATGTTCTTAACATGCATGCGAATTTTAATGCCAATCGGATGTAACTTAAACTCATCTTTATGTTTTAGTTTAAACTACAAAAACTTGAATTTAAACAATTGATTGATGACATGGTTATTAATATTTGATCACCTTGAAATTTTGTAAGCATGAAAAATATATGAAGGTAATGTAATATAACGATAGATTTGTCAAAATTCACATCGAATTAAGAAATATAGGGTTGGGTTCAAGTTACACTTGGTGTAACTCTAAAAAATGTTACACCAACCAATAACTTATTGTTGAATTCATATTTTGAAAATCCAACCGTCGGATCACATTTTCTATATGTTCTTAACATGCATGCCAATTTTCATGCCAATCGGTTGTAATTTACCATGTGATCTTTAAACTCATCTTTTATGCGTTATTTTCAACTACAAAAACTGGAATTTAAACAATTGATTGATGACAAGGCTATTAATCTTTAATCACCTTAAAATTTTGTAAGCATGAAAAATATATGAACATAATGTAATCTAACAGTAGATTTGTGATAGGGTTGGGTTCAAGTTACATGTGATGTAACTCTAAAGAATGTTACACCAACCAATAACTTATTGTTAAATTCATATTTTGAAAATCTAACCATTGGATTACATTTTCTATATGTTCTTAACGTGCATGTCAATTTTCATGCCAATCAAGTGTAATTTACCATTGATCTTTAAACTCATCTTTTATGCGTTATTTTAAACTACAAAAACTTGAATTTAAACAATTGATTGATGACATGACTATTAATCTTTGATGACCTTGAAATTTTGTAAACGTGAAAAATATATGAAGATAATGTAATCTAACGGTAGATTTGTTAAAATTCACATCAAATTAAGAAATATAGGGTGGGGTTCAAGTTACACGTGATTTAACTCTAAAAAATGTTACACCAACCAATAACTTATTGTTGAATTCATATATTGAAAATCCAACTGTTGGATTACATTTTCTATATGTTCTTAACGTGCATGCCAATTTTCATGCCAATCAAGTGTAATTTACCATTTGATCTTTAAACTCATCTTTTATGTGTTATTTTAAACTACAAAAACTTGAATTTAAACAATTGATTGATGACAAGGCTATTAATCTTTGATCACCTTGAAATTTTGTAAGCATGAAAATTATATGAAGATAATGTAATCTAACGGTAGATTTGTCAAAATTCACATCGAATTAAGAAATATAGGGTTGGGTTCAAGTTACACGTGATGTAACTCTAAAGAATGTTACACCAACTAATAACTTATTGTTGAATTCATATTTTGAAAATCCAACCGTTGGATTACATTGTCTATTTGTTCTGAACGTGCATGACAATTTTCATGACAATCGGATGTAATTTACTATTTGATCTTTAAACTCATCTTTTATGCGTTATTTTAAACTACAAAAATTTGAATTTAAACAATTGATTGATGACATAGTTATTAATCTTTGATTACCTTGGAATTTAGTAAGCATGAAAAATATATGAAGATAATGCAATTTAACAGTAGATTTATAAAATTCACATGGAATTAAGAAATATAGAGTTGGGTTCAAGTTATATGTGATGTAACTCTAAAAATATTGCACTAACGAATAACTTATTGTTGAATTCATATTTTGAAAATCCAACCGTTGGATTACATTTTCTATATGTTCTTAACATACATGACAATTTTCATTCTAATCGAATGTAATTTACCAATTGATCTTAGAACTCATCTTTTATGTGTTTTTTTAAGCTATAAAAACTTAAATTTAAACAATTGATTGATGACATGGCTATTAATCTTTGATAACCTTGAAATTTTGTAAGCATGAAAAATATTTGAAGATAATGTAATCTAACGGTAGATTTGTCAAAATTCACATCGAATTAAGAAATATTGGATTAGATTCAAGTTACACTTGATGTAACTCTAAAGAATGTTACACCAACTAATAACTTATTATTGAATTCGTATTTTGAAAATCCAGCCGTTGGATTACATTTTCTATATGTTCTTAACATGCATGCCAATCGGATGTAATTTAAACTGATCTTTATGCGTTATTTTAAACTATAAAAACTTGAATTTAAACAATTGATTGATGACATGGTTATTAATCTTTGATCACCTTAAAATTTTGTAAGCATGACAAATATATGAAGATAATATAATCTAACGGTAGATTTGTCAAAATTCACATCGAATTAAGAAATATAGGGTTGGGTTTAAGTTACACTTGTTGTAACTCTAAAAAATGTTACACCATCCAATAACTTATTGTTGAATTCATATTTTGAAAATCCAACCGTCGAATCACATTTTCTATATGTTTTTAACATGCATGCCAATTTTCATGCCAATCGGTTGTAATTTACCATTCGATCTTTAAACTCATTTTTTACGTGTTATTTTAAACTACAAAAACTTGAATTTAAACAATTGATTGATGACATGGCTATTAATCTTTGATGACCTTGAAATTTTGTAAGCATGAAAAATATATGAAGATAATGTAATCTAACGGTAGATTTGTCAAAATTCACATCGAATTAAGAAATATTAGATTAGATTCAAGTTACACTTGATGTAACTCTAAAAAATGTTACACCAACCAATAACTTATTGTTGAATTCATATTTTAAAAATCCAACCGTTAGATCACATTTTTCTATATGTTCTTCACATGCATGCCAATTTTCATGCCAATCGGATGTAATTTACCATTTGATCTTTAAGTAGGAAGGCGAAAAAAAAAAAAAAAAATTTGGGGCTGGGAAATTTAAAGGTCTGTTGCAGCGGTCCAACCCGCTGCAAAGAGTATCCCTATTGCGGCGGGGTTTTTGGAGCGTCGCTATAGCACTATTACTGTCGCTAAAACAGGTTTATTGCGGCGGTTTTATGTCCCACCGCTGTAGGACGCTGCAAAAAACCCTACCTATAGCGGCAGTCACAAAAAACACCACAATAGATCTCATGTTTAGCAGCGGGCCAAAAACTCGCCGCAATAGGCGACATATAGCGGCAATTTTCGCACCCGCCACAATTACTCGTTTTTCTTGTAGTGTACATAGTCGTTTAACCATTTAGAGCAAAAATACACACAACAAAAATCCCAGCAGCAAGAGCATAAAAAATACTCATCCTAGCTTTTTCTTATTTCCTTAATCATATAAAATCATTAATTAGGAAAAACCTTAATCTACCTTCAACAAATCACCAACACAATTTCAAAACTTCTTAAAACACTATATATATATATATATATATAGACTTACAAGTTTCCTTATTTCACAAACCACAAATACCAATACTAAAGATTCCATGGGGACCCAAAATTATGAGAGGTAGAGAGCTTGAGATAATTTTCTTTCTTTTGGTTTAGGACCCGTGGGAATGAAAGGGAGAGAAGAGTTGAGAGAATTTTCTTTCTTTTGGTGTGTGAACCCTTGGACTCAAGAGAGCTTCTAGCTCTTTCCATAAGAGAAAAGAGAGCAAAATGAGGTGATAATTTCAGATTTGTGTGTGGACCCGTGGAAAAATGAGAGCATGAGAGTTTCATGGAAATTCTAGTTACATTGAAAAGTCAAAGAAGAGATAAGATGAAGACTTATCTTTCTTTTGATATATGGATCCGTGGATTTGAGGGAGGGAGCTCTTAACTATTCTAGTTGCTTTTAATAGAGTAGAAAGAAGAAAAGATGATAAGCCTTATCTTTCTTTTAATTTGTGGACTCGTGGCTTGACAAAGTGGACCTAAGAGAGCTTCCCAGCTCTTTCCTTAAGAGAAAAAGGAGAGCAAAGAGAGATATGAAATTCAGATTTGTTGTTTACCCATAGGAACTAGAGAGGGAGATGGCTTCTTGGATGTTCTATTTGTTTGAGAAAGTCAAAGAAGAGGTGAGGTGGAGCTTGTTCATTGCATGGCCAAGTCTTGGTCTATGGGGTTTGTCATCATGCATGAAACTTTGGCATTACTTGTGTTGATTTCCCATTGGTTGCATGTGTGGGTGGAATTTCTACTACACTATCTCATGCATCATGCTTAATTAAAACACCACCAACTATGCATCTAGTAACTTAAACCACTAAATATAATTTTGTACATGCTTAGTGTGTGTATATATATAATACAAATAGCCATTCAAGTATTTATAATCTTTACAATTCTTATTCAATGGAATTATAAAATAATATGTTTATTAAGTACTCTTCTATTAATTTAAGAAGGTAAGTGACTCAAAATAATAATTAACCACTTAAACACATAATTTAATAATAAGGTTGGGTCGGGGTGCTATTGGTTTCATATCCATATATAATTCTCATAGTTCAGAAGGAAATATATAACAGCATTGTACATGCAACTTCACAGAATCATGAAAATTGTTCAAACGAAACATACCAAATGGGAAAATAGAAGTGGATATAGTAAGAAGGAGCAGTGGTTTACGCCCATGTTCATCTGCAAGCTGACCTAAAAATGGAAGCACCACCATCTTGAAAATTCCAACCACCTACATGCATTTAAAATATATATGTCAAAACTTAATTTAAAGACAATTTCCCCAGTTGTCTTTCCCAGTCTTCTTCTGCATCTCATGTTAACAAGAAATTGCTTTCTGAATCGCTCAATGCAATCATATGATTAAAATCAAATTGAGGAGCATAAAGTAAAACAATTATCTTTTGAACAATGTTAGATACACAATATTTTTCACAATAAATTTTAGAATTTTTGAGTCATCAAGTTGTTATTTATTTATTTATTTATTTATTTATTTTAATTTGAAACCACTACTAATACTACTTTATTATCTATACTTGGAAAAATGACTCTTAAAGTTATGGTATAACAGCATGCATCCTATAAAGCTAAGTTGAGCCGAGAACAGTTTAAAGGACCATAAGTTGATCATCTCAAGTGTCTTGATAAGTTTGCCGCTTGTCTATATATCAAAAGCCAAATTATAAAGACACATACTAATGTGAGACTGAGAGGGAATGAGGAAAGCTAGAAGGTGAGCTCTAGCAAGTCTAGAGTTTATTTCTCCCCTAATGTCTCTGTTAATCTCAGATCCTCTCTCTGTGATGTCCTTGGCTTCCTCTACCCCCCCCCCCCCCCCCCCCCAAGTAAATATCTTGGCTTCCCTCTGAAACATGTGGGTTCCTCTTCTCAGGACTATAGCTCTATTATTGAGAGAGTTCATGCTAAGTTGGCTAGCTGGAAAGCAAACTTGTTATCTTTTGCTAGCAGAGTTGTTCTTTCTATTAGCTATTTTAGCCAAGCTGAGATGGATACTTTTCCATGAAAAAGAGTCCCTTGAACCTTGCTCTGATACATGGTCCGCAATAAAATAAAAAAGGGCAATACTATCTTTTCTAAATGCACCAAATGGCAAATTGGGAGTAACTCTTTCAGCTGAAATTATGGTATGACAAGTTGTGTCCTCTTGGTATTGTGAAAAACCTCATTGAAGGTCCTCTGACATTGATGAGGAAAAACTATAATTAAAGATGTAATCTCTAATGGGGTTTTGGAACCTCCACTGCATCTCTCCTTTATTATCTTTTCCTAGAACTTATCAACTCATCAAGGCCATTCCCATCAGGTCTGTCTCTACTACTAATGATTCCATCATTTGGGAATCTTCACCTTCTGGGGACTTTGATCCTAAAAATGCTGGATTTTTTTTTTTTTAAATAACTATAAAACCCAAACTTTATTATTAGTTAAGCAACGTTTGAAACTAATTGGTTTCTAACAATTTGAGTCCAAAGGACTCGATTTTGGGGAGCTGAGATGTCCACGTAGGCTTGGAAATCAAGTTCATTGGACTCGGTTTCTGTACATGGAAATCGAGTCTAATGGACTCAGTTTTCGTTCATGGAAATCGAGCCCAAAGTACTCGGTTTTTGTTCATGGAACTCGAGTCTACTGGACTCGATTTACTAGTCTCATCCCACTGCAGCACTTCACATTCCTCCTTTGGCCTGTGAATGGTTGAGACTACCCAAAGAGTTGTTCGAGGTGATCCAAGGGAAAGAGTTTCCTGGGCATGGGATTCATGTTTGGTGAAGAGAGTCTCCCATTGGTGAGAGTGATAGTTGGTGTTGTGGAGTTTTGGTCTGATGAGGAGGCCATGCTTGTGATTCGGTATGCTCTATTTTGTGGAGAGTAAAACAGAGCATGTTAGTGTTGTGGACTCTCTTCCTTAGTGATTTCATGCATGTTGTCCAAACTAGTAGTATTGTATTCTATAATCTAAGGCTAAACTAAAGCTCTACTCTCGTCTCTATTGATATTGCCATGGATTTGATGCTATGCTCATGGAAATGCACATGGAGGAGGATCAAAGAGTTACCATGTTCTGTTCCTAGCAACCAAAGGTCCATTCTATCACGAAAACGCAGAAGAACTATGAACGATTTTCATGACTGAGGTATTGGTGGAAATCTTACTTCGACTGCCTTTAACATTTGTGTTTCAATGCAAGTCCGTATCGAAGTGTTGGTTGTCTTTAATCTCTACTTCTTATTTTGCTTAACCGCTTTATTAGCCACCACTCTTCTTGTTTTCTTAATCTCTACTCACATGCTCTGTTTTGTGGAGAGTAAAATAGAGCATGTATGTTCATGTGAGTGTTCTCTTCCTTGGTGATTTCATGTCCGTGTACTGAACGAAGAAAACCGAGTACTTTGGGCTCGATTTCCATGAACGAAAACCGAGTCCATTAGACTCGATTTCCATGTACAGAAACCAAGTCCAATGAACTCGATTTCCAGGCCTACATGTACATCTCAGCTCCCCAAAATCGAGTCCTCTGGACTCGAATGGTTAGAAACCAAATTAGTTTCAAACGTTGCCTAACTAATAATATAGTTTGGGTTTTATAGTTATTTAAAAAAAAAAAAAAAAAAAAAAACCCTAAAAATGCTTATCACTTGCCTCTAGTATTATTGCTAAATTCCTGGAGTCGCCATTGGAAACATCAGCTTCATTCCCTCCATGCCACCACTACTACTATTGCTGCTACTACTACTGTCTTGACGTTTTGCTAGTAATTTGTTGAACAACATGGTCTAGTTGAAAATTTATTATGTGGAAGAAGTTATTTTGATGTGGGACTTGAATTGAGAGAGTGAAGCTGAGATTTGACTGGTTGATTTGGTGGCAATAATGTTAGGAAGTATTTATAAGATTAAAAAACGGGAGATCTTGTGGTGATCCGAGGCTCTGCAGGAGACTGCGCTTGCTGGCGTAGGTTCTGCTTGTGGCATTGCCTTGTTTGCTTATGGCATTGCCTTATTTTTTATAAACTTTAGAGCATTTGCAATAGTGGAGGTATAAAGCTATAATGCTAAATTTTAGCTCCACAAACATTAAAATGATGCTCTAGCAGTGGAGCTAAATCTATTTTTTTTAGCTCCATTGCTATAGTGCACATATATAGATAGATGTGCACTGTTCATGAGAGCTAAAAAAAAAAAAAAAAAATTTATTTTGCCGGTGGATTAAAATATTAACAAAGCCTCTCCCTCTCTCTCTTTCTCTCAGACCGTGCCTCTCCTCTCTCTCATCTCATCTCTCTCAAACTGTGCCTCTCCCAGTTGATTAAAATATTGCCGATTTCGTGGGTTTCATCGTTTACTGCCGCCGGCCCGACCATCGTCAACGTTGCCGCTGCCTTTCTCGTCGTGGGTTTCATCGTCTACTCTCCTCTACTCCCACTCCATCCCCCTCAATCCAAACAAGCCATTTATGGTCAAGGGTTCACTTGAATAGTTGAACCCTTTGACTTGGAATTTTTTGTTATACATATATATATATATTTACTTATTTGTTTAATTTACCCTTAAACGTATGTTTGCACACATTAGCTTAAATCTTGCATACTATAATCACATATCAGCCCAGCCAAAGCCAAACAACAACACAGATCAGCCTATCTCAAAATTAACCAAACAATAACATATACCAAAAGCCTCTCTCTCTAGTCTCTGACCTTATTCTCATGATTTTCATCTCATCTTTCTTCTCTATCTGACTATCTTGGCATCTCTAACTCTAAGAGTAAAAAGTGAGTGTTTGTGAGTTATGAGTGTCTCTCTTTATTATAAATTTATATTATACGTGTGTGAGTATGTGTCTGATACTAATTGTGTGTGTTATTTTTATTTATTTTTTGTTATAATGTTATTTGTGTGAATTGTGATGTGTGTGTGTATAATATAAATATAATATAAATTTATATAATTTAGTTATTAGGAAATACATCCGGTTTGTTATATGTGTGTGTATTGTTATCATATTATAATAACTTTTTTGTTATAAAGTTAGTGATTCAAGGAAAATAAAATAGTAAAATTAGTGATTGTTCAAGCATTTGATTGGTTAATTAAACACTTAGTGTGTTTCTCAACAAACAAACAAAAAGACACTTAGTGTATTAATTATTTATGTATGGATGAGTATGGCTACATGCACCAATTTAATACAGTGCAGTGGGTTGAGTTTTGTTATTTAGTTTAAAATATTTTTATATGAAAAAATGACAAATAGATTAAAAAAATCATAAAAATAAAAATATTATACAAACTTAACAAAATAAAATGGTCACTTATCCACATTAACAATAATTAATGACAACTGATAATAAACTACTTTGTAATAATTTCAAAATAAGTAGACTTGTAAAAGAAAATTATAAAACTTCAAGTATTTGAGTTTTTTTTTTTTTTTTTTTTGAACTCAATAAATCGATATATTCAAGTTATCTTTTTATTAAATTTCTTAATAACTACATTGAAAAAAAAAAATTAGAGCCGCCATTGATATTTTCAAAGATCATCTCTCTTGAAGTTGATTAGTAAAGGTTGGCTCTCAAATGTAACAGAATGGAGCACAATATACCCTTTTTGAATGTTCAAAGGTAACTTCTTAGAAATTATATTCTATCTTTTGTAATTTGTAAGCTCTTTACTCTATACCCATTTTGAACATATATTTTTAAAGTAATATTTATTACGCACACAAAAATCGTAATTTAAAGTTACTTTTTTTTTTTTTTTTTTTTTGGTGTGGACAACAAATTTAACCATTTATATTTTTTAAGGTAAAAAATACTATTTTGTTCCATACATTTTAGGTTTACAGTAAATTTGATCCATACATTTTGGTAGCAGTTAATTTGGTCTTTATTATTAACTTATTAACAAAAAATGTCTAAGTGGTTAATAGTGTGCACTTTTGGCATCTCTAATGATAATCTTTGTAAATTTTAATATTCACATCAACACTTACATGTCAAAAAAAAGCCACATCAACATTTAAAAATAGTTTTTTTTTTTTTTTGCCAACTTAATCATTCTTTATTTTTTTTCTCAATCATTGATAGTAAGTTTAGTCAAGTACTAGCAAACACTACTACGCACTGGGCATATTAGAGTACCCTTTGGTCAACAATAAATAAAGATTGTGTAAAGTACGTTAAGGGCTAACATATATATTTGTGTTTCCTAAGATTCATGCAAGGCTGGTAAGCATGTGATGTCCGATGGTGATCTCTTAGTTTGGTGAAGTCCGCTAATTAGGAAGCAATTTATAACTATGGTCAAGCTTAATTTAATTACTTGATACCTTCTGATGCTTTTAATGGAGATCATTGTTTAAATCATTCCACCATCAACTATCGAATTATCAAAAAAAAAAAAAAAAAAACCTACAATAGTGACATAGATTAAAATTTGAAGTACTATGTTTTGGGTGATGATTAATATTTCAAATTACTGTATTCTCATTCAAAGCAAGGAATTAGTACATGTAAATCACACATGCACGAGAGAGAGCGAGCGAGAGAGAGAGAGAGAGAGTTAATTTGTTATATTGTTTTAAGAGTTTTGACAAGCACCGCAAAAAATTTAGATTATTGCTTTCAAAAAAGACTTTGTTATTACCCACTAATGCATCAAGAAGTGTAGACTTTCCACAACCAGAAGGACCCATTATAGCCAGAAGCTCCCCAGGCAGGGCATAACCAGATAGACCCTGAAGGATCGATTTGGTGCCACTTCTTTGATTGGAAACAGTCACACACAAATCCTTCCATGTCAAGAAAACACCATCCCCCAATTGAGTTTAAACCACCTTCATGTTTAAGGCACCTCCTTCGTTTTTGCTTGGCAGTCGATTAATGGTTTCCATTTCTAATATTGCAATATTGATTTCTAGGTTTGTGTTAGGTTGGAGAGTTGAGTGAATAAGAGAAGCCATGACCAGATTTAGAGTGAGATTGATTATTTATTTATTTATGTGTATATATATATATAAAGAGAGAGAGAGAGAGAGAGAGAGAGAGAGAGAGAGAGAGAGAGAGAGAGAGAGAGAGAGAGAGAGAGAGAGAGAGAGAGAGAGAGAGAGAGAGAGAGAGATTTAGTTTTAGGCAATGCAGAGGGAAAGGCTAGTATATATCCACTCTAAATGGAGAATCATTAGATATTGGCTGTGTATATATTGACTTGTCTACCTACTTGTCCTCCTTTTTATCCTTATATTTATTGTGCTTGGAAGTTTCTTTATTGTCTTTTTTATTTTTAGGGAAGATTCTTACACTACAAAAAGCGCTAGCTATAGGGACCTTCTTTTAGCTGCGTTTACTAAAAACGCGGCTATAGATAACCTATAGCCGCGTTTTTTCAAAAATTTGGCTACAACGGTAGACCTATAGCCGTGTTTATTAAATGCGGCTATAGATGAGATCTATAGCCGCATTTTTTGGTGTTTTTAGTGGCGTTTATGTGGGTAGGCTTATGGCTGCGTTTAAAAAACGCGGCTATAGACATGCCAAAATTTTTTTTTTTTTTTAAAGATGTCCTATAGCCACGTTTGGAAAATGCGGCCATAGGCACACCTAAAGCCACATTTCACAAAAATGCGGCTATAGTCGCATTTTAAAACCGTAGCTATAGCTTGCCTACAGCTACGTTTCCTTAAACGTGGCTAATGTTTGTCTATAGCTGTGTTTTATAAATGCGTCTATAGGCTTGGTATAAATTTTATAAAAAAAAAAAAAAAAAAAAAAAAAACCCTCACTTCCACACAAACTCAGATCGCTCTCTATCACTCTCAACGCCACACCGTGCTTTGAGCCATGCCTTTGTGCTCTGATCAATGCCGCCGAGAACCTTAATCTGAAGCCACCGCTGCTGAGAACCTCTACACGTTGTTGAGTAGCTCGCACTCTCCACCATCCATTTCTCTTCTCCATCTCCACTCCACCGACCCATTCCTAGTTCATTTCTTAGAGCTCTCTCTCTCTCTCAGCTGCCATAACCATCATTCTCAAGCTGCCTAATCGAAAACTCGTGTTCCCAAAGCTCTCGTGGTCTATGTCGTCCTCTACCATAGGTCATAACTCTCTCTCTCTCTCTCTCTCTCTCTCTGTCACATAAATTTTCTTGATTTGACCTTGTTTTTTGGTTGCCGAGAAATTGAGTAAAAACTAGAAATTTTCTTGTATCTGGTGCTAAGATGACTGATGGAGGAGTGGATCGGGCTGTTGAATGTACTGGAAGTATCCAGGCCATGATCTCAGCATTTGAATGCATTCATGATGAAATCATTTAATGAATTTACACCCATGTTATCTTATTATAGAAGTGCTTCTAATTATTGCATTATGTTTCCTTGGAGACTAAAATTTTCTTTTTCTCAGGGTTGGGGTGTTGCAGTACTTGTTGGGGTACCAAATAAAGATGATTCATTCAAGACTCTTCCTGTGAAATTTTTGAATGAGAGGACTTTTAAGGGTACCTTTTTTGGCAATTACAAGCCCCACACTAATATTTCTTCTGTGGTAGAAAAGTAAATGAACAAGGTAAGCTTATGTTTCTGTTATTGAACCATTACATTGTTCTCCTTCATACACATGTCTTTTATGAGCAACTGAAAATGGAGTAGGCAGAGTGTAACTTTCTTAGATTATTATGAAATAAACGTACTTTGATTAAGTGCTATTGTGTATGATTATGGGTAGTGGTTTCAGGATGTGATTGTTACTTTTACATAACAAGCATGGCCTAATTTTGTGTTTAACTTGGTCAATGACACCATCAATTGATTTTGTTGGAGTTGGAATTGAATAAATTTATTACTCACTTAGTCCCTTTCTCAGAGATCAACAAAGCATTTGACTACATGCTGAAAGGGCAGTCTATTCGATGCATTGTCCGCATGGATGCTTAAAAATCTTGCTAGCAATTTTGAATAAGATTTATGAACTTAATATGTAGAGAGAAGTAGTTTTTACTTGTTTGTGTTATCTTACCAAAAAAAAAAAAATTATTTATGTTCCTTTTGACTAATCTGTAATATCATTATTGGATGGATATCTTTATGTTGTTGTTGTTGCAATAGTATTTAAGTATTTAAGTATATAGCATTTAAGTAATCTTGTTGTTGTTGTTGTTGGATCGATATCTTTGATTTTAGTTTTGAATGCTTGCACTATGGTTTTGTATTTGGGCAGGAATTTGTGATTTAGCTAGGAAAAAAAAGAAAAACAAAACAAAACCTATAGCTGCGTTTCATAAACGCGGCTATAGACAAAAACCCTATAGAAGGCTTTATACAAGTTTCTAAAATGTAGCTGTAGGAGGCTTTAGTCGCGTTTCTAAAATGCAGCCAAAATTGTAACTATAGCCGCGTTTGTAAAAACATGGCCAAAACAGGTCTATAGCCACATTTTTAAAACACGGCCAAAGCCTCCTACAGTCGTGTTTTAAAATGCAGCTCAAAATGGTCCATAGTCGCGTTTATTTAAACACAACTATAGCCTATAGCCATGTTTAAAAAAATGCAGCTATAGACCTGTTGGACCTATAGTTGCAGTGAATAGGCCGCGCGTGTAAACATGGCTATAGGCCAAATAGGGCTATAGCCGCGTTTTTAGGGTCTATAGCCGCGTTTTAAAAATGCAGCTCGTTTTTTGTTTCTCCGGTATGACTAAAATAGTGGGTTCTTATTAATAAAATTGGTAAAATCTTTTGTTGACGAATAAGAAATCTAGGATTCGATTCCTATTTAAGCATTCTGTGAAAACATGTTCCAATCTCACAACTCAATCTTCCCCCATGTACAACCCACTAGATTGGCACACCCAACCCATATTTTTTGGTAAAACTTTTTAACTATTACACACATTTTCTGATCAACAGGAATTTTTTATGTTTGACCAAGTTTTTACAACAAAACAAATATAGCCTACATCAACTTTTCTGTAAATTTTTGAAATATAGTTTAAGAACCTATAACATTACCAATCAAACCAGTCTAATTATCTTCGAAAAGAAAAGGTAGAACTTCAGATAGATTGTTTTCAAGTAGAATCCATTGCGCTAAAAATCCTACACTACGTGTGCGTTTGCGTAGCAAATGCAGTAGGCGTTTTGTGTTTTTCCCTGGGTCCCGCGCACTGTTCATGGACCTGCAAGTACGGAAAACGTCGCAAGAAGCAATAAATCTGGGTCCCACGAGCACTATTCATAGTTTAAAAATTATTTTACTATAGTGTTTTCAGCAATAAGTTTTCAGTTTTCAGCAATAAGCGGTATCCAAACAGACCCTACATCATCTTTCCATGTAAGGGTGTAGAAGAAGGATTCACTGTAACTTGTGTATTTTGCTTAGGAGGCAATGAAATGAAAGCCTTAATCATAGGCTTGACCTTTTCATTAGCCTTAATGATGCCCAAAAACATAAGTTGATAAAAATCTATCATCCCTAGCAAGACAACAAGATCACCCCACTTAGGGTAACCCATTTTAGCTTGCCACAAATCTCTCAAAATTTCTTCTCCAGTGATGATGGGTGGTCCTCCAGCTTTGTTATTGGGATATACTTTCCTTCAAACTCATTCTTAAACATTCCTTGGTAAGCATACTTATGAAAAACAATCTCATGTAATGGGTATTTCCATAATGGTTTAGGTAGATCATTTGGCAATCTAAAGAAACCACCAACTAATATCATTAGCCCTTGAATTCCAGCACCAGTTATCATGCCCATTAGGTAATTGGGCACGATACTCGCAACAATCATCACTAGGCTCTCAACCAACATCATACATGCAAATAGCACTAGAGCAAAGTACAAAAAATGTTCATGTCCTTTGCATAGTTCAGGCAAGTAATAAGCTATTGCTCTAGGAATAACTAAAACCAGTATCAAGTATGGCACTGCAGAGAGTGTGTTGCTAATAACAAATGCAGCCGCACCATAATGCCCATTTAATCTTTCTCGTTCAAATACCTAGGTTATGATTGGAGAAAGTTATCAATACTTATAATGCTAAAATAAATATATGAGCAAATTAAGTTAAAATACTAATATGTATAAATTAAGCTTTTCAATAAGCCATTAGTGAAAGTACTAATATGTATAAATTCAACCAACACTTTTGGAACACAAAATAAGTTAAAATACAGTGTTTATAATTTTAACATCCTCACTATGAAATGACATTCAACGCTTCAATTTGAGCACAAGAACGAAGTAGTTCCAATAAGAAACGAGTGAGATATGATTTTTTAATGGACTTTAATAGCTATTTCGAGAGTTTTATAGAAAACCAAGATTTTCAACCCTTTTTCTTGCTATTCACTCCTACCAACCACGAATTTATGCACCAACCCCCCACATATGTTAACTTTGAATTAAATGCCTCCTCCCTCTAGAATTCTCTTCCCCTATTATAAAAAAGGGTGGAATGCTCATTCCAAAATCCCACTCCCCTACATCTCTAAAGGAGAAAGAGTACTTGTCATACCATGGTCTTCCTAAAATTCGAGGTATTGAGTAAGTACCTCTTCTATATTTCGCCTCTAGACCCCTAGAATAATTCCCGTAGAATCTAAGAAGAAGTAAAGAAATAGCATTGTAAATCTGGTCTTCCTAAATCTTTGGAGTCCAATGTTATTTAAATGTTCCATTTTTAGGATTTGATGAGTTATCCCCTCTTTTTTGTCATTTTTCTTGTTGCTAGGTTTGGTTGTAGGTTAATTTCTTTATATTTTAGTGTTAGGAAAAACATATTTTTTTGTACTATTATGCTAGCTATTAGAATCTAAACGTGTTGGTTGTTTGAATATGCTTTAAATGTTCTTTATATGTTTGTATGATGTTCTTCACATGCTCATGCATACAACCCTACTAGTTCTTAGGATGCGATGAATTCCAGTTTAAAACATGTTTGTTATTTAATTCATATCACTCGGCACACACAAGCAACATGATTTAAATTTCAATCCAAATAAAATGTTCACATGATAGACTTAGGGCTTTTTACTATGCACACGCAATCACATGTAGCTATTTTAATTCCAATCAAGATCACATGATGTGTTTATTTTCAATCTTGATGTGCAATTGATTTTGAAGACTTGTTCTTTATATGAACTAGTCGCATTGCAGGAAAATTTGATATGATTATTTTTTATTGGATAATTATTGAATTAATATATTAGATTATATATTTTTAAAAGTCAATATGTGTTATTTGAAATTATGTTTTAAATTAGAAGTTTTTTTTGGTAGTGTAACAACTAACAAATTAAATATATTTTGTTGTTGGGTAATATATATATAGTGAGATATGTATGAAAATACAATGCAATAATTTAAAAAATAAATTACAGTGTGAGAATTATTAGACCAAATTCTAAACATATATACTTTGTTTATTACTATATAGATGTATGCGATTCAACACTTATAGGTAATTTTTCTCCAAAACATAGATCTATGTCTCTTTCTTCCTCAAAGTTGAAACTAAATGAAAAATTATATAAAGATAATTATGCAATAGATCATAATCAATAAAATCATATATCATAAAATGGAAATATAAAATAAAATGCAAAAAACAAACTTTATTTCATCATATGAACATATAAACAAATCTTGCAATATATAACTCTTCAAATTCATAAACCATATGATTACTTAGATTTTATAGTAAAATAAGACCAATCCATCCTACATGATATTGTAGTATAATAGTCTAGATATAATTATATAAAAATCACGTTTTGTTGATCTTGTTTCATTAACCAAAAGTACCATCTATACATCTAATAAAATCTTTAAAGAGTAACATATGAGAATTCTTAATTTGAATAGCCGATTACATATATATATATATATATATATAGAGAGAGAGAGAGAGAGAGAGAGAGAGAGAGAGATAGAGAGAGAGAGAGAGAGAGAGACATATGTAGATGGTGGGGTTTGAACCACAAACTAGGTACACCATAAAGAATGTTGCTAGGCTATCACTTGAATCTCCAAAAATTAATCTAAGAGGCTAGATGTAAGGATAATAGGAATTCCAAAAAAGAATTAATCAAGTTCCTTAAGTATCTATACATAAAAACATTAATAGCATAATGATGCTCTAGAGTAAATTATATTTTGTCTTATTCTCTTTTTGACTTTTTTCTTAAAGATGATTAACTAAACAAAGTAAAAGCTTACCAAGAAAGCTCAAATTAGCTAAAAATTTAATAGTGGAGATGCCTATTATTTGTAATAGAATCACCAAAATAAAAATAACAAATGGATTTGAGAAAGACACATAAGATTTTTAAAAGGAATTTTACCAAACACATGGGATGCAACAATAACAAAATTACTACACTGAATACTTTTTGACTATTTGACACTCTACAAATAAGCACAAAATTTTTTTATTATCAATATGTGTCATATCAATGTCAAGAATTTCCACAATAATGATAGGCCAAATAAAACTGTATTAACAATTCTAAGTTAATTAACAATAATAAAAGTCAATATCATTGAAAATTTTGGAAAGGAAAACAACAAAATCACTTCAAAAAATGCAAGTATACCAAAAAGAAAGGAAAAAGAAAAAAAAAATCATTTTTGATTGTGCATTTTGTTCACCTCAATCGTCTTCCAATCGTCACCTTAACTTTGAAAGTTTCTGACAAAAACAAACGATGTCTTCTCCAAATGGTGAAAACTAAAGCTTCATTGAAAAATATGGAGAACAATTAGTATTGTGCTAAATTTTTTTGTTGTAGATGATGGGTGATTGTATCTAGAATGTGTATCGGTATATATAACATTGTAAAACTTAAATAGAAAATCAATGTATGAGTGAGAGAGAGAGAGATAAGGTTGTGAAAAACTGAAATTTTGGAAGAGGAAACACTATAATGGTAAATAAACGAAAAGACACTTACTATCCAGTAAAAAGATAATAAATTATTCAATTTTAAAAATTACTTAAAATTAGAAAGAAGAAAATGAAAAGTTGAAATTAATTTGGGTAGCTAAATAGTCAAATATTTGTATCTAATGAATAATAATGTTTGTCCATGATTTTTATTTAATTATTTTGTATAAAAAAATTTAAAAAAATCATAAAGGGAAAAATGATTTAAAAAGAAAAAGAAAAAGAGTTATAGACACTCAATTTTGCAACCATGATTTAATCAAAGAGAATGACTCGAATGACCATCCATGTACCAAAAAATCATTTTTGTATTACATGCATCATTTATAATTGCATCACATGCATCAATTTGTTCTTGCATTACATACATCATTTTGTCTTTGTATTACATGCATCATGTCATTCATTTCATATCATAAAAATGATCTTAAGATTTTAACGGTCGCAACAGTATTTTTGGTTTACAAATCGGACCATCAGATCGAAAGATATCGCATGATCAAGTTTGCACGGTCCATATACATTGTGTCTAGGAAGAGTCGACCACACATGATTAATTTAAATTAATTCTGTGGTTGAAAAATTAAAATTAATTAGATAATTTTGTGATTGGTTGATAATTAGTGTCTAAAGTAGGTTTGCATGCATAGGAATAAAAATGGATGATTGGATAACAATAAAATTGTAGATAATCTGAACTTTATCAAGATTTATTTTAAGGGATTTATCTACAAATAATTGCTCTTAAAAAGCCTGAATTATCCAAAAAAGAGATAAAAAAATCATAGACGGAGGATGAAAATGCGTCTGGGTACAAGGACCGACCAAAAAACCTTAAAAGAAGAGTCCAAATGGCACCCGAACACGGAAGTGTGTTCGGCATCCAAGAGCCAATTTGGCACATTTGGAGTGCCGAACGACACTTTTGGAGTGCTGAAGTACACTCTAAAAGTGCCAAATTGCCATGATGTGGGCTTTGGCCCAACTGCCTTCGGGTGATGAAAAGGCACACCCTTTTCGATCTTTTCGCAAAAGGATGCATCCAGATTCAAACCCTAATCATCCATACCTATTTTTTAGAGTTTTCAGGCCTTTATAAATAGACACTGAACCTCATAATTCAGCACCTTTTTTGCTATGCTCTGAGAGGCATACATTTTGGAGACTCACAAATTGTTGAGATTAATTGATCCTCTTTGAGATTTGCTACAAGAATTAGGGTTTTTAGGTTTCAAAGATAGTTGAACAAGTTTCTTTGAACCCTAAAACATCCTCTCAAGAACAAGGAGTGCTCATGCAAGAGGTTGTTTTTCAATCACCCTATTCTCTTTTATGTTACTTGTTTATGATGATGAATGTTTTTCTTTATCCATGAATTGTTAATCATTGTCTTGTTAAAGCATGATCTTGATTTTGTTTATGTAATGGTTATGATCTCTTTCTTAGTTCCAATAGTTTGCATATGATCAATGCTTTTTCTTGAAATTTAATTTAAAAAAAAAAAAAAAAACAGATCTAACATCTTTCTTAGATGTAGATCTGAATTTTTCTTAACCAAAAAATGGATATGCATCTTATTTAGATACAAATCTAAATTTTTCTTGAAACAAAAACAGATCTACATCTTTCTTAGATGTAGATCTGAATTTTTCTTGAATCAAAAGCGGATCTGCATCTTATTTAGATGCAGATTTGGATTTTTCTTAAATAAAAACAGATCTACATCTTTCTTAGATGTAGGTTTGAATTTTTCTTAATCAAAAAATGGATTTGCATCTTATTTAGATGTAGATATGAATTTTTCTTAAATAAAAACAGATCTACATCTTTCTTAGATGTAGATCTGAATTTTCCTTAATAAAAAACGGATCTGCATCTTCATTAGATGCAGATCTAGATTTTTCTTGAATAAAAAAACTAGTTTGTATCTTTCATAGATATAAATCTAATTTTTTTTAACATATGCAGACTTTTGAAATAAAGAAAGAGATTATGTATTGTTGTTTTGTTGTTTGTTTTGTTTGAGTCATATAGCATGAAATTATTTTGTGAATGAGATCCTCTTCGTAAATTTTTTTTTCTCAAATATAAAAACAGATCTTAATTTTTTAAACCAATCAAAAGACTTTGTTTTTATTAAATAAAAACAGATCTGAATTTTCTCTTCAAAAACCACTCTTTTTACACATACAAAAACAGATCTGATTTTTTATAAGCTAAAATCAAAATTTTCTAATCATTAAAACAGATTTGAATTTTTTTTTTTTTTTTTATAAAAAAGAGGATACATTCATAAATGGTTTTATGTAATTATGTTTGTCACATGTTCAACATATCATACATGACATGTATAAAATGGTACATTGGTCACAAGAGTCTAGAATACCAAACTTTGTCTGGGCGAAATGGGTACCTAACACCTTCTCATTCCGTAACCTAGCCTCCGTATTTAGGTTTTTGGTTTAGTAGATCTAGCCTTGTCTTCATTTGTTTTGGGTAGAATGTAACTAGGACAATAAGTCATGTAAATATTTGGTAGATTGTAACTAGGACTCAAAGCTATGTAACTTTTTAATTTTCTTTCAGAAATGTAATTTTATTCAATCAATGATAGAGAAATAATTCAAACATGTATTTTTTTTTTTTTTTTATTTTAGTTTTTCTTTTTTTTGTCCATAAAAAAATAAGTGACGACTCCATACCACTTACCCAAAAAGAGAGGTGCCCTAAAATGTACTTGAATCTCTTTTTTGAAGGACGCGTCTCTCACAAGAGTATAATGTGGCTGATGATGTGGCTCAACAGGAGCATAGCAATATTAAATGCTACATCTCAGCTTTTAGATATATATAGATGATGTGCATGACCATTGGCCACCATACCCTAGAATACTAGTATCACCGGGCAAGGTGTGTGTCTAGCCCCTTCTCGCCTTATAACTTAGTCTCCAAACTTAAAGAAAGGGTTCTTAGATTGTATCAAGACCAAGACCTTGTAATGTTATTTTCTATTTAATGTAAAGTTCAATTATTAAATGAAATAAATTTTTTTAGGTCTTTTTTTTGTATAATAAAATAAATGGCAACTCCATGTAAAACCCTCGATCTAGGAGAATATATAATCAGTCAAGCCACTACTTTAAGAGGCACCAACCTGACTCCACTCGAGGGCACAATCTCTTACACTGCACATGCACTTATGCCATGTCGAAGACTCTTATGGATCATGGAAGAAGATTGGAACAACTGTCAAGGATGTTGCAATTGGAGGACAAGTGTCATTACATGAAGAAAAAAAAATGTGGTAGTTAATTACTGCAAATAATTACCCCTTCACTTTTCTCAACAAAAAAAGCATAATACGGTAGTTATAGGCTGGAAAAAACCATCATCCTTTGCCTATGAATAGAGGCCACATTCAATAAGAGAAAGGACTGCACACAACCCAAAGAACATATTAGAGCAGAAATTAGAGCACTTTCAAAGATCATTAGTTTAGATTCTTAAGAAGCAATTTGTAATTAAGTAATCATCTAGACCTGTAAGAAAATCACCATCATATGCTTGTAAGTTAATGTTTCCTTGTACATGTACTCTTATTTCAATCAAATATCCAACAATTTGATGCAATTATAGTTGTTTGGTGTGATTTGATCTGATTAATCATCCATATCGAAGTAATTTGTGTCAATAAGTTTGAATTCTTTAATTTCCTGAGATTTAACTTCAATCAAGATGTTCTGTGGTAGTTTATTAATTGATATGATTTACTTTGAGTTCTTTAATTATGAGATGATGCACTTCAATCTTCTAGTCATTGTAACGTAATTCAGTAGTTTAACTTAGTCATTTTAGAAGCTTGGTCACTTAGCATTTGTGGGTTCCTTTTCTTTGGATGGTACCCAGGTCCATTGATGACAAGGGATCCTAGGCCTCCAAGGATAGATGGTTGGATTGGGTCTGGTTCTCTGCGGCCTATTGGAGTCATTATATGAACCAGTTTGTGCGCAAGTCACATAGAGCTCCTCATGGCAAAAATGTGATTTCCTCATAAGCAATAAAATATCATTGTAAGTGTTTTAGTGTTGTAAAATCACTTATTACTCTTACAAAATGAGTAAAATAATTATTTATAATGTTCATAATGAGGAGGAGGTTAAAATAAAATATTTAGGGCTTATCTTTTATTGTGTGAACATTTAAAAAGAGTTCCTTCAATTGGTTCCTCCATGATGTTGCAGTGGTTCCTCCACTAGCGGTTCCCAGGACGTGGGATAGATGTTGTAGTGGTACCTCCACCAGCGGTTCCCAAGATGTGGGTTTGTGGTTCCCCGAGCATAATGTCATGGTCCCCAGGGGTACTAGGTCTTTAATCCATGGAACCCAAAACATTAGTTCCTTGAACCATGGGGCCTTTTAATCTGGGAATCTGAAATGCTAATTCCCTGGCCATAGGATCCTCCTCCATGTTTACTAGATATTGGCATTTCCCTTTACCTTTGTAGGTCCTGCATAAGAACTATACAATACAAATATCATTAAATAATTGTTAGTTCCTCAGGTTAGCATATACATTGTAAAACATATACATATATGTAAATGATCTTCATGAAAATGAGTCAGCCACGATGATCCTGGCCCCAACTCTCACAAACTTAGTGCTTTGGCACAAGACTTGGGGGATTTGAAACACAAGTCCAAGTAGCTTTGCTTGGACATTTCCTAGCAAGATAGTCTGGTGAGGAGGATTTTGTGGGAGAGAGTGATATCTGATGTGTGCATGTTTTGGTATATGTTTCTTTGGAGTCTAAGTGATATTTTGAAGGGTTTCAAGGATATGGGATGAAGTCCTCTTCCTTGGCTCTCTTATTTTATTCTTTCTTTCTCCGCTCTCCATTGTTGAACTCTTAGAATTCTTAAAATTATCAGTTTAAATCTCTAGAACTCTCCCCCTTTTCCCAAAATTTAAACTAACCCCTCTGTTATCCTTTGGTGTTCCTTTTATAGTGGACATGGTCTGGTACCCTAGGTGAGGACATCCTTCGTCTGCTGGCTAAAACCATGTCCTTTGACAAGAATCTGAAAAGAGTGTATTGGGCAGAGGTTTAGCTTAATTTGGCAATTATAACTCAAAAGGAGTATTTGGCTTTAGCTACAAATGGAAGATGCCTTCTTGGAAATGGATGACAGCTTTGATTTATGCTAAAACACAAGAGCTTGTTCAGACCCCCAATTAAGAATTACGGCTAGATTGCTTTTACTCTAACTTAAACTAAGTGCGGAACAAGAGTAAATAAGTGCAATGAACCGATAACTCTACCCTAAGCCATATTCATCCATAATCAACAATAAAATGAAAGTTTACAGAGTAGGGAAGAGAGATGCAAATACAAGATAACACCAAGATGTGTTATTGAAGAGGAAACTGAAGAACTCGACAAAAAACCTCTCCGCGACCCTACAAGTTGAAATCGATCCACTAGAGAATAAAGTTTGAGTACACGAATAACAAAAGACCCTCCAAGCCTAGTCTACCCCATGTACTTGAGCCCTCCAAGATCCTGCTACTAACAAAATTCTCGGAGTCTTGTCTTCTTTAGCTTTCTGGACCTCGCAATTCAGCCCAATTGCATCCACCACTAAATGGCTCCTTCCAATGCTTCCTAGCAGCACCCAAATTTCACTTAACACTCAGAATGGGTGTGGTAAGTGTTTGGGCTAACAACCTCTCAAGGATCTAGATATGGAGAGGTAGAAGTGTAAATGATTATGGGTATAACAATCTCTAACTCTCAAGTGTATTTACTAGTGTTTTCTCTTTGAAAAGAACTCTTTACAATTCGTGAGTAATGAGGGTATATATAGTGTGGGTAAAGAATTTGGTAAAGTAACTTAACTTTTTGCCAAACAAAAAGTTTCGCGGGTACTTTGCAGGATGGCCCTTCTCGCGAAATACTCTCGAACTTGACGGCCTGGCATAACTCTTCAGCTTCCAATCATGTGCTTCACACATGGCCTTTTCGCGGGTTGCTTCTCGCGAGCAACTCACGAGCTAGTCACGAATTGCACTGATTCATCTTTTGAAGCTTAATTCTTCATCGATCTCTCACATTCATCCCTTACAAATAAACCCACATACATACAGGGAAAATGATTGAAGAAATTACAATCAAATTTGGCACGAAATTAAAGCCAACACAAGTTAGTTGGAAATCACAACTTTACAGTTGAACTCTTAGAATTCTTAGAATTATCAGTAGAATTATCAGTTTGAATCTCTGGAACTCCCCCCTTTTCCCAAACTTTAAAACTAACCTAACCCCTTTGTTATCCTTTGGTGTTCCCTTTATAGTGGACATGGTCTAGTATCCCAAGCGAGGATGTCCTTAGTCTGCTGGGTAAAACCATGTCCCTTTGACAGGAATCTGAAAGAGTGCATTGGGCAAAGATTTAGCTCAATTTGACAATTATAACTCAAAAGGAGTTTTGACTTTAGCTACAAATGGAAGATGCCTTCTTGAAAATGGGTGACAACTTCGATTGAAAATGACAGTTTTGAGGAAATTGTAGGGAGATGTCATGCACATGGAAGAACAGAGTTTTCCATTGGTTCATGCATTCCAAGAAAATACACTAACCAAGGGAAAACTTCAGGATCCTTCTTTCATTAGAAATTACTCCCCTATGGACCAACCCACTTCTCCCTTACTACCAACTCAGGATCCCACGGGCTTGGACCCTGGGTTACAGAGATGATACTTGCTTTTGCTGGATTTTTAATGGTTCTAAGACAGTTTTACATGATAAAAATGATAAAATTGAGGATAACAACAAGGTGCTACTCTTCCAACTCCTTTTTTTTTTTCCCTTCTTGTTTATAATAGCTAGTATTCACATGCTACCTATATACTATATATATTAAATATTCTGCTCAAATGTTTATCATTGAATATCCTCTCACATGCAACCTATGTATATACCTCATATATATGTTTTATTTGTAAATATTCATTGGAGTTAATATTCAAATGCTAATTATATGGTAAATAATTACTCACGTGTGTATATATATATATTTGCAAAACCTTTAAAAAAACATCAAAATGCCAAGTATCATATTTTTTCACTAAAAAGATAACGTTTGAATTAAATTAAAATGAGATGCTATCTTCGAATATGCATTGTGGGGTGCCTAACACCTTCCTCACACGTAACCAAACTTCCAAGTCCATAATCTTTGGTTCAAGACCTTTTGATTTGCCTTAATTAATAAACCCTTAAAATTTGGTTTAGCTAATTAGGTAAACTTAAAATGAATTAGACCCCTAGGTGACCAATCACACCAAACACAAAACCAAAGATTGGTGGCTACTCCTAAAATAAAAATAAGAAAGAGGCACTCACATACGCACACCCTACCTTAGAATCAAAAACACACAAGAGTCACGTTGCTGAGGATCCAATGTGTTACCAAACACACACTCTCTCTCTCTCTCTCTCTCTCTCTCTCTCTCTCTCTCTCTCTCTCTCTCTCTCCACACACTAATGTAAATTTATGGCTAGAGTCACATACCACTATATAAAAATTAAAATCCTAAATTGAATTAATTGTAAAACTGTTTGTATTTCATTGGTCAAGTCATCCATGAATTTTAATTCAATTAAGAAACTTAATACTACGCCTAAAAAATTAAGAGATTAAATTCTATAAGGATTTAGTGTAAAACTTATGCTTTACTCCTCTAATCCCAACATGCCACATCATTTTATTTTGTATTTAAGAATAAGCACAATCACACTAGATCAATTCTAATACCCATATATGAATCCTATCAAAATTAGGAGTTTATTGAGATGTTATTAGGTGTAGTAAGATGTATTGAATTTTAAGTACAATACTGATGTGACAATCTCTCATTGAATGGTGTAAAACATAAGTTTTATTTTATTCCCAACATGCCACATCATTTTATTTTGTATTTAAGAATAAGCACAATCACACTAGATCAATTCTAATACCCATATATGAATCCTATCAAAATTAGGAGTTTATTGAGATGTTATTAGGTGTAATAAGATGTATTGAATTTTAAGTACAATACTGATGTGACAATCTCTCATTGAATGGTGTAAAACATAAGTTTTACACCCCATCAATACCAAATTCGGCCGCACAGATTAAATATTAAAATTGTCATGAAGGTTTTATGAGATTTTATTTTGTTCATAGAAGAATTCTAACTTTCAACTCAAATTAAAAACCAAAAAAAAAAAAAATAGTAGCTATAATAGTTTCTAGGGTAGCCAATAATGGCAGTGAACAAAGTCAAGAAATCCACTCCAAGCTCGGAGAAAGCGATCGCTAGGGTTTGGTTCTACTTAGCCCTTCAATATGAAGTTCAGCGTTTGATCTCCAAGTACTCCATTAGGTACTCCCATCACATTCTTCAACTATTCAACATGCTGATTTTTATGCGATTTATGACTTGTTTGGTAATGTTGTTCTAATAAAATTGTTTAAATGTTGTTAAAATATGTGTGAGTGAAAAAGTATTATAAAAATATGTATTATTTTGTTTAAATAACAAAAATTGTTATTCAAATAATATTAGCAAACATGCGCTTAATATTTAAAAAATGACTTGTTTTAGGGTTTATTAAATTTACTAGAGAATTAGATACGAAGAAAATAAGTACGGGCTCTTTTTATACTTGAATTTGCTGTGATCTATAATTAAATGAGACAAAATCTTGCACTTTGTTGATTAGTCATAATGATAATTGATGATGATTTGATCGTCAGTTGATTTATGATCGTCCAGATGAAACTGTTCCTCGCCAGACCAATCTTCTGCAACTCGTGAACGAACGAAAGGAAGTAGTTTGCCGGCGTTGTGCCTGCAAAAAGGTCTCCGATGCCAAAGTCAGTAAGATTGACAAAGGAGAACAATGGGAGTAATTTTCTAGATGTTTTCTTACCCTGCCCCTCTCGGGGTTTAGCTCTTTTATATGTGTGTTTGTAGGTCCTTTCTTCTAGCCGTTGGTGGAGTCTTGATGGAGGCTTTAATCTAGCCTGGTAACGTCTTTGCTGGGTGTTAATGATGAGCTGTCATTCCCAACGGTCTGAAGGTTAATTAATGTCTTGTAACCGCTCCGCGAAGAGTAGGAACGAGTGTCCGGATGTTTGAGCGACGACCTTCTCTCTTGGGACGATTTTGCCGAGGATCGTCCCTATCTTGCCTTGTGTGGACGATTACCATTTTGGTCGGGCGTATCAGCTGCCCCCTATTCCATGGTCATCCATTATTTGGACGATTATAGGAATATGAAGAGTTTGTTATGACCATTCATTTTTTATTCATTTATTTTTCAGTAATGGCGCTTGGAATTCTGCTCCGCATTGATTGCGTAGTGGCGGCTATGAATCCTCTTAGCGCCACGTGTTTGGTTTCTACTGGTAGGAGTGCCTCGTTTCCGGTGAGTGTCTTTTCAGTTTTCCCGCACTTTCCAAGGCAGAAACGTTTGATCTCTTTTGGTTTTTCCTTTTTCCATTTCTCCATTGTCTGTGCAGTTGTTCTCTCCTACGCGTATTTTGCTCCTCAACTCCTCAGTTTTCTTCCTAACTTCCAGGTACGCCCACCCCATTTTACGCTTTTCTTTCCTTTTCAGTTTTCCCTTGCATTTGTGTCGCTTGAATTCTTTTTCCTTTTCTGTACTGGTTTCTCCTCTCACTGAGTGGTGGGGTTAGTTTTTTTTTCTTTTTCTCTCCTTTAATGGTGGACACCTTCGAAGTTAGGCGTAGCTTCCCTTCCGTAGCCTTTCTCCTTGCTCGCCTAGGTTCCTTGGTAGAGCTTTCTGGTGACCTATTGGGTGCGCCTTCCCTCGCCGATTCGTACCCTGTGGTGGAGGAATTTGTTAATAGGGGTTTTGGGTTAGGTTCGGCGTTGGGTGTTTTATACCCCCTTCTGTTGGAGTCTCAGGCTTGGTTTCGGTCTATTAGAGGGCAACTAAGAGGGGAAAATATGGGTTTAGAAGAAGGGTTAGGTGATCTAGAGAGGGGTTCGTCCTCAAATGTGGTTGAGGAAGAGACCGGGATCGTCGCTATAACCACCACTCCTTCCCGTGCTCCTTCGTCCTCCCATTCCCCTGTTCCGGCGACGGCCCGTCGATTTCATGCCCTAAAGGAAAATTGCTCCTTAAAAGTTGAGGTTTTTAGTAAGTTTAAGGACAGATTTCAATTTCCAGAGGGAACTAAGGCTCGTCTACCCAGGAAGGGCGAAAAAGCTTGTGCCTTTGCCCACGGAGAAGTTTGCTTTTACGAGGCAGCTTTTTCGTGTGGCCTCCGATTCCCCGTCCATCCATTCATAATGGAGCTTCTTTACCATTTTAACCTTGCACCGGGGCAAATTATGCCTAACTCTTGGAGAATAGTGATTAGCTGCATGGTGATCTGGACGACCATTGCTGACGGGGATATGATCTCAGTTAATGAGTTTGTCTACTTGTATCGTCTGAAAGAGTCCAGGGAGTTTGGGTACTACGAGTTTGTCCCTTGGTCTAGGAAGGCCCGTCTGGTAGCTGACCTTCCGTCGTCCTTTCGCTACTGGAAGTCAAGATACTTCTTTGTATCTGGGGACGGTTGGGAGACGTTGCCCTACGATCTGTGGGGGAATGTTCCTAGGTTGCTGCGACGATGGGAGACCCCGTTGATTGGTGCGTGTCTCCCAATGTTGTTGGGCCCTCTTTTTTTTTTTTTTTTGGCTTGTGTCTTGACGTCGTCCTTTTGCAGTGAAAGACCGTCCGGAGCTAGAGGCCAGGTTTGCCAAGCGAGTGCAGGCTGCTCTTGAATACGCCAGGACGATAGAAGATTTTGGAGAGCTAATTGATCCGCGAACCTTGGCTCGTCACTGCCTGGGGCCAGAACCTTCACTTTACGTTCTCAGTACTCTTGACCGTGAAGAGAGAAAACGTAAGTTGCACTTCACGCTTTTTCTTTGTGTTTGCTTGCATTCTTTTTACTCGTCCTTACGCCTCTTTTTTTATTCGTCCTTGGTAGAAATGACGTCAAAATTCAACAAGGAGATGTATGCTAAAATCAAGGGCAAAAAGAATGAGCCCCTTTCCAGCATAGGCTAGAAGCGGCTGAGGATCACGGATAGGGAGAAGGAGAAAGAGGTAGTGGAGAGAGGGTCGTCCACACCTACCCTTGATCTGGACGAAGGTCTGGTTGCATCTCCTGGAGTTTCAATCGAGGAGGTTGCTCGTCCCTCGAAGAAGCAGAAAGCTGCTAGCAAGGGAAAAGGGAAAGCTGATGCCAGCGTTTGGTCAGATGCAGGGACGGCCATGGACCGTGCTACCGAGCTCTTTACCCCTGCTGAGATGAGGGAAGTTACGAGCATTCCTTCACACGAGATGGTGAGCCGCCACGTCCACAAACTCGTGCAGGTGAATCGTCATACATCTTGTTTTTTTTCTTCGTTTTTCATCTTTGTTGTTTTTTATTGAGCTAACTTTTATTAACTTTGTATTCGTCCATAGGTGTTGGGGGAGACCATGCACATCACCACTCAGTACCTGGCAAATGAGGAGAAGGCCGTCGTGGCCAACTCGAAGGTAGACGCTTTGGAGGCTGAAGCTTCTGGTTTGCGCAAGGACTTGATCACAACTATGGACTCTCTCAACGCTTTTAAGGAGCAAGTCCGCGTGCTGACGGAGCAGCTGGATTCTGAGAGACAAACCGTGAAGCAGAAGGACGAACTTCTAGCGACGGCTGCTCAGAAGATGAAGGTTGCAGTAGCCAAAGCCGTCACTGCCTTCCAATCCTCTGAAGAATACAACACCCTTCTCTTCCAGTGGTACTTTAAAGGGTTCGAGCTGCTGCGAAGGTATCTCGTCAAGCATGGTCCTGCCGTGAGCCTTGACGATCTGGACTTTGAAGCCGTTGATAAGGAGATTGAGGAGGACGAGGCGGCTCAAACAGGAGCGTCCACCGGCGTTGAACCACCTCAGGCTACCCAGGACGATGAAATTCCCCCTTCAGCCTAGTTTGCCTTAAGGAAATTTCCATTTTTTTTTTTTTTTTTTTTTTATGCACCAAGTGAAGAACAGTAGTTGTTTGGATGCCCCTCCTGTTTTTGGGGCCCCTTTTTTGAACAATTTAACTTTATATTTGAATTTATAAATGTTTGTGCTTGCTCATTTGATTTTTGGAAATGTTTCCCATTACCTGACTTTCTGGTCGTCCTGTATGGATAAAATCGTGTTGATCACTTTGAAGGGTTTGTCCCTCTTGCTCTTCTGTACAGATGAGACCATGTTGTGCGATGTACATGGACATCGAGGGAATTTAGCCTTAGAGGCGACGTCCATCTCTTTAAGGAACTTTTGTCGTCGTGGTGCTTCGATGTAATTCGTCCAAAGAATTTTGCCGTCATTATTCTTTAGACGACGTAATTTCGTTCATGATTTGTATCCATGTACGTCCATTTAAGGAGTTTCATGGTCATTAAGCTCTTTAGGGACGATGCACATCCATTTAAGGATTTGTATCGTCCTTACGCCTTTTAGGGACGGTGTACATCCATTTAAGGAATTTTATCGTCATTAAGCTTTTTAGGGACGATGTACATCCATTTAAGGAATTTTATCGCCATTAAGCTTTTTAGGGACGATGTACATCCATTTAAGGAATTTTATCGCCATTAAGCTTTTTAGGAACGATGTACATCCATTTAAGGAATTTTATCGTCATTAAGCTTTTTAGGGACGATGTACATCCATTTAAGGAATTTTATCGCCATTAAGCTTTTTAGGAACGATGTACATCCATTTAAGGAATTTTATCGTCATTAAGCTTTTTAGGGACGATGTACATCCATTTAAGGAATTTTATCGCCATTAAGCTTTTTAGGGACGATGTACATCCATTTAAGGAATTTTATCGCCATTAAGTTTTTTTTTTAGGGACGATCGCCTGTGCTTATCTTTGGAAACAGTGATGAATGACTTGCTCGATAATATTCAAAGGATGCTGGATAATACTCATAACTCGAACAATTGCTTACATAAGATAGAAGTATCAAATTGGTTTTACAATGAAGTTTATGGTTCCTTTTCGTAATACCTCTTTAGATGCTCAACGTTCCATGGACGAGGTAGTCTTTTCCCTTCTGAATCCTCCAGGTGATAGCTGCCCTGACGCGAATAATGGACGACTCTGTAGGGTCCTTCCCAGGACGGTCCCAACTTACCATGTGCTGGGTCCTTTGTGGCAGGGGTGACTTTTCTAAGGACGAGGTCACCAATGTTGAATCTTCTTAGCTTCACTCTTTGATTATAATATTCTGCTATCTTCTGCTGGTACTTCGCCATTTTCTCAGCTGCCTGATCTCTGATCTCGTCCAGGCTGTCTAAGTTTTCCTTCAATTGGTTCTCATTGGTTTGTTCGTCAAAAAATTCCCTCCTCAAGCTTGTGAGACCAACTTCGACTGGTATGACTGCTTTTGTGCCATATGTTAGACTGAATGGTGTTTCTCCAGTTGGTGTCCGTGCTGTCGTCCTGTATGCCCATAGGGCGCCTGGCAGTTCCTCAGGCCACATTCCTTTTGCCCCCACCAATCGGGACTTGATGATCTTCAGCAGGGTCCGGTTGGTTACTTCCGTCTGTCCATTGGCCTGGGGATGCCCTGGCGATGAATACTTATTTTTGATACCTAAGTTCGAGCAAAATGACCTGAAGCTTTGGCTGTCGAACTGACGACCGTTGTCTGATATGATCGTCCTTGGTATACCAAACCTGCAAACAATATTTTTCCAAACAAAATTTTGTACCTTTGCTTCGGTGATTGTCGCCAGAGCTTCTGCCTCCACCCATTTTGTGAAGTAGTTGATGGCGACGAGCAGAAACTTCACCTGTCTCTTTGCCTGAGGTAAGGGACCCATGATGTCGATCCCTCATTGCGCAAATGGCCAGGGAGATGATATTGTGGTCATCTTCTCTCCGGGGATCCTTTGAACATTCCCATACCTCTGGCAACTGTCACACGTCCTCACAAAGTCGGCTGCGTCTTGTTGCATTGTTGGCCAAAAGTAGCCAGCTCTCATGATGTTTCTGGCGAGAGACTTTGCCCCCGCGTGATCTCCGCAGATCCCACCATGCACTTCTTCAAGGATGTACCTGGCTTCCTCCTTTTCAACACATCTCAAATACGACTGAGAGTAGCCTCTTTTATAAAGTTCGTCATTAAGTATCGTGAATCTGGCTGCTCGTTTTCTGATCTTTTTAGCTTCCTCTGGATCATCCGGTAGTCGTCCTTCTTGAAGGAAGGTGATTATCGGATTCGTCCATCCACTGTCTGTGTGGACGGTGGAAATCTGAAGTTCCAGTATGCTGGGATGGTTCTGTTCTTCCATCCTCCAATCGGACTTCTTACCTCCACTGTCCGTTGAGGCACTTCGGGCCACCTCATCAGCTTCTGTGTTCTGTTCTCTGGGGATTTGGACGAACTCTGCGTATTTGAAGGAACTGATCAATTGGTTTGTCAGCTTGAGGTATTTCTGCATCCTTGTTTCCTTTGCCTCGTACTCCCCTCTTACTTGTCCAATGACGAGTTGAGAATCGCTCCTGAGCACAACATTCTCAGCTCCTAGTGCTCGAGCCACTCTTAACCCTGCCAGCAGTGCCTCATATTCTGCTTCATTATTGGTCACCGGGAACTTAAGTTGGACTCCATACTTGATAACATTCTTTTCGGGAGAAGTGAGGACGATGCCGGCTCCGCCTCCGTGTTGGGTGGACGATCCATCAGTATTAACCGTCCAGATGTTCTCTACGTTTTCAGGGACGGTGAACTCTGCTATAAAATCTGCTAGTGCCTGTGCTTTTATTGCCACCCTTGGACGATACTTTATGTCGAACTGGCTGAGCTCGACTGCCCACTGCACCATTCTTCCTGCTGCTTCTGGTTTGTTCATTGCCTTTTTAATGGGCTGATCCGTCATCACGACGATGGGATTGGCTTGAAAATACGGACGGAGTTTCCTTGAGGCCATAATCAGGGCGAAGGTGATCTTCTCCATACGCGGGTACCGTGCCTCGGCGCCCTGGAAGGCCTGGCTAACGTAATACACAGGAAGTTGTAAACCACCATCTTCTCTAATCAATGCCGCGCTGACAGCTGTGGTTGAGACGGCTAAGTACAGGAATAGCTCTTCACCTTCTTTGGACGGGCTCAGGAGGGGCGGGTTGCTAAGATAACTTTTTAGCTCTTGGAAGGCCGCTTCGCATTCCTCCGTCCATGAAAACGCTTTCTTCAAAGTTTTGAAGAACGGAAGGCATTTGTCCGTTGCCTTCGAAACGAACCGATTGAGGGCCGCAATTCTCCCTGTCAGGGACTGCACTTCTTTGACCGTCCTGGGTGAAGACATTTCCAGGATGGCCCTGACCTTCTCGGGATTTGCTTCAATCCCTCTCTGCGATACTACAAACCCGAGAAACTTTCCCGAGGAAACCCCAAAGGCACATTTGGACGGGTTTAGTTTCATGCTATATCGTCTGAGAGTGTTGAACGTCTCTCTGAGGTCGTCCAGATGGTTTTCTTCTTCCTTGCTCTTGACGAGCATATCATCAACGTAAACCTCCACATTTCTCCCGATTTGCTTCTCGAACATCTGATTCACCAATCTTTGGTAGGTGGCCCCTGCATTTTTGAGCCCGAAAGGCATGACTCGATAGCAGTAGAGTCCCTGGCTGGTGATAAAAGCGGTCTTCTCTTGGTCTTCTCTTGGTCTTCTTCGGCCATCTGTATCTGGTTATATTCTGAAAACACGTCCATAAATGTGAGAAGTTTGTGTCCTGCTGTGGAGTCTACTAGCTGGTCGATTCTGGGCAGCGGGAAGCTATCTTTTGGGCATGCTTGGTTCAGGTCTGTAAAGTCGACACACATCCTCCACTTCCCATTTGACTTTTTGACCATGACTACGTTGGCCAACCATTCTGGATAGTGAACTTCTCGGATAAATCTTGCTGCAAGCAACTTATTTACCTCGTCCATTACTGCCTTATTTCGCTCGGGAGCAAATACTCTCCTTTTCTGCTGGACAGGTTTCTTTTCGGGATCAACATTCAGATGGTGCTGGATGAGGCTTGCTGGGATTCCTGGCATATCCCTGTGACTCCAGGCGAAAATGTCGAGGTTGCTCTTCAGAAAGCTGACGATTTCGTCTTTCGTCTTTTGGCTCATGCTCGTCCCTATTTGGGTCGTCCTTGGAGGGTTCCCTTCAGCCAGATCTATCGTTTCAAGTTTCTCCATAATCTCTGGCGTCTTTTCCTCAATCGTCCACGTATGGTTTTCCTTTGAGGCCAGGACGGCATGGTAGCATTCCCTGGCCAGCACTTGATCACCCTTAATCTCCCCGATTCCATGCTCTGTTGGGAACTTCACCTTTAGGCAGTATGTGGAGATAGCAGCTTTCCAACGATTAAGCATTGGTCTGCCAATGATCACATTGTAGGACGAGGGTGAGTCTACTATTAGAAAATTGTGCTGGTTGGTTACCTGAAGGGGATATGACCCGGCTGTAACTGTTAACGTCGTGATTCCTCTGGGGTACACTTTGTCTCCGCTGAAGCTGACTAGGGGAGACTCAAAAGGACGAAGCCTTTTTGGGTCCAGCTTTAGTTGTTGGAAAGCAGGAAGATAGATTATATCTGCAGAACTTCCGCTGTCGACCAGGACTCTTCGCGTGTTGAACCCCTCGATCATGATCATAATGACGAGTGGATCATCATGGGGCTGCTTCACACTTCTGGCCTCCTCTTCAGAAAAATGCAAGTCTTCACTGGTGCGTCTTTGCTTTGACGGTGGTACACTGTGGACGCTGTTTACCTGTCTTTGGTATGACTTCCTGAGAGACTTGAATGACCCTCCGGCGGTTGGTCCCCCGGCGATGGTTTTTATTTCCCCTAGCGCATTCTGTGGACGAGGTTGGGGGCGATCTTCGTCTCTTCGTGCATTCACTGGCTGGCTCTTCTGTCCGTACCTGCTGAAATCCCCCCTTTTTACATACTGTTGTAGCTTCCCATTACGGATGAGCTCTTCAATCTGCTCTTTCAGGTCCCTGCAGTCCTCCGTGTAGTGCCCATGATCTTTATGGAAACGGCAGTATTTCCTCTTATCGCGTAATCCAGGTGCTGACTGGAGTGGTTTTGGCCACTTTAGGGATGGTTCGTCCCTTATTTCTGTTAGAATTTGATCTACGGGCATCGCCAGCGGGGTGAACTTTGACGGACGAGGGTTTTTATCGTCCCTTCTTCGATCGTCATTTCTCCTGTCATGACGTTCTCGTTTTAGCCCTCTTCGATCGTCCTCCTTTTCCTTCTTCTTTTCCCTGCTCTTATCTGCTCCATCAATAGCTGCCAGAGCTTCCTCCGCGTTCATGTACTTCTGAGCCTTTAACAGTGTCTCGGCCATCGTCTTAGGGGGATTTTTTGCCAAGGATGCTACAAAATCCCTGGACTTCAATCCTGCTTTGAAGGTTGTGAGATGTACCTTGTCATCCGTCTCATCTATTTCCAACATTCCTCGGGTGAAGCGTGTCACGTAGGACCTCAGTGGTTCCTTCTCTCCTTGTTTGATGGTAAGTAAGTGGTCGGCAGTTCTCTTTGGTCGCTGCCCCCCCCCCCCCCCACGAAGTGACGGACAAAGGAGCTGCTCAACTGTTCGAAATTGTCGACGGACGATGTTGGCAACTTGTTGAACCATTCCCTGGCTGCTCCTTTGAGGGTCGTAGGGAATGAGCGACAGAAGATCTCGTCAGGTGGCTGTTGGAGGCCTAAGGTCGTCCTGAAGGTATTCAGGTGATCCAAGGGGTCTTTCAGCCCGTCGAAAGGTTCTAGTTGTGGTAGACGGAATTTGGAGGGTACAGGGCACTCCTGGACAGTTATGGTAAAGGGCGAATCCGTCTTCCGGACGATTCTCTCCAAACTTTGGTCCGTCTTGCCTTTTATGGCGTTTCTTAGCTCGTCCATCTCTTTCCTCATTTCTCTCAATAGGTCCGAACTTGCTTCCTCTGGAGTACTTGTCCGCCTTCTGTTGCTGTCTTCATCGTCTCCCCTATCCGCACGATTGCTTTCTTGTAGTAGTCGTTGTTTCATTTCTTGGTTCTGTCTTGTGAGTTCTTCCACGGTTGCTGACAGCGACTGGACTTGTAGGGCCAGCGCAGCAGGGTCTGGGTTTGTACTAGATTCCATTTGGACTGGGGACAGATTACGTTTATCGTCGTTTCCCACAGACGGCGCCAAACTGATGATGATTTGATCGTCAGTTGATTTATGATCGTCCAGATGAAACTGTTCCTCGCCAGACCAATCTTCTGCAACTCGTGAACGAACGAAAGGAAGTAGTTTGCCGGCGTTGTGCCTGCAAAAAGGTCTCCGATGCCAAAGTCAGTAAGATTGACAAAGGAGAACAATGGGAGTAATTTTCTAGAGTGTTTTCTTACCCTGCCCCTCTCGGGGTTTAGCTCTTTTATATGTGTGTTTGTAGGTCCTTTCTTCTAGCCGTTGGTGGAGTCTTGATGGAGGCTTTAATCTAGCCTGGTAACGTCTTTGCTGGGTGTTAATGATGAGCTGTCATTCCCAACGGTTTGAAGGTTAATTAATGTCTTGTAACCGCTCCGCGAAGAGTAGGAACGAGTGTCCGGATGTTTGAGCGACGACCTTCTCTCTTGGGACGATTTTGCCGAGGATCGTCCCTATCTTGCCTTGTGTGGACGATTACCATTTTGGTCGGGCGTATCAATAATGACCATTACCGAAGACAAATAATTTGTGGTGTCCCTCTCACAGTCCCATCTTCGTGATAGTGCAAGGATTAGATGAAGGCCACGCGTCAAGATCTTGTCTTTAACTGTTGGGATCTTGACTGAATTGCTTTTGTTCCTTTCGAACAGGACATTGTGTTAAATGCCGAGGGATCCACCCGTAAACTAATCTCGTGCTTCTTTCATGGACCCCATTTTTGTTGAAAAATATATGTGGTACCTAACCTAATTGCAATATGTGGTACCAAACCCAATTGCAATATGCCCTGATCCCAATCTATTTATATTGTGGATTTTGAATGTTCTACAATGGGAGGTACAAAATATCTTAATCAATAATGTGGTAGGACTTTTTTCCTTTATTCAAAGTCCAAAATATATTTTTGTTGTAAAAATATGTCCCGTTGGCAGATTTTTTTATTATTAATATATTATTTTAAAAAAATTATACTACTTTTATAAGGAATATAAAAAATTATCAAAAGAAAATTATTAATTTTTTTTAAAATATTCCATAAATTAATGTCTTAAGTCATTTGTTAAATCATTAATTTTTTTTGTATATATGACAAAACTTAGGTATAGTATCTTAAGTACTATTCCTTAGATTCTTTTCTTAAGATTCAGCCATATGGGTTAACTAAAACAAACACTTTCATCTCATGAAAAAAAAAATTCACATGGTAGAATTTAAAAAAAAAAAAAATTAAAGAAGAGCATCTAAGTATCGTACAGAAATCTTACTCATATATATATATATATATATATATATATATATGTAGGGGCAGTTTTTGTGGCCCAGGCCTAACAAGTAAGTGGTTCTGGCCAAAAGTCGCTAGACAATGAATTTGTAGAGAGCGGGTTACAGAACTAGGGCTAGACGAAGTGAATGTTAGTTAGTTGAATGCCATGGAATAGTCTGAACGTGAGAATATTCCATTTAAGTTCACAGGATGCCGGTCCGAGGAGACGTATAAGTGCACCTCTTGCTCTGGTTACAGACTACAGAATTCTTTAACCTCTCTTTCTCTCTTTTCTCTAAATTCCCGGATCCCCTCTTCATGGGGATTTCCTTCTCTTATATAGCCTTCTTAAATTGATAAGGACCTTACACTTGTTAATCATCTGGACCTTCACTTGAATGCCTGTCCCATCGGACATCCACCTTATCCTTCTGTGAGTTGCACTGGCCAATGTAACACTGTTCGCCTGTCTTCTCCACATTAATGCGGCTGAAAAAGTAGCTTCTTTGCATTTAATGCGGCAGTTGTGGCTTCTCCCTAGACTTCTTACACTTTTCGCTTTCTTGCTGTGTGAGGCTCATCCTACTACCGACGTTTGTCTGGGATGATTTTCACTGTGGAGGGGGTGCATATTGGGCCCATATTTGGGTGTCCGAGGAGACATGCCTCCTCGAACGTCTTTTAAAATAGACTGGGCTCAACAGGATTGGGCCAAAAGTCTTTTGGTCCCCATTTTCCCTTTGGGTCATGGCTGGGCTCCGTGCGGGGCCCAAGGCCCACTGTTGACTTTGAGAATTTTACCCCTACAATAGCCCCTCAAAATTCCGGCTCCTTCTTTCTTGTCCGAGGAGGAAAGGCGGGATTTTGACATTCATAGGATTACTTATTGTGGATTCCTGCTTCACTCGTGCGGACGTATGCTTCTCACGTGCCTCATTAATGATGGAGGTGTTTAATGACCCATGAGGCGCTAATTATTGCTTTTAGCGGTTTTACATCCCTTCAATTCGACGATTGGATGCTAGATCAACGGTTGGGATCATTTCCATTTCTCTAGGCGGGAGTATGTCTGTCCAGCTTCTCCTGGATATATTAGATTTTTCAAAGGTGTTTCCTGCTCATTTTTGGACAAGCACTCAAGCACTCAGAGCACTCCAGTACTTTCCCTTTCAAAGTGTTCAAGCCTCCGCAGTCGTCCCCTTGAAGATTTCCTGCAAGTTCCTCACCCGTAAGTGCACATTCCTTTTCCGTTGCCTTTTCCAGCGTTATTCCTTATGTAAATCGTCTTTGCGTCACCTAGGATTAGGGGGATGGGTAAGCTTGAGAAACTGGTAGATTCCCTGGCCGGTATGGAAGGCTTCAGGGCTAAATACCGTATTCCGCCGGAGGTAGGTCTAGAGTATTGTTCTCTGGAGGAGGTCTTAATCAAGAGAAGAACGGGGCAGGTTGCCATTCCAGTGATAGCCTTTGTGGAAGGAGGAATGACCATCCCTATGGGGAGGATAACTAGGGATTATTTGCGTGGTCATAGGTTGGCCCCTCACCAATGCGTCGCGAATATGTTCCGGATTCTGGGGTGTGTAAAGGTCTTAAACAATCAAATGAACCTCGGCCTTACATGGCATGACGTGGTTCATCTATATGAATTGCACAGCCTCGGCGACTCATATTACTTGAAGTCCAGGTCCGATGAGGTGAGGTTGATATCCTGCCTTCCCAAGTCCAACAAAGGCTTGAAGGACGACCTTTTGATCGTCTCCGAACAATGGCACGATGGTATTCACTGCCCAGTCAGGGCAGGAAAACCAGGTGGGACACCATAGAGTTAGATCCCTTGGAAAGGATCTTAGTTTTGATCTTTCTTTTTCTTCGTTTCAATTTTGACTTTGCTTGTTTACCTCCTTGGACTAACATAATCCTCTCTTTGGGCTTTGCAGACAAGGCGCATACGACTCCTCGGCTAAGTTTGGTCAACATCCAAGCACTCAATTTCCTTCTAAGGTCTAAGATTTACGTGAGTGCAGACGGGCAATTGCGGGCTGCACCTCTGATTTTGGACTACGAGCCCCTTACTTGTGCTCTAGTGGAGGCCGGCCAAGAAATCAGGGCTGGCAGTCCGCGATTAGCACGAATTGACGTCTCCATACCAGGTTTTCTCGCGTCAAGAGATTTACCTCCCGTCTAGCTGCCTGCTCAGCATGCTTTTCCCGCAGTAGTTGTCCCAGCGGACAAAGCCGGTTCCTCGCACTCGTCTTTGGAAGATCAGATAGACCAGTTCCATTTCGCCGAGGAGGGCGAGGTGTCGGCCAGGCCAGTAAAGCTCTCGGACTCTGATTCCGATTTAGACCGTGCCTCGGCAGCCCCTGATCTTGGTTTAGCAATCGCACAAGTTGATACCAGCCAAGAGCTTGAAGAAGAAGGAATGGACCTGAAACAAAGGTCTGGTCTCAGGGGCCTCCTTTCCAATAGGAACAAAGGGCAGTCCTCCAAGGATGTCCCGAAGGAACAGCCGACCTCCAAGACTCCTCCTCCTCTTCCTCCCACATCGGATGCAGCACTGCAACCTATGCCCAATTTGAGGCGAAAAAGGCCTGTGGAGGAATTTGAGGAGGGCGAGGTTGGCCAGGAAAAAGCCAAGCCTCAGAAGAAAGGTAAAGAGACCAAAAAGCCCAAAGAGAAGAGGACTAGGTCCATTGATAGCCGAGACGAGGCGGCTATTCAGAAGGAACAGCGAATATGGTCGCCACGGCTTGAACTGGATGGCGCTCCAATTTCCTGGGATGCGACCCTATGGGAATCCCAGCGAGGGCAGGCGTCATTCTTGGCTGAGACCCTGTAGCAGCCTCTTCTTTTGCCTCGCGATATGAAGGGGCTCCGAGATACTCGACAACCAGACCTTTTCATGTCGCTGAAGAGGGACATGGCTATGGTAAGTGAGAACTTCTACTAGCTCATTCTTTTGTTACGTATCTATTCATTCGTCATTCTCTTTTAATTGGGCCTTTACTTTTCTGGCGCAGGTTACCCAACAAATCTTTGTTGCTGAGGAATGGGCCAAAAAGGCACGTGAGGACCTTCACAGTGAGGTTCAGTCCCGCTGTGCTGTCGAGAGGACTACTGGCGACCTCAGGCAGGAAAATGATAGCCTCAGCAATGAAGTAAAGAAGGCAAAGAAGGGTCGTACGAGCGCGGAAGCCGGCCTTAAAAACGCCACTAAGCAGGCGGAGGATCTGCGCCTACAACTCCGCCAGTCCGAGGAAAATCTCGTGACAGAGAAGCAGGCGGTTTCAGATCTCAAGGCTGAGCTTGCGAAGGTTAAGGGGGAGGCCCGTCTGGCCAAGGAGGCGGCCGAGAAAGCAGTGGCAGCCTCTTATGATCGCGGAGTTAGGGACACTGAGGTTAGGTTGACCAAGGAGGTGGCCGCTGTATGCAGGGAATACATCACCCAGTCTTGGGGCATAGCCTTGGATCGGGCAGTAGTCCCAGCGGATTCTGATCTCAGGAAAGCTGAGAATGTTTTTTTTCCGGAGGACATTCGTGAGATTCCTGACGTGGTTACCCCTGAAGAGCCTCTCCCAATGAAGGCCTTAGCCTCGGACCCCCCTATACCTGAAGCTGAAGGCGCGCAGCCGGCTGAGAAGGATAAATTGCCCGAGGACAGTCTTTCAATCAGGGAGGTTGTTGCACAGGCTAAGGAGGCTGTTCCGGGACCCCAGGCAGCAGACGACCAACCCGGGCCTACTCAGGGTTCAGACTTCGGAAAGTAGTGTAGGATTTTATTTGTTTTGCCCTTCATATTCTGTTTTGTTGATGTTTGTAGAAGGACCGCTTTTGGATTTTAATGAAAAGAGTTTCCTTTAAATCTTGTTGTTTTACTTTCTCTTTTGTTTTTATCATGAATGGATGTCTATTCTGTCATTAACTGTTGAAAACCAAGCATAAGTGAATGAATATGTGGAAAAATGATAGTCAATAATTAGACAAAATAGCTGCGAGGTTAATTTCCCCCAAGTCTATGGTTCGAGGAGCTAGGCAGGACTTGGGTTCTGTTTAACACTTAGTGAAAATAGCTGTACAGTAATACGTCGTCAAGAATGATGTCTTTCATTAATAACAGTACCTTTTCAGGTTATTTACATTCTAAGGGCGTGGCACTACATGTTCATCCAAATCTTCCAAAAAGTAGGCTCCTACGCCGGCTATGGAAGTGATACGGTATGGGCCTTCCCAGTTTGGTCCAAGCTTTCCCCATGCAGGCTTCCTCGCGGTGCCCAGGACCTTCCTCAGTACTAGATCCCCGTGCGCCAATGGCCTTGACTTCACCTTGGCGTCGTAACCCTGTTTGAGCTTTTGCTGATAGTATGCTAGGTGGACCATTGCACTTTCCCTTTTTTCTTCGAGGAGGTCCAAGCTTTTTTCCAGAAGTTTGTTATTAGCAATGGGGCTGAAGGCAGTAGTCCTCTGTGTTGGGAAGTTTATCTCCAGTGGGATGACAGCCTCGGCTCCGTAGGTCATTGAAAATGGGGTTTCTCCCGTGGACCTGCGAGGCGTGGTGCGGTATGTCCACAAGACGTGGGCTAATTCTTCGACCCACCTCCCTTTTGCATCATCCAACCTCTTTTTCAGCCCATGCACTATGGTTTTATTGATGGCTTCCGCCTGTCCATTACCTTGTGGGTAGGCTGGTGTGGAGTATCGATTGATAATTCCCAGCTCATTACAGTATTTTCTGAAGGCTTTGTTGTCAAACTGGAGGCCGTTGTCCGAGATCAGGGTGTGCGGGGTCTCGAACCTAGTGATAATATTTTTCCAAACAAACTTCTTGACATCGACGTCCCTAATGTTTGCCAGCGCCTCAGCTTCGACCCACTTTGTGAAGTATTAGGTGCCGACGAGAAGAAATTTCTTGTTCCCTACCGCTTTGGGGAATGGTCCTAGTATATCTAGGCCCCATTGTGCAAATGGCTAAGGGCTGGACAGCGGGTTAAGTTCTCCGCCTGGCTGGTGTATGTTCGGGATGAATCTTTGGCATTGGTCACACTTCTTCACATATTCCAGAGCCTCTTTATGCATGCTCGGCCACCAATAACCCAGCGTCATGGCCCTGTGGGACAGGGACCTACCCCCCGTATGACTTCCGCAAATCCCTTCATGTAACTCCTCCAGGATGAGTTCAGTAGCCTCTGGGTGCACACACAGCAGGTATGGCCCCGAGAACGAGCGTCGGTAAAGCTTGGAGTCCTTGGACAGCTAGAATCGAGAAGCTTTCCTCCTGATTTTGTCGGCCTCAACCTTATCGTCTGGCAAGGTGTCGTGCTTTAAGAACAGCACCAGAGGGTCCATCTAGCTAGGCCCTGCCCCGACGTTGTGTACCCGAATTCCGTTGGCCTTCTTTGTTGTTGGGCGATAAAGATCTTCAACTAAAATAACCCGCGGAAGGGGCTGAGCCGAGGAGGTGGCCAGCGTTGCGAAAGAATCAGCATGGGTGTTCCCACTCCTGGGTACATGCATCAAACGGAAGTGATAGAAATGGGTCTGCAGGTGCTTAGCCCGGGCCAGGTACTCTTGCATTCTTTCATCCTTCGCCTCCAACTCCTCGTTTACTTGTCCCATGATGAGTCTCGAATCCGAGAACATGTTTACGAATTTTCCACCCAATTTCCGGATCATTGACATCCCCTCCAATAGCGCCTCATACTCGGCTTCGTTATTCGTGGCTGAGAATCCAAGCCTCAACGACTTTTCTATGGTTATCCCTTCGGGAGAGACTAGAACGAGCCCTACCCCTGAGCCCCTTTGGTTTGCTGCATCGTCGATGTGTGCTTTCCACCAATTGTGTTCATGCTGAGAGACTGTGCTGATCAGTTTCTCACCAGCACTTGGTGATCCCGACACTTCCATTCCTTCTAGGGTGGGCTCCGCAAATTCAGCTACTAGATCGGCAAGGACCTGACCTTTTATGGCGGTGCGAGGCATATATCTAATGTCGAAGGCGCCCAGGATCGTTCCCCATTTTGCAATTCTACCTGTGTAGTCGGCGCTGCGGAGAACGGATTTCAACGAAAGTTGAGTTAGCACAACTACTGTATATGCTTGAAAATAGTGGGGGAGCTTCCGCGTGACTTGTACGACGGCCAAGATAGCTTTTTCGAGGGGGAGATACCGGGTCTCTGCCTCCTGCAGCGATTTGCTCACGTAATAGACGGGTCGTTGCGTGCCGTTGTCCTCTCGGATTAGCACTAAGCTCACCGCATGAGAGGCTACTGCGATGTAGGCGAACAACACCTCGTCAGCATCGGGACTGGACATAATCGGTGGTCGGGTGAGGTATTCCTTGAGCTGTTGGAAGGCCAAAGCACACTACTCAGTCCACTCGAAGCCTTTCCACTTATGCAATAGGAGGAAGAAAGGTCTGCATCTGTTCGTTAAGCGGGAGATGAAACGGTTTAAAGCAGCTATCATACCGATGAGCTTCTGGACCTCTTTGGGATTCCGAGGAGGCTGCAAGCTATGAATGGCTCTTATTTGGTCAGGGTTAACTTCTATTCCTCTGTGGGTCACCATATAGCCTAAGAATTTTCCTGACCCCACCCCAAATGAACATTTGGATGCGTTCAGTCGTAGCTTGTACTTTCTCAGAATTTGAAAGACTTCGTCGAGGTCTCTGATGTGGTCGGTCACCAGTTTGCTTTTTACCACCATGTCATCTATATACACTTCAACGCTCTTACCCATTTGCTGTTCAAACATCCTAGTTATCATCCTTTGATAGGTTGACCCGGCGTTCTTCAAGCCGAAGGGCATCACCTTATAATGATAGTTTCCAACTGGGGTGACAAAAGCAGTTTTTTCTTGGTCTTCGGCAGCCAGGGATATCTGATGGTAGCCCTGGAAGGCGTCCAAAAAACTCATTCGGGGGTGTCCGACAGTCGCATCTACCAATCGGTCTATCCGTGGCATTGGAAAAGGATCCTTCGGGCAGGCCTTGTTTAAGTCCGTGAACTCTACACAGACCCGCCATTTCCCGCTCTTCTTTTTTACCATGACTGTGTTGGCTAACCATTCGGGGTAGAATACTTCCTTGATAGCCTCAGCTTTCTTCAATTTTGCGACCTCTTCTCTCATAGCGTCTGCATGTTCTTTTGACGGTCGCCGAGGAGGTTGCTTCTTAGGCGTTATAGCCGGGTTAACATTAACGTGATGGCATATGAGATCTGAGTCAACCCCGGGGGCCTTATAGGGATCCCAAGCGAATACGTCCGCATTCCGTCGAAAAAAATCAATTAGTGTTGACTTCTCTTGTGGTGGTAATTCTGAGCCGATCTAAAAAAAACCTCTCAGGGTCTGATCCGACGAGTACTTTCTCCAGCTCCTTACAGTTCACCTCCGTGGCTGGTCCTCCACCACCCGCAGTTGGGACCGAGGTCATTGATTGCTATAAGCCGTTTTCGGCTGAAGTGGAAGGTTCACTGTTTGGTCGTTGTGAGATTGCCGACACCATGCATTGCCTAGCCATTCCTTGGTTCCCTATTATTTCTTTGACTTGACCTCCTGACGGATACTTCACTTTTTGGTACAAGGTTAATGGCACAGCCCCTAGTGCATGAAGCCACGGCCAGGCCACGATAGCTGTATAGGGGGAGTACGCATCTACGACAATGAAGTTCACCTCTACCACGTCTGAGTCCGTTTGCACAGGCATCCTAATCATGCCTTTCGAGGTGACGATTTTTCCTTCAAAGCTGACCAGAGGGGAATCGTATGGCGACAGGTCTTCTAGTTTCAAGTTCAACCCCTTATACAAATCAGGGTACATTACATCCACGGCGCTGCCTTGATCGACTAACACCCTTTTCACGTCATAACCTCCAATTCTGAGCGTGACGACTAGGGCATCGCCGTGGGGTTGAAGGGTTCCTTGCTTGTCCTCCTCCGAGAACCCGATTAAAGGCGTGGCACTCACTCTGGCTCTCTTGGATTCCCTTTCGTCCGGCTCAGTCGGGAACTTGCCCACTGACATTACTCTGAAAGGGCTGGAATCGGTCCTTCCAGGTGCGGCAAGAATGACATTTATTGTGCCAATGGGTGGCCTTAATGTGCCTTGTCTGGTTTCGATATTTGACTGTTCCTGCCATCCTTCAGGGCGGTGCAACAGATGCCTCAACTTCCCTTCTCGGACAAGCCGATCCAAATGATTTTTCAGATTCCTGCAATCATCGATGGTGTGACCTGGCTCCTGGTGGTATGCGCAGTACAGATTCTAATTACGTTTTGAGGGGTCACCTGCCATCCTGTTCGGCCACTGAAAGAAAGGTTCGCACTTCACCTTCTTTAGGATCTTGTGTAATGGTTCTCGGAACACAGCATGGACTGCTTGAGCCTCAGTAGGTCCGAACTGTTTTGCGTAGTCTCTTCTCGGCCTGTTACTATTGTTAAAACGGTCCGACCTGAAGTCCCTCCTCTCCTGAGGGACAACCTTCGCTTTGCCCTTCCCCATCTGCTGGTCCTCCTCGACCCTTTTGTACTTGTCAATTTTGTCCATGAGTTGGCGCATGCTGGTGACTGGCTTCCCAGTGAGGGATTTTCTTAAGCCATGCTCTGTCGGCAGGCCCCTTTTGAACGTACTAATGGCGACATCATCGTAATTCCCTTCTATCTCATTGTACATCTCCCAACATCTGTCTGAGTAGGCCTTCAGCGTCTCTCCTTCCCGCATGGATAAGGATAGGAGGGAATCGAGGGGCCGAGGGACTCTACTGCTGGTGATGAAGCGGGAACCAAAAGCCTGCATCAGCTGTTTAAAGGAATCTATGGAATTCGGCTAGAGGGTATCAAACCATCTCATCGCCATAGGTCTCAAGCTGGACGGAAACACCTTACACATTAACGCCTCATCCCTGGAGTGGACGGCCATCCTCTGATTAAATTGGCTTACATGCTCTACTGGGTTAGTCCGACCGTTGTATATGGCAAACGTTGGTTGATGGAACCGCCGAGGAAGCACTGCCCTCTCTATTCTACGCGTGAACGGGGACTAGGAGATACGATCCAGGGCCTTGCTCATGGCATCGTTGGCCAGGCCTTGGTAAGATGGGCTTTTGTGGCTGCGTTTGCGAGGCCGCTCTTCCTCATAGGAAAAAGTCTCACTCAGAGGGGTTCTTGATCTTCGCCTGTATTCGTTATCCTCATCACTACTAGTGTCCGAGCCAGGTGAAGGACGTTTTCGCTGCGCTCGGCGCAGCTTCTTCTTCAAATCATCAATCTCTTGCTGTAAAGCCTTTCGATCATTTTGCTTATGGGATGCATGATTCTTCCCTTTTGAGCGGCTTCTACTCGTGTGAGAGGTGTTCACACTGCCCTCTCGTTGATTATCTTGGTCCTTCTCTCGTTTGAGATTCAAAAAATTGTCCTGCCGTTGGGAATCTGCACGTTCGGTTTGGCGCGGACCTGATCCTTCCATTTCTTACAGATTCACTTGTCGAGACGCAAGTTCTTCCTACAGACGGTGCCAATTGTAGGGGCGGTTTTTGTGACCCAGACCCAACAAGTAAGTGGTTCTGGCCAAAAGTTCCTAGACAATGAATTTGTAGAGAGCGGGTTACAGAACTAGGGCTAGACGAAGTGAATGTTAGTTAGTTGAATGCCATGCAATAGTCTGAACGTGAGAATATTCCATTTAAGTTCACAGGATGCCGGTCCGAGGAGACGTATAAGTGCACTTCTTGCTCTTGTTACAGGCTACAGAATTCTTTAACCTTTCTTTCTCTCTTTTCTCTAAATTCCCCGATCCCCTCTTCATGGGGATTTCCTTCTTTTATATAGCCTCCTTAAATTGATAAGGACCTTATACTTGTTAACTATCTGGACCTTCACTTGAGTGCCTGTCTTATCGGACATCCACCTTATCTTTCTGTGAGTTGCACTGGCCAATGTAACACTGCTCGCCTGTCTTCTCCACATTAATGCGACTGAAAAGGTAGCTTCTTTGCATTTAATGTGACAGTTGTGGCTTCTCCCTAGACGTCTTACACTTTCCACTTTCCTGCTGTGTGAGGCTCATCCTACTACCGATATTTGTCTGGGATGATTTTCACTGTGGAGGGGGTGCATATTGGGCCCATATTTGGGTTTCCGAGGAGACATGCCTCCTCGGATGTCTTTCAAAATAGACTGGGCTCAACAAGATTGGGTCAGAAGTCTTTTCGTCCCCCTTTTCCCTTTGGATCATGGTTGGGTTCCGTGCGGGGCCCAAAACCCACTGTTAACTTTGAAAATTTTACCACTACAATATATATATATATATATATATATTCTCTGTTGATTGTTTCTCTTGGCACAATATCCAAAATACTACAATGATACTCCAATGTTTACCCCCACAAGGGACTGTTGCTGCTTTCAGCACAAAATGCCAAACTGCTTTCGGTGCAAAACGCCAGACTGTTAAAGACCAGCATCACATCATGCCCACATGACAGGCGGCAATGTGAATAAATGTGTATCATACCATATCCGGATTAAAAGCTGATTATATATATATATAGAGAGGACCTTTTTTTTTTTTTTTGAATTAATATATAGAGGACCTTGACTTCACGAGAAATGCATGCCTGGCGTCACATCATTTCCACATGACAGGTGGCTATGAATAAATGTGTCATACCATATCTGGACTAAGCTGATTATATATATATATATATATAGAGAGGACCTTGACTTCACGAGAAATGCATGCCTAGCGTCAAATCATCCCACATGACAGGTGGCAATGTGAATGAATATGTGTCATACCATATCTGGACTAAGTTGATTGCCTTTTGGCCCCAAAAAATCTAAAAATAGATAGAGTGAGAGCCACAATAATCAAAACTCTAATATTTGCGCAAAAACTATAATGTGGACTCACAAAAAAAACAAAAAAACTAGCTTATGACCGATTACCAAACCCCCTCAAGCATTGTGTTCCGGCCAGAAAACATTAACATCTTAAAACTAGCTTATGACCACCCTGAATTGATTTTTTTTTAATATCTTAAAATTTTTGAATTTTAAATTAATATGGGTTGTTGACCACCTTAGAAAAAAAAATCTTAACCACCTTGAAAAAAACTTGAACACCCTAAATAAAAATTTGAGTCCATTAAAAATAAAATTTGATCTCTCCAAAATTTTGGTCCGTTGAAGGTTGAACCAAAAAATTTCAAAAAATGCAATTTTTACGAAATTTTCACAACAGTTTCACAAATAAACCTTAAGTAGTAAGTTATTACTGGTTGTTATTGGTAAACAAAAAAGTAATTTCTGTGGTAGGTTCAAATTAGAACTAGTAAAAATTGTTCATCTAGGATTTGTTGTAAAAATGTCATAAAACATCACACTTCTAAAAAATTGCCCAAACAAATACAATTTAGCCCAAAAGCCCAAATCAAATGTTTAAGTGTATGTTTGGCTCCAAATTAAAAAAAAAATAGTTTATTTTACTATTCAGCTTATTTTTTCTACTATTCATAGGTCCCATTGCACTTTTTGGTACTATTTATAGGTCCACTATACTATTTCAGTTAACTTTTATCTTTACCTACAGTAATTTCAGCAAAAAGTTTTTAATTTCAGCAAAATAAGCGGATCCCAAACAAACCCTTAGTATCTTTTTCGTTTTTTGTGGATATTTTTAAGAAAATGTTTTGAATCCATTCGACAAAGTAACGCTTTTAATATCTATGCAGAGCATAATAATTGAAAGAAGGAAAATGTTTTAAGAATTCCAATTTGTCCCTGTTGTTCAAATAATGCTAATAAGCTGTTGACAATGTAGCAATAATTGTAGTACAAACTACAAAAGACTTGTAATCAGTATCACATCAAGTGACCAAAAAATTATTTTATTTTATTTTTTTTAAGTGAATCTACGAGGTTTTTAATACTTTTACATCAAAATTTTTAATACAAATTGAAAAAATAATACTCCCTCTGTCCCACTTTTTTTGTCATCTATTTCATTTTGAGATGTCCCAAAATATTGTCCTGTTTTTAAAAATAAAAGTTATTAATTTACTAATGTTCCTATTATACCTCTATTAATTTACTAATTCAATTTTTCGATAAATTTTTTTAAGGGTAGTTTTGGAAACTTATACATTTTTAAAAGGTAGACAAGACAATAAATGATGTTTCCCTAAAAAGTTTGACTTTTCAGACAGAACAAAAAAAAGTGGGAGGGAGGAAGTAATAAAATTGGTTTTTCAAGAGGACAAACTTTGTCCATGCTTGAACCATGCATTAGAGCATCCACAACAGCTATCACATAATTTATGTCATTTTGCCATACCAAATGCCTACTTTATTATTTTACCACATCATTTTACAACATCCCATTTATCAAATGTTTTATCATTTAATTATATACATTAAAATAATATTTACTATACATTAAAATAATATGTACAACTCATCAAACAAAATCAACAACCACCACACTGCTGCCAACAACCAACATCCACCACCACACAACCACCGCATCCTCCACAACCAAAAACACAACTCAAAGAAAACCCAAACAAATCCAGCCAAATTTCACAACAAACAACCATAACCCCAACCCAAACAACCCATCAAATCCCAGCCAAATCCTTCACGACCTAAACAAATCCCAGCCAAACCCCAGCCAAATCCTTCACGACCCATCAACTGCCTCAACCAATCATCGACCCAAAACCCCAACCCAACCAACCCATCAACAAACAAACTCAAGTAATCACCGAACCAAAACCCACAACGCTGCCGCAACCAACCTCGACCCACAATGCCGCCAACCCAAAACCTTGACCCACAACCCACAAAAGCTTCAACGACCAACACAACAGACCCATACACACCCACCACCGATCCATCCATCGGAACCCATAGCCTAGCCCATCTGAACCCACCCACCTTCGTTGGAACCGAACCCAGTTAATAAGCTCAAAGGAAAGATACTCATTGAAGAATGTGTCTTTAGCATCCAACTCGTTGTCAGGTTCGATCCCAGACTTGATCGTCAACGTTGGTGTTGGCATCGGCGTCAGCATGGAAGAGCAGTGAGGGTTGGGGTTTGAGAGGAGAGGATTGGGGTGAGAGAGAGGAGAGGATTGGGGTTTGAGGGTGAGACTAATGGAGAGATGAGAGAGAAATAGGAATAAAAAAATAATAAAAGCATATGCCACACCTGTCTGTACCGTAGCAAATTTGTGAGGATACTGTAGCATGTTGCATAATTTATGAGATTTGGAACATCTGATAAATGAGGTTTTTGGTATTTAATGTGCCAAATATTTGGCATTTGGCACATTTACCACATCTAGTGTGGATGCTCTTATGGATGGATGTGCTTTGTGTCTTGTGCCAAAATAAAATCAAGTCAAGTGATAAAGTCCAATTCATTTCATTATCTATCCCAACAACCCCCTGCCTTTACCATTACCCATCAATTTTACATTGAAAATATTTATAATGCTACTGTTTCTAGTCTTGCTGACTTGCTTGCTCTCCTATTTGCGAGAGAAGAGATGATGGATGTGCTTTATGCCTTGTGCCAAAATAAAATTAAGTCAAGTGATAAATTCCAATTCATTTCATTATCTATCCCAACCACTCAATGACTTTACCATCACCCATCAATTTTACATTGAAAATATTTATAATGCTACTATTTCTAGTCTTGTTGACTTGCTTGCTCTCCTATTTGTGAGGGAAGAGATTTCATCTAAGTGTGCGTTTGGCTCTAAATTTAAAAGCCAGCTTATTTTACTATTCAGTTTATTTTACTATTCAGCTTATTTTTACTACTATTTATGGGCCCCATTGCACTTTTTGGTACTATTTATGAGTCTCATTATACTATTTCAGCTAACTTTCCCCTTTATGTACCGTACTTTCAACAAAAAATTTTCAGTTTCAGCAAAATAAGCGGATCTTAAACAAATCCTAATTGTGATTTTTAAATTGTTCTCAAAATACACACCTTTTTAAATGGCTAGTCTATTAGTGTTTATTTTAATCTTTAGCTGAATTTGTTGGATTTATGTGATATATTTTGTACATACGCATATGCACTAAATTAAGTAATGCCTGAATACTTTATTGAATATGATTAATATAACAGTTGAATGCCTAAATTGAATATATTGAATGAACTTATAGTTTTCCCTTTATTATTTTGCACCATAAATAAATTTCTTATATAGAAATCACTTGTTTTGCAAGATTAAAATATTCAAAGCAAAACTGTGTTGACTTTAATAATTTTCTTGCAGATCATAGGCTATGAGAAAATGTCTCATTTTTTCATCCTAACGATCAGGTTGGAATAAGGAGAGCATATTTATAAAGAGGTTTTTGTCAACTTCTTGGCCATGATTTCCCTAAAAAAAAAATTAATGGAGCATTGTGTTGATTTAATACTAATTAGTTTAAAGAATACAAAAATTGGTTGGAATAGATAATAAAAAAAGATGATGTATTTTGTTTATATTGTTACTTATTAGGCAAGATGTTTGTAATTGGATGAGATATTAGTAGTTTAATGATTGTTTGGTTGTATACATTGAAAATGATGTGGTTGATAGAATTGATAACGAAACTATCATACATCAATTTGAAAATATGAAAACTCATATAATAAAATTTTAAAGATTTATGTATTTGTGATTTTTTGTGATATCGATATATTCAAATTTTATTTTATTAAATTTTGTTAAATTTAAGTATTTTAATGACTACATTGAAAAAAATTCCTTAAGCCGCCACTGGCTATATCATCAAGATCATTATAGAAATAATTTAGGTACTCCCAGAGTATAGCGAAATAGTGCTTCCTCCTTTTACATTTACGGTATATTTCACCATTAATTTAACGAGTAAACCCCACTATAAATGTGAGATGATTTAGTACTATTTTTGATACTCTGGAGTACTTAAGAATTTCTCAGGTCTTATAAATAGACGGTGTGGCTTTGTAATCATTTCTTGAAAAGACACAGGAACCTCAGAGTCTCACAGAGGGACTTACAGGTAGCAGTTTTCGAAAATAGAACCATCGAATCCTATATATAAGTAATTAATTTGTTTTTGGATCAAATTTATCGTTCATGTCAAAGTGGTGAAATTGAATTCTTAATTTGATAATTTTGTTTCGAGTATAATGCTATTTTTCACTACTGTTTTTGTACACCCGGGATGAAAACGATAGTGGCGGTGAGATCTCAGTATCTTACTATGAATATAAGGTTTGTAAATTTATCGGGAGAGAATGAAGAAACGAATTAGAACCCACCATTTTAATGGTTCCTATTAAAGAAGTTAAGACTACAAAAATTTGAATCACTTTTTTATTATTAACCCCAATCAAACTAATGGAGTGGTGTTAATGTATCAGAGAGCTAATCAACGCCTTCTAGGAGAGCATACTCAGGGATAGGTAAAGCTTCAGAATATCTACAAAGCATTTTTTAATACAGAATTCCTTCTTTTTCTTTTTTAAGTTGTTTAAGATATTAGTTGGACTACTCTAACGATGCTATACAAACAAACACACAAATGACCTATATATTGTGCTTCATACAAAACTCACAGGACTGGAGCCAACATGAAAGAACCCCAGATGCCAGATTATACCATATGGAAATTATACATAAATAGTTTATGGAAGTCAATCAAGCAGCTACATATCAAACGATAGAAAATATTAAAGTTCTAACTTTTATCAATGTTCTTCAACGATTAATATATGCCCCTGACAGCGTGTGGATATATATCTAAACAGATTAACCACGGAAGCAAGGTCTGCTGTCGCTGAAGTTCTTGACGTAGACAATTATTTGGATTGGAGTGGTTAAGTTAAAACCTATTTGACGGCTCAAGATCTTTGGGACATTGTTGATCCTAACATCGGTAAATGCAGAAATTATTTTCTAGAAATCAATTTCCTTCAAACTAAACATAGCCATGGCGGAAATCGGTTTACATTTTCATTTTCTGTAAATCATTTTTTGCTTCACCCAAAACTCATGAACCTAATTAACCTATACTGTCCGTTGTCAGTTCCCAATCACTATTTTATTGATCTAAATTTTATTTATTTATTTTTTTTTTTTTTTGTAAGGACTCAATTTGTAACGACCCAATATGATATTGGGTTCGTACGTAAAAAATGCCCAAACAATATCATTTGTAGAGCATGGGTTTGAAAGGCTAGGCCTTGGTCACCAGACGGTGGTTTGTCGTGGTGTTCATATATAATTAAATCGTGTTCGCTCGAGGAGTCTTTCTCCTAGAGGCTGACTGGAAGGCTCTGGTTTTTGGCCATTTTTCCCAGCCTCTTTTTAGGCGCATCAATCTTTACATTATATAACCCTTCTTGGTTGATCTTAGTCTTCCACTTGTTGATCAGGCAGGTGCCTATTTCAGTACCCGTCCTATCAGCTGTCCTCTCTTGCTTTTTGTTAGTTGCGACGATCGAAGTCACCTTGTCCAGGCGTCTTTTCTCATTAATATGATTAGGACGTTGGCGGGTGCATTTAATGCGGAGGGGATGTACTTGCCTTGAACCAATTTCGCACCGTACCCCCATGTGGGTCGCATTCTACTCGCCTCTTCCCTTTTTGGGGGCAACCTTTAACGGGATGTTGCTCTTCCCTTTGAAGTCTTGGAGTGCCGAGAACAGGGTACACTTCGGCCTTTCCCTATTCGTCCTCGGCAAATACCCTCCTCGGCACGGGTCCTGGGCCCTAATAGAGCATGGGCCGGATCACAAGTTCCCTGGCCCCACAATATTATATTGGCTTGGGAGATAAGAAAATGTAGGAAAGTAGTGAAAATTTTGTTTTCCATAAAATTTTCAAGAACGCAATTCAAACATTTGAAAATATTTTCTGGAGTATTTTCAGAAACGCAACTAAACACTTAAATTATTTTTTTTTTCAAAAAATATTTTCATCTAAAAATATTTTATGGTTGAAAATTTTTTTACGTCAAACCAAATACAACCTAAGTAACCTTTTGCTGCCGGCTCATAAAGAAAAGACAATGTATCCTAAGTTATTCTAGAATCATAACTATTATACGCTCATTTTTACAATTATTTATATGATAAATTGTGACTAGTTGTCTATCAATTTCATATGAAACTGACATTTTTTTTTCACCACTCACACTCAGCTACATATCATATAAATGTAAAAATGAGCGTAAAATTAGTTATGGTAATAGAATTTTTCAATATATCCCTTTTCTCTCACTTAAAAATACCATGAGTACTCCCTCACCATGAACTTGCTCATAAATGCGCCAGATCAAATTGATAATAACAATTTAACAGCATAAAATATTAAGCCTATTCATTAATGACTTAATTAATTAAAAAAAAATTAACTAACTAGTGAAACAACACAATCCACCAGATTTATCCCAAAAAAAAAAAAAAAACTACCAGATAATAGATTATGCAAATGTGTATTGCGTACCATATTATGATGTAAAGATCGATCATAAAATCACAACAGTACAGTAATGCTAGTATCGTGGGTTGGCTAAAATAGTACTGTGGAGTAACACGAAAGAGGGAACTATAATTAATTTGAGCACAAAGAAAAAATTGTTGGAAGTAATTCGTAGAGAAAAAACAGTGGATTTGATTGATGTGAAAGTTACTGTGTAAGTTTATTTTTTACTGTGAAAGAAATTTTTTATTTTTTCTTAAGTCATAATTTTATACTAGCTTCACCACACACGTAAAGCGTGTGTGATGAGACTTTTTTTTTAGTGGTCATATTTTGTAGAATAAAAACTGTTTTATTTATTTATTTTATATATATATAATTTTTATTTTGAAAATATAATTTATAAGTGAATAAAGTAATTTGAAAATTAACAGGAAAGTGGTCCTATTTTGTAGACAATGTTTTGGTGGGAGTTAGAGTTGCATTTTTACCATATTGTCCTGTAGTTTTATCTCTACTTAAACATAGGGGTCTAAGGATATTTTTGAACTAAAAAAATGATAAATCCAAACAGAAGAAGCCCCTTAAATAATAGACTATACAGTACACGCGGTTTCTATCATGGGAAACAGCCGTAGAAGCATCACGTACTTTCATAGGAGAAATAGCTATAAAAGTGTCACCGACTTCTTCTTTTTTTAATAGACACATCACCTACTTCCCACCGAGGTTTTACGATAGATTTTCTCCTTCCCGCATCACCTACCTTTGTTAAAAGGAATTAAATAATCCTATGCAATAATTCAAAAAAACAAAAACACGCATAGACAGACAAGTATAGAAGAAAAAAAATATCAACTATACAAGAACATATAAAATTTACCATTCATTTGTTTTGAAATAAAATGTTTTTTAAAAAATAATTTTTCATTTTTAATTGTTTGTTTGTATGTAAAATATGGTCAAAGTTCTAAAATACTTTTCCTTGACCGTAAAATCATTTATAAAAAGTTGTAAAATATTTTACCTTTAAAAACTTAGTAAACAGTTACAAAAACACACAATAACTCCCTCTCCTCTCATTTGGTGGCTAAGATGTTGGTTTGGTGGCTGGAGACACTATCCTAGTGGTAGTCATCAGAGCTATTGTTTCAGCTATCGATTTCTGAAGTTTGGTCATCGAACCTCAGCATTAGTGGCTTTGATCGCTTAACCATCAGTTTTGATGGTTTATTTAAAAAAACTTATATGTCACACAAAACACCTAAAAAAAAAAATTTACGTATAAATTATTTTACATTTTGAATATATTTTACTTCAAAACATACGGAATGCATGAAAAAAAAAAATTATGTGGCAGATCTAACTTTTTTTCCAAAACTTAAGTTCACAATTAATAGAGAAAATACTAGAACACATCTCACACACCAATCTTCTTTCTTCTTCTTCAATTCCAATTTTCCAATAGAACCCATTGATGATGCCAAAATCATCAGTTGGGTCACTTGTCCAATCCGGAGTTTTAGATGATCTTGTAGGACTTGCAAGATAAATAAAGATAGATTGAAGAGACCACCGAGTTATGCCCGGTGGGAGAACCTCTGATGCTTAAATTAGTATTAACCCATATTTCTTGTATTTAGATAATGTTTTGTTGTAGCTTTTGATGTACCTTCACAAGTGAGACGGACTGTCCCTTTTATAGGTGATTTAGATAGTTGTTGTACATAATTGAAGGTGATTATTACCCATGTGTAACAGTTATCGTATTGATGGGCGTTTTAGACCGATGAGTAACGGTCGCCATTAATGTGTTGAATGTGCTTGAGCGGTTACATCTTTTGGTTTGTTAATGATGCAAGTTCATCCATATTAATGGACGACCTTAATGTTTTTTTTTTTTGACTCATTAGTTGCCCCCCATTCCCAAGTCTGATTTTGCTTTATGCTAGTTAGGCTTAGGGAATGTTCTTGACTTTTTTAGATTCAGGCTTCTTTATCTTCAATTACTTTCTTCTTCTAGAATGTTAGTATTTCTATGACGACCTCTTAGTATCCGCCTTTTGAAGGTATTTTTGGACGTTCGAGGGATCATAGCTTGATCTTGAAAGTGAGCTAATTTCTTTAGACAATCATTTTTTATCACTGCTAAAGAGCAGGCTAATTTCTTTGGACGACCATTTTTTATCACTGCTGAAGAGTAAGGTGATTTCTTTGGACGACCATTTTTGATCACTTCGATGCTTCTTCTTTTATTCATTTTTTGGTTGTCATGTTTGATATTCTTGATTTGCGTGTGACTTGCATTTGTGTGAGAATCCTTGTCTGCTTACACTCGTCTAAGGGTATTTAGTCACTTAGCCACTTTTGAGTGACTTACATCTAGTTTCGGAGCTTCATCATTTAGACTTCGTCAGCGATTTACATCGGTCTAGTGGAATCCTGTCCATTTTTCTTTTTTGGTGACTTACATCCACTTAAGGAATCTTGTCACTTAGGCTTCGTCAGTGATTTACATTCGTCTTGGCGGAATCTTGTCACTTAGTCATTTTTTGGTGACTTACATCCATTTAAGGAATCTTGTCACTTAGGCTTTGTTAGTGATTTACATCTGTCACTTAGCCATTTTTTGGTGGCTTACATCCATTTAAGAAATCTTGCCACTTAGGCTTCGTCAGTGATTTACATCCGTCTTGGTGGACTCTTATCACTTAGCCATTTTTTGGTAACTTACATCCATTTAAGGAATCTTGTCACTTAGGCTTCATCAGTGATTTACATCCGTCTTGACAGACTCTTATCACTTAGCTATTTTTTTGTGACTTACATCCATTTAAGGAATCTTGTCACTTATTGCTGGAAAGATTTCTTGACACTATGTCGTATTGGACCTTCTTAAGGCTATGTTGATATTTGTATTAAGTAGCACATGCACTTGCCAAGGCTTGGTTAAACAAGAACTTTAGAACAATTCATATATAAATAATAAGTTACCAATAGCCTAGGTGGACCTTTTTCTTATTTCCTTGTAATCCTAGAGTTTTATCTCTTTTGTGATCTGGTTAGTAATGCATACATGTTTGCATGAAACCTTACTAGGTGTAAATTCTTATAGACAAATATAAAAGAGACAGAAATAAATGTGTTACCTTAAATGACGACATTATTTTGTCACATACCTCGATCTTTTTATTGTTGGGATCTTTTTGACAAACTCTTCTCTTTTCAAGATGACGAGCTTCTCTCTTTTCAAGATTTTTCTTAAGCTTAACATGATACTTCATGTCTAAAGCCTAGATTTTTTGAAGGCGTAAAAACTAGGCCATGTTGTTGGCCCTGTTCAAACATGAAGAGTGTAATTCTCGTTTGTTGACAACTAGAGGAATGTTTTATCATGATTAGATTTTTTTTTTTTTTTTTTTTTTGCGTGCTTTTATGACTATGGTCATTGCTCTTTGTAATAGCAATTTCCTCTTCCTTCTTCTTTAATTGTATGCTCAAGACTTCAATAGTGCTCGCTGCATTTTGTTAAGAATGACAATGTACAAATATGCAACTGCATGCTATACAATTATGGATGTCATTTGACGAGGTGCATTCTATATGAATCATAGAGAAGTATTCTATGAAAAGGAAAACTTTTTGACTATATGCTTCTTTAAACTGGTCTTTGTTAGGTGCTTGCATCGTAAATAATTTTAAAAGCAATTTAAAAAGATTTTGGTGAGTTGACGAATACAGTGGAAATTTATTGAGACTTAAACTCATGACGATATAGTGAACACGACCATCTATCATTTTAAGTCTAGGAGACTTAATAGAATTTCTCAGATTCATGACGATGAAACATATGTTACTAATAATATAGTCATATTGGTTGTGATAATTGTAACGATTTCATAGCAATATTTTCAACATACAAGCTTGATATGCACTTAGTTCTAATAAGATCATATTTGGCATGGCTAATTAGAGAGAAATAAATAAATGAGTTACCTTAACAAGAGACCTTAAATCACGATACTATTTTGTATATACTTCGATCTTTTCATTGTTGTATTCTTCTTGACAAGTTCCCCTGCCTTAAAGATCTCTTTTGTTAAGCTTAACATGATATTTTAAGGCTCAAATCTCTTTTGTTTCATTCTTTTGAAGATGCAAGGACTAGGGCATGTTGACCATTCAAGGGTATATTACCTTCTTTTAGGGACGAAGGCTATCCCATGGGCTTCTATTATTACTTCCTTTATCGTTTGATCATGACTAGTGAAATGACCCTTCGCTTTTTGTCTCTTTGTTGAGACAGTGGCATAGTTGGCCAATATCTTTTCTTATTCTTCTTGGACTCTTCACTTGACTGTTATGATCGATTGTCTAAAGTCCTGTCATTTTGCAATTTATACATGTACTTGCAAAGTGTTTCATTAAACACATGTTATATAAGTAAAGAGACCACTAGTAAGATTTTATAGGGCATTTAGCCTTTGTTCTAGTTTGTTTTAAAGGGTGATCCCATTAAGGTCAAGATTGTCATGTGCATAGGATAAGATTCTTCCGAACACATGCCTAATTGGTTACGCATATGCTATAATTTAAAAAGAGTACTTATGCTTGATACATGATCTATCATCATACTTTCACATTCAATATATATTCAAGCTAAAGTTTTAACACCATGTCTCTTACATATCATTGTGTGAGCCATTATATATCAAACATATAGCATACTAATATAGCATTTTTTTTTAAAGAAAGAAATATTCATGATGCTAAGGAAAGACTCTAGGCTTTTTCATGATTTTTGACCTTAGCACAAAATTAGCTTATAGCGGTGTCAACAATTATATATAGATAGAGATATGGGGGTGACATGGCTTCCGCGTGATTCTGCATTGGATTTGCAAAAAAGAAAGAACGTATTTTATAGTTTCACTATAATAGTGAATTGGGCATAGGCCATCATTAATCGTCTTCCCCATAGACACCAACACACCCGAAATATTAATAAAAAAAACATCGGTTTTCATATGATTCTGCATTGGGTTTGCAAAAAGGAAAGAACGTGTTTCACAGTTTCACTATAATTGTGGATTGGGCATAGGCCATCATTAATCCTCTTCCCCATACACACCATCACACCCAAAATATTAATAAAAAAAAACATCGGCTTCCGCGTGATTCTGCATTGGGTTTGCAAAAAGGTAAGAACGTGTTTCACAGTTTCACTATGTACACTGACATGCATGTGCCGTTTGCACAAGACGCTTTAATTAAAGTTAAAAAAAAAAAAAAAAAACCCGGTTGTTTGGGAGGACAAATATAAGCGTATAACACATCACTAGAGATTCACTAACCATCATCTCCAAGTGAAGCAATAAAATTTTGAAAGGTTATACAAGTAAAATAAAAGGAAAAAGGAATAATGGGAAGAAACACGGCGACACATGTGATATAAATAAGATCTATGCACAAACTAAGGGTCCGTTTGGATACAGCTGAAAACTGAAAACTGAAACTGAAAACTGAAAAACACTGTAGCAAAATAATTTTTAAATATGTGAATAGTATCGTGGGACTTACTTTTAATGAAAAAGTTGCTAAAAAATGTATTTTGTGGGACCCATGAACAGTGCATAAAAACACTGTTCACAACAAAAAAGTCAAAAAGTTACTGCTTGACCAAAAAAAAAAAAAAAAAAAAAATTTCTGAAACGTAAACATGCGTCTGGGAAGCAAAACGCGCTTCCCAAACGCACTCTAAGTCTCATATCTAAAAATTTCAAGAAAGATCTATAAGAAGTATATATATTTAAGGAAAATATTAACGGATGTCCTTAAAACAATTGATAACAATTCATTTAAATAAAGTTTTTATGGAAAAAAGAAAAAAAAACAATTAATATTTTGACAATTTTTTTCATTTCTTATAAAAATAGTATCAAAATTTTCATAAAATAGATTGTTAATTATTGCTCTTGATGAGGATAAAATAAGTGGACAAAAGTGACGGGACAAGTTTTGGACATGGGTGACAGGATGGTTTTTACCGTCAGCATTTCTGAAGGGCTGACGGTGAAATAGAGTGAAGAAACTACACATGTAAAGTGCCGTGACGCTGGACATCCTGAAGCTGACGGTGCCAGACCTGACGAAACAACGTATACTGATGGGGTCAGCCATGGAATGCGTGATCGCCACGTTTGCATGTATAAATAAACAACTTGCTCCCTACGCCTCACGAAATCTAAGGACTCCTATATGGAAAGAATCCCGCAAAATACGCCCAAGAGGACTCCTATAAGGAAAAGACTTCTACTCCAACCCTCGCTACTATAAAAACCCAAGCACCCTCACAAACCAAGGTACGCATAATTTACCCTCTCTAGCACTTTAGAGCAGTGAGAATAGTTTTAACTTGACCTTTGGAGGGTGTTTGGCCGGTACCACACCGGTACTCTCTGCTAAGTTATTCATTTTCGTTGTGCAGGTGCTATTTGCGATCGTACGAGGAACGTGTGACTCACTGGTGGTATTATTTTCGGCATCATCAGCTCTAAGATTCGTTAACAACTTAGCATAACCTTATATTTAAGGGAAATGCTAACAATACCTTTAGAAACACACTCAAACCAAGATGGGAAACATAATTTAATGGAGATCTATAATTGCCAATTGGCAGTCGGCACCAATCGACAGGGGACCAAACTGTTCCAGATAATGCAATAAATAGCTTAGACTTTGTCCAATTAACTCACCAACCTAAAAAGTAAAATATACAAAATTGTGTGCATTGTATATATAGAATTGTTTACATTCTTCGATTATATACACACACATACGTTGATTACACACAATTATTTACATTCTTAAGAAAGATGTATGCGTAGGATTGAATAATGCAACCAACTATGAACTATCAGTTCATTCTCAAAAAAAAAAAAAAAAAAAAACTAAGAACTATCAGTACATATATAAATATTATTAGATTTATAACTTATTGTTCACCAAAAACAACTCTTTATCACTTCAACAAATAATGAAAAAAATTTGTCTCTAACATGCTTAAGTAAACCATATATATATGGACGTGATCGTGACAGTACATACCAGCGTCCATTTTCACATGTAGTCATATAGACACGATCATAACTGTATCAAAATATTTTTCTTTTCTTTTGTCTCCATGAAAAATGGCGTCCATTTTCATTGCATTTGTTGACTTTTGCTGACTCATGCTGAGACCCGTAACACGCTTTCTCACTGACCATTCAGTCAAGCAAGCCATTTTGGACCAATACATAGAATATAGAATAAGGGCCAACCTTTTTTTTTTTTTTTTTCTTTTTTCTTTTTTCTTCTGAGGTAAGAAGTGTGGTTGAACTGGCCATACCCGAACTGGGGACGGGGAAAACTTTAGGTTTTATATTTAAATGCTTCAGTTTCATACATAAACAAATAATTAAATGTTAAATCTAAATCGCACTAGGAGGAATGGGAATGAAGTTATTTTATTGGATGTCTTGATCGCAGGTAAAATACCAGTAAATTATAATATGTATATGTTAAGAGGATTCAAAAAGTTAGTTATTACCTTTTTTCTTGTCAGAAATACCCCTAAATTAATTAACCAACAACTTAAAAATAGGATTAAAATAGTAAATTGACAAAAGAAAATTAGTTATTAATTTTTTTTACTGTAAAAAATATCCCTACCTAAAACTTAAAAATAGAATTAAAATAATAAATTGACAAAAATAATAAATTCCTACTTTTGCATTGAAATATCTCTTTCCTTTTAATAAACTCCTACTTCTAATCAATTGCATAAAAACCCCCCACTTATTTACATTGTCCACATTTTCTGAATAGAATTTCGCATTAAAAAGTAAACGTGTACAATAAAACTCCCCCACGTATCTGTACTTCTATTTTGAGTTTTGTGTAGTTACTTCAGTTTTCTCCGAAAGAACCCCGTATATTTTTTATCTGTGACCAAAATAAGGGAGAATAAAAAAATCTGAAAAAGCAGAGACACCCAACAGCCATAGAGCCATAGCCATGGAAGACCCAGTCAAGGAACAGACCCAGATTCCTCTTCCTGGTATTCAACAACAACACCCTCTCTCTTTCTCTGTATTTTTTTGTTTTTTGGGTACTAAGGTTGTGGTGTTGTATGTTTGTTTGAGGAGACATTGTAGGATCGGGGAAACCGAAGCTTCAACGTTACCCATTGCGTTTAGAGTCTAAACTCAAGGAAGAAAAGCCACCGGCCCCTGAATTATCAAACCCTTCTTCCACTTCTGTATCTAAGCCACTGTACAATTTACTTACTGTTACTCTCTTTCTTCATTTTTTGATGCTGTTTGGTATTGGATATATATATTTTTTATATGACTTAGAATATATATATATATATATATATATATAGTATTCATTTTCAATACTTCACTTAAAAAAAAAGGTTAGATTAGATATGCCTACAAATATTGGAGTGAATTCAGTACTAATAATAAAAATGAATAGACATAGATTTTAACAATTATAACGGAGAGATATTATTATTTATGCATATTTTTTATTTTAGGTATTCATGTTCAAGTTATAGTGGATTATTTTAATTAAAAAAAAAAGTTACAGTGGACTAGGTCAGAGACTCTTTTATTTTTGAGTAAAGATTAATAATTTGTATTCATTATAATTTAGAATTGTTACATTTTCTAATTATAAAATATTTAGGAGTGTGATTAGTGATGTGGATGCTCTTAGTCAACAGTTTTATTAATGAAAAATAACCGTTCAATTTTATTGGTCGGTGACTTTCATATGGGTAAGTGAATCACTGTCCCTTTATTGGTCGGTGACTTTCATATGAGTCCGTTTGGATTGAGCTTATTGTTACTGAAACCGAAAACTGAAAACACTGTAGTAAAATAATTTTTAAATGTGTGAAAAGTACCGTGGGACCTATTTTTAATATTTTTTAATACGTGAACAGTATTGTTACAGTACATGAACAGTACTGCTACAGTAATTTTTGTGCACCAAAGTCAACATATGCGGGCAAAAGAAAAAAATAAAAAAAAAAAAAAAAAAAAACAAAGAAAACGCAGAACGGAAATGTAGACGCAGGAAAACACAGTAGCCAAACGCCCTCTATATATAGAGTTCCGCAGCGTATTACTACTGCGAGAGAAACTTTGGTCAGGAGCTGGCGTAAAGAGCCTTCTTTACGCCACCAATGAATAAACGCCAAACTATATTTCTACTGAAAACCCAATACACTTCAACACACACAAACATAACTCAGTCCCCCAACACGTATCAGACCTGCCTAAAGAACTAAACAGCTCCAACGCCTAAACCCATTCCACCTCTTTCCATCTACTACCGGACCTCCACCTCGCCGCTGAAACTGCCGCACACGTCAGTAAGGAGCTAGCGCCGCCGCACCGGAGCTCCACCTCGTCGTTCAAGGTTTACCCCCTTTTCTTGATTCTTCTCTGTTTCTTACTTAATGGGTCTTCATTATTTTGATTCCTTTGGCTCTATACTTGTTGTTAACATTATGGATTTGTCTTTTTCTCATCTGGGTATTGATTTGTTATTGATTTTTCTCTTCTAAACGTTGATTTCTGACGTGGGTGTATATTTGTTATCAATTTGTGATTGTTCATTTTGTTTACTTCAGGGCTTGTTTCTCTACCTACGATGCTGGTTTGGCACTATGGTTCTTGATTTTGAGCGATTCTTGGTCATATATTGACTACTTGTTCTTGTTTTGACATGAATGTATTATATGAGTGTGTTATCTAGAATAGAAGGGGAAAATTTTGAGTCTTTCTTTCCTACTCTGTGGCTTTTCTGTTTTCTGTTGTGGGTGTTTTATTTGCTTTATGTTGCTTGGTTTATAGCCCACAAAAGCAAATATAAGATTGTGAGGAAAGGAGAGGAGGAGGAGTTAGACGTTGGAGCTGTTTAGTTCTTCAGGTCTGCCTGATACATGTTTGAGGATTTTGAGTTTAATTGAGTTTGAGGATTTTGAGTTTAATTGAGTTATAATTATGTGTGCTGGAGTGTATTAGGTTTTCAATAGATAGATGAGGTGGCATTTATTCATTGGTGGCGTAAAGAAGGCTCTTTACGCCAGCTCCTGACCGAAGGTTTTCTCTTACTACTGCAGGATTTTGAGGTTCTGATCCCTCTGATTTACAGCCATGGAAGGAGGCAACGCCCAAAAGTCGGAGAAGTCCAAGGCTGCTGGCAAGGGTAAATCTTCATCCTCTCTTCCTCACTTTTTCTCAAATTTCTGTTTGTGGTCTGAGACCATGACTCGGAAAATCAAAGAAATTTAGACTTCTTTTATGTCTGAATTCTCATCTTTTGAAACATGGACCTTAAGTTTTCAGATCATAAACGAACCACACGGTTTTAATTGAGGTGGGTTTTTTCTGGGTGATCGAGATAATATCAAAAATTAGATAATCCGCAGCCAAACGGAGCTTTTACCCAAAAAAAAAAAAAAAAAAAAACCTATTTGGGGTCTTTAAAAATTACATGTCAAGGATCTTGTTGTGCTTAACTTGGATTATCTTACTGATTTTCTCAGGAAGCCAGCCAGAATCAAAAAAGGAGGAGGGGCCATTCAAGGTATTCTCGATTTTGTCATACATTTTATATATCAAAATTTTGGTTGGTAACTGTGTTGAGTTTGCTTTATTGTGTGCAAGTGTAACTATGGAAATTGAGATTTGTTGAAGTATTATTTTGAGAGAAGGGAATATGATTAGGAATAGGGTATCAGGGAATATGATTAGGAAGGGATATGCCTGATCGGCGAACAGACCCATTCAAGCCAAAACCCACTCAATCCGAACACCCAGCCACCATCATCACCCACCCCGACCGACGAACAAACCCATTCAAGACGCATTGAAGTTGTCGACACCCAAAACCCCGTCGCCTCGTCACTTTAGGGCCGTGGAGACGTGGGTTCTGACGAAGCCAGCGGCGCCGGTGATGAGGACGGTGAGGCCGGAGTCGGAGCGACGGTGAGCCGAGCGAGTGACGTGGCGCTCCCAGTCGGAGCCGCCATAGGAGCCCAGAGATCGGCGAGGGTTGGAGCCAGAAGGAGAAGAGAGAAGGAAAAAGAAGCAGAGAGAAGAGAGAGAGAAAAAAAAAGACAAAAACGGAGAGCAACTAGAGACAAGGGAGAGAAAAAAATTAATAAAATAATAAATAGAAGGGTTACCGTAACCATATATGCACAGTAGTCTTATCATGACCATATATGCTCGGTTATTGTAACAATTATCTATACATGCACCGTTATTATAACAACTAGTCGCTAACCCGTGCGATGCACGGGATAGTTAAATAAAATTTATACACATTTATCTTTATTGGTACAATCATTTGAAAATAATTCTAACTAATACCCAAATGTAAGAGACACACTGACTTACTATTTAAATTAGTATTCTGAAGAATTTACACATATTGTGCAACTGAGCCTTAAAATTTAATTCCTGAACACCGCAACTCCATAAAATTCATACTAATAATAATATTTTATGATTGCACAGACTATTTTTTTAGAGTGGTTGATCTCAACATTGGCGTGCATTTAATCTTTTACTAAAAGCAAAGGGAAGTAGATCATGTGCATACATCTTTATGAGCAATTTTTGGCAGTCAGGCGTAACAAACGTGTAACCATTTTGTCCTATTCCTACCATCTAAGAACATATCCTCTCTTATAAGTTGATGATGCCAAGTTTTAACATATCCTCTCCTTTTTTTTTTTCTTTTTTTTTTCCCCAAAGAAATAAAAGGACTTTAAAGACATGTCCAATTTGTTAAAATGCAAGTGCTTCAAGCCATAGAAAGATTTAATGAAAATTGCAACTCCATGAATTGAATTTGCAAATGGTATTAACTATTGGCTATTAATGCGATTATTAAGCCGTACCACATTGAACATGTTTCTCTATCAAAATATATAAACAAACTAAACTTACAAAAGCTGAACTTTATAAGCTAAAATCTATACCATGAGTTATAGATCTTGAATGCTATACCGTGCATTTAGGGCTTCCTACATCTGGAGAGAGAAAGTTTGCAGAAACCAAAGAAAATCTCTCTATAACTTAAGAAACATAATATACTAAAATCAAAGAGAGAAAATTTTCGGAGGACAAAATAATATAGATAATTTAAAAGAATTTTGGTTTAATTCCTGAACACCACAACTCCATAAAATTCATACTAATAATAGTATTTTATGATAGCGTAGTTAAAATTTTGGTTTAATTCTTGAACACTGAATTGGAAATTGATTATATGAGTATTCAATGGTAAACAAAGTACTATGTATTAATTAATATATAAACAAAACTAACCTTACAAAAGTTGAACTTTATAAGCTAAAATCTATACCGTACATTGTAGATCTTGAATGCTATACCGTGCGTTTAGGGCTTCCTACGTCTGGAGAGAGAGAGTTTGCAGAAAACGTGGCTTTATATTTCTTAACTTGAGAGGGGTAAGGTTGCTAGGATTTTGAGGAGTTATAATGTTTTTATTTTGAGAGTTTGCAGAAACCGTGGTTTTATATTTCTTAACTTGAGAGAGGGGTAAGGTTGCTAGGGTTTTGAGGAGTTATAATGTTTTTGTTTTTATTTTTTAGTTTTTAAATATTGTGCTGATGTGGAAAATTGTGATGTCTGCAAAGGCTTCGGTTTTATATATATATATATATATATATATATAGATTATGTATTAAGTATTTGCACCGTTATTGTAACAATTATGTATTTATGCACATTTTTACATGTGAGTATTTTTTTTGTCAAAATGTGTAAAATGAAGGGATTTTTTTACATTTTGTAAAACTTTGCATCCACTTATGTGTGGATACTCTTATAGTCAATTTACTAGTTGGTAATTACGTAACAATTAATAAAACTCCCGTTTGCCAATTTGTTCCCAACTGTACGGTAAATTACGCGTTATTTTGGAATGAGAGTTTCATTCCCGTTTGTAATGCACAAAAGTTATGTGAAACACATATCCTTTGTTACAATTCCTAAAATATAGCAATAAGCAATTAAACAATTCCTAAAAAACTGCAATAAATGATAGCAAATAATTCAATTATTAGCTTTTGAATGAATATTAATTATTACTTAATAATGTTGCTATTAACGTCTATTGAATCCCTTGTGTGTGTTTATTTCTAAAAAAAAAAAACAGTTTTTATATTAAATAGATTATTTAAAATTAAATTGGTGAGAATATTATGCAATATAAAAATTATTGTATTTATTTAAAAAGAAGTATATTTTCATAAATAAATTTAAAAAAATTATTTGACAGAGTAATGTTTTGTCTACAGTAATTTCATAACAAATTTTAAGTAATAAGTTATTAATGGTTCTAATTTGAGTCACCATTAATATCACTAATAACTTGCCATCTAGGATTTGTTGTAAAATTATTGTAAAAATATTATGGATGTAGTATTGCTCTCTGACAAATGTTTCCGTATTTTAAATAGCGATTTTTTTAATAATAAACGTATTATACACGAACTATATACATACCATTATTTCTCTGTTTCGGTATTTTTCTACCGAATTTTTGAAACATACTTTTCTTAAAAATGCCGAATTATATCCTTCCATATACTTACCGTAATGTACACGCACCGTATTTTACTAAGTATGGTCAATTTATAGTCCTCTCCTGACCCGGAAAAATAGGATTGGTTGTAGTACGTGGAAAGTGATTTAAGGCATGTTACACGTTTAAAGTTTTTACTCGTTGACGGACTGCATACATTGACTAGATGGTGCTCCAATGATTTATACAGGGCAGTCCCATAATAATTAGCTAATATCATACTTTTTAGCTGTTACTCTTACAGTCTTCACTTATCTCTTGGCTTTTACATTCTGGGCTTTCAATTTCATTGAAAAGAATTCCAGATTTGAACTCGTACTTCTTAAAAGGTAAATAAAGTGCGTCCAAATCACAGGTCTGTCTCTTCATTTTGGACATCTAATTTGGTGAAGGAAATGGATGAGGGCATACATGATCCATTCCCGGATGGATGGCTGAAGCTCAGGTTGCTAATATGTATATGTTTGAACGAGAGGTTAACTCAAAGGTTTTTCGTTTATCTTTGCCTAAGTCCGAATTTTAGGACAATAAATAAGTATATAAGTATTAGCAGGATGTTAGGTTGTTTGCTTGAAAATTGAAGACTCATCTGGAAATATGTAGTCAAAGCCAGAATCTTCTCTGATTAAATCCATACCATATTTGGAATGAGTGTTTCCTCAACTCAGAAGGCAGTTTTACTTTATGTAGGAATTAGGTCAATGCATTATTCGGTTTAAATTTTAAATATCCAAACGTTCTTTGTATCCAAACTACAATGTTGGTCTCTGACATCTAGGGACTCTTCCTGGTTGCGTGTGTTACCCATGCTGATTTTGTTAAGCTAATGATTATTATGTAAGTGTTTAGGGTAGGGTATGTATTTCCTTAGAAACTGGGGGTCTCAGACCAATCAATTTAATTTTAGATCAAGATTTGTATCTTGGCTCATTTGAGTTAAGTTCTGCTTATTGTACTATTTTTTAATTGTTTGTTAGTTATAATATATTTTGGTGAATCTTGAATGCAGTGCACGGTGTGCTTGCGGACATTTACATCAGCGGGGAAGTGCAGGGAACATGAAGCAAAGCACACCTCCAAATCTGATCCCAAAAATTGTTGAATAAATTTGATGATGCCAAAATCGTCAGTTGGGTCACTCGTTCAATTCGGATCATTAGACGATTTTGTAGGACCTGTAAGATAAAAGAGAGATAGATTGAAAAGACCACCAGGTTGTGCCCGGTGGAGGGAGGGAGCCTCCGATGCTTAAATTAGTATCAGTCCATATATTTTGTATATAGTAATATAGATAGTGTTTTGTAGTAGTTTTTTACATATCTTTGCTAGTGAGACCGATTATCCCTTTTATAGGTAATTTAGGTAGTTGTTGTACATAAATAAGGGTGATTATTACCTTGATTGTAACGTTTTTTTGTCTTGATGAAAGTTTAAGACATTTGATGGTCGTTATTGAATGTGTTGAGTAGTTATCTTTGATGGTCTACTAATGATGCAAGGTCGTCCACATTAATGGACGGCCTTAATGATTTTTCTGGACTCATCAGTTGCCCCCCATTCCCAAGTCTGATTTTGCTTTATGCTAGTTAGGCTTAGGGAATATTCTTGACTTATTTAGATTCAGGCTTCTTTATCTTCAACTACTTTCTTCTTTAAGAATGGTAGTATTTTTGTGATGACTTCTTAGTATATGCCTTTTGAAGGTCTTTTTGGATGTTCGAGGGATCATAGCTTGATCTTGAAAGTGAGCTAATTTCTTTGGACGATCATTTTTTATTACTGCTGAAGAGTAAGCTAATTTCTTTGGACGACCATTTTTGATCACTTCAATGCTTCTTCTTTCATTCATTTTCTGGTTGTCACGTTTGTGTGAGAATCCTGTCTGCTTACACTCGTCTAAGGGAATTTTAGTCATTTAGCCACTTTTAGGTGACTTACATCCAGTTACGGAGCTTCACCATTTAGACTTCGTTAGTGATTTGCATCGGTCTAGCGGAATCTTGTCCATTTTTTTCTTTTTGGGTGACTTACATCTATTTAAGAAATCTTGTCACTTAGGCTTTGTTAGTGATTTGGCGGAATCTTATCACTTAGCCATTTTTTGGTGACTTACATCCGTTTAAGGAATCTTGTTACTTAGGCTTCGTCAGTGATTTACATCCTTCTTGACGGAATCTTATCACTTAGCCATTTTTTGGTGACTTACATCCATTTAAGGTTTCGTCAGTGATTTACATCCGTCTTGACAGAATCTTATCACTTAGCCATTTTTTGATGACTTACATCCATTTAAGGAATCTTGTCACTTAGGATTTGTCAGTGATTTACATCCGTCTTGGCAGAATCTTATCACTTAGCCATTTTTTGGTGACTTACATCCATTTAAGGAATCTTGTCACTTAGGCTTTGTCAGTGATTTACATCCGTCTTGGCGGAATCTTATCACTTAGCCATTTTTTGGTGACTTACATCCATTTAAGGAATCTTGTCACTTAGACTTTACCAGTGATTTACATCCGTTTAAGGAATCTTGTCACTTAGGTTTCATCAGTGATTTACATCCTTCTTGGCGGAATCTTATCACTTAACCATTTTTTGGTGACTTACATCCATTTAAGGCTTCGTCAGTGATTTACATCTGTCTTGGCGGAATCTTATCACTTAGCCATTTTTTGGTGACTTACATCCATTTAAGGAATCTTGTCACTTAGGCTTTGCCAATGATTTACATCCATCTTGGCAGAATCTTATCACTTAGCCATTTTTTGATGACTTATATCCATTTAAGGAATCTTGTCACTTATTGCTGGAAAGATTCCTTTACGCTATGTCGTTTTGGACCTTCTTGAGGCTATGTTGATATCTGCATTAAGTAGCACATGCACTTGCCAAGACTTGGTTAAACAAGAATTTTAGAACAATTCATATATAAAAAATAAGTTACCAATAGCCTGGGTGGACCTTTTTCATATTTCCTTGTCATCCTAGAGTTTTACCTCTTTCGTGATTTGTCTAGCAATGCATATATTTTTGCATGAAACCTTACTAGGTGTAAATTTTTATAGACAAATATAAAAGATACAGAGATAAATGTGTTACCTTAAATGACGATATTATTTTGTCACATACCCCGATCTTTTTATTGTTGGGATCTTCCTAACTAGCTCTTCCTTTTTTAAGATGACGAGCTCTTCTCTTTTCAAGGGTTTTTAAGCTGAACATGGTACTTCATGTCTAAGGCCTAGATCTCTTTTGCTTCAATTTTTTTTTTTTTTTTGGGTGCTTTGACGACTATGGCCATCCTCTTCTTTTTTCTTTAATTGTACGGTTAAGTCACTTCAAAAGTGCTAGCTACATTTTGTTAGGAATGACGATGTACGAATATGCAATTGCATGCTATACAATTATGGATGTCATTTGACAAAGTGAATTCTATATGAATCATAGAGAAGTATTCTATGATATAAAAAGAATTGAAGCTATTTGACTACATGCTTCTTTAAGCTGGTCTTTGTTAATTGCTTGCACCATATATAATTTTCAAAGCAATTTAAAAAGATTTTGGTGAGTTGATGGAGATAGAGGAAATTTATCGAGACTTAAAATCATGACCATATTGTGAACATGATCATCTAACATTTTAAGTTTAGGAGACCTAATAGAACCTCTCAGACTCATGACGATGAAACATTTGCTACTAAGAATATATACAACCATATTAATTGTGATATTTGTAATAATTTTGTAGCAATATTTTCGACATGTTCTATATATACATATTTGTAGATAATCATGCAAGTTTGATTTGCACTTAGTTATAATAAGCTAATATATGGCATGGCAAATTAAAAAGAAAGAAATGAATGAGTTACCTCGGCAAGAGACCTTAAATCACGATACTATTGTGTACATACCTCGATCTTTTCATTGTTGTAGTCTTCTTGATGAGTTATTTTGACACGTACATCGTTCTTTTTACCATTGGAGTCTCCTTGCCGAGTTCTCCTCCTTTGAGATTTTTTTTTTTTTTTTTTTTTTTTTTAACATGATATTTCATGTTGAAGGCCTAGATCTCTCTTGCTTCATTCATTTGAAGAGATGAGAACTAGGCCACATTGTGGTAATTCTTCAAGGTCATTCCAAGGCTATATTTCATTTATCAAAGGACGAAGGTCATCCTATGTTCTTTTATCGTTGTTGTCCATAGTATCTGAAGACGACCAAAGGGTTTGTCCTCGTTCAAACATGAAGGGTGCAGTCCTTTGTTTGATGATAACCAAATGAATAATCTGTCATGGTTTGAACCCGTATATTTCTTTCTTGGGGCTTAATCTTAGCTTTAATTGTGTACTCAAAATGAGTCACCTCAATAATGCTTGCTGCATTTTGTTACGAATGACAATATCCAAATAGGCAAATTGCATGTTGAACTATAATAGATATCTTTTGACGAAGTGAACTAAATGTGAATCATAGAGAAGTATACTATGATATATGAAGACTAAAGCTACTAACTATATGCTTCTTTAAAGTGTCAAAGTTAAAGCTAATATGTCCATTATTTTGGATACTCAAGTGTCCAAAGTATATCAAAAATGATTTTAAGATAAAAAGAAGTGTTTGATGTTGTGATAGCATGTGTAATAAGTTGGTAAGATATGAACTAGAGAAACGGTCATGAATTTTTTTTTTTTTTTTTTTTAAATGGTGTAGCGAATCTTTTATTCTAGACCTCAAGTTTCTCTATTTTGACCTTACTAAATTATATAAGTAATTAACTATCAAAATAACAAACTGTTGCAGATATTTAAAGGATAGAAAGGGTTGAATCGTTAAATAATGCAATTCATCACGTCCTACAATACTATTATGGTAAAACCATAATGATATTTGATTCCACTTTTTAGTGTCTCAACATGGCATATTTTAAAAAGAATTTGACTTCACCTTTCTTACAGTCTCAGTAATTATAGAGCTAGACTAAAGGAAAGTATAGGATTTCCTTTGATTTTTTTTTTTTTTTTTTTGACTGTCTGCCTTAGTTTCATTTTGCATTTAGTTGGTAACTTATGCAATTCCTTAAATTTAAGATATATACATTACACACATCAAAATCAAGTTTTGAAGATTAAGTTAACAAGAGAGAGAATGAGTAAGGTTTAATTACCTGTTTGCCTTGGGACTTTTTCTAGAAATTGAATATCTGAGCCCACCTTTGCAAGGATCTTAGAACAGGCATACTTGGCTTGGAACCACTTTGTTCACATGGCAAGTGATTTAGATGTGTGTGTGTAGTACTTTGGGTACCCTTCTAAGCTGATTTCTTTTCAACGAGCTCTTCTTTAGTGGGTTGACATTGGCTTCAAAGCAATTGGGGCTTGACTCCCCATTTGTGATGTCAAAGGAATTTTCATAACCTTTGGTTGTATTACCCTTTTCCACTTAAGGGTTTTTGATATTTTTCTTGGCAGGTTCTTCTTGACAATTTCTTAAGAATATAGGTACAATCAAGCTAGCCTAGTTACACTAGTGAATAGTTTAGTACTTTTACCATGCAAAGTGTTAGACTTGGAGCAACCTTGTCAAGTATAAAATTCACAAATGTTATTAACCACAAGTACATAAAATTTGTTGTGGCTTATGGGCGGTTGATACATCCATAACATAGTCTTTAGCATAGTATACCTTAGCAGGTTTGCATAACATAAAGAAAATGTAATTTAATTCATTCCGAGCACTAAAATAATGGCTTAATTTGTAAAAGTATGATGCTCAAATATATAGAGACCACAAAAGTTTCCATGAAACCATGTGGTGGATTTGTGGACGCATCATATGGCCACTTTGATTGAATCATACATATGAAAAGTGTGAAACTGTTGAGAGTCCCACATTTTTTTCCCTTTGAACGTTGCTAGAAGGCATGGTCATGTATAGATGGAAGGAACCATTTAAGTTCTCCATTCTCAAAATCAAAGCAACATGTATTTGTACATGGAAAAGTTTGAACAGTAAATTTGGTATGTTCTATTATGGAACATTTCAACATTTAAAATCTCATAATATTTTTTAAAATGATTTTTGCTTAACAATTGCCGTATTTCTATAAGAACTGAAGTTTGTAATTCTTTGGGTCTTTCAATCCTAGTCCCACCTTGCATTCACTTTGAAAACTATTTTGTGTGTAGGGCCGAATAGGCCATTTTTGCATTTTACTCCTAATGCTCTTTTTATTATAAATCTTTTCAGATTGTTCTTTGAAAAAGAATGTGTCATTGGTCAATTGACAAACTAATAACTCGTGCATAACGTATACTTTTCTATTTCTATATTTATCTTTTACTGTTGTTATCAATAAATACAAATATAAATTTGGGGGATGACCCTATGATATAGCTTTGCTACCCGTGAATATTAACCAAGATATTATCAGCATGTTGTGTACCATTTATTTTCCTTCTTTAGTGTACCATTAATTTGACACCATTAAAAGGACACAAACGGTTTGTTTTAGTTATAGTAGGAAATAAAGCTTTCTACAGGCCACAATAATGATATCAAGGTCATAATGTTTGACTTATATTTGGGCTTTAATGGTGGGGTATATTAAAGAGAAAACGGTGAGATTCTTTGAACGTGCATAGGCTGTAGCTATAAATCCTCACAATTGTACAGCTGTTCAAATCAGACTTTAACAACCAAAATTGGAATCTTAAATTCATCAATCAAGGCTATTTTAAAGCTAGTATATTTTTTCTTGAAATATTTCTAGGTTTTATATTTTTATTTTTCCTCAAATTGATTAATTCTAATTCACGTTATTCTATTGACTACCGTAGATTTTTTTATCAACACTTAACGTGGAGCAAATTCTTTAAGGAAAGAAAAGTGTAGCATGACATAAACTTAACGCTATTCTATTGTCTAGCCTTAATGTCGAGCTAATTTTTTATTAACACTTAATGCTATTCTATTGTCTAGCCTTTTCCTTTCAAGGAAAGAAAAGTGTCTAGTAATTTCTTTCGTTAATTCTTTAACTCCTTGATGCATAGGTGTCTTTTGAGGGTAGTGCAGCATGAAATAAACTTAAATTCTGTTTGCAAATAATGAGATAATAAAAATAACTCATCTGACCTGAAGACCCAAGAATTGGGTCACGCTGTTGTGATTCGTCCAGGTTGTATCAGAAAAGTGAAGAATATCTATCTTTTTCATTAATTACAAAGATGAATGTACAAGACTATATATATATATTGACCCAAGTAACGGAACTGATCTAACTGAAAAACAGAGACTAACAAACTCAACTAACTAACTTCTACATGTGTCTTTATACAGCAAACTAACTTTCCCACGTGTGGGTATTAATACAGACACTAAAACTACTTGCCGTTTCTTCATGGTTCTGATGTCGTTTATGCAGCACTTTGTTCTTCACTCAAATTAAGCTCTGCTGTCTCATGCTCTGCTCTTGCTTCCTTGTGATCATCTTCACTGCTATTCTGATACTCCCCCTCAAGAGCAGCTGGTGTGTGTATATTCATCATCCCGATCTTGTCAACAAGATTGGAAAATTGATTGTACCCCAATGCTTTGGTAAGCATATCTGCTAATTGACAATGAGACCTCACATGATTAAGCTTGATGACACCTTCCAAAACTTTATCCCTGACTACATGACAGTCTATTTCAATGTGCTTGGTTCTCCCATGAAAAATGGGATTGGAACCAATGTGCAATGCTGCCTGGCTATCACAGAACAACAATGCTTCTTTGTCATGTTTAACTCCAATATCCTTTAAAAAGTACAAAATCCACACAAGTTCACATGTTGCAACTGCCATAGCTCTATACTCTGCTTCTGCTGAGGACCTGGAGACTGTGGACTGCTTCTTTGATTTCCAAGACACCAAAGAATCTCCAATAAAAATGCTATAACCTGTTATTGACTTCCTTGTATCACAACATGAAGCCTAATCAGCATCTGCAAAACCTTTCAAATGTAAATCTGTCTTGGAAGAAAATAAGAGACCCTTCCCAGGTTCATTCTTCAAGTACTGTAAGATTCTATAGGCTGCATCTAAATGTGGTTTTCTTGGTTTGGACATGTATTGGCTAAGCTTATGAACAGCAAAAGTAATGTCTGGCCTTGTGATGGTCAGATATAATAATCTCCCAATTAGTCTTTTGTAGATGCTGGGATCTTTGAGCTCTTCTCCTTCCAATTGACTTAACTTGAGACTTTGTTCCATAGGGGTCTTAGCTGGTTTACACCCTAACATACCAGCATCATTAAGCACCTCAAGAGTGTATTTCCTTTGACAAAGGGCAATTCCCTTGGCTGATCTAGCAACCTCCAATCCAAGAAAGTACTTTAAGTCACCTAAGTCTTTGAGCTTGAACTTGTCATCCAACAAAACCTTGAATCTGTCTATCTCAGCCTTATCATTACAAGCTATTAAGACATCATCCACATACACCAAAAGCATCATGAAAACATCACCTTGCCTCCTAGTAAACAATGAATAGTCAGCTTTGGACTGAGTAAAACCAAGCTGCAACAAAGTGCCAGAAAACTTGGCAAACCATTGCCTAGATGCTTGTTTTAGCCCATATAAGGACTTATTCAGCTTACAAACTACCTCCCCCTGGCTATGAAACCCTTGTGGAAGAGCCATATAAACTTCCTCATCCAAATCACCATGCAAAAAGGCATTGTTCACATCCAATTGACTAAGGAACCAGCCCTTTATGGCAGCCACAGCAAGGAGTACTTTGACAGAAACCATTTTGGCCACTGGGGAGAAGGTCTCAAAATAGTCCACACCCTCTTTCTGTGAAAAACCTTTAGCAACTAGCCTTGCCTTGTACCTTTCAACTGAACCATCAGCCTTGAACTTGATTTTATACACCCATTTACACCCTATAGGCTTCTTACCAGCAGGTAGAGGGGTTAAAGTCCATGTGTGATTTGCTTCAAGGGCAGCTATTTCGGCAGTCATGGCCTCTTGCCATTTGGGATTAGAAGCAGCTTGATAATAATAGGTAGGCTCAACAAGAGAAGAAATGGAACAACAAAAGGATTTGTAAGATGAAGAGAGGTGTTGATAAGAGAGATGTGAGGAAAGTGGATGAGAAGTACCTGACTGGGAAGTAGGTGCAGCAATGACAGAAGAGACCTTTTTGCAGTGGTAAGCTTGTAGGTAGGAGGGTTGTTTGACAGCTCTAGAAGACTTTCTAAGAGGGATAGGATCAACAATAGGATCAGGGGGCTCAACTGGAACCTCATCAAGTAGATCATCATCAATAGAATGATGAATATGAGTGATGGGATCAAGAGGTACAGCAGGAGCAGATTTAGACTTAGATTGAATTAAAGGATCAAAGAGAGGATTAATGGCTGGAACACTAGACACAGGAATGAAACAAGACTGCTGGACAGAAGTAATTGAGTTCGAAACAAAAGGAAACACATTTTCATGAAATGTGACATCTCTAGAAACAAAAATAGTGTGAGAGACAAGATCAAAAACTTTGAAACCTTTAGTATTGAAAGGAAAGCCAAGAAAGACACACTTCCTTGCCCTTGGAGAAAACTTGGATCTGGTGTGAGAAATGGTGGATGCAAAACATAGGCAACCAAAAGTTTTGAGATTAGAATAGTCTGGAATTTTGTGGAAAAGAAGTTCAAAAGGAGTTTTATCATGTAGCAAAGGAGATGGAAGCCGATTGATAAGATAGGCAGCATGTAACACACAATCACCCCAAAACTGAAGAGGGAGTTGGGATTGAATTTGTAAAGCTCTAGCTATGCAAAGAAGATGTTGATGTTTCCTTTCCACAACAGAATTCTGTTGTGGAGTGTAAACACAGCTGGTTTGATGTATAATTCCATGAGAATTGAAGAAGTCAGATATGTTAAACTCCTTGGCATTATCAGTTCTAACAGCTTTGATTTTAAGGCTAAATTGAGTATGAATCATAGTATAGAAAGAAGAAAATAACTCCCTAACATCAGATTTAGACTTCATTAAAAATAACCAAGTGGCTCTTGTAGCATCATCCACAATAGTTAAAAAATATTTGAAGCCATCTAAAGTTGGAGTTGAGTAGGGACCCCATACATTCATATGAATCAAGTCAAAAGCACAAGAACTGGTATTATTATGAAAAGGAAAGGGCAATCGCTTAAGTTTTGCCATAGGACAGATTTGACAACCTTTGTTACAAGAAGGTTTTAAAGAAGGAATTACATGACACAAACTATTGAGTTTGACATCAGATGGGTGCCCCAACCTGTCATGCCAAATAGATGAAGGTTGAGAGGAGACTGATGTGGAAGTAACAGCAGTGAAATGACCAAAAGCATCAGTGAGGTTGTGAGCTGATAGAAAGGTAGCAAAAGAGGAGCTGGAGGATTGGTGAAGGCTGTTTGACTGCAACAGGTACAATCCATCAAGTGCTTTGCCTACCCCAATCGTTTTCCAGGAAATAAGGTCCTGAATGAAGCAATAAGCAGACAGAAAAACACAACAATATGATTCTGAATGAGTTAAAGAACTAATAGACAAGAGATTAAAAGAAAAAGATGGAACACAAAGGACATTCTTAAGAACAAGGGAAGAAGAAAGAGTAACAGTCCCAATGTGAGTTACTTGAGCTGATTCCCCATTAGGTAATTGGACCAAAGATTGCCTAATAGCTGTGATTGAAGTTAGCAAATCCACTGAGCATACAAAATGATTAGTTGCACCAGTGTCCAAGACCCAAGTATTACAACCATAAGCCTTTCTATTTACCACTTGAGCAGCAAAAACACTATGAGAGAAGTTCATACCTGCCATTGCCACATTAGCAGAAGTGGAAGAAGGAGTTGCTGTGACCATTGAGGCATCTGATATATGAGGTGGTGCTGCAGAAGAAAGATTGGATGCACTAAACAAGGCTAAAAGCTGTTGGCACTGCTCAGGACTGAAGGCAGAAAATTGATGCATTGGTGAAACAAATTCTGAGCTTGATCCTGAGGAGACTTGATGTGCCATAGTAGTCTTATTCTTGAACTTAAAACCTGGAGGAAACCTATGTAATCTGTAGCACTTGTCTATAGTGTGACCAGTCTTGCCACAGTGGGTACAAACCGGCCTATCTTTTCCTTTTCCAACAGAATTAACAACATAATTGGCTTGATCAGTGGACACTTTAGCAGCCAAAGCAGTGGAATCTACTTTAACAACTGGTGTATTAGGGATTGACCTTTGAGTCTCTTCTTGGATCATCAAGGAATAAACCTTGCTCAGTGATGGAATAGGATCCATGAGTAACACTTGAGACCTAACTTGAGAAAAAGACTCATTTACTCCCATTAAGAACTTCATCACAGACTCTCTACCTTGTAAATCATTGAGTCTTTTGTTGATATTGCACATACACTTTCCACAAGAGCAAGAAGGAAATGGACTAAGGTTTTGTAACTGATCCCAAAAAACTTTCAACTGAGTAAAGAAATCAGTAATGCTCATCTCACCTTGATGTAATTCTGAAATTTCCTTTTAGAGATTGAATACCCTTGGTCCATTGGTCTGTGCAAAACGATTCTTCAAATCAGTCCATATTTCCAGAGCAGTATCTTCATATATAATGCTTGCTTGAAGCTTTGAAGAAACTGAATTGGTCAACCAGGTCCCAACCATGTTATCACATCGAATCCATGCTTGCACAGATGAAGGAGTAGAAATCAATGGAGATGAGAGAGTCAGAGTCCCATCAATAAATCCCAGTTTGTTCTTGGTGAGCAATGCCTTTCTCACAGCTCGAGCCCAAGCTGAGTAGTTTTCTCCACCAATTAAAGGCTGTGTAACTAACACTAAGCTTGGATTCTTAGCATGATGCAAGAACAGGGGATCATCCATTGGTGAATCTTGTGAAGAAGGAGATGGATTTTCAGGTACAGAACCATTAGTTGAACCAGTTGTATTTGTGTTTGTGGCAGCGGAAGCCATTGATGACAAAGAAAAGGAATTTTCTCAAAAAACAGAGTGTTTTCCTAAGAAAATTGAAAAGAAATTTGAGAGAAAAAGAAACCCTAAAAATTGGGAATTTGCTCTGATACCATATCAGAAAAGTGAAGAATATCTATCTTTTTCATTAATTACAAAGATGAATGTACAAGACTATATATATATTGACCCAAGTAACGGAACTGATCTAATTGAAAAACAGAGACTAACAAACTCAACTAACTAACTTCTACACGTGTCTTTATATAGCAAACTAACTTTCCCACGTGTGGGTATTAATACAGACACTAAAACTACTTGCCGTTTCTTCATGGTTTTGATGTCGTTTATGCAGCACTTTGTTCTTCACTCAAATTAAGCTCTGCTGTCTCATGCTCTGCTCTTGCTTCCTTGTGATCATCTTCACTGCTATTCTGATAGGTTGCTTCTAGAAATTTGGAGATGAAAATTCTATATTTCCTTCCAAAGGTCATTCAGTGCTCCTTTTGACGGCGCACTTGCTACTTGACAATGAACAAGGAGATGGCCTATAGTCACTCGATCTTGAGATGCTTTCGGGTGATCTCATTGTCATCAATTAGTTTCACCAAATATTGCAACTATGGTCATGCTTTGGGTTTAACTTGCGTCGAAGACATTATTGGTCACCACTTTTCTCTGATTTCAGCCACTGCCGCTTGGAATGGTAGTTTTCCTAGACCTTTCTAGGATCCTTTGTAGTCTGTATTTCTTGATTTCTTCCCACATAAGGGAAGAATGACAATCCCCTGAAAGAGACAATGATGAAAGGGGTTTCATGGAGGAAATCTTGCAAATTTTCGACTAAGCGACCCTTTTGTTGCAGGAAGAGCTAGATGACTAATCTCCCCACAGACGGCGCCAAACTGATGATGCCAAAATCGTCAGTTGGGTTACTCGTTCAATTCGGATCATTAGACGATCTTGTAGGACCTGCAAGATAAAAGAGAGATAGATTGAAAAGACCACCGGGTTGTGCCCGGTGGGGGAGCCTCCAATGCTTAAGTTAGTATCAATCCATATATTTTGTATATAGTAATATAGATAGTGTTTTGTAGTATTTTGTAGTAGTTTTTGACATACCTTCGCTAGTGAGACCGATTATCCCTTTTATAGGTGACTTAGGTAGTTGTTGTAAATAAATAAGGGTGATTATTACCTTGATTGTAACGTTTTTTGTCTTGATGAAAGTTTAAGACCTTTGATGGTCGTTATTGAATGTGTTGAGCAGTTATCTTTGATGGTCTACTAATGATGCAAGGTCGTCCACATTAATGGACGGCCTTAATGATTTTTCTGGACTCATCAAAATTGATCAGAGAGGACATCCTAGGGACATGTCAAGAAAATCATCATCTCATATTAAAGCTTTCTACTTTAATTCCAACTAGTTGCTAACCCGTGCGTATGCACGGGAACCTACCTATTTATGTGGTAAACTAAAATGATTTTATAAAATTTTAAATTGATTAAGAAACTACATTATTGCATGAATTGCTCTTGTGTAATTTCAATTTGTGTTACAATTTGATAAAGAAGTCATTGTTTAAACGTGCAATGACTTACGAAAAATATTAAAGAATAGTTCATGACTATAAACCTATAACTATTGAAAAGAATCAAAAGATTAAGAGCTTAAAAATTATAAAAATATATGTGTGTGTGACTACACAACAGAGAAATATAAGAGAAAAATTTGTTACACTCGAAATAATAATTCATGGTTATAATCATTGAAATTTTCCAGATAGTTTTAGATATTACAAAAATATAACTCAAAAAGTCAGATGTTAAAACTTCCAAAAGGCCAAAAAATATTAAGGAATCATAAGATTTACATCCTATAAATTATTGAAACAAAACTATATATATGATTTTATAATAGAGAAATATAAAAGAAAAATTGATTACCTTCAAAAGAATAATACATGGTATAGTTGTTGAAACCTGCTAAACATGTTCAAATATTGCAAAAACTAACACAAAAATTCAGATGTGAAAACTTCCAAAATGCCAAAAAATATATGACTATTCAAAAGAGAAAAATAAGAAGAAGAAAAAAGTACATGAACCTATAAAATAATAAGTTTTAAATTTTAATGGGTCTAAACTTTAAACAATGAAAAAAAATCACATGTTAGGTTGTGTTCCTAGCAACCTTGAAAGAAAAAGTAAAGGGAAAAAAAAAAAAACCATGAAATACCATCAAGCAATAAGTTTTAATGGGTTTAAACTACAAACAATGAACAAAAATAATCATAAACAATCATAGGTGCGGGGTTTGGTTACTAAAATCAGATGGTTGTAAAACACAACCTTTCAACATTGATTTAGGGTTAGGCAACATAAATGACAGAAAATTGTTTTTACGTTGTCTGCTATGCCAACTATCTAAATATATTAATTCTAAAAAATATTAAATAAAATAATTTCTAGAATTATATGAGATAATTAAGAAGAACATCAAGCCCTTGCGTGGATGTTATTTGTGGACGACTGTCCATCACTGCAATTCATAGACTTTGCTGTTAATAAGACAATCGAGTTCAAAACTAAAAGCGATTAGGTAGCCTTTGAACTACAGGATTTGTTCTCGTTGAAGAATCAACTTGCTTCCTACAATGGCTTCAATTTGATATGTGTGTTTTCTTTGTGAAAATTTAAGTGAGTATGAAAGGTTTCGACCTTGGCAGAAGTTTATATTTGTGAAAATTATTGTTAAAGAATTTTAGTTGAAATAGAATTTTCAAGCTTTTGAAACATATATCTAATAGAGTTTTATTTAAACTATACTATTTTAATACTTGATAAGATATAAAACCAAAAATAAAAAGAATTTAAAAGAAAAAGAAAAAGAAAGTAGTGATAACGTGGAAAATTGTGAAAGCTCCAAAGGTTTCGGTTTTTTATATATATAGATGAGTCCTAACAATCATGGTTGCTTTCTGCGTATTGTATAATTTGTGTGCTTGAAAGGGTGAGAGTGGTTGATACTTGTTTCCTTTTGTTAAAGCAAAATTGATGTAGGACACAATTTACTATTTAATTATTGTAATTTATTATTTTTGGTATTTTTATGTAAAGAAAAACATTCTTTTAGGTTTAGGTGATTTATTTCCCTGTTTTTAGGTGCATTTAATGCTTTTTAGGTCAAATTTGATTCCTGTTATGGTTAGATATTAATTAGGAGTTATTTTAGATTATATTTTCTTGTCTATCAAGTTTTAAGGAGCCCTTAAATAGGCCCCTAAGTTTGTAAACGTTTTTCATAGTTTATTATCAATAAAAATTCAGACTTGTGTCTATTGTGTTCTTTGGTGGATTCCAGACCTATCACCTTATGGATTCATGGAACCCTTCGTGGATTCGAGGTTTACTACCAGGAACTAACAGTTTAATTTCTGTTCCATCGAGAGAGCATCGCGTGTGCTTTCTTTAGGATTCTGCGACATCAGTTGGTATCAGAGCCTTGACTTACCCTGGTCTGATGGCAAACTGGCGAGACGGTGACCACCACAACAATGACGGCAGTGACGACGTCAACAACCCAGTCCTCACTAGGGCTGAGTTCCTTAATTTTCGTGATGAGAATCACCAATTTTGTGAAAAGAGTCAGCAAATTATGGGTGAAATCAAGCAAAATATTGCTACTCTTCTTGCTAAGAAATCATCCCACAATGACAATGACCAATATATTCAAAAACGCACTCCTAACTACAAGAAAAGTCCATTATTTGATGGAGATATGTGTAAGTTAGATTTTATCGACTGGCTTCTTGATTTGGAAGAGTATTTTATTTTTTGGAAGATTTGTGATAAAGAAAAAGTGCGGCTTGCATCTAATAAATTGGATGATGAAGTGGAGGAATGGTGGGAAGAGATTCAAATCAATAGAAAGCGGCGAGGTAAGCATCCAATCTGCTCTTGGCAAAGAATGAAAAAAGTATTAATTGATTTATGGTTTCCTAATGACTATTATGATATACTAGATTATACAAGTGTTGATTATAAATCTGTATAATCATATGAAAATCAATATGTTCACAACATGAAAGGTCAAAACCAAAATTATCACAGCCAAGTCCATGTATCAAGTAAAGGACAGAGTTTGAGGGTTGAGAAGAAGCAACCTATTTCTAGAGAAACTTTTGAAGTGGTTAAAAAAGGTCAAGACTTGCAACAAGTTGTTGAATTGAAACTTGAAAAGAAGATTGAGTTGATTGTGGAAGATCACAGAAATCAAGAGATTGTAATTATTGAGAATATTGTGGAAGATCCACTTGAGGTCAAAGGTGAGGACGAGTCCATCACACCCCCAGGTTCCGGTTGATTTATTGAAGACGACTACACAATATGTTGATTTTCTTGGAGTAGAAAATTTTAATTTTATTATCAACCCATTTTTGATTGATGTTGCAAATAAATTGAAAGTAGATGAAAAGAAATTTTATGCTACACTTTATGAAGGATTCAAGTTTCAAAGCCTAATCAAGTTATTAAAGCACTCGAAATATTTGTTTATTTGGAGTGGAAGATTTCAGATTTCAAAGATGAACTCAAGGACGAGTTTGTTTCAAGTGGAGGGGTCTAATGTAGGACACAATTTACTATTTAATTATTGTAATTTATTATTTTTGGTATTTTTATGTAAAAGACGTTATTTTAGGTTTAGGTGATTTATTTCCTTGTTTTTAGGTGCATTTAATGCTTTTTAGATCAAATTTGATTCATGTTATGGTTAGATATCAATTAAGAGCTATTTTAGATTATATTTTCTTGTCTATCAAGTTTTTAGAAGCCCTTAAATAGGCCCCTAAGTTTGTAAACGTTTTTCATAGTTTATTATCAATAAAAATTCAGACTTGTGTCTATTGTGTTCTCTGGTGGATTCCAGACCTATCACCTTGTGGATTCAAGGAACCCCTCGTGGATTCGAGGTTTACTACCAGGAACTAACAGTTTAGTTTCTGTTTCATCAAGAGAGCATCGCGTGTGCTTTCTTTAGGCTTCCGCGACATCAAAAACACAATGTTTTATTATAGTATGAAGTATCAATGCCATTGGTCATGAAAGCTTGTGTAGTTATAATGCCCTCAATTATGAATATAAATTCCCTTGCTTAAATTGAAAGAGTTGTCTTACTTGGCCCTTTGATTAAGTGCGTGCACTGGATCCAGATATTTTCCAATTGTAAATCTGACTTTGGAAGGTCTAGAGGAGTAAAGGGGGGTGATGTTATCGTAATGGCACATTTCCTGCCATTTCGATGGCTGCAGTAAATACATTAAGTAGTTTTCTCATGGGTCCTTGCTTCCCTTTGGATACAGCTTGAAACAATTAGGTATTTAGTTTTCTTTTCTCCAGTGTCTATCATGATCATGGATGATTGATTTCCTCCAGTCATCACTATAAGAAAATTGAAACCATTGCTTTCTAGTGTTCAATTGCGATTCAAATTGTAACGGTTGTCAGGATATGACCTCAATTCACCAAATCTTAGGCCATGTTCGGCCCAATTTTCGTATCTCAACACTCAAATCTCATCCCTATAACTCATTATCCAATTCTCATATTCGTAACTCAATTTTCTCATAACTCTACTTGCAATGTGTTTGGATGGAAATTCTCAGTGGGTTTTTTAAATCAAAAACTCAACTTTAAGCAAAGTTGTGAGACCCACAAAAATTAGCACTTTGCAAAGTACGCAGAACAGCTAAATTGAGTACTTGCGTAGACATTCTCTCTCTACTTCATAATCTATTCGCATATCTTTATATGTTTTTGCAAAACTTACTATTTTCTTTTTCTTCGCCTCTCTCTCTGCCTCTCTTTCTTCGCCCCTCTCTTCTCTTCCTCTCACTTTACCTTTGTGTCTCCTCTTCCTCTTATTATTTTTGAATTCATTATCTAGTAGTGCACTGAAGGAGTTCTCCTCCATTTTCCTTTTGTCTTTGTGTTTGAAATCAAGAGTACAAACCCTCGAGAAGCCCAAGCCCAAGTTTGAATACAACCCAGGATCTAAAACATGTATCTCTCTCTCTCTCTCTCTCTCCTCGTTTTTCTCCAAGCTGTTGTCTAGCTAATAATGGATGAAGTTTCTGTATATCATACTTGGGTTTTGTAATTATGGGTTAGGTGATTTTTATTCCCTCATTGATCAGAATTGTAGATGAGGACCCATGGCTTATTGCAACCAAAGGAGATGGGATTCCACTACAAACTTCATAACACACACGAACACCCAAAAGTAGAGACTAAAGCTACAAATTTTGCAAGAGCTTTCAGAGATGTTGAACTTACTTTTTCGAAATCACAACAAAATGGAAACCAAACAAATGTTAAGCGAAAGTCAAAGTAAAGGAAAAGTAAGAGAAAAACAAAAGGTTGGCACATGCACAGTGAAAGAGTCGTTGGTCATCAATTAGTGCTCTGCAGTTGATGGTGATAATACATATGGGTGGGACCCATTTATTTAAGCAAAATTACAAAATTGCCATAATAATTCTATTTTCATAATTCAGAAACAACAAAAAGATGTTCTCAATTTCCACTTTTCACAACCCTAACTCAATTTTTTGAGTTATGAGTTATGAAAATTGAGAATGAAAATCAAGCCAAACAAATGGAATGAATGTGGGCATCACAAAAAGTGAGTTTTTCTTTATAGAAATTGAGTGAAGAGTGATGATTGACTCCTACTACACCGCCTCCAAGAAGTTACACTAGAACTAGCTGTGAATACCCACCCAGCATGCCTGTGTATGTTACTTGTTAAGCATTTGGTCGTGGAAGATACAAGGTCGCCCATAAGGCCATAACCTTCTCCCTTGGATACTTTTTTTTGATACCAAACAAAGGAAGAGTTCATACCTGGTTATATAGAGCAAGATTGTACCACCTGTGATACAAAGGTCTGTTAATTGCCTGTTTAGCAAAACATCACATAGCCTTAACTACTACATGAGGAACAACTAAAGTATTGCAAAATAAACCATGTTGAGAAAGAAAGTTTAGATCAGCTATCCTACTACTATCCAACCAATCTGCGCTTTTCCTCAATTTGAAAACTTGATGGAGATTAACCCTGTCGGTTAAGAACAAAACGTACTGGATGCCATAGTTTTTAGCTATGATACCAGCTTCCATCATTGCTTCAAGTAGACTAGTAGAGCTCCTATTGCTGTGTTGGTGAGACTGCAATTAACCCCTGAAAACATTTCTGCTCCCTGCATATTTACAGCTACAAAAGCGTATGCTCTCCTTTGTGGCTTCTTTCTTCTTGCTTCAGCTAATTTGATGATGAGTTGATATTGCCCTGCAGCTGTGAGATGGGCTGACTTGGTTGCTCTAAACTCTCTGGTATGATGGAGTTGACTTGCATAAGACTTCCTGTACCTGCAACATAGATTTTTGGCTATTAGTATAACCTCTAAGGGATTTAGGTTAAAGCCTTGGTGAAGCACTCTGTTTCTGTGATTCCAAATTAACCACAAAACAATGAAAAAAAATTATCATGATAATCAAAACTCATTACAAAATTACACTCGATATAAATCAAATGATTGATACGCACATTCAAATACGTAGTCAAGATTGTGTTTTGATATATATTCAAATTCTCACTTCCAAAATGATTAAATATTAACTCAAACAAAAATTAAACAAAAGCTATAAGAGGGAGAGAGAGGAGTTGTGATAGGGAACTCAAAACGCATAACACAAAAAAGTATTAACCCAAGATAGAATTATAAGAAACACAATGATTTGTCAACCTAAAGTTGGGTTGCAAGAAAGAATGAAAAAAAAAAATAATTAAGAACTTAAAAGGTGAAGCATAAAAATATCATTTCCCATATAATATTTTAGAAATTTGACAAACTTTCTCAATTTCCAAACTTTCTCTCCCTAATATCAAAAGTATAGAAAACATATATAAAAAATGTATAAGTCAAAGAAAAAAAGAAACAACTACTTTCAGGACCTAAAATACAACAAAGTCATACTTCAAGAAAAATAAAAAGGTTACCTTTGATACGTTAAACATTTTCTAAAACTATTTCATCTTTCTATCTCTATCAATATATCATGCTATTATTTTGGGAGTCTTTGATTGATATTATTCCTTTATGAGGTGGTACATATTCTCAAAATTATGTTATTATATTTAAGTTTCAAATAAATCATTCAAATTCATCATCCTCTTAAAGGAGATTACCATGATAATAATAAAAAATCATCCTAAAATTGCACTTAATATTACACAAATATAGGCACACTCAAATGCATAATCAATATTGTGTTTTGATATAAATTCAATTATCACTTCCAAAATAACTAAGTATTAACTAAAAAAAATAAAAATAAAACCTGTAAAAATGTGCTCTCCCCTCGATCGAGGGTTTTACATGGAGTCGCCACTTATTTAATTTAAAAAGGAAAAACAAGAAAACCTTTAATGAAAAATACTTCTGTTGTATTAATGTATATGACAATTTACATCGAATTTTGTAACAAAAATTTACAATGCCTTTTGTCCTAGGTACAATCTAAGAAAAGTAAATTACATTGCTTTATTTCCTAGTTACATTCTAAAAAAGGTAAAATTGTATATACAAAAATATTGTCTAGAACCCTTGATCTTGGTTCGGAGGCTAATTTACGAGATGGGAAGGGATTAAGCACCCATCTCACTCGGTAAAACCGGTGTCCTAGGTTAAGGTGGCCAATGTCATGTCATGTCAAACAAATACAAAGAATATGTCATATAAACATGTGATTTGCAGGAATTGTAAACAAATATGTGTTAGGGGAATTTGACATAAAGATAAACAAAAAAAAAAAAAAAATGAAACTTGTTAGATAACAATTTTAATGTAAAAAAAAAAAAAAAAATGAAGGTAATGGCATGTTCATCCAAGAGATCAATATATTCTAAGCATGTGAAGGAAAAAACAAAATTGTCATGTTATTTGTCATCAATATAATTGCAAAGAGGAACAAATAAAAATAAAACCTTTAAGCATATTTGATCATCCAAGCAATTATGAAGAGAAGTAAAGGAAAAACCCTAGACATGTTTATCTAGACAAAATCAACATACTTTGACATGTTTGTTCAAGCATTTTAAAAAGTAAAATAACTATCTAGACATGTTCATCTAAGTATTCAAGAGAAATTTGTGCTTTAACCTAGAAGTGTTCATCTAAGCATTCAAGAGAAAATTGTGTATCACCTAGAAATGTTCATCTAAGCATGTAAGAGAAAATCAATAAGACACATAGGCATGTTCATCCAAGCATAGCATAAAAGAAGTGAATAATGATTTGTAAGCATTTATTCTAGCATGTATAAAGAATTAAAAAAAACACAATTAACTACTTTCCAGCATAAATTAAAAGGGGGAAGTGATCACTTAAAGGGTTAGGGAGAAAGCAAGGAAGTACTAAACTACAACCAAAGTAAGAACAATGGTTGCTCAACAGCTTTTCTTTTCTGCTTTCTCACTAGCTCTCTAAAGGGAATTCGGGGTCCAAAAAATGGAAGAGGTCTTCTCTATTTATAGGGGAAGGGATGGCTTAGCTTTAAATCTAAGTTATTAGCTTTCTTCTGAAGCTAAGAGAGGAGATAACCTGTTTAAATGAGCTGGGGACGGATTTGGTGTTGATTCCCATTCAAATGTTGAAATGATGCTGCACCTGCTTCGTATTTTGGCTCTAATTTTCTGCTCAAAATTCCAATTGATTCAGGATGGGTGTTTTTTAAAATGAAATTCAATTATCTACAACTTTTTCAGAAATAGAGAAAGCCAAATTTCAATGTTATCCATGCCAAAAATGTGTTTCAAATTGCTGCTGAAAATAATAACGTCTTTTGAGCATTTTCGAATTTTTTCATAGGCTGTATCTGTTTCTTTACCCAATTTATTTTTCAAAAATATTTCTTCTGAAGCAAAGGGAAAGGATAAGTCTATTAGATAGGCTTGAACAAATTCAACGTTGAACTCATTTGAAATTTTGAGAGAAAATTGAAGATAATGCTGAATTTGTATTGTCTTCTGCACCTGTTTTGTATTTTGGCCATAACTTGCTGCTCAAAATTCCAATTGATTCGGGATTGATGTTTTTTGAAAGGAAATTTAATTCTCTACAACTTTTATAGAAATAGAGAAATCCAAATTTCAACGTTTTTCTGACCAAAAATGCGATTCAAATTACTACTGAAGATAATGACGTTTTTTGAGCATTTTTTTTTGAACTTTTCATGGATCATATCTCCGGAATTTTTTTTTTCAAAAGAGCAGATAAGATGCCCTAAAGAAAAACATTTTTTTTATTATTTTCTTTAAAAAAATGAAATCCAATCAAAAATCACACTTGATTAATTTTAAATTAATTATTGTGAGAACCAATCAAAATTAAGTGTTTAGAATAGGACGCGATCAGGCCCATTGTGTAGGCAAGCCATGATCATTAAAAATTGTTTGTATGATAACTTTTGATCAGGTGGTCTGATCAAAACCCATGACATACCATTATGATCGTTAGAACATCAAGATTTGTTTTGTATCACAAATTTGAAGATCTACCGGTTGGTTAAATATGCAAGTTGTAAAATGAGGTGTCTACAAAACCAAGGCTAAAAGAGAGAGAGAGTGAGAGAGAACTTGTGATGGGGAACTCAAAAACACAACACCGATAATTTTTTATTTTATGGGGTGTCTACAGAATGCCCCTCATTGACAGAGCTTGAAAAGCGAATGTCAATGTAAAAGAAAGACACCAAATTTTGCAACTTGAAATTTAACCAATGTGTGATGAAAATTTGTTAAAGTTGTGGAAACTTGTTGGTTTCCAAAAAATTTTGATCCAAAATGTTTTGGCAATTTTTTTTCAAAAAAAACTTTGTCGGGCTTTTTTATTTGAAAACTCTGTTGGGTTTTCTTTTAAAGATCTTGGCAATTTTTTTTTAAAAAAACTTGTCTGTTTTTTTTGAAAATTTTTGCACCCAAAATTTGTTGAAAATCTTGTGGAATTTTTTGTTTGAAAATTTTGATATTCTTACCAAAATTTGTATTTGTGAAAACATGTTGGGCATTCTTGGAATGATCTTGTCATGTCTTTTGGAAATTTGATAAAAACCTTGTTGGGTTTTCTTATGAAGATTTTGGCAAATTTTCTAAAAAACTTGTCTATTTTTGAAAAAATTTTGAACCTGAAACTCGTTGAAAATCTTGTTGAATTTTCTTTTGAAAATTTTGATATTCTTACCAAAATTTGTAAACGATGTTGGGCATTCTTGGAATGATCTTGTCATGTCTTTTGCAAATTTGATAAAAACCTTGTTGGGTTTTCTTATGAAGATCTTGGCAAATTTTCTAAAAACATGTCTGTTTTTTGAAAATTTTTGAACTTGAGACTTGTTGAAAATCTTGTTGAATTTTCTCTTGAAAATTTTGATATTCTTATCAAAATTTGTATTTGTGAAAACATGTTGGTTATTCTTGGAATGATCTTGTCATGTCTTTTGGAAATTTGATAAAAACCTTGTTGGGTTTTTGTGAAAACTGTGTAATATTGTCAAGCATTCTTTTTCTAAGAGATGTTTGAAGATCTTGCAGGATTTTCCTCAACTTTTGAAAAAGATGCTAAAACTTTCTGAAAATCTTGTTTGATTTTTTGAGAAAGTCATGAAAACCTTGTTTTGAAAAATTGTTGACAAACCTTGTTGGGTTTTTTTTGAAAATTTTGTTCACAAACCTTGTCGGGTTTTGAGAATTTTATTAGAAAACCTTCTCTGGTTTTTTGAGATAGATGCTAAATTTTTTTGAAAATCTTGTTTGATTTTTCGAGAAAGTCATGAAAACCTTGTTTTGAAAAATTGATTGACAAACCTTGTCGGGTTTTTTTGAAGATTTATAAGAATTTTGAAAAACTTTCAGGTTTCCTTCAAAAAAGTTACGAATTTTTTGAAAATCTTATTGGATTTTTCTGAAAACTTTTTGTGACTTTCAAGAAAACAAAAACTTTGTCAAACCCTAGAGCCTGAGATGTTGGACAATACTAGTCAACTTCAGTGAATGCAAGAGACTCCTTAGTCAAGCCTTGTGTGACGTGGGAGACTTCTTAGTTGATCCATGCGAGATGTGAGACTTCTTAGCTAATTTGGTGATCTGGACTTGAAGCTGTTATTGAATGCTGAGAGATTTTTGCTTAATTCCTACAAAGATGAAAATTTTCCTTTATCAAGCTTGTTAGAAACAAGTTAATTTGAACCAATGCCACTAGTATAAACATGCTTGCATAGAGAAATAGATGAAAAGCTTGCAGATGAAAACTAATGGGCCAATGCTTAATGCAAATAAAAAAGCAAATGGGCCAATGCCCCTAGTTTAAAGCTATTTGCAAACAACTTTGGGTCATTGTCTTGATTTGGTGCCTATTGTTTACAGAGCCTTTAACAGGTTGTCTACGCACTTTTCTTCAGGAGGACCAAGTTAGACATAGTTCAAGTTTGTAGGGAAGACATCTAGTCCACCCAAAAGATGATCATGGCTTCCAACCAAACCTTGCATTGCATTTTCAAAATGGACTTGATCATGAAAAAATTCGTTTTTGAAAGAAATTGATTTTCTTCTTGAAAAACCATTTGGTGAATAGTGGTGCCTTTTGAGAAAATTCTTTTTCTTTCCCAAATGATCATGAGATAATCCTTTCAACAACTATTTTAGCATATCATACTGTTTAAGAGTCAAGTCAATCTTTTTGACTAAAAAGGATCAAAGTCATTGAATGCATGTAATCAAATTTGCTTCTTCTTTTTAAACATAGTTGGATTAGGTCTTCAAGGACAATCAAAGAAATGAAATGTAGAGATGTTTGAGAGTCATGTGATTTTTTTTTTTTTTGAGTGCTTCAATTTTACGTGACACTTTTTTTTTTTTTTTTTGGGATAGAAACAAAGAGGAGTGCCCCAAATTTGGGAGTCACATTTGTTGGAAACAAACAAAAAGGGAGTGCCACCACCGGGCCTTGTGCCTGAGTGGTACCCGGGCCTTAGTGCCTTGTCAAGCTCGGGGGTTCGATCCCCCTATAAACCAATTACCCAGCAAAAAAAAAAAAAAAAAAAACAAAAACAAAAAGGGAGTGCCCTCTATTAGAGAATTATTTCAAGTCATTTGGGAATTTAAGAAACTGTGTCATGGAGATTACTTGCCAGTGGGGCTTGATAACCTCAAGCATTTTTCCTTTTTAATCCAAGAGAAAATATTGCTAGAGTTAAGGATGTGCCTATGACTAGCAGAACTTCAAGGAGGTCTTTATGCATGGATTGTAATGTAGGCTAGGTTCAGGTTATGAAAGAAATGATATAAAAAGGCTCAAAATCCCCTGTAGATATTCCCCTCAAGTGTGCAATACTCAAAAGTTAGGCATTAGAAGGATTTTCTTGTTTCTCCCTTTCTTGACGTTGTGCTGAAATTCTCATCATTCTTGTCATCTACTCACTGGTCATCATGGATCATTTGTATCAAAGTTATATCATTCTTGTTTGCCTTGTATTCTTCTTAGGCAACTCTTTTTTGAGCTTTCAAATTTTCTTCTTTGATTCGAATTTGTGTTGAGGTCTTTGTTGTGATTCAATTTTTCTGCCTTTCTCTTCATTGATCTATTATATGAATGTGCTTTCATGCTTGTTTTTCAAACCTCTAGACTTTCATCTTGACAAATCTTTCCTCTTCTTTTGTAACTTGTGACTAGGCTGCCTTTTCAATTTTCGACCTTCTTTGTTCTTCTTTTTTCCCTTCTTTTGAAATTTATGGCAATGTCACCTTTTCTTTTTCTCTTCTTTGGGCAATTGTAACTAGGCCGTCTCTTCGATTTTCGACCAATTGGACTTCTTTTGTTCTTTTGTATTCCTCTTTCTTTGATAGCAAATGAATGAATGATTTTTTTTTTTTTTGATATGACCGTGCTTGAAAAATCTGCCTATGTACCTCTTTTAAAAGAAGGATCAGGTCATCCATAGTTCAAAATAATTTTTTGTGCCTTAATTTTTGCCTAGACTGCCCTTTCAAGTTTTCAATCTAGCAGGCTCTCTCAGACTCGATCTTTTTTCTTTCTTTTTGCGTAGACTGCCCTTTTAGGTTTTCAACCTACCATTTTTTTTTTAATCCCTAATTTTTGCCTAGACTGTCCTTTCAGGTTTTCAATCTAGTGGGATTTTTTTTTTTTTTTTTTTTTTTTTTGTTGCTTCATGCTTTTTGACTTAATGAGCTCTCATCTCTTTCCGTTTGATGGAATCTCTTAGCTTTCAACTTGATGAAGTCTTGTCTTCTCACCTTGATGGAGTATTATCATCTACATTCTCAAATGTGATCTTCATTTTTTCTTCTAATCTTGATGGACTCTACTTTTCTTGATGTCTTCATTGAAGCTATGAGATTGTCCTCCTTAGCATAAAATTTAAGTATGCACACTTGAATTTTCCCACCCTAGGTTTAGGTTGTTATGGGTTCATGAAAAAAAAGGCTAACTGTTTAATAGCTTAAATGGGCTAGCAATGGATAACATTTGTAATGGGTGTCAAGGAATAATGTGGCTAAACCAAAGATGGCCTCCTATCCCTAGTAAGGCTTGTTTATAGGCAACGTAAATCGAACTCTTTTAGTAACTTCCTCTTGGAATAAAAATTATGAATGCTTCAATATTGTGACACAAAAAAATGTTCTAAGATTCGGATTGAGTGTACATTGTTTGAGAATTTCTGATCAGTGGAATCTTTTTTTGTGGAGATTTCCTAATAACTAGATTTTCTTTGATTGCCTCTTAGGACCTTCTCTTCTCTTGTTCTAAGTGATTCAGCAAAGATCCTTACATGAATAAGATGAAATTAATTCTCTCTTGGTGCACATTGATTGGTTGCCCCATTAAGCATTATGATATGCAAAAGCTTTGCCAAAGGAATTCTCATGTAGTACTTGAGGAGAATAACATTTGAAAATTTTGACCTTTCACACTCTTTCCAAGTAGACTGGGCTTTGATGAGAAGGTTAAGCCTTACATCATTTTTGAAAATCCACTAAAGGACCCAATGCCCTTGGTTGGAAGATTTTTTTTTTTTTTTTTGGAAAGTTTTCCTTGATTTTATTTTATTATTTTTTCTTTTTGAAGAAAAGCATTTTTGTAATTTTTGAAGGATTATCATGAACAAGTCCATTTTGATAGAAATTGTAGGCCTCAAGGAAACCATTTTCAATTGGGCTTTGAAAGGAGTCGGAAATGTCACTAAAGATCCCAATGCCCCTAGTCCAAAGTTTTCTTTATTTATTTATTTTTTTTTGAGTTTTTGAATTTTTTTTATTTTTTATTTTAATTTTTGCATCAAACACAGCATGAATAACAAAATGCATCAAACAAGAAATGAAATTAAAAATGGAAACAAGTAAGGAATAGACAAAGCTTGTAATAAAAAAAATTCTTGAAAAACCCATTATGGCTTGGCAACTCATGAAGTAGAGTTGGATTGATTGGTAGATGCTGGTGCAGCAATGATTTGTTAGTCCATGAGATCTTGGATAATTCCACCATTATTGATGGCATCTTCAATTTAGGTTCCAGCAGCAATTAGGGTCTTGAAGTTGGGAAAGTATCGAGCAAATAGATACTTGTTGTAGGTCGGGAGGAGATTCTTCACAATCATGTTCAATTGTTCTTCCTCATTGGGCCTAACGGTCATCTCGGCTGCTTTTGTCCTCCACCTTGTGATGAATGTATGAAAAGATTCACTGGAATCTTGCTTGGTTGTCTCAAGGTCTTGCCAAGTGATGTCCACCTCAGTATTGTACTTGTATTGCTTGTAAAATTCATGGCACATATCTTCCCAAGTCTGAGTTCGAGAATCCTCCAAATTTAGGAACCAACGTAGGGCAGCTCCGGTGAGTGTATTTTGAAACATTTGGGCCAATAACTCTTCATCAGCTCCCAAGGGCTACAATGCTCTTATGTACATTTTTAGATGGGCTTTAGGGCAGCTCATGCCATCAAACTTGTCCAATGTTGGCATCTTAAACTTTGGTGGGGCCCTTGCTTGAGGAAAGAGTGAAAGAGAATGCAGATCCATAGCTTCTTCAACCCTTCTAGATCTCATTAGGAGCTTTTCCATTTGGTCCATTCGTTCAACCATCTTCTTCTCATTTTTAGTCAACACCAAGCCATGGCTTTCTTTAGAATTTCTGGGTCCATTATCATTTTGGGCCCTAGAGGATTCATGAGAGTTCTTGTTCCCCATTCGTTGGATCAATGCTTGGATGTCCTTTTGGAGTTGGGCTTGACCTACTACCAAAGTGTTGAGTAAATCTTGAGTGGTGAGAGGCGATTGTTCCCTGTGATCATTCATGTGTCGATCTTCTTGGTTGTTGGCCATTTCTTAATTAGAAGCCTCGGTTTTGATGTTTGCTAAGGCCTTGCACTTTAAGATTGGTGGCTTTAATCTTGATGTCTTTAAGCTTGATGATCTTGAGCTTTTAGATATGCTTTGAACTTGGTGGGCTTGAACCTTGATTGAGATTCTTTGGTCTCAACCAAAATGCATAAGTTAGACTTTTTTTTTTTTTTTTTTAAAGAAATCTTAAACAATTATGATGGGCCTAAGCATTGGACTAAGGCACATCATGGATCAAACAACAGCCAAACACATTCATGGGATGCAATGTATTTTATGGGATTGACCTAAAGATTAGTTCTGTGGCTTCTTACATGAAGGTAAAGGGTAGGCTAATAAGTTCCCCAAAAGCTAGGACATTGTACCTCCCAACTTGTGACGTATGAACGCCGCGTTGGTCCAAATGGTAGAGTTTGTCCTTTACAAAACGCAAGAAAGATCAAGCGAGTCTTAGGCGATGGGGTGGTAGGTTCACCACTGGGTACACGAATCCAGGACGACCGCGATCCATGGCTACAATTACCGTGGTTTTCGGGCAAAAACACAATTCATATCCAATTCCAATTATGCAAATGATGTTATGGCAAGCAAATATGACATGTTATTAAAAGCAATAAACAAACAAATGACATGGTTGGCCACCATAACCTAAACTAGAGTCTAGCCTTCAACATCCCTAGTGGAGTTGCCACTGTAAAAATGTGCTCTCCCCTAGATCGAGTGTTTTACATGGAGTCGCCACTTATTTAATTTAAAAAGGAAAAACAAGAAAACCTTTAATGAAAAATACTTCTGTTGTATTAATGTATATGACAATTTACATCGAATTTTGTAACAAAAATTTACAATGCTTTTTGTCCTAGGTACAATCTAAGAAAAGTAAATTACATTGCTTTATTTCCTAGTTACATTCTAAAAAAGGTAAAATTGTATATACAAAAATATTGTCTAGAACCCTTGATCTTGGTTCGGAGGCTAATTTACGAGATGGGAAGGGATTAAGCACCCATCTCACTCGGTAAAACCGGTTTTCTAGGTTAAGGTGACCAATGTCATGTCATGTCAAACAAATACAAAGAATATGTCATATAAATATGTGATTTGCAGGAATTGTAAACAAATATGTGTTAGGGGAATTTGACATAAAGAGAAACAAAAAAAAAAAAAAAAAAAATGACACTTGTTAGATAACAATTTTAATGTAAAAAAAAAAAAAAAAAAAAAAAATGAAGGTAATGGCATGTTCATCCAAGAGATCAATATATTCTAAGCATGTGAAGGAAAAAACAAAATTGTCATGTTATTTGTCATCAATATAATTGCAAAGAGGAACAAATAAAAATAAAACCTTTAAGCATATTTGATCATCCAAGCAATTATGAAGAGAAGTAAAGGAAAAACCCTAGACATGTTTATCTAGACAAAATCAACATACTTTGACATGTTTGTTCAAGCATTTTAAAAAGTAAAATAACTACCTAGACATGTTCATCTAAGTATTCAAGAGAAATTTGTGCTTTAACCTAGAAGTGTTCATCTAAGCATTCAAGAGAAAATTGTGTATCACCTAGAAATGTTCATCTAAGCATGTAAGAGAAAATCAATAAGACACATAGGCATGTTCATCCAAGCATAGCATAAAAGAAGTGAATAATGATTTGTAAGCATTTATTCTAGCATGTATAAAGAATTAAAAAAAAACACAATTAACTACTTTCCAGCATAAATTAAAAGGGGGAAGTGATCACTTAAAGGGCTAGGGAGAAAGCAAGGAAGTACTAAACTACAACCAAAGTAAGAACAATGGTTGCTCAACAGCTTTTCTTTTCTACTTTCTCACTAGCTCTCTAGAGGGAATTCGGGGTCCAGAAAATGGAAGAGGTCTTCTCTATTTATAGGGGAAGGGATGGCTTAGCTTTAAAGCTAAGTTATTAGCTTTCTTCTGAAGCTAAGGGAGGAGATAACCTGTTTAAATGAGCTGGGGACGGATTTGGTGTTGATTCCCATTCAAATGTTGAAATGATGCTGCACCTGCTTCGTATTTTGGCTCTAATTTTCCGCTCAAAATTCCAATTGATTCAAAATGGGTGTTTTTTGAAAGGAAATTCAATTATCTACAACTTTTTCAGAAATAAAGAAAGCCAAATTTCAATTTTATCCATGCCAAAAATGTGTTTCAAATTGCTGCTGAAAATAGTAACTTCTTTTGAGCATTTTCGAATTTTTTCATAGGCTGTATCTGTTTTTTTAACCAATTTATTTTTCAAAAATATTTCTTCTGAAGCAAAGGGAAAGGATAAGTCTATTAGATAGGCTTGAACAAATTTGACGTTGAACTCATTTGAAATTTTGAGAGAAAATTGAAGATAATGCTGAATTTGTATTGTCTTCTGCACCTGTTTTGTATTTTGGCCATAACTTGCTGCTCAAAATTCCAATTGATTCAGGATTGATGTCTTTTGAAAGGAAATTTAATTCTCTACAAATTTTATAGAAATAGAGAAATCCAAATTTCAATGTTTTTCTGACCAAAAATGCGATTCAAATTACTACTGAAGATAATGACGTTTTTTGAGCATTTTTTTTTTTTTGAATTTTTCATGGATCATATCTCCGGAATTTTTTTTTTTCAAAAGAGCAGATAAGATGCCCTAAAGAAAAACATTTTTTTATTATTTTCTTTAAAAAAATGAAATAAAATGAAATCCAATCAAAAATCACACTTGATTAATTTTAAATTAATTCTTGTGAGAACCAATCAAAATTAAGTGTTTAGAATAGGACGCGGTCAAGCCCATCGTGTAGGCAAGCCATGATCATTGAAAATTGTTTGTATGATAACTTTTGATCAGGTGGTCCGATCAAAACCCATGACATACCATTATGATCCTTAGAACATCAAGATTTGTTTTGTATCACAAATTTGAAGATCTACCGGTTGGTTAAATATGCAAGTTGTAAAATGGGGTGTCTACAAAACGAAGGCTAAAAGAGAGTGAGAGTGAGAGAGAACTTGTGATGGGGAACTCAAAAACACAACACCAATAATTTTTTATTTTATTTTTTTGATAACTACAATGCAATGATTCACAAGTAGAGTTTTAAAAAACACAATGATTCATCAATCTAAAGTAGAGTTGCAAGGAAGAATATAAAATCAAGAGAGAGAGAGAATAATCACTTTTTCAAGAGAGAATAACAAAATTATAGAAAATAAGATACGAAGAAAAATAGTAAAAATAAAAGATATAGTAATAAACACCAAATTATCCTAGTCATGCTATGTAACAGAATAACATTATATTTCTTATATACTATTTTATAATTCAATAAGATAACATCTATGAAATCAAAGAAAAGAAAAAAGATAACAACTTAAAAACACAAAACTAAATCACGTCAACCTAAAGTAGAGTTATAAAGAGCACAAAAATTTATCAATCGAAAGTAGAGATGCAAAAAAAAAAAAAAAAAAAAAAAAAAAAAAAAAAAAAAAAGAAATCCACCAAAAAATGAAAAAAAAAATGAGAGAAAGAGGGAGAGAGAAATAACATTTTGTCTATGAGAAAACTATGCATAGAATGTGAGAGTGAATTGCATATTTATTATAAGAGAATAGAAATAAAAAGAGCCAAAACTAAAAGGAAGATAAAGGGATAGAGGAAGAGTGGTATTTAGGTAGTAGCAATGGGGATATGAAAAGGTAAAATGGTGGGGAAAGGTTGAAGAATGTGTAAAAATAAGTTGGATAATTAATAATGAGAAGATGGTGAGTTTTTTTTTTTTGAGAATGGAGAAGATGATGAGTTGAGAGAGAGAAAGGATGATTGATTATAGAGAATGTGTGAAGTGGAAACCAAAAAAAATAAATAAAATTGTGAGACGACGATGATGTAACTCAACCGGAGAGTGTAACAACAACAAATTACGATTAGAAGCTAATTTGAATTATGATTGTGTTTCAAGTTTCAAATTTAACATATTATATATGACTACGTGACTTATCTTATTAATTTTTTTATACATATATACAAGATAGAAATTCTATTTTAACATAATCTAAGTATATATGTGTGAAGCCTGCTCTTAGAGATTTGAACCCCGACTTTTACTCGGATACTCCACAAGCACTTATATTTGTAAAGTTACCATCACGCCAAGGAGTTGATTATCTCATTACCTGATAAAACCAAAAATATGCCTCTTCAAATATGGGCACACATTTCCAAAACAGTGCCCGATTTTCGCCCAAACGTGCTCCACAACCTCAATCACAGGATATGACAATCATCATGGGACAACGGACAAGTAATAATGTATATTCCGTCATCCATGTACATGCCAAGGTATTAGGAATTCCTAATATACTGTTCATGAAGAATATCCATTATCCACCGCTGTGAATGCTAACTTTAAGCATTAGAGAAATTTTAATCTGGCATCATATGATGCAAAAGTTTGATGTTTAAGAGTTGTGGAGGTGATATTAATTTGACGTGTTTCTAAGGCTTTGGGAGCATGAAATTCCGTGGCTCTTGAGATGAGAGGTTGTGGTGACTTACAAATGGATCAATAACCACCTGATGTCTCTCTTTAAAAGCTCTTAGTGCTCCACTTTGCTTTGGAATTGTGAACGACCTCTAAAGGGGAACAGCTTTTGTTGTTGTCTTTGGATTAAGTTATAGTTATATTTATCTCACATACTAATCAGGGAAAAAGAAAAGAAAAGAAAAGAAAAAACAAAAGAAGATAGAAGTTGAAAATAGCACCAAAGTGTTGCACATGTTTTTGTGCTCTGAGTGCCAGACGACATTTAGTTACATGGTCCAAGTGTCTACACTTTGACTCAAAGACTCTAAACTTATCCATTTGTTTCCCCCTTCTTCTTCTTCTTCTTCTTCTTCTTCTATTTTTTTTATTTTTTTTTTTTTTAAAGTTTTGAGGTAAATCCAATTTTTGGGACATACTTTTTTTTTCCCCAAGTGTTTTTTCCTTTTTAAGGCGAGTTATATTGGTGCCTAGGGGTGTCCAGGCAAATCAGCGACCTGCCCAACCCGTCCGACTCGCCGCCGTCCGACCCGCTGCCACTCGATCTGACGACTCTAGTGATCGGACGCGGTTTCTGACTTTGCTAACCTAACACCCAGCGGGTCGGTTATCAGTTTTTCAGTTCAAAACTCGTGAAACCCGACCCGAACTGAAGTCCATTCAATATCCGGCCATTTTTCTAGATTCTGGTCATTTTTTTCCAAATTCCAGCCTTTTTTTCACTTAAATCCGTCGATTTCTAGTACAATAAACACCGGATCTAGCCAAACCAGTGATTTCTCATCACGATTTGGCAGAAATCTCATCGGATCCGACATGATCTCACTGGATCTTGGATGGATCTGGCAAGATCTGGCGAGATCTTGCCGCGTTTTGAAGGATTTCGGTGATATCAGTTTCACCCGAAACCGACCACCACCCGTTGGCGACTCGAATCGATGAATTCGTTAATGTTATGGGTTGGTTGCAGGTTGGACAAAAACCCGACCTGCCCAACCCATGGACAGCCCTATTGGTGCCACATAAAGTAGTATAACTTGTGCTACAACTCGCCTACATGACAACTCACAAACGTGGCAAGTTGTAAGTGGTAGAGAGGTATCCTCATGTGGACCCACCATTACTCTTCTACCACTCACAACTCGCCCACGGGGTGACTTGTGACACAAGTTGTGCCACTTTTAGGGCCACTAGTGGCTATTTAGCAAATTTTGTAATTTAATTAAACTCTTATATATAAGATTATCAATTTAAAAAAAAAAATCCCAATTATCCAATAGAATTAAACTATTTATATGCATACATCACTCTTGTGTGAAGCCTAAACCAATGGGATTATGGTATAAATCAACCACAACTAGAGAACTAATCACTATTAATTAATGATAATTAATCATGTTTAGCATCAATCACAAGAATATATATTAATTGTTAAATTTCGATAAGGCTATATCTTGTAATTTAGTGGTTTGATTTAAGCACATGATGTATTGTTTTTATTCTTATGACTTCTAGATTGATTTTGCACATGGTTTTAAATTTTTTTTTAAAAAAAAATACAAATTAGTATATATTTAATGTTAAGAAAACATCAACAAAAGAAAGGAGAAATAAAATAACTGTTTATTAATACATTTTAAATTAATAATTTAAAACTAGAATTCAACATTCTTTCAAATAACAAAAATATCTATAGTTGATTTTGTACTAAACTTTGCAACAACCTCCCTTTCAATCCTAATTTTCTTTAGATTAATGATACATGAATTTCTAAAATTTATATAATAAAATTTGTAATACTAATGACTGTACACTACACATTAGCACCAATTTATTAACACAACTATTCAATTCTATAATACCCCACATAAAATTAAACTAATTTACTAATAAACAACCAACTAGTAAGTAGTAAGTTAAATATATATATATATATATATATATATTTTAAGTTAAAAATTAATAGCCAAACACACCTACCATCCCACCCCACACACTGATTAATGGCCACCCACGCACCCTACTCTCACTCACTACAAGTACATTAACTTGGTTTGTAATTTGTATCCATCTATCTTCTTTTTTTTTTTTTTTTTTTTTTAATAGCAAAAATGGTCAAATGTTTTTCACAAAAATTCAAATAGTTAATCTTAATACTCATAAAAAAATAGCTTGGATTTAAGAAGAAAGAATAAGAAACAGCCATCACAGTAACACAAATGTTGTAGTATAATTGTTTGCCAATTGGGTTTTATCATTTTCATGGACCAATTAGTAACTTATTAGGAGGAGGAGGAGGGGGGGGGGGGGGCAAAAATAATCATTTTGGGCTCAATTGTTATACTATTCATTAAATATGTATATTATTACTATTTAAAAAAAAAATTGGGGGGGGAGGGAGGGGAGGGTAGGGATGGCAATGGGGTGGGGCGGGGCCGAAGGATGGGATCTTCGCCCCCACCCCACATGGATTTTTCTTGCCCCATCCCCGCCCCTTAAGGCCCCACGAAGACCCGCGAAGCCCCGCCCTACACTGTAAAACTCTATTTCTTGTTAATTTTCCCTACAACTATTACCATTTTTTCAAATAAAATGACATGTTTCAATGATAAAAATATACTTGAAATTATAAATAAATTTATTCTATCGAATCAAACTAATTTTTAGCAAATACTAAATAATATTATCTAAATATTTAACAAGATAATATCACAACAAAAATCTCATAGTATGACACAATAAAATAATCCAAACTCCTAATACATAACAAAATAAAAATTGCCTAGTTCTTCAAAAAGAATCTCCACTTAAATAAAATAAGATGATGATATTTTTGTTTAAATAGTAGGGTTTTAGGGTATGAAAAAATTACCTTTTAACCCTTATTAATGCAGGGCGAGGCGGGGATGGGGCGGGGTGGGTCTAAAAAATGTAAACCCATCCCCGCCCCGCCCCATGGTGTGGGTCTAAAATCTTGCCCCATCCTCACCCCACCACCTTTGCGGGGTGGGGAAAACCCGCACGGGGCGAAGCGGGGAGGGACGGGTCAAGCGGGGCGGGGCAAAATTGCCATCCCTAGGGGAGGGGTCTTCCCTTACTAGTTCCGTCTCTGCCTATTTTATTAAGGCCTGTTTATCCAAGTCTTCGTCAACTTAAGTGACAGTCCCTTCATCTATAAGAATAAGAGAGGTCAACAGAATTTCAAGCAAGCCGCTCCTACTTTAGGAACTACTTGTTCTAAGGCATAAACGGTGTGGGAGTATCTAATCATTTCTTTCAAGTTACTCTGCATAGTGAAATTTAAGGGCAGCTGCGTTTATTTGGAAGACAGCCAGTCTCGCTGCTTGTAAGTAATTGCATCTTTTTATTATCAAAATTTCACTTGCATCAATGGCTGCAGTGTGGTTAAGTTTATATTTTATTATAATCAATTTTATAAAGTAAAATGCGACTATTCACTAAAGTTTTATACACCCAGGATCAAATGACAGTCATTGTTAGGTTTTCAATGTTCTGAAGAAGAATGTGATGCATATATTATCTCATTAAAAGATTTGTTTGTTCATCGGTGAGTAACAATACGAGTATTCATTTGCTGATGATAATAATAATAATAATAATAATAATAAAAAGTATTCACAAAAATAAAAAATGACACAATTCAGTATAAAGAGTGAGAAGAAAATAATTAAAAACCACTACTTTTATGGTTCATATTTTATGAATCTTAAATTTATGAAGATGGCGAATCTTCATTTTGAAGTTTTTAACTATGAAGCCTTCAATTTTCTCACCACCCCCCCCCAAAAAAAAAAAAAAAAAAAAACTATGTAGCTTTCAAATGCAAAACCGTTATAATAAATTGGGCTTATATTCTTAGTTGAAATAAAAAAAAGGGCTCAAATATTGGCCTTTCATGGCCCAGAGTATCAGCTTAAGAAATAAATCACAAGAATATATTTCTAAAACAATATATCTCAATCTAAAGAAGAAATTTATCTCAATTTGCAAAACTAGATCAATCTTAGATACCCAGGAAGTCGTGTCTATCCTTCTTAGATTTGTACCTTTCAAGCCTTCATTTGTTGAAACCGACTCCACAGGCCTTGTCCTCGGCATCCCACAAGAAAAGCCAAGAAATCCAACCTCCTACATCTGCTTCACGCACTCTCACGTGCTTTCCACCGGTTACGGCGCCGACTCCATGCGCCTCCTAGATCTGCTTCTCTCTTTGTTGGTGTGTGTATTTGTATTTGTTTCTTCTTTTTTTTTTTTTTTCTTTCTTTCCATATAAACACATAACGAAAATAAATAAATCTCATATCTCTCTCTCTCCCCGTGCTTTTTTGTTTTTGGTGTAAAACCAGTAGATCTAGTTTCGTTTATTTCTGTTCTTTCCTATTCGGCTACTGAGAAAATGAGGGAAAATTATGAACATTTTCAATGAAGTGAATATTGTATTATGTTTGTGTCTATGTCTTGATTTGGATTTGAGTTTTGATTTTGGATTTTTTAAGTTTGTGTTCTTGTGTTTGTGATCTTGTATTCTTGTGTCTATGTTTGAATCCGGGTTATTGTTATTGTTTGTTTTAAACAAAGATGAACCTAGATTTAAATTCTAACATTTTTTTTTATTGTTTTTTTTTTTTTTTTAGTTAAAATTGATAGGCTAATTTTTTAAGTTAGATACTAACGTGGATGATGACATGAAAATTTTTATTATTATTTGAATGACCACAGTTACTCTGTGGGTTAACGGTGCACTTTATCTGTCAAATAGTCTATGTGCCTGTTTGTTTCAGTTTTTTCAATCCAAAGAGTACTTTTTGAAACTATAAATGTAATATATGGCTATGATGGAAGCTAAGAAGCAACTTTTTCTGTAGCTCATGCGAAGAGAATGCGCGATTTCTTAATGAAGCCCGTGCGCATTGAGAAATCTTACCATTGGGTTATTGGTTTAGTTATCAAATTACCTTTCACTTTTACTTAAAACTCTAAGTGTTAGAGAGGAGTTTTTCAATGAAATGACAAATACAGAAAATAATAGCTGAATCTTTCCCATTTGAAATAAACTTCTTTAGAGATGGGTGAGCCTTACCTTTTTTTTCTATAGAGTTTTCCTGTGATCCTTGCCGGAAAATGATGGTGGAGTGGTGCTATGGCAATGGAGGGAGATGAGAGAGTGATATCTTATGAAAAAAAAAAGAAAAAGAAAGAAAGAAGCGAATGAGTGGCCTACCAAGAGAGTGAGGATTCTTGTGAGATGTGTGGTTGAGGGGAGTGGGGTAGGTGGGGTCACCTCCTTAAAATATCTTTCTTCTTTTTTTTTTTTTTTTTTTTTTTTTTAACTCTTGAATTGAGCTGGGGCGTTGCAAAAGGTGTAGGGTTGGCTCTTGGCTGAGGAAAAAGAAAAAAGAAAAAGAAAAGGGAAATGGGTTAGGTGTGGGGTAAGGTGCCAATAAATATATTAAAAGATTAAAATATATTTGACTAATGCTAGTTCATAATATTGTGAAAATATTGTAGGCATAATATTTTTTTAAAAGAGAAATGTTAAAGTCAAATATTTTTTTACAAAATCTTTTATTAAGAGAGTCATTTATTATTAATATGAAGTAATTATATATATATATATATATACACACACATTTTGCTTTTTATTTTTTTGGTAATTTACAACTTAAACTACCACTTTTATAAGCGTTAGTCAAACACTCAACTTTTTCAAAAAACATTTTTTAATAGTTTTTACCAAATACTCAACTTTTTAAAAAGACCCAATTTCATATCGCACTTTCTGAAAACTCCATTTTTTCAAAAAGCCCAGCTTCAAAAAGCTAAACTAAACTCACTCTATTTCCGCTAGTGGGATAACAGTATGAAGCAAAACAAATATCTCTTCCAATTTTAGGAACTATATGCAGGGAAATAAAAAAGTGGGGACTAGAAAGAAAATATGACCAAACTATAGGGACAAAAAATATATTTACACCATAATTTTAAATAGGTTAGAAGTAATTTTAAATAGTCAATAAATACATTTCATTAAGCTAGAAGTAATTTTAAATTTAAAGAGTACTTAGCACAAAATTAGAAAATGCAAAATCTAATTGTAAGAGCATCCACAATAGTGGAGCTAAAAATTTAGATTTTTAGCTCCACCAAAAGTTATTTTATCTATTTTACCTATACATATGCTGCAGTAGTGGATCTATTTTAGCTTTCAACACAATAAAATAATATAAACATCACAATAAGATAATATATCCTCTACAATAAAATAATAAATCCCATTACTCAAAAAACACCCACAACACTAACCACAACCACCTCTACCATCAACCACACCCACAACCACCACCACCACTACCACTACTGGCCACAACCACCACTCTATTTTGGCAACCACAACACAACATAAAAAAAAAAAAAAAAACAAAAACAAAAACAAAAACAAAAACAAAACCACAACCCCATCACCACCAGTCACCACAAACCACCAGCCATGACAACCACAACCCACTGCCACTGCCACTGCCACAACCACAACCATAAACCACAAAACTCATAGCCAAAATCCACAAAACCCACTGCCAAAGCCAAAATCATCCACCACCACCACAGCCAAAATCCATAAACCCAGTATCAAAATCATCCACCACTACTACCATAGCCAAAATCAACCACCACCACCACCACCAAACCATATATATATATATATATATATATATATATAAACCTCAATCACAGCAAAGAGAATAGAGAGATGTGCGGCAGTGGTGGATCGTAGGCTTGGGAGGCATGGGCCGGTGGATCGTGTGTCGGCGGAGGCTTGGGCCGATGATGTTGAGGCCGGCGGAGGCATGGGTCGAAGGCTTGGGGCTTGGGTCGGTGACGGAGTGACTAAGGGTGGTGACGTTGGGCCGGTGACGGAGTGACTATGAGAGAGAGAGAGAGAGAGGCGAGAGTGACTGTGAGAGAGAGAGGCTTTTTATTATTTTAAGTTTTGGCCGAATAAAATAATAATTTTTTTTGCTCTCATGAACAGTGCACATCTATTTATAGATGTGCACTGTAGCAATGAAGCTAAAAAAAATATATTTAGCTTTACTGCTGGAGCATCATTTTAATATTTGTGGAGCTAAAATTTAGCATTATAGCATTATACCTCCACTGTTACAAATGCTCTAAATAGGTCTCAATGACTCAAATTAAAATGTTGGATAAAATTCGAAGCTAGTAAAAGTATAAGATTTAATTTGAAACCACTTCTAAATTGTGTAGTTTTAAAATATAATTTGTGTTAATAAAAAAAGGATATAATTTGTCCCAAAAAGAAAGAAGAGAGTCATGGGATTGTTTACCTCGGTAGTTCAGCCATATATAAGTTTTCCTATTTTATCTTTTGGTCGGCCAGTAAATATTTCTGGACAGAATCAATCTAATCCTCTTGCAGCAGGAACTCAGCTCAGCCGTGCTGACGTATTACTACGAGCTTTTGTATATAATGCGTAGATGCTTTTTTTGAGTTGATACGTGATAGCGTTTAAAAAAATAATAAATAAATAAAGAACCAAAAAATAAAATGCTGACTTTATATTTCTTCTTCCTTTTTTTGAATTTAATACAATCAGGAAATACAACTTAAAATATCTAAGCTAACTTTTTTCTCAAAACAAAAAACCTAACTGATAGCCAACTAAAAAGCATCGGAAAGAACTCCGGGAAGAAACACCATTGCGTAGAGAAACACCACTTTCCAAAAACTCGTACATTTTAGCCAAGCGACATTTTTCTTCTTGCTTTACCCATAAGGCCATCTATCTGACTCTCAATACTTTGGATGTCCCATTTTCAAAGGAGTACCAAATGATTAACGACAGTTAGTAGCATGCAAGTAGCTTAGGGAAGTCGCTCAGCAACCAAAAAAAGGAAAAAAAAAAAAAAAAGTAGCTTATGAAAGTGATGTGGTAGAAGCCTGAAGAAAGCACACATAATACTTTTTTTAATGGATAGAAACTAAATTGTTAATTTCCGGTACTAAACCTCAAATCTACGAGAAGTTCCTTGAGTTCACAAGATGATAAACTGGAATTTACCAGAGAAGGAAATTGACAAAACATCTGTATTTATTGATAATAATCTGATTTGCCTTTGAAGGTCACAAAACATATAAATACTGAGAAAGTAAAACCCTAAGACAATTAGGAAATGTCTAAAACTCTAATTCTCACTAATTACAAGATCAAATGGCAAAATACTGAATTTTACCAAATATGGTAAAATTGAGTTAAATGCAAAATTATAAACTACTGATTTTAAGAGTCATCCCAAAATAAGTGAGACTCTATTCTAACTTTTGAGAAAAAATATTTTAAGGAAACAAAAATGATTAAAAACAGCAAAATCACAGTTGTCAGGGGCTAAACAGAGGAATTCAACAAAATCATGGAGTACCTCGTGGCAAAGTAACGACTATTGCTTAGAAGACCTTTTTCCTTCAACCTGTCAAATTTCATGTGATTCCGACTCCATCGTCCAAATGATTTCTACTAGTGTTTTTTTGCCTTGCACAATTTCAAGCGCACTTGAGACTCAAAGAAGCCAATGTCAGTTTGTTCTACATCGGGAAGTTGACAGAAACCAATGATGTAAATTGCAAATTACATCCCTAAAGTTTAGGGGTGTTTAGATTTTGCACTATAAAATTTCAGAATTTGGATTTTACCATCTAAAGTTTAACGATGTTTGGATTTTACATCTCAAAATTCTAAAACTTTAAGGTGTTAAATTTAAACACCCTCAAACTTTAGGGGTGTAAAATCTAAACTGCCCTAAAATTTAAATAGTAAAATCCAAATTCTGAAACATTATGATATAAAATCCAAACAACCCCAAATTTCAGGGAGTAAAATCCAAATTCTGATACTCTAGGTGTAAAATCCAAACACCTCAAACTTTAAAGGTGTAATTTGCAATTTACCCTTTTATTAATATTCTTTCTTTTTTATTTATTTATTTTTTTACCAGTCTATAAATCCTAATCCAAGCCCCACCTCAAACCCACCAAATGGTCTTACCTCTGGCTTAATAATTAGACTTCGGTTATTTCTTTAAACCTGGGCGAGTATCTTCACCCTCTTAAATTTGCCTAAAGAAAAAAGAAAAACGATTTATTGAGTTATTAACAGTGTAAATACATGTTTATGGTCAGTTTGGATGGTTTTTTTTTTTCTTTTTTTTGGGGGGGGGGAGGGGGAATAGTGAGAGGACTAATTAGATAGAGGGGGTGCTAAACTGACAAATAGTTTGATGTGCAATTCTCTAATATAAATATTTTTAATTTTAGATTTATTACTAATATTGAGTAGCCTTTATTGTAGTTTTTATTCTTCCAATTATTTATTTACTTATTTATTTTCTCTTTATCCCAGTAGGTTATATTCTATCCTTAAAGTTTATGTATTTAGTTATGCTTATGAGATATTTAATTTTCATTATTTTTTATTTTAATGTTTTATATATAACATGTGTTCACATTATTTTTGGAACCATTTGGACTAAATTTATGACATAACATCTTGAATTGATCCGACCCATAAAAGACTATAAATGTTAAAAAGAAACAGTCAACAATTTTAGCTACCCCGATTCTAAACCTGTACCTGATTGGACTATATTCTAACCGGATTTGATTGCCAAAGTGTACTCCGATCCTAACACCATGTAGGTACATTGACAGATTAAAGATGGAAACAAGGACATCCTCAAGTGGAGCTGTAAGTGAAGTTCTTAAAGTAGACAATTATTTGGGTTGGAGTGTCCAAGTGAAAACCTATTTGATTGCTCAAGATCTTTGGGACATTGTTGAAGCAACTGACGAATGTCCTAATCAAGAAGATGATGAAGCTGCTTTCAAGGCTTGGAGCAGGAAGAATGCCATGGCTTTACACGTGATCCTAATTTCATGCCCGCAACGGATATGTCATGTGATTAGTTTGATTGATTCCGCCAAAATTGCTTGGGAAACTTTGAAAGCAATATGCAACATCCCTAAAAGTCGTTATGTTGGTATGTCTCTCTCTCTCTCTCTCTCTCTCTACTGCATGTGCCTACAAATTTTATACCTCAAATAGGCCTAGGTTTAGAAGATATGATAATAAACATACCCCTCCCCCCCAAAAAAAAAAAAAAAAAAAAAAAAAAAACCTTAAAAGAAAGAAATGAAATGGAATACAAAATCATCATACTTTTCCTCCTCCCCTCTGTCTCGTCTGGTTGCCACCACCAATACAAGTTTAATACACCAGCAGTATTAACAGAAGCAAAGCCAATGTTTGAACAGCGGGAATGGCCTTATGTCAGAGGACATGTGATGGGTGCCAAATCCATGATTGAAGCATTCAGAAAAGACCCATTTTGATACTGCTGCAGAAACACCCCCATCCCCCATGGCAATTTTATTTAGATATAAATAAATTATAATCTGTGGTATTGTAATAAGCTTTTATGCTATAATCATAAAGTTAGGCTCTTTTTTTTCCTAAAAATAAAATTAGGCTCTTTTGTGGTCAAATTTCATACTATTTATCTAATAAGTTTTTGGTTAAATTACAAATTAGGCCCTCTAATTTTGTCTCAAATTCAATTCAATTTAGTTTTTAAACTTCACTTTCTTTTAATTAATTCTTTACTTTCAAGTTTATTTAATTCATGTCTTGAAACGTAATTTCCTTCGAGATGGAATTGAAGATCCATGATAGCAGCATAGTGTTATAGTGCCTCTATATATGCATTAAACACTGGGCTCAAGAAATCTAAGGGTTGCAAGATTGTTCCATCAACATAAAAAATCTTATTTTTGGCAGCCACTACCATGAGAAAAGATCTACTTTCAGGTGTTGTAATTGTGTCGTCCATAAAACGTTGAGTGACAAGAATAGTGCTTGGATTATCCTCCATTGTGCTAATAGTAAGAGTTTCAAGCATATTCTCTGGTTGAAGCCTGGTTGGAGAACGTGTTTTAGCAAACGTTGAAGAAGCTACCACTGAATCAGTGGCAGTGCCAAAAACTTTTTCAAGGGTGACCAAGCTAGATACAAGTCAATTTAATAAACATAAAAAATAAATATAGTACACATTAAATACACTATAATTTAATGAGCTATATATGACATAAGAGTAATTAGAGGGAATTAAAAATACATTAGTCAACTATTTAAGTGCATTACATATTTTTAATAAGAATCTAGAGAGGCTAGTATTTAAATTTATGGTAAATTATGTATTTGGTCTCTATTCTTTATATTTTATTTCAATTTGATTCCTAACCTTCTAGTGATTTGATAATTTAGTCTTTGCTGTTATCACTTGGATGAAAATTGCTGATGTGGCAAACGGCCAAAATAAAAAATTAGTTTATTGCCACATCAATGACAACTAATTTTTTATTTTGATTATTAGTCATGTCAGCAATTTCCATCTAAGAGATAACAATATATAGGCTAAATTGACACGATATTAAAAGATTAGGGTCAAATTTGTGATTGGAGATTAAGAATGTGATAATCTTCTCTGATTTCTCATTGAATGAATAACGCAATCTCTGCTTATATATACAAGAAGCAGAGAATACAAAACTGGAAAAATAAGAAAAACTGAAACTCTTACTAATTAATAGCTTATAAGTAACATAACAGAAAGGTCCACCAACTCTAGGTACCAATGACAACATAACACGTGTATTGTCACAATGGTGGGATAAATACATAACTAAGCTACCTGTAGGTTTCTCTATTTAGATGTCTAAGTTGTAGGTCGTATATAACAGAATCATTTGCTACAAATTTCTTCATCAGATTTGAACCAAGTTTCAATAAATTTCACTTTTTACTTCATCCAAAAAAATGTAATTATGTTATGTTTTCCCCACTAGTTAAAATTTCCCCCCATTTGTCCAACTTTATTTTGTTCTCCCAGACTTGCTATCAATTATTGGAATTTTATTTTTATAATGGCTACTACTAGTTATATTCTTGTTCGGATGGCTAGTACTGGTAGAGATTTAGTGACCTTCCCTTCCATCCATTTTGTAATTTTTCTTTCATTTAGATCTTCTAAATTACAGGTTAAATATAATTAGGTGAGGAAAATGCCATGAAGTTGCTCACTGCTATTTTTTTTTTTTTCCTTAGGATTTTAATCTCTTGTTGTTAATTAAATCATAATATATTTTCATTATCAAATGGAAAAATTATTAATTGTCTCATATTCACACTCTATACAGACCAGACATCACTTTGAAAAAGAGTAAATTCTAATTTGGAATTAAAATACAAACTATTTACACTAACCTCTTCTAAATAACCGAAAATAAGCTCTAAAAAACTTAAATTTTGTATTTTACCCTTCACTTAGATTGCCATTCACATTTCTCTAATAGGAACTTTGGAAAAAAAAAATTCCCCAAAGAATTTTAATGAATTTTTAATCATTCAGGGGAGGGCATGCGTAAATAATTTTTATTTTAAAGGAAGTGACTATCGTATTCCAAATTAAGGGAGGTCAGTGTCATAACAAAAGGTCTTAGAAAAAGTCACTGCTTCCCCCTTTCAAAAAAATGTGCATACACGATGTCCACTCTTTGTAAACAATTGTCTGGAATGCAGAGTGTGTACATTGGAAGTATGAGGAGAAACTGAAATGTGAAATCAGGTAAACACGTAAAGCAAGAATGGTTGAAATGTAATATACCTAATACACCCACTATGGTATTTTGGATATCTAAAAGAGTTTAATAGAATCTTCACTGAGTCACAATTTTATATGTGAGAATGATATATTAAATTGTTGTTGGTGTTTCAGTTTCAGAGGAGAACGAAGTAAGTTATGTGTGTTGGAGCAATCGGATGAAAGAAGTTTTAATGTATCATGATCTTTGGAACATTGTTGAAACAACCACTGAACCAACTACACCTAACTGGAGCAAGAAGAATGCTTTGGCTTTATATTTGATCAAGAATCCTGCGGGTTGGACAGATTTTCTTTGATAGAGAAGATTAGTGAGGCTGAAATTGCTTGGGATACCCTTGAACCATACTCAGGTAGCTATATCTCTCTTGAAAATACACATGCTCTAACATTCTAAAATAATATCTTAAAGTTTGCAAATTGATGATAAAATAATAGCTAAAATAATAACACTGGAGTGGTTGCCGTTGTTTCTTCGCTGTATTCGGTGTGGTTGTGGTGGTGGTGGTTTCGGTGAGTCTTTGCCCATTTGGTCATTGATAGGGTTGTAGAAAAATAAACTTTTCGAATTAAATTGAGAAAGAAACTCTCTCTTAATAAGATTCTTGTTATTGAAGAAAAGAAATGGAGAGCATAAAAATAAAATACAAAGCTCCTCTACTATTTATACTACATGGCAGAGCATGTACGCGAGCCCAGAAAAAGAGCAGGAAAAGAAAACATAAATAACAAATCTAACTAATGCAACAGTTGCAAAAGAAACCAATACGATTATGACACGTGTGCTATCTACACAACATGGACGAAATGGGTAATTAACCATAATTTCCCAACTATTCAGTTAGTAGTTTAAGTTTTCAAACTATATTTTTTACTACCATCTCGAGTCTAAGAGGCTCGATTTAGGGTCTATAAATCTAGTTTTTGGGACTCGATTTTCATCGGTTGTTCACGTCTGATGTGGCACTTTTTCTATGTGGCGTCTACCTGGAAATCGAGTCTCTAAGACTCGATTTCTAACCCAAAAATAATAATTATTAATGACCCAAAATGCAGAAACAGCAAAAATGCGGAAAGAAAGAAAAAAAGAAAGAAAGAGAGAAGAAGAAGAGGAAGAAGAAGAAATGGAGATGCAAGCTCGCCGACCCAAGTCACGCCAGACCCTGGTCGCCGCGCCACCCAGGTCGCAGTGCGACCAGGTCGAGCGCGACCCAGGTCACAATGCGAACCAGGTCACAATGCCACGCGCGACCTAAGCCGCACGCGACCCAAATCGCCGTGCGACCTTGGTCGCAGCGCAACCCAGGTCGCTGTGTGACCTCGGTCGCCGCACAACCCCGATCGCCCTTCTCTGATGAACACATATTTTCAGGAATTGCTGTTGCTGTTGTCGTTGTGGTTTTCTTTTGCTATTGTCGTTGTGGTTTTTTTTTTGTTTTCTTTTTAGATGTAAATCGAGTCTTAGCGACTTAATTTCCAGGTAGATGCCATGTGGAAAAAGTGTCACATCAGACGTGAACAACCCATGAAAATTGAGTCCCAAAAACTCGATTTATAGACCCTAAATCGAGTCTCTTAGACTTGAGATGCTAATAAAAAATATAGTTTGAAAACTTAAACTACTAATTATAATGTTTGAATTTTAAGGTTAATTTCCATTTTTCTCCATACAATATTGCTTTGTGAATTTTCGTTTGTTCTTGTTTAATGATACGGCATCGTTTCATTGTCTCTTGTTTAACGTTGTTTAGTGTTGTGCTTTTAACACACACTCACATGAAAGAGCCCCAGATTGTATCACATGTATGAAAACTCTATAAAATTCTTTATGAACTTGTTCATTTGTATTTTTTTTTTTTTTTTAATTTGTTCATTTGTATACCAAACGCATGGGATGGAATTTATATTTTACATGTATTAAGAAAATCATGAAATTTTTGATGGATTATTTTTTGGTCAAAATTATTTGTTTTTATTTGTTGAGAAAGCCAAAGCTATGATTGTTAAGTTTTGATAACTATTTGTTGTGTGTGTAGCCAATAATAGTAAGTTTATGCAAAATAAAAATAGAAAACTAAAAGAAACAATAGCATAGGAAATACAAAGATTTACGTTACTAGTCTTTCGGCTTTAAACTTATGTCTCCAAGGCCGTCATTGCTAGGAAAATAAAAAGATTAAAAAGTGTCACAAAAGTACTTTTACAAGACCCAAGTTTCATTCGCATCCAAATAGCTCTCTTTCTCTCCCTTACCATAAGTAGCACACAACATGAATTCCTAATTCTCTAAAGTACTTAGTAAATTAAACCCTAGATCAACCTTAAGGCTACTTAAATTAGCAGTAATGGAACGTAGTATAAGTTGAATTATTATCACTTTGTTAACACTACTTGTCACGTAGAGAAAACATATTGGTTATATCTATATAGTACATGTATCAATCCCAATAATCTAGAGATAATCTAGGGTAACACATACAAATAGGTCCTAGTACGATAAATCTAAACTAAGATAATTGATTTGGGTATTGAATTAGATTGGGTTTGATATGTCAGACACCCATCCTCAAACCTAATGCTGATCATTTTAGACAAAATTGGATATGTATAACCATGCTTGACGTGGAATTGAAATTGTGTAAAAGATGTTGACTACAGTAGTGAGTGATGGTCGATGATGGAATATGGTCGCAAAATAGTTGCAATGGTCAGATAATGGCAGTGCCAATGCCAAATTGATGGATCAACAGATGAGAGTGTTGCTAATGGCTGGATAATAACAGTACTAGTAGCTACAATGATGACATTGGTTGTGGACAGCATTTCCAATGATTATTTGGCAATTGATTTCGCGGGTTGCGTATACCTCTAAAAGGCACATGAGGGAGTTGTTTCTAGATTTTGATAGTAGCAATATTGATGTTCTGTAGATGTACTACTAATCTTTTCAAGTATTTTGATTTGTGACTCAAAATTAATAGTGCCCAGAAGATTTGAAAATTATAATTTATAAGGGGCAAAAAAAAAAAAAAAAAAAGTAGAGGCCAAAGAAGACTATAAATACTCTTAACACCATGTTAGAATTGGGGAGAGATATTTAAGCCAAAGTTAGGCCAAAGTTAGTTTACTTGTATCATTGCATAGTATTATTACTAGTACAATTATGATACTTTTGTTTTCATTAATATAGGTTGTGGAATAATGATCCTTGAGTAAGATAATGAATTATGAACCCTAACTTAGGATTGGATATGATATCTAATATTTCTATTCTTTTTTCAAACAAACATCATATTATTTTAGGGAGGAATCTCTTAAGATGACCTTAAAATACTAGCAAGAGATTTCAAACTCAGGATCTCATGGATATCACAAGACTTTATAGAATTATTAAACCAACTCATTAGGGTCAGAATATTAATATCTCACATCAACATTTTATAAAAATATTGTAAAATAGTTTGTGGCTATAATATTATTCTAAGACCTTTTTAGTAAAATTAAGACTATCCCCTAAAATCACTCTCTCTAATGCCATAGCCATTAAAGTGGATAAGTACGCACTACTTTATAGGTTGCTAGAGATTCTATTAAATAAATTGAATTTTGTGTTGTGTTCTTGATTTGCTCTGGGAAAATCTTCTAAAAAAGAAAAAAGATTTACTCAAGATTAATGAAAAAACAAAAGAAGTCATATTTTAGTCAATAGTGTTTTCTTTAAGTGACTTTCTTTATTATCGTCTAATTAAAATGCTTGTTTTATTTTTTCCCGTCTTTTGGGCATTAGTATATTAGGATTCATATACTAGAATATTCTCTTTTTATTTTCCAGAAAATATTTTTTTCATCAGGAAAAATTTAAAAATATATATCAAAATAATTAAACATTACATTAGTTAGTTTTTTTTTGATAAACTACATTAGTTAGTTAGTAGTAAGCAAGTAGCTTAGGGAAGTCAATAAAGCAACAATCATTGACACATAACGAATCTTCCTTTTATCAATGTTGTATATATATGTGCTCCTCACAACAAGTGGATGCATTCACAGATTTAAAAGTGATACATCTTGATGACATGGACAAATAAAACGAATGGAGTCATGAAGTGAAAGAAGAATTATTGGAGCGTAGACAGCTCTGGGACATTGTGGAAGGAACCGGTGAACCTCCCAACCTAGAAAATGATGATGCTGCTTTTGAGGCTTGGTCCAAAAGAATGACGTGGCTCTAAAAGTGATCAGGCGTGAGTGCCATAATGAGTTTCGTTACGCGATTGAGAAGATCATAAGTTCGGCCAAAATAGCTTGGGATACTTTGGCAGCAATATGCGCACTCCCCAAAAGTAAGTTACATAGGTATCTCTACATCTCTCTCTAAAATGCACATGTTCAAACATTTTTAACGTAACACCTTAAATTAACTATAGCTAATGAGCAAAGGAATAACTAAATAGGTAAGATTTAATGTTACACATAAAACAGTATTGATATTTTCGTACATGTATATTCTCATTAGGATTTAATAAGATAATAAGTTTTCTACAAAATTTATGTATCGAATAATTGTATTTGCAATTGCAGTTGCTTTTGAATTTCTTGCGGATGACGGGAACAATTATTTGGATTGGAGTCTTAAAGTGAAAGCCATATTGATGGATCGATAGCTCTGGGACATTGTGAAAGGAACTGATGACCCTCCCAAAGCAGAAAAGAATGACATGGCTTTAGGACTGATCAAGTATTCAAGTTTTTGGTTTCAGGCCGGGTTAGATGACCAGCTTGAGAGTATTACTTCCGCCAAAATTGTTTGGGATGCTTTGGTAGCAATATGCGCACTCCCCAAAAGTAAGTTACATATAGGTATCTCTAGATCTCTCTCTAAAATGCACTTGTTCAAACATTTTTAATTTAGTATAGTTATCCAGTATGAGTCCGGTAAATGTGTATCAAGAATGAAAGTTTAACGTTTTCAGGGGAAAAAAAAGAAAAAAAAGAAAAGGAAAAACGTTAAACACAAACTTTCATTCTTACTGGTGTAACTAAAAGCACTGCTGTTAGTTACACCTGGAAGTTAGTACACACCACGACCAACTAGAGGTCTAAACCAACCAAAACAACTGTTGTTATTGGTTATTACCAACTTATCAAACAATAAAACCTTTATCTAAAAAAAAAAATTCAAACAGAACCTCAACCATATATACACACCAACACCAACCAATTACATTAACTCTCTCTCTCTCTCTCTCTCTCTCTCTCGTTTATTATAACATCAAATCTGACTTTGGGTTTGTAATGAAAATTACTTTCTACGTTACCCACTTAACTTTGAATCAATAGTACTTCCTTTAATGACTTAATTAATCCTATTTGCATTTTTTATATTCACTTAACTTATGAGTTATGTGGACTCTAGTTAGCTCAATTAGTAAAGTCTTTAATGGTTGAATAAGAGATTTTGGGTTCAATCTCTGCCTACATTAAAAACCGATTGGTATTTTGATCTGATGATAAAAAATTATTATCATGAATGGACGTTATAGGTTGACACTACTTTAAAAAAAAAAAAAAAAAAAAAAAAAAAAAACTTATGAGTTATAAGTTTGATTTATATATGGTAATATAGAATTGCACGAATATTTTTTTATATATTTAATTTTTTTAATTCCTTGTCCATATTTGATTAAGAATCAAAATACTAAATTAAGATAGAGTAGAATTTCTATCTTGTATAAAAAAAAAAAAAATTGCTATAAGTTATGCAATGCTAAGAGTATTGCAGCTCAACTAATACCTTTAGATGCTTCTAATGAAGACATTCAGAGTTCAATTCCCCCTATCCCCAACTATTCATATAAGTCATGCAATATGTTCACATGTTAAAACCTATTCTAATTCTATTATTAAAAAACAAGATATATATTCGCTCCAAAAAAAAAAAAAAAAAAAAAAGATATATTTCTTTTAATGTATATGCATGCACGTATGCTATACTTATGTGTGTTTTTTAAGTTTTTTAAGTTTGTCGGATTTAGGACAAATGTTTGTACTTGTATATTACGCTCCAAATCCTAGTATTTTTTTTTTCTTTCCAAAAAATAATTTATTCATTAGGAAAAATTAAAAAGTAGCAAATGATTATTAAACATTACATTAGTTAGTAGTCTGCAAGTAACATAGGGAACTCAATAAAACCACTATCATTGATACAGAACGAATCTTCCTTTTATCAATGCTGTATAGATATTCTCACAGATAAAAAGTGGATTGCAGCTATTATTGAACGTCTTGAGTCGATTCCAGCTGTTATTAGGCGTCTTGATGACGTAGACAATTATAGGGATTGGAGTCTTCAAGTGAAAACCTATTTGATGAATCAACAGCTCTTGGACATTGTGGAAAATGATGAAGCCATTTTTGAGGCTTGGTCCGAGAAGAATGCCATGGCTTTAGCAGTGACCTTGTTTTCATGCGGATTCTGCTTACGTTTCGTGATTTGGGGGATTACTTCGGCCAAAGTTACTTGGAATACTTTGGCAAAAATATGTGAATTCCACAAAAGTGATTACATAGGTATTTCTAGATCTCTCTCTAAAAAAATGCACATCTCATAGTCAAACAATTTTAAGGTTGGATATGTAGTCTATATATATATATATATATATATATATATATATATATGTCAAGAAAGAAAGTAAACCTTTTATAAAAAAGAAAGAAAGAAAGAAAACTCAAAGGCGCATCGCTGTTGTTAAAACTTGGCAGCTAGCTCACCCTTGACCAACCAGATCTAAACCAAGCAAAACAACTGTAGTTATTACAAACCAAACAATAAAACCTCAATTATATATATACACACCCTCCAAATTACACTAACTATATTTTCTAGGGTACCTACTTTTTTTTTTCTAGGGTACCTTCTTAATTTTGAATAAGTAGTATTGGTTATAATGACTTAATTAATTTTATTGGAATTTTTTTATAGAAAAAGTTAACGGATCTCTTTGAAGTATTAGTTTAGAAACTTTTTTTAGAAATTTTTTATGGAAAAAAAAGTTATTAATTTAAGAGAAATGATATATCCACAATAATTTTACAAAATTTTCACAACAAATTTTACATGGCAAATTGTTACTAACAGTTACTAGCAGGTAAAAAAAATAATTTCAATAGTAAATTCATATTAGAATTAGTAATAAATTACCACTTAAGATTTGTTGTAAAAGTATTGTGAAAATGTTGTAATCATAGCATTTCTCTTAATTTTTTTTGACAACTTTTTTATATTTTCTATAAAAAATGATATTAAAATTTACTAAAATGATTCCTGAACGAATGTTCTAAAAGCATCCGTTAACCAGACTTTTTTTTTTTTAATTAATTCACTTATCAAGTTTGATGAATGGACGTATAGAATTGTATAAATATTTTATCTTCATTTAAATTTTTAATTGCTTGTCCATATTTGATTGAGAACTAAAATATTAAATTAATTATAGTTAATGATCAAAGGAATAACTGAATTGGTCAGATTTAATGTTACAATAAAATAGTATTGATATTTTTTACATTTATATGCTCATTAGGATTTAATAAAATAATAAGTTCTCTCCAACATTATGTATCAAACAAAATTGTTTGCAATATATTTATAAGTTATGTAATACAAAATTTTGCAGTTTAACTAGTATTTTTTAGTGTTTTTAATGAAAACATTCAGGATTCAATTCTCTTCATCCCAACTAATAATATAAGTAATCCAATATGTTTACAAGTTATGACCTATTCTAATATTAAAAATTAAGAGATATTTTTTCTAATATTTGCACATGCGCTTATGCATGTTTGTATATTTATGTGGGTGTTTTAAGGGTTTATTTTTTATTTTTAAGTATCTTGCAAAAGATAGATAGCAAAAGTTTCGTATGTACATAATATATCTAATTGCTTCTACCAAAAAAAGAATATATAGATATAATTGCTGTTCTTTTACTTTTAGTTCCTGAGGAATATGATTACGTGGCTTGGAGCGTCCGGATGGAAGATTATTTGAAGTAGCAAAGACTCTGGAACATTGTTGAAGCAGCCACCGAACCCGAAGATGATTGGAGCAAGAAGAATGCCAAAGCTTTATATTTGATCTGGGAATCGTCGGATGCATTTTTTAGCTTTAAGAAAAGTACAAGAACTGCGCTTGGAATACCTTGGCAGAATTTGGCAAATCAAGAGGTAGCTATCTCTCTTTTAATTTCTTCTTGTACAAAATAGTAGCTATCTCTCTTCCGTCTCTAGAAAATGAACGTGATCAAACATTCTAAAATAAGCTTAATCCGCAGGACAACGACAAACTTATATATAGACTGCAAATTTATGAAGATAAAGATATAACTCACAATGTTTAAAATTTTAATTTATTAATAAAATCATTTTTATCTGATTTTGGCAAAATTATGTGTGCATTGTTTTAAACTATAAAAACTTAAATTTAAACAATTAATGTTTGATCACCACAAAATCTTGCAATGATAGAGAATATAGGAAGATAGTATAATCTAACAACAGATTCATCTAAATTCGCATTCAATTGAAAAATAATGAGTGATGTAACATTCTTTAAAGTTACACCATCTAAATTCTATAATCAATGACATGACTTTTTTTTTTTTTGATAGGAACATAACTATTGATCTTTGATGAATAAAAATCCTCTGTACTTTTTTTTGTGTATATATCATTCTATGTTCCACCAATTATAACTTGTTACATGTATAATTTTTTTTCCATTTTCAACTCCAGTTATTTTATAAGAAAAATAAAATCAATACATGACAAGTTGTGATTGGTAGAACATAGAGTGGTACACAAAAATTGGTACATAGGATTTGTATTCATCTTTAATCACCATGAAATAAAATGGAAAGATGATAATTATAGTTATGAGTTATTCTAGGTAGATTTTCATTTTTAATGAATATGATAGAATTTGAATCTATGTTATCCATTCTTAATGATCACTCTTTATCATCAAATTAAGATATTAATTAATTAAATTTTTTTTTTTTTTTTTTTAGTGTTGGCATAATTTGAGTCCATGTCGTTTATAATAGTTTGGGAGAAAATATAATACCATTAATAATCCGTACCAATTTGGAACCATGATATTGGGGTGACTCTAGAGATAATATCAAGAAGCCTTTCTCACTCTCTTCTTAATAAAGTGTAATTTTCTCACTCTAGGGATAAAGTGTAATTTTCTCTTCACAAAATGATAGCTATGTCACTATATTTTCATGTCAAGAGTTTTGTAACTTGATTGACATCTCCTAATATTTCTAATAAAGATATCCAAAGTTCACCGCCCCCTCTTCCAACCCTTAGAGCATTAGCATTGAAGAATGCTAATGCCATATCTAAGGCCTTTTTGACATTTCATAACTAAAAAACATTTGCATCAAAAAATTGTATACCTCACTATTGCAAAACTTTTTGCAATAGTGCTACAGTACAATTCTAAACTTAGAATTGTACTATAGCATTATGCTAAAAAAAAAAATATATATATATATATATATATTATTTCACCCTTTAGCTGAAAAAAAAAAGTGATGATGTGAAAGAAATAATAAAGAAAGATTAAAAAATAATATTTTAATGAAAAAGTAAAATAATAGAGTTTTTGGATGTAGGGTGTATTGTAAAATGGTATGGTATAATTGATAAAATAGTTTTTTGGGATGGTAAAATAGGATAGAGTAGCATTCTTCAATACTGATGCTCTTACTATAAAAATCTTCAAAAGGTATATAAATAAATAATATCTTCACTTACTTATACTTTGCACTATATGTGTTTTGGGTGGAGTTTAGTGTATAACCCTTGTGCAAATAAGATTATTCTTTTAGTGTATCTTTTCTGTTTTTTATAATTTGATAGTTTAAACTGTGGATATCTTTATTGAAAATTATTGAAAATTCCAAGAGGTATAAGTTGAAATATAGATCAAAAATTTTGTAATTACTATTAGATACTCTAAATCTTTTAATTTTTAAAGTATTGAAAAACTTGGCAGGGGTAAGGAGTGAACTCCGTAAGTATCTATCATTTAGGCAGTTTCTCCGTAATGGTAATTTGTCCGCTGTTAATCGGTTCATTGACTCCTGTCCGGAGGCACAGAGTGAAATAATCGCAAATACAGGAAGTACGGCTTTACACATTGCTATCCTTGCTGGACATCAGAGTATTGTGAAGGAGTTGGTGAACATGTTGCCGACAGACAAATTATTAGAAATAAAAGATAAAGATGGTAATACGTTTCTTGGTTTTTGTGCTCTTGTTGGAACCACCGAGATGGCGAAATGCATATATAGTTGATAGGTGTCCGAACTTACTTGGCATTGCGAATGGACCACATGCACTCATTCCAGTCGTGATGGCCCTTACGCATAACTCCAATTCAATAGCTATGGCTCAATATCTCCTTTCTAAAACTGATCTGAAAATTCAAAGTCCAGGAAAAGACCGCAATGGTGCTACGTTTGTTAATCGATGCATTTATTCCAAAGCTTTTGGTAAGAACTTTTTTTTTTTTTTTTTTAGAAGATGGTAAGAAATTTAATTAGAATTGACTATACACTTGTTATAATTATTATTTGGGTAAAATATAGTTAACACCTTTTAAGTTTGGGACAATACCGTTTTCAAAAAAAAAAAGTTTGGGACAATACCTATCAAGTCCAAAATTTTTCAAAACTAACCAACTTGATTCCTAATCATCCTGAGAGAGGAGAAAAAAGAGTAACGGTTTAGAATCCAAGTGAGTTAAGGAACTTTGTTTTATTCTATTATTATTTTGACAATCACTGGTTATTTCTATGCTTTGAAATATCATTTATGATTCCCTTTCAATTAGTGGCCCGTTTGGTTCCACTTTTAGCCCAAAACGGGCGTTTTCAAAAAAGCCCAGCCACGTTCTGCGTTTGGTAAAGTTGAAAACGCAACTTTTTTATAAAAGTTGCGTTTTCAACTTTTACAAATACTGAAGAGAAAACGCGCTTGGTTTATGGACCATCAGCTGTCCATAAATCAAAACGCGCATAGCGCGTTTTGATTATTACCGTTGCAGCACGTTGAAAGACCGAAATACCCACACTCACATTCGCCCCTCATCTCTGATCTCTGCTCTCCCTTCGCATTTTTGACGCCTCCCATCTCTGATTCTGCCTTGCTCTGCCTTCGTAAGTCTCTCTACTCTCTGTCTTTTTTCTTTTTGTCTTCCTTTTTCTTCTTCCGCTTCGTCTTCCTCTTCTTCTTCTTTCTTTCTTTCTTTCTGGTTCTTCCTCTCCGTAAGTCTTTCTGGTTCTTCCTCTCCGTAAGTCTTTCTTTGGGTTGATTTGTCATGGGTATGGGTTGTTTTGATTTGGACCGAACCGGGGTTGATTCTCATGGGTCTGATTTGGGTTTTTTTGGTTTTGATTTCTCTGTTCTTTGTTTGATTTCTCATGGATCTGGGTTTGATTTCTCTGTTCTTTGGTTGATTTCTCACTTTTGGTGTGTGGGTTTTGATTTCTCAGGTACAAAAACACTAATCTGCTACGAAAAAACAGGTACCAACACTGATCTGTTTTTTTTTTTTTTTTTACCGAGTGTGGGAAAAAAAATTTCGGATCTTGCTATGAATGGGTATTGTTCCTTTACTTGTTTTGTTATTTGTTTTTGCTGATTGGAATATATAATGAAGTGTTAGTTTGATGCTCTCTCTCTCTGTCACAGATCCAAACTCTTATCCTTATCACTTTATTTCTGTCTTACCCTTTTTTCGGGTTTACGAGTTTGTTTTCTATTTTCGGGTTCTAGAAGGTTCTTGATTCATCGAATTGAAATGTATTTAGGCTTTGTTGGTGTCTCTGTTGGTGTCTCTGTATTTAGGCTTTGTTGGTTTTCTCGAGAACCAAACGGGAGAGGTAACGCTTATAAGATTTATTTAGTTTTTTTTGAGTGAAAAATGTGAGAAAATCGGACATTCATGTGAGTTTGAGATCGCCTAACGTCAAGAACCGAATGACTTTTGAAAAACGCATGCTGGGTTTGAATTTATTTACAATTTTACTCTGTTTTGGGGCTGGGTTATGTTGTGTTATGTTATGTATGTCTAGTTTAGTTTTTGTCTACATTTCAATGTTATTTGGGGTGGTTGTGGTCGGTGAACTCACTTTTGAATTTTGGCTTGTTTAGTGGTTTTGCTATCGATTTTGTTGCTTTTTTTTTTTTCTCGTTGTTGTTGGAATGTTTTTAATTGGATCTGAGATTGGCAGTGGCTTAATGATGTTTTCATGTTTTGCTGATATTCCTATTCTTAATACACCACACTAACTTGTGAATACATGGGTTCTAGAAATAACATGTAATTGTTTTATGTTATTTTATTTCTTTCTGGGCTCACCCTTTTGGTGTTTATTACCTAAAGGATTCTTGTTGTTTGTTTTGTTGCATAGCAGAGTTTTTATTCAGATGATCTTTTAACCTTAAATTAAGAACTGGACCTGGAATTCAGCTATGTAATTAATAGTTTAGAAATAAGATCAATTAGTAAGCTAAAAAATTGAGTTTCTCAAAGAACTTATCAACTGTTTTGGAAGGTATCTGTGACAGAGAGAGAGAGCATCAAAAATGGGTTTGCTGATTGCAAACCCAAGCCATATGCATCCATAACAACTCACAAGTGAATGCAGTCAATAAACCAGAGACTTACCTCATATGCTCACATAATGCACGTTACATTTGAACAATACCCATATGTGTTCATTTGTTCACCCTGCACTTAACATTCCTCTATTTGCATGCATCAATTTATGCATAAATCCTACCTCATGATCAGGGCGCTAAAAATTACCGGCAGCATCCCCAAAAAAAAATGCCAGTAATTCAATAGGTATTAGACTGCCCAATATAACCAGCCATATATGTTAATTCTATAAGAATTGTTCTTCCATTAATTGGAGCTTTTGTTTTGTAAAAATGGATTGAATGTAACTAAGTTAAGATGCCTTGATTTCCCATCAGTATCCAATCCAATTGGTCATGCAAAATTGATAGATATGAATAGTTTTGTCCAATCCAACCTCTATCATGTCGCATCAAACACTGCCTGAGAACATTATAAATTGCTAGTTTGTGGTTTTTTCCAAATGAAGTGACATTTCATCTTTTAGTGTATATTTGAGGTTGCACCTGCTAGTTTGTGGTTTTCTTTGTATTGAACCTGCTAGTCCTTGTACCTATTTGTTTTGATCTTAATAAAAAATTTATAGTTTTGCTAATATGCTTCAACCTCATTGGTTAACTTTATAGATGGGTAAAAACACAACTTCCAACCTCGAGGCAAAAAAGGCTAGAGCATTATGGGATAATAATTCAAGCTGGACCACTACTTTTTGTAATCTTTGTGTGGAACAGATTCAACTTGGGAATAGGAATAAAGGTGCTGCCTTTAGTACCCTAGGTTGGACCAATATAGTGACCAAATTTTGTGATCAAACCGGTCAAAATTATGATAGGGAGCAATTAAAAAGTAGGTGGGATGTGTTAAAAGGTGATTGGAGATTGTGGGAAAAATTGAGGATGCATGACACAGGTTTAGGTTGGGATACAGCGAAGGGAACAATTCTTGCTCCTGATGATTGGTGGGACCGAAAGTTGAAGGTGAGTTGAGTATTTTATTAATATGTAGTTAGTTGGAAATAGTTTTTTTATATTGTTGTTATCTGAGTGAAAGCACTTTTACATTTTGTAGGAATTACCCAAAGCTAAAAAATTTCGAGAGAAAGGTCTACAGAATCCAGAACAACTTGATATAATGTTTAGGGATGTTGCAGCAACTGGAGAAGCTGCATGGACCCCTTCTTCAAATACACTCCCTCCAACAATGCCACAAGAGGGTGCTGGTGATTCGGATGGTAGCTCCGAATTTAAAGATAATCAATGTGACATGAGTTTAGACATTGATAGTTTGCAACAAGGACATACTAGTCAATCACGTAGTTCAGGACTTAAGCGAACTAGTGAATCAATACCCTCACAGAAGAAAAAGAAGAAGATAGGAGGAGCTGCAATGTTAGACAATCATATTAGTGAATTAATAACTGTATGTAAGAATAAGTCTGAAGGTACTTCTTAAGAGTCACCAAGTTCAGTTGATAATGTCATGGCGATTGTGAGAGCACTTCCTGGAGTGGATAGTAGGTTTGTGGTTCAAGCTTCCTTAGCATTACTAAAAAAGATACATAGGGATATGTTTCTAACTTTCAAGGAGCCAGAGTTACAGTTGGCGTACCTACAAGAATTGATTTCTTTGAAGCAAAAGAAGTGACCAACCTTATGTGATACTCTATATTAGCTTAGGACTAATATTAGCTTATGACTAATATTAGCTTTATGTTGTATTAACTATGTTGCATCAACTTTAAACAATGTTATGTGATATTTAGTATTAGCTTTGGACTAATATATGTGTAATGTAAACACATTTCGACTAATATTAGCTTTTTGTTGTATTAACTTTAAAGTAAGTTATGTAATATTTAGTATTAGCTTTGGATTAATATATGTTGATTACTTTGTTAATATATGTTGATTACAAAGTTATGTAATACTTTGTTGATTACTATGTTGATTTATATTATTAATGAGCAATGGTTGATTATTTGTTACTTTGTTGTGTAGCCTAAACCAATATGGATGATTATAATGGTACTTATGAGAGTGGCAATTTTATGGAACTATTAATGGATGGGGATTACAGAAATTATTGTGATTATCATGATGCTAGTGATTATAATAATGCTGACAATAATAATGATGGTGATAACAATGATGATGATGATGGTGATAACAATGATGATAACAATGATGATGATGATGATGATGATGATAACAATGATGATGATGATGAGAGTAGTGATAGTGATGATGACAGTGACAGTGATTCTGATGATGATGATAGTAACGACGATTCTGATGAGTTTTACCAGCTTGTGGCAGTTACCTGCGAAGCAGTTGTGACATATTTCAATAAGTACATTAATAAGACTCCTTGTTATGATTCTGAACAAACAAGGTGGGTTTGGGTGAGACGTTGTATGGAAGGTAATGAGAAATTGTGTTACAACATGTTTAGAATGAAAAAGGAGGTGTTTCTTAATTTGTGTCAAGTTTTAGAACGTGACTTTGGACTTCAACATTCAAGGAATATAACATTAGAAGAGTCAGTGGCAATCTGTTTAATGATACTTGGTCATGGAACATGTAACCGAATGGTTCAAGAAATATTTCAACATTCGGGTGAAACCATAAATAGACATTTTGAGAAGATGATCACTCTGTTGGGTGCTCGCTTTGCAGCTGCATATGTAAAGCCTTCGGATCCAACTTTTAGTGAAGTTCCAACCAAAATACAAGACCATCCAATTTATTGGCCACATTTCAAAGTATGTGTACTATTGTATATTTGAATAAGTGTTATTGTCTATAAGATAATACAATGCATGTGGAACTGAAAACTATTAATGTTTTTATTAGGATTGCATCGGTGCGATTGATGGCACACATGTGACAGCGGTTGTACCTACTGAGAAGTCCATTCCATACTTTGGAAGAAAGGGATATCCAACCCAAAATGTGATGGCTGCATGTGATTTTGATATGTTATTCACATTTGTTTTGCCTGGATGGGAAGGTGCAGCACACGACACTCACATTTTTCTTGATACTATTCGTAAACAGAGTAACAACTTTCCGCACCCACCACCAGGTTTGTAATTGGTTAATCAATTGTTCATTATAATTACATATTATATGAGTGTGTTAAAACAATTGAATTTTTTTTTCTAGGGAAATATTATGTAGTTGATTCTGGATACCCAATGATGAAAGGTTATTTGGCACCATACAAAGGGATATCATACCATCTTCAAGACTTTCGAAGGAGAGGTGGAAGCCCTAGAACTAGACATGAAAAATTTAATCATGCTCACTCATCTCTTCGATGTACGATTGAGCGCACTTTTGGTGTGTGGAAGAATAAATGGAGAATTATCAGAAACATGCCATCTTTTCCATTCCATATCCAAATGCTTATTGTATCTGCTACTATGGCTCTTCATAATTTTGTTAGACTAAATGATAGGGATGATAGGGGCTTCATAAATGCCAATCGAGATTCAATTTCTAGAAGAGAAAATAATAGTGAAGCAGATAGCAGTTATGAGCAGAATTTAGGATCTTTAACAGACCCTGCGATGGTGGTTCTTCGTGATTCCATTGCTAATTCCATTTGGGGGGATAATAATTAGTAGTTGTCTTTTTTTTATAATATCCTGTAGTACAATTTAAACTTGGGTTATTGGTATGTATTTTATCAACTTTTTTACATTTTTGTGTTGTACAATTTAAACTTAGATTATTGATATGTATTTTATATGTTTTTACATTTTTATGTAGTACAATTTAAACTTAGATTATTGGTGTATATTTTATCATCTTTTTACATTTTTATTTTGTGCTTCATGTTGATGGAAATTATTTACAATTTAAATAGATGATTTATAATAAGTATGAAATAAATTCACATCCAAAAAAAAAAAAAAAAAAAAAAACAAAAACAAAAAAACAAAAGTTTGAAATATCTCTTTTATATACATTGTCCTTTTTGGTCATTTATCCCTCAAAAAGCCACTTTTAACAGTTTTTACCAAACACTTAGCTTTTTCATTATGCACTTTTTAACAGCTTTTACCAAACACTCAGCTTTTTGAAACTCCACTTTTTCATTATGCACTTTTACAAAACTCCACTTTTTCATTATGCACTTTTTCAAAAAGCTGAACCAAACTCACCCTAGTTCCTTCTGTTTGTGACTCAATAGGTATGGCTTTTAATGCACTGGAAAAATTCCCTACTTTGGTGACTGCTTTAGATATTGAGAACGAGTCCCCTGTGCTAGCACTAGCTAGCATGTCTTTTGCATATACGAGTGGAAATAAGCTCAGATTTTGGACACAATGGATCTATAACTGTGAGTCTCACTCTCTTTTCTCTTCCGCCATTAAATTATGGACAAAATTTGAGGACAAACTATGATGTAGCTAATTGTTACAACTCTCACTAAAAACATTAACTTGGCTATATATTTTGAAAATTTAACTATTGGATTGTATGTTTTTTATGACTTTAACATGCATGTCAAATTTTTTGTCAATTAAATGTTATTTACTATTTGATTCATAAATTTATTTTTTATATTTAATTTTAGGTTACAAAAACTTAAAATTTAAATATTTGACTAATGACATAGTTATTAATCTTTGATATTTTGAAAATTTTGCAACCATGAAGGATATAAGAAAAAAATGTAATCCAATAGTAAATTTATCAAAGTTCATATTTATCTATAATATATAATAAAAGTTAGATCCCTACAACTAGTAAATGCATAAAATGGTGATACATGTCTCTTTGACAATGCATAAATCACTAACACGTATCATCTTTTGTAACTTCCTCCATATATTACGTATAATAAGGTTGTTCATAACATCATATGGCAAACATGACATTTTTTTCTTCTATGTATTACCAGTAAATATATAAATAAACATTAAATGCGTATTATAAATTCAACCGTCTCTAATAAATATTCACTATAATGTCCTTTAAATATCCCATCAAATTTTTTCCTTTTTTTTTTTTTTTAAGTAATCTAAAGGGCATATTTTTGTAAAAAAAGAAGAAAAAAAAAAGATTAAAGTAATGTTTGATTGGAGGTCAAAAAACTATGTAGGTGAAGAAGCTAAACAGTTAATAATGAATAGCTAAGTACAATACCGTTGCATTTGTCAATGCATAAATCATATATATATATATATATATATATATAAGTTGAATCCCCAAAAATGATGGACACACAAAATGGTAACACATGTCCCTTTGTCGTGGCACAAACAAAAAAATTTCTTGATCATTTCTTCTATGTCATGGCACAAACCCAATGGCAATTTGAAACATCCCATGGCATAAGTGGGGATGGCTTGAACTACTAATTTGATCAAAACCTCTGTACTTGCTCGAGATAGTAATTTACCTTTCCACCCTTGCAATTTTCTTCACACCATTTCTTTTATGTAACTAAAACTTGCTTTTTTTCCCCCCTACCCACCAAGGCTAGAAACCCCAAATATTTCTCGTAAAATTTTATTTCTTGAACCCCCAATGCTCTTTTCATCTCTTGCTGAGTTACTTATTGAGTGGACTTGTTGAAAAAGAGGGTCGTCTTCTCTCTATTTATTTTCTTACTGGATGAAACTTCATAATCGGATAGAATTTTAAGAACATTACCACACTCTTCGGAGTTTGCCCCGCAAAAAAGGAGGCTATCATCTACCAAAAAAAAAAAAAAAGGGGTTAGTTTTGGGCCTCTCTTGCAAAGAGAGAAGCCATTAATCTCCTTAGCTCTTGTTGCTTGCATAATCAGCCCATGCAATCCTTCAGTACATAATAAGAAGAGGAAGGGAGATAGAGGATCCCCTTGCCTAATCCCCTTAGAAGGGTAAATCATCCCCTTGGCTCTCTATTGACAAGTATTGAATACAAAATTGTGCGTACACATTCCATGATTAGATCAACCCACCTTGAATAAAACCTCATTCTCCTCATTAGCTTTTCCAAGAAACACTACTCCACATGGTCATATGCTTTGCTCATATCGAGCTTGAGCGCCATAAAATCATGTTTCCCTGAATTATGTCTCTTCATACTATGTAAAGTCTCAAAAGCCACTAAAATATTGTAAAAAATAATGCTATTCTTAGCAAAGGTGTATGGATGCCCCATAATGAGCTCTGGCAAGAATTGTTTTAACCTGTTTGCTAGAACCTTTGAAAAAACCTTATACATTACATTGCATAGGCTAATTGGATGATATTCAGAAACTAAAACAAGGCTTTTAACTTTAGGGATAAGGTTGATAAAAGTATGGTTTATGGGATGAGGTAATTTACCTGAATTCAACCAAGAGAGAATAGATTGTGTTACCTCCTTGTTCATAATTCCCTAGAAATGCTGAAAAAACAATGGTAGCATTCTGTCCGGCCCTAATGCTTTAAGCAGAGCCATTTGTTTAAGAGACTTATGAACTTCCCACGCCATAAACTCACCTATTAAATGGGAATTTACTTCAGTTGAGACCATCTGTGGAACATACCCCAAAGTCTTTAGTAGAAGGACTGGACTAGATGTGGTGAAAAGCTCCCCATAAAAATCAATCAAAGTTTTCCCAATCCCATTTGGTTGGTCTTGCCATCGGCCCCATTTGTCTCTAATCCCCAAGATAGTGTTTTTTCGGTGTTTGTGAGTTGCTTTGCTGTGAAAATGTTTGGAATTGCTATCACCTTTGCTTAGCCACAAAACCCTTGATCGCTGACTCCACATTCTGATTTCTCTGTCCAAAAGCACATTAATTTCAGCCTTTGAGTTCTCCGACTTGTGTATTGATTCCAATCCTTCTTGCTTCGGTCTCAACTCTTTCCAAACTCTTTTTCCTCTCCTCCAGGTCACGTTTAACATTGCCAAAACAATTCTTATTCCACCACTCTAAATCCTTGTTGCACTGGTCTATTTTTATTTTAAACATCATTATCTACTAGTATTTCCCCAGTAGAAGTCCACGCTGCCTCCATTGTTTCTGCACACCTTGCATCGAACAGCCATATCTCTTCCAAGTAAAACACTTTTTTCCTTGGTGAAACTTCCAGTCCAGTTGGATTAATGAGTGGAGCGTGGATTGAAGAAACACAATGCAAATGAGTAACCCGAGAGCCTAGAAATTGAAGAAACCAATTGCTTGTCGCCATGCCTATGTTAACCTCTCCTAAATGGAATGTCCATCTTCAAAGTGCTTGCTCCAAGTGAATTTAGGACCAACGAATCCTAGGTCCATGAAACCACATTCGTCAATAATGTCTCTGAAGCTTTGCATTTGATTATAGCTTCTTAAAGCACCTCCCAATTTTTCTTCTTACTTTGTTATCTCATTAAAACCCCCCAACACAAAGCCAAGGTATATTTGATCTGGAATTCAGACTTCTCAATTTGTTCCAAGCCTCGTGTCTCTTGTGAGTTTTTGGTTCGCCATAGAAACTTGTAAAATGTCACTCTATATCCAAATTCTTATCAATTGTGGTATTTATGAAATACCTCTGCGAATCCTCTACTATAAAATTTACTATGTCTTTCCAGAAAAGCACCAAGTCCCCACCCCTACTTCCTTTTGGCACCTCCCACTTGTGATCAAAATTTATGTTATGAAGAATACGGTCTAGCCTTGTTTCATCTATCCATGTTTTGGCTATAAACACAACAGAAGGATCTTTTGCTCGGATCAAATCCCCAAGCTCTTTTCCTGTACGTTGGTTCTCAAGCTCACGACAGTTCCTGACTAAGAGACTCATTGTGCTTGGCAGGGCTGGTGACCAACCTCTACCAATTTATTTATAACAGTACCATCTTCTTGAGAAACTTGATGCTTCTTATTTGATAATTCAAGAAAACTCTCACCAGAATCGTGTGTTCTTTTGCCCAGACCTGATGAGCACACATTGGTGACAACACCCTCAGGAGGATTACTTGTTACCGTGTCCATGTCCTACTTGGAGTTTTGAAAGTTGAGGTAAAGGTATTTGGAATATCCTTTAGAGACGACTTGGCTTCAGGGAGTCCTAGTGTCACAAGACTATTATCAAAATAAGACTTACGGGACTTTGCAACCTCATCTTTTTTTGGGATTCAGATCTTTTAGATTTTTTAGAGTACTCTACCAAATAAATTTTCTTAAATCTTAACAATTCTTTAATGATTTAATGGTATGAATTTTGTCATGTCATCATTCTACTAACAATAATCTTAATTGTTTTGTTTGCAACATTATTTTATTATTTTAAAAATATTGTTAGTGGAATACTGACATGACAGAATTTAGACCTTTAAATCATAAAAGAGTGATTAGAATTTAAGAAAATCTATGGGTAGAGTACCCTAAGAAATCTAGAAGATCTGAATCATTTTTTTGTGGTGGTCACGTGGGAATCCAATCCACACACAGAATTTTGGTTATCCAATTTCTGAAGATCTTGATCAATCTCCACTATTTCCTCAACAATTAATTCCCCCTGATTTTCTTCTACTGAGTAATTTGAAGGAATAAAATCTAGAGTTGACTCGGCAAGGGAGGCATTTACTTCCTAAAATAAATCCCTTCCGTTATCATCAGTTTTTTTTTTTTTTTTTTTTTTTTTTTTTAAAATTAAAAAAATTACCATCGTTAATGCCTTCCCCGAAATCCTTAGTTTCCATATCCGAACTATCCACTGCCGTAGAAGCCACCTTCTCAACTTTGATCGCCAAAGCATCAACCTCCTTCGAATAATTAACCTGCAAGTGCACCGGATCTCTCTCGTAATATCTAGGTGCGAATATTACACTCTTGCCTGTTGACTGATAGGGCAGAGCACGAAGGTTTGGACCGAATTGTTGTTGCGCCTCTGTAAGAGTACCTTTATTTTGGATCCACAAATCACAGTTCTTATTATCGTGATCAAGGCAACCACACCAGTAACAAATATTCGGTAAGTGCTCGTACTTGAAGCTAATCCAAGCCTTCTCTCCACTCTCCACAGTGATTACTCTTTCTCGACATAATGGTAGAGAAATATCAATTATATATCACTCTAACCTGAATGAAATGTCCTTCATCATCATCCACTGCCCCTATGGATCGACTAACTTCCCCGATTGTTTCACATATGCTCTCAGCAACCTTCCTTGTCATGTATCTTATTGGTATATCATGGACCTGCACCCAAAAGGCAGCCTGTGTGAACGCAAGCTCGCGTATAGGATTATCACTCTCATATCTCTCCAAAACCACCAAATGTTTGTCAAAGCTCCATAGTTGGTTAGAGATAATTTTGTCCTCGTCATTTGAATTGTCGGGAACAAAATGAGCTAATTGGTCTCCAAGATGACGAATCTTAAATCCATTTGATGACCTCCAAATCTGTCTAAAAGTTCTCGCTACCGCCTCTCTGTTTAGAAAACGAGAGGTAAGGAATTTTGCTGCTACCATGAACTCTCTAGACCTCTGTAGCTTCTGTAATGAGAATCCTGAACTTTCCTTCTCAGAATGATTAAGACTGTCCTTAAATTATTCTGCTATTTAGTTTGCACACACCTTGGAAGGATTTAATTTATAACAATAATTGTAGCACTAAACAATATTGCGCGGAGAACAACATTAGGATTTTATGTCATTCAAGAATATAAAAAATATACTAATATTCAAAACTAAATTAACAAATTCAAATTCAAACTAACCTATATTAACTATTAACAAATAATAACAAAAATACAATAAAAAAAATAAATGTTTCTAATACATTTCTATTTATTTATTCATTTTAAAATATGGAGTTTAGAGTTTTTTTTTTATAATTCTAAAAATGATATATAATTTATTTCGCATTAAATTTTGCAGAAATTTTACTTTATTTATATAATAATAAAGAGTCTTCTTAAGAAACCACCTTCTATTTTTTATTTTTTTTTTAAATACTAACTATTTTTAACACACACACGGAGAGAGGGGAGAATATTTTTTTAAAAAAAACTTACAGTGATGTATATTCAAAATGACCTAACTCTTGGATACACAGCACAGACTTTAAACCTCTTTTAACAATATTTATTACTGAAAAGTCATATACTATATAGTTGAATTTTCCATAATCTACTAATTACATAAATGTTATACATTATCTAATTATATGTCTAATATTATATCATCAGAAGTAAACGCTATAAGTTGAAACTCTCTAAAATATATATATATATAGTGTTGACAAATAAAAATTAAAATATAATAGCCAAGCCTAAACAAAAGTTTGTAACTACTGAACCACAAGCCCTCAATTGCTCAACTTTATGTTTTACAACTAGTTTCAAACATGCACAATGCATAGGAAAGTTTGACAATACATATTTGTTTCCTAAGTATTAACATCATATTCTATATATATTAGATTATAAGTATATAAAAATATGAAGTTAATTTTGCTTACTCTGTTACGTATCAAAATTCCAGAAGTCTAAATTTCAATTAAGATCATAATTTCGTTACTAATATTTGAAAAAAAAAATTAAGGAAATAATTTCATTATTTAATCTAACTTATTTTAATTATATATATATATATATATATATATTTGGCATTTTGGACGAAATATTCAATTTCATACAATAAACATTATGTCTTGTAATTTGCAATGCACCAAGTGATTGGCCTTGCCCTTTTGATTATATATATATATATATATATATATATATTTATATTTATATTTTCCTTTAAATGGTAGATGTTCCCTTTACCCTTTATTTTCACCCTTTGTTATAAAAAATAAAAAATAAAATAAAATAAAATAAAATAAAATAAAAACTTTGCTGTTGACAGTTGAATGGGGTTTTTCCTAAACTTTTTTTTCTTCATCAGCTAAAAATTACACCCATCATTAGTTCATTACAACCAACAAATTTGTATCTATATCTGTGATTATTTCCTCATTCTCTCTATCTCTCTTTATTCCTACTATGTTTTCCCAGCTTTTCTCTCTATTTGATCAAGTAGTTTGATAGATACTCTATAGATTTCTAAAGTCCAAAAAGTCTTTTAGTGTTTGCTCCAATTCCAAGAGAGTGAGCATGAGTATGGTTAACAAGCCATACACTTCAAAAATAAAAACTTATATCAGTTACTATTTTATTTTATTTTATTTTTTTGTAACAAAGTTTAGTGACAAAATTTGTTGTAATCTAAGGCTACAAACTTACTCAATATCTTTTTATTCGAGATAAATTTTGAAAAATTCATCATTAAATTATATCTTCTTCTTATATACTCCATACTTGCAAAATTTCTAGAAAATTAAAGATTAATAGCTATGTCATTAAAAAAGTGTTTAAGGATCTGTTTGGGATTTGCTTATTTTGCTAAAACTGAAAATTTTTTGTTGAATGTACTGTAAATAAAGGTAAAATTTAGCTGAAATAGTACAGTGAGATTTATGAATAGTACCAAAAAGTGTAGTGGGATCCATGAATAGTAGCAAAAATAAGCTGAATAGTAAAATAAGCTAACTTTTTAATTTAGAGCCAAACGCACACTAAATTGCAAGATTTTGTAGTATAAAATTATTCATAAAATGTAAGCTAATAGATCATATAATAATAAATATCCGATTAACATAAAATTTGATAAGTGTATTAAGAGTGTAAAGAACATGCAATTCAACAATTAGATTTCCAAAATATATAATAATGTTTATATTATTAAGTAAGATTATAGTTTTAGGCTATAATCAATTTTGTAATTAAACTTTATTCTTTTTTTTTTCCTCCTCTTAGGATCTATTTGGATACCTCTTATTTTGCTGAAAATTAAAAATTTATTACTGAAAACATTATAGCAAAATAATTTTTAAAAGGCAAAACACTGTTGCTTTATTTTTCACAAGTTGCCTGGTCCATGAACAGTGCCGTGAGATTAGCAAAAAAAAAAAAAAAAAAGGCAAAATGCACAAACATTTGTTGGCAAACAGACGCTTAGTGTGTGTTTAGAAAAAATTAAAAAGTCAACTTATTTTTGCTACCATTCATAAGTTCCACTGCACTTTTTGGTATTATTCATGAGTCTCACTAAATTATTTCAACTAAATTTTATTTTTATGTACGGTATTTTCAGCAAAAAGTTTTCAGTTTTAGTAAAATAAGCAAATCCCAAACAGACATTTAGTTTCACACTTAATCCCAATCCTACTCTTAGGTTTTTTATTATTCTTTTTTATCATATATTTTTTCTTTAATTAATATTACATATAAATATAATAAGTTATCATGAATTTGACAAAAAAAAAAGTATGATTAGTTATTTAATTATATTTGTTTATGTATTCAATGGTTATTGCCTTACCAATCTTTAGACTATTGTACAATATAGTTATATTGTATATTAAATTATATTTACAATATTATTTTAGATTATTATATATATCATGTAAGTTGTATATATAGAAAAAAAAAATTAATCATTTTTAATTTTTACTCGCTTCTCAAGGCAAATTCTGAAACCACCGCTGAATATTAGTAAGGACAGTGTCATAATTTCACTGTGTGAAAGCGCAAAATGGACAATTTATTGCATTAGGATCATGTGACTTGCACTGCAGTGGTAACTGGTAATTACTTTGCAAGTTTTAATAGATTGGAGTGCAAAGTAGTGCAATGACCCGATAATTTTTAGAATGGATCTGTACAATTAATATATATATATATATATATAAAAAAAATGCAAAACCCAGAATTATTCAAAATTTGTTCAATGTTAATTGTTTTCAACTAACATAAAACAGCTGAGCGCTTCTTATATTATATTTCTGAATTTTTTTAAAAAAATTAATTAGAAATAATAATAATGCCGACAACGAAAAAAAGAATGCCGACAACATTGAAAATTGAAATTGTCATAAAAAATTAAAAATCTTTGACTTTCCTACTATTATATTCTATGTACTTTTGCCTTAAGATTCATTGGTCAATTTTGCTTCAAGGTATACCCTCTATCCCTCTCTCAACTTTGGGCTATAAGATATATGCCTTTCTCTTTCTTCATCTCTGATGCAAATGATCTGGTGCCAAACGGTTTGATCTAGTTTGATGGGTTTGGGATGTGGTAAGGGGTGGTGATGGGTTAGCGATGGCAATTTGGGGTGTGGGTGGTGGGTGGTGGCAACAGGTTGAATTCATGAACAATAATAAAAAACTTTCACTAAGAATAATTATGAAGAAAAAAAATTACACGAAATAAAAAAAATTAATAACTGAAATACCAAAAAAAAAATACAAACACCTTTGTTAAAAAAAAAAATACAAAGGGGAGAAGAGGTACGAGACTAGCAGCGGAGGAGGAGATGAGAGGGTATGGCGGCAGCGGTGGCTAGCTGAGGAGCTTGGGGCGGCGGCGGAGATGCAAGGGTGAGGGAGAGAGAGAGAGGTGCGGCCAGGTGAAGGGGAGGGAGAGAAAGGGAACCGAGGCTGAGGGAGAGGAGTTGGGGCGCTACAGTGGCGAGGTGAGGGAGGTGGTGGTGCGGCGGAGAAGAGAGCTGAGAGAAGAAGAGAGAGCCGAAGACGAGAGTGAGGAAGAGAGAGACAGAGGCGGCTCAGACTCTGAAAAAAATATAAAACCCTAACTTTTGTCTTTTATTTTTGTCTGTTGATCTTTTTTTGCCATTCGTTTATGTCCGTTGATCTTCTTCTTTTTTTTTTTTGGTGGTGATCCTTCTTTTGATTTCTTTTTACTTTTTTTTTTTTTTTCTTTACTGGGCGTGACATACATTTTTTTTTTTTTCGATTTAAGTTTTAGCTGGATTTTTCTATCGTTTAAAGTAAAAAAAAGCTTTAACTGGATTTTTTTTTTCTTTTTTCTTTTTTCTTTTGTATAGGTTCTGCCACCGGGCATGATTTTTCGTTTTCTTCCTTTATTTGTTTTTGTTTGTTTGTTTGTTTTTTTTTTTTTTTTTTTTGGGTTTAACTAAACTTTTATTTTTTTTTTTAATTTTGGTGTAAATACATTTTTGGTTCCTATATTTTGGATAATTTCTCGATTTGGTACCTAAATTGATTTTGCTCTTAAGTCAGTCCCTGACTTTTTAAAATTATTTTTAAAATGGTCTCTATGGTTAATCCAGTTACAAAAAAAGCTGAGGTGGCAAACGGCGTGTCCTACTTACTAACATGGCATTGACGTGGATATTAAAATATTATTAAAAAAATTATTTAACATTTTTGAAATGCCACGTCAGATTTAAATTAATAAAAAATTAAAACAAAAGTCCAAGTCAGAAATTTTTAAATAAATAAACATTAATTTAATTAAATTAAGAAAAAAAAGCTTTTTCAGTTTAAAAAATTGAGTTTAAAAAATGGGTTTGCTTTTCATTATTTTTCGGAAGAACATTGTTCTTCTTCTTCCCCAGGACATGAACTTCATGCTTCATGTTCTTCCCCAAATCAAACCCAATAAATCCAAGAAATCAAACCCATAAACATCTAGTAAATCAAACCTAATAAATCCAAGAAATCAAACTTATAAACCACCCAATAAATCTAAGAAATCAAACCTATAAACATCTAGTAAATCAAACCCAATAAATCCAAGAAATCAAACCCATAAACCTCTAGTAAATCAAACCCAATAAATCCAAGAAATAAATATAAAAATCCAAAAAAAAAAAAAAAAAAAAAAAAAACCACAAACACGAAACCAAACTCACTGAGACAACTCCATCTCCGAAACACAAACATGGCCACACCAATCTCCACCTCCACAACCAACCACCCACCCCTACAGAAACCCAAAAAATCCCCACCTACAACCAAACCTGTAAACACAAATCCAAGACACACACCAATCTCCACGGCCACACCGATCTCCACGGTCACAGCCCACCCCCACTGAAACCCAGAAAAACCCAGCCTCTCCAACCAAACCCAGCCATCTCCATCTCCAACCAAACCCATAATCCAAGACCACCCCAACCACCGATCTCCACCACAACCACCCCAACCACACCGATCTCCACCTCGACCACCGATATCCACCTCCATTACTGACCACCCCACGGAAAACTAGAAAAACCCAGAGAGAGAGTCAGATTTAGAAAGAGAGAATGTCAGAGATTAAAAGAGAGAGAGGGATTGAAATCTTGAACAAAGAAATATACAAACACAAATACGCACCAAGAGACAGAGAAAGAGAGGATCTGGAAAAAATAAATAAATAAAAAATAAAAAAAATTAAGAGGAAACGAAAAGAAGAAAGATACAGACAAACACAGAGAAAGAGAGGATCTTAAAAAGTTTTTTCTTTTTTTGTTATTGATTTTGAATTTTTTTAAATTTTTTTATTTTTTTATTAATTAGAATGCTGATTTGTCATTAAAACGCTGACATGGATGCTGACGTGGTATTTTTAATAATATTTTAATATCCACATCAGGGCCATGTCAGCAAGTAGGACACGTTGTTTACCACCTCAGCTTTTTTCGTAACTGGGTTGACAGTAGGGACCATTTTAAAAACGATTTTAAAAAGTCAGGGACTGACCTAGGAACAAAATCAGTTTAGTGACCAAATCGAAAAATGACCCAAAATATAAGGACCAAAAGTGCATTTACGCCTAAAAGTGCATTAGGCATGATTTTTCATTTTGGGTGGTTCCCTTTTTTTTGGTTGGCTCAAAATGAATAAAACCCTAACTTAAAGCTTTAGCAACAAAATTGGATTCGTCACTAAAGGCTATCTTCAGCAATGAACAAATTAGTTCGTCACTAAATGTTATCTTCTGCGACAAATCTGGTTTCATCACTAAAAATATTCTTGCAAGCTTATAGTGACGAATTATTTTGTCACTAAAGGTTATCTTCAGCAATGAACCCAATTTCATCACCAAATATATTCCCAGCAACAAAAATTTTTGGCAAAAAAAAATTTTCATCACCAAAGATTATATTTTTAGCAACGAATAGTTTCGTCACCGTAAATCAAAAAGCTTCCTGTCCTTGCTTTTTATTGGCGCCTTACTTTTTAGCGACGAAATTGTATTTTAGTCGCCAACAGTTATTTATTTTTTATAATTGGCGACAAAATTTAAATTTCCTTACTATATGATAGCTTTTAGCAATGAAAAAAAATTTCCTCACTAAATTTTGTTGCTAAAAATACATTTTGTTTTAGTGTGATCTGGTGGTCTGGGTGTGAGTGGTGGATGGTGGCTGCTGATTTGGTGTTATAGGTGTGGGTGGTGGATGGTGTCTGCTAATTTGGTGGCTTGGGTGTGGTTCGTGGATTTTGGCTTGGTGGTTTGTGATTTGGGTTTACTAGTTTGTTAGAGCATTCACATCAAAGCTTTTTAAAATTTTAGCATTTAGCAATTCAAAAATCTATTTTATCTATTTTAACAACTTATTTTACAATACACTCAACATCAAAGGTTCTATATTTACATTCATCTCATTAAAATAATATAAACAAATTATTAAAATAAAATAAAACTTCCCCCAAAAAGTTCATAGCAACCAACTACATTCACCACCACCACCACCGTGGCAACCACAAATCACTAGAAAAAAAATCCAAAACAAAATGACCACCACAAACAAAACAACCACCACCATCATCAACAACCCACCACAATACCAATTAAAATAGACCAACAACATTAGCCACAACAACCACCGTCAGCCACCACCAGACATGTTCATCACCACCACTATGAGAGCCACAACCCACCACAAATAAAAACCCCAAAACAAAATCATCGCCACTGCCATAACAAAAACTACCATCATCAACAACCCACGACAAAACCCATTACAGTAGACCAACACCACCAGCCACAACAACCACCATCACAATCACAAGCCACCTCCAAAAAAAAAAAAAAAAACCCAAACAATCCACCAACACCACTGGAAAAAGAAAAAAGAAAAAGCCTTAAAAAACCCACCATGGCTCAGAGAGAGAGCAAACCCAGCATTACCACCGTGACCTACCACAACACATTGAACCCATGACCCACCACCACAGAACAGCAAATCACGACCCAAAATCATTTACCACCACCACTTTTTTTTTTTTTTTGGAAAGAGCTTAAGCAAGAGGAGAAGAAGAGAGAGCAAAAAGAGAAAAAGAGATAAGAAAGAGACAAATACAAAAAGAATGGAGGATAAGACGACAACAAATAGAGAAATAGCAGTTTACTATAACTTGGGTGCTAAATTTTTTATCTTTAACATCATTGATGTAGTGCATTTTATTGTTTGTGCTGCTAAAAAATAGCTTTTTAGCATTTTGAGAGCTTTGATATGAATGCTCTTATACAGGTTTGATGTTTGGTTTTTGATAAATGTTTGTTTATTTTTTGATAAATGTTTGTTTGGTAGAAATAATATTTAAATTACGTACAAATAGATAATTGGGATGTATAATTTTTTATAAATAATGCAATAGCTAAAAATTTGGGTTAAAATAGCAGAAAACATGAGTTCAGTTATTTGTCTATCTAGAAAAAAAAATACAAACTATAGAAAGAAGAGAGCCTTTTTTTTTTTTAACATGAAGAACATGATAGATAACTTCAACAAAGATCCACAAAACCAAAGTGGATAAAATAATCTCTATTACTCTCTATCATTACTAGCATATATTTGTAAAAAGAAAATATAGGAGTAGAGATTAAGAGAAGCACAACACACCTTATGAGGTGCTAGAATAAGAGAAAGAAGTCATGCAAAAATGGAGTGCCCGTATGTGAAAGGACCTATTCCCTTGCTTCTCTCTCTCTCTCTCTCTCTCTCTCTCTATATATATATATATATATATATATACAAGTCAAACACAAGAAACTTATATATATATATATATATGTGGGTGAGAGAGTATCAGAGTGTATTGGTTTTAATGGGCCAAACCAATACTGTAACAAGTAGAGGATAGGAACATTTCCATTGTGAAAATAGCGAGCCAATCCCATTAAAAATTATCTATAATTAAAAAACATACATGATAATAAAATCTATACTATTAATAATAAGATGCACTAAAAGGAGTCAATATTAACAGTATATGTTGATCACATTCCACTCTTGGTTCTAATAAATGCTCACTAAAATACACTCCAAATAATCCATATTTTATTATATATATAAAACACGAACTCTACTAGCCCACAACATAAAACATGTCAGCTAACATTGCCCTATTTTTCAACTCCTAGTAATTGGTATATCAGCATCATCATTTTTTTTTTTTGGGAGAAAAATGGCTAAAAACACATTCATGGCATTACCTTAAAAAGTGATGTAGTGATGACGAATATTTTTCTTGTTAGCTTCAACTACATGCACTCATCCAACACATGTGAGAGTCAAGTAAAACTACAAGGTCAACCTGTTAGGCAAGGTTAACCCTTCCCAACTAGTTGATCCACTCGTCTAGTCCACTTCAATTGAAACCAACAATTGAGCAATAAAACTAAGTATGTTTAAGTAGTTCGACTTCAACACTCGTTCGTCATATCTAAAGAAGGACGAGTAAGGACACCTATTTGAAATTAATCATCCTACTCTACTTATGTGTGAAAACCACTACACAAGACCCTCCTTTATTTTTACAACCACCAAGTATGGGAATACTAAACCAATAATTTCAGTGCCATTAATTCATGATCTTCACTACACTGATGCCTTCAATCCAGTGAAAGTGGTTACTCTAGACTCTTATATAAACACCAAGATACCATAGTTCCAAGGTACATGAAAATATAATTCTCAAACTCTTAACTTCTTTGAGTTCATTAAGATCACTATGAGTTTTTGACTTAACTTTCGAAAGATCTTTGGCCGGCACCATACCTGTACGCTCTGAAAGTATCTTTACTCTTCAGGTTTTCTGACAACTGCGAGTTTAGACTATTGACATACTAACGATTTCTTGCATCATCAATTGATGCCATTTGTGGGAAGCAACGAGTGATTTGCCGTCATCTGGCTCCTAAGACAAAACATCGTATAGTCCAAACTTGATTGATAGCATCAATCAACCTTGAATCCAGAAATCCTCCTATTGCCATAAAAGACAACTACAAACACTCTCTATCTAAGTTGAATGACTTGCCCAATAAAACCAAACCCTTCAACAACAAACCAGATCCTTGAGCAATAAGTTAACCTATTGCAGGAGCTACGACCTGAAGCAAGCAACCATCATGAACATGACAATCATCACCCTTCAGCAGGTTACCATCATAAAGGAGAAGATGTGGTCGAGAGCAATGCTCCTAGTAGGCAAACTAGAAGCGAAGATGAGCAACCTTATGAGCCCGAAGTTGTTAACGCATGATGGGAAGCAAAGATGAGGGCAATGAAGAACAAGATGGATCTTATGATGAATGCAATGAAGGGATGAATGACTACACTTAACAACCTAGTCCATCACAATGATTCTCCTTTCACCTTGTAGGTCATATCTTGCCCTTTGTTGCCTAAGTTTCTAATGCCATGGAAATCTATGACAGTACAAATGACCCTATTAATCATCTTGAGTCTTTCAAAACCTTTATGCATCTCCAAGGCATACCAAACGAGATAATGCGGTGAGCCTTCCCCACCACTTGCAAAGGACTAGCTCGATTGTGATTTAGTAAGGTTAAACCAAGCTTCATATCAACCATCAAGGAGTTGAGCAATGACTTTGTCACCTATTTCATTGGAGGACAAAGACACAAATGCTCAACACATGTTAATGCAGATTAAGCAACGAGAAGATGAGAGCCTAAAGTCGTATGTAGCCCAATTTAACATGGAAGCCCCCTTGATAGATGAGGTAGGCGAGACGGTCCTTGTAACGTTCTTCTCTAGTGGGCTTAAAGAAGGAAAATTCATTAGAGTTTGAAGTTCTTGATCTCTTGCATTCCTTTGTTATTTGATACTTCCAAAGCACATAGTTAGAGCTATCAAGCTTGATATAAATAAGATTTGAAATGTGGGATAGAAATAAATTTGGTGTTTGTTGAAAGCTCAAAAATGTGTTAAAACATAAGAGCTATTTAGACTCCCAAATTTAAAAATTACGGCTCGATTGATTTTACTCTAACTTATACAAAGTGCGGAAAAGAGTAAATGTGAGCGGATAAACAAAAAAACTACTCTAACCCATAATCATTGTAACACAGCAGTAAAATGAAAGGTAAAAGAGTGGGGAAGAAGAATGCAAACATAAGATAACACGCTGATATGTTATCGAAGAGGAAACTGAAGTACTCGGCGTAAAACCTATTTGCCGCCCTCCAAGTGGTAATCGATCCACTAGACAATTAGTTGGGATACATGGGTTAGCAAGAGACTCTCTAAGCCTAATCTACCCGATGCACCTAAACCTTTCAAGCTCCTACTCCAACAAAGCTTTTCAGAACCGTGTCTTGTCTAGCTTTCTGGATCCCGCAATACACCCGATTGCATCCGCCAAAACCTGGCTTCTTCCAATACTTCCTAGCAGCACCAAAACCTCACTAAACACTCTAAAAGGGTGTGGTAAGTGTTTGGGCTTTTAACCTCTCAATGGTATGGAAATGGAGAGGTAGGAGTTGAGGAAAATTCACAAGCAATTGTGTAGAGAATTATGGGTATAACAATCTCTAACTCTCAAGGTTTGTGGCTAGGGTTTTCTCTCAGAAGCACTCCTCAACATCTGTGGGTAGTAAGGGTATATATAGTGCAGTTAAAGAAAGTGTGTATCAGAAATGACAGTCTGGTAAAACAGAATGTTTCGCGGGAAAGCCTTACCCGCGAGATACTCACGAAAACCAGTTGTCTCCATCTTGTCCTGATTCTTCGCATTCCAATCATATGCATGGCACATGCATCACTTCGCGGGATGCTTACTCGTGAGCTACTTGCGAAAACACTTCAGTCTTCAATTTGCCTTGAGTCTTCACACACTCTCTCTCTCTCTCACACAACCCTTACAAATAAAAACCCGCATGAAATACAGGGTACACAAGATTGAATATAATTACAATCAAATTTGGCACATGCAATAAAAATTTTAGCATTTTCAACATTAATCAATTTTTTTTTTTTTTTTTTGCATCCTTAAAAGGAAAAAAAAATTACAAAAATTGTTAGGGTTATATTTTATGAATTGGCATATCATATGACGAAACGCACTTTAGTTGTAATTATGTAATTCTAAGTGGTTTTAAGAATAATATGAAGTACTTTGAAGAAGTATAACAAGTGATATTATTGAAGATATGAAGATTACTCAAGAAATAGTACAGGCTGAAATAGGTTGTCTTGATACCTAGCTCGACACCTCCAATCTATCAAGCTTTAATGAATTGCGATACATACCTCGACACCTCTCAATCTATCGATGTATGCAAATTCTGAATTTGCAGATCTGTTTTTTTGGCCTGTGATGACAAGGCTTTTCTAGGGTTTTATGTTCTAGGTCTTCAGAGGATATAAAAGCATTTTTTTTTTTAATAGTTGTCATCATAGACACAAAGACTACTATTGACATACATGCTTTTGTGAAGCTGCTGTGACATCTTGTGCATCTTTGGGTTATGTTCCAAGCTTCTTTCAGATCTCTAAGCATGAATTAAAAACTTTGCATCAAACAACAACAATCAAGTTGTTAGTTAGTTATGGATTGAGATTCGTGCAAATGAGAAGTTTTTACAAGATCAAGTCTAATTGGAGATTAGCATAAGGGTTCAACTGGAAATTGATATTTTGGGATAGGCTAGATAGTAGTAAAATTCCTTATACTTATAACCACTTATTCTTAATTAGTGGATTCTTCAAGAGTGATGACCTGAAATTCACCCGGTGAGGTTTTTGCCTGCAAAGGTTTCCCATTCATCAACAAATCATTGTGTAAATTTATTTTCCACTGCACTCTAGTTTAGATTGATGATTTGTTTGTACTTCCACGATATTACATGTAATTTGGATAATTAATCAACTTAGATAATTGAATTAATTAACCAGGATTAATTTATTTTTAACCCAACAAAATTGAACAACTCACATTTTTTTTAAATAAAAAGTACTTATTCACCCTGGCATTTGGGGGCAACCTATTCGCCTAAGTTGCCCAGGTCTAAGGTCGACTAGTGAATAGTTGAAGAAATGGAAACAATTTCTAGTTCTTTCAAGGCAATGGAGATTTGATTATCTACTCTGCATGGATTTTACAGTTCTATGTATACTGTTAAGCACGTCGATAGCTTCCTCTAGGATCTAACAAACTTCTAATTACTCGAATAAATACATTACAAATCTACATCAGCATAACTAATCTTGGTAGCAAATGCGTAACCTACTAACAGCAACACTAACTAACTGTTCTCTATTCTTTTTAAGTAAGCGTATTTGATTTTGTTTTTTCTTTTTTCACTTTGCAGCTCAAGGATCTATTTGGAATCTCCTTAAATTCATGGGTATGATACATTTAATCAATTTATTTCATATCTTACTCATTGATCATTGTGGTCAACTTCTTTTTTCTTCTTTTTTTTCTCTCTCATTTAGTTGACTAAACATTGTTTTGATTATTGACTTAGAAATCGATCAAATATATAAATTGAAGCATCTTCACCACCAATCCAAAAGTCTTTTACGTCACATGTGCAAAGTGTTAGCAGGTTTGAATTTTCAACAACTAGAAAATGGTAAGGTTATTGAAGCCATCATCATAGCTATCAAGCAAGGGAGAGTTGAGTTTGTTACTGAAATACTGATAGCATTTCTTGAACTTGCATGGTTTCCTGAAAAATCCACGGGACGAAACATATTTATGCTTGCCGTTCTTTATCGTCAGCATGAAGTATTTCAATTTCTATGCAAATCTCCTGCAAAGTACTCAATATTGGTTGAAGTAGATTTTGATTCAAATAGCATATTACATATTGCAGCGATATTAGAGCCTTCCGCTAGGCCTAATAAAGCTCCAGGCGCAACTTTGCTTATGCAAAGAGAAGTACAATGGTTTAAGGTAATATCATCTATATATATATATATATATATATATAATTTCAATGATGAGTTGTTTTCAATTCTTTCTTGGTTTTATGATTAATATCTGTCACTTTATATATATCTGACACTCTTCGAAAACTCTATTCTAAACTGGTTAACTAAAGAACCATTTAAAGGTGGGAAAGTGTGAGTGAATGTGACTAATTAAAGATCCACATAATTGTCAGAATGTGAGAGAGATCTACTGTGAGAAGTACGACTTCAATATCCTACAAATACAATAAAGAAAATGAACAGAAATGAGATATTTAAAAAGGAAAAAAAAATCATAAAATGACAAATACGAAATGGAAGAGTAAAAGGTTGGGTGACTTCATATTCGAATTCGTATAAAAAAAGTCATTACATTGCTAAATTAAAATAATTTAATTTAATGTACTGAATATAATAAGTGGTATGTTTTATAATTAAATTGTCTATAACTGCAAATATCACTACAAGAAAAAATGTTTATTGCAACAAAAAAAAAACCATTGCAATAACATTAGAGTCATTGCAATAGTTGATACAAGATATTGCAATAAAATTTGAGGTAATAGGTTTATGCAACAAAAATTTTTGTTGCAATAAACTCTAAATATTTTAATAATAACTTTGATACAATGATATATATATATAAATTGTTGCAATATGCAATTTACTATTTCGAATATCTTGTAAGTATAGATTATTACTTCACGAAACTTGTTGCAATAGATTGCAAATAATTAAACAAAATAGATCGGATTAAATTACTGTAATGATATCTTCATTGTAATAGATAATTAATTCATTTTGTCACTGCAATTGACTATGAAATAATTGAAACCAAGTTATTGCAACGATATATTCATTGCAATTACGTGTTTGTCATTGCAATAGATTATAAAATAATTAATATCAAATTATTGCAATGGTAACTTCAATGCAATAAGCTATTAATTCGAAATTTTCATTGCAATAGATTGCAAAAACAATTGGTATCAATTTATTGCAACTATTCTTTCATTTTAAGTTATTGCAACAATTTTTCCTAAAATATTAAAGTTTCTATTGCGGGTAAAAATTATAAGTTATTACAACTGATTATTGTTGATGCAATAATTTAACACTTTTAAGTTACTATTGCAACCATTTTAACTTGTAGATGTGATATTTTGTCTAAAACTACTATATACATATTTTGTTGTATTAACACTTGATGTAATAGACATTTTTTGTTGTAGTGTATGATGATATATAGTATAGGGAGTTAATAATAATTATGATGATTGTATTTATATCTTAAAATATAGTCTTTTATGAGGTTTGTTATAATAAATGCAAGTGGTGCAGAGAGTTCTCCATCCTTCCACATTAGAACGAACAAACATAAATGGTCAAACACCTAGACAATGTTTATTGAGAGCCATAAAGAGTTGTTGAAAGAATGAGAAAAATGGATGAAGGAAATAGCAAATTCTTGTACAGTGGTAGGTGTTCTAATTGTTATCATTATGTTTGCAGCAACAATTACCGTACCAGGTGGCAACAAACAAGAATCAGGCTTGCCAATGTTCTTAAATGTGAAGGTGTTTATGCTCTTTATAATATCTGATGCGCTGTCTCTACTTTTTGCCTCAATTTCATTGTTGATGTTTCTCGGCTTCACATCATCAAGTTATAAAGCGAAAGATTTCCTTCAATTTTTACCCAAAAAGATGATGATAGGCATTTCCTCCCTTATCATCTCCATAGCAACCATGATGATAACCTTTTGTACTTCCCTTTTTATTATTCTAAAAGGAAAATCAATGATCATTCCTGTCATTGGCCTTGCTAGTGTTCTAGTCGCACTATTTGCATGGATGCAATTGCGCCTTCTCATTGACATGATCATTTTAACTTATAGATCATGTATCTTAGGCAGGAAAGCAAAGTATAGAGCGTAAGTTATTTCTAGTATAGGGTGATGCCAAAAATGATTATTATTACTTTGCTTTGAAGGATAACTGATGAACTTTCCTCTTGTGATGCATATTGTGTGTATTTTCCTTTTTAGATCTTTTTATCTTAAATCAAATAAATCAGAACTTCATTATGCATTTTCTTTCTTCATATTATCTATATTCGTTTTCTAATTTATTTATTTATTTTGACCAAGAGTAGTATAATTCCTAATCCAGTAAGTCTCTTGAATCATGATTTACGAGTCGAATATAGATCTTTACCTTATCATCTCCATAGCAACCATGATGATAACCTTTTGTGCTTCCCTTTTTATTATTCTAAAAGGAAAATCAATGATCATTCCTGTCATTGGCCTTGGTAGTGTTCTAGTCGCACTATTTGCATGGATGCAATTGCGCCTTCTCATTGACATGATCATTTTAACTTATAGATCAAGTATCTTAGGCAGGAAAGCAAAGTATAGGGCGTAAGTTATTTCTAGTATAGGGTGATGCCAAAAATGATTATTATTACTTTGCTTTGAAGGATAACTGATGAACTTTCCTCTTGTGATGCATATTGTGTGTATTTTCCTTTTTAGACCTTTTTATCTTAAATCAAATAAATCAGAACTTCATTATGTATTTTCTCTCTTCATATTATCTATATTCGTTTTCTAATTTATTTATTTATTTTGACCAAGAGTAGTATAATTCCTAATCTAGTAAGTCTCTTGAATCATGATTTACGAGTCGAATATAGATCTTTACCTTAGCATCTCCATAGCAACCATGATGATAACCTTTTGTGCTTCCCTTTTTATTATTCTAAAAGGAAAATCAATGATCATTCCTGTCATTGGCCTTGCTAGTGTTCTAGTCGCATTATTTGCATGGATGCAATTGCGCCTTCTCATTAACATGATCATTTTAACTTATAGATCAAGTATCTTAGGCAGGAAAGCAAAGTATAGGGCGTAAGTTATTTCTAGTATAGGGTGATGCCAAAAATGATTATTATTACTTTGCTTTGAAGGATAACTGATGAACTTTCCTCTTGTGATGCATATTGTGTGTATTTTCCTTTTTAGACCTTTTTATCTTAGATCAAATAAATCAGAACTTCATTATGTATTTTCTCTTTTCATATTATCTATATTCGTTTTCTAATTTATTTATTTATTTTGACCAAGAGTAGTATAATTCCTAATCCAGTAAGTCTCTTGAATCATGATTTACGAGTCGAATATAGATCTTTACCTTATCATCTCCATAACAACCATGATGATAACCTTTTGTGCTTCCCTTTTTATTATTCTAAAAGGAAAATCAATGATCATTCCTGTCATTGGCCTTGGTAGTGTTCTAGTCGCACTATTTGCATGGATGCAATTGCGCCTTCTCATTGACATGATCATTTTAACTTATAGATCAAGTATCTTAGGCAGGAAAGCAAAGTATAGGGCGTAAGTTATTTCTAGTATAGGGTGATGCCAAAAATGATTATTATTACTTTGCTTTGAAGGATAACTGATGAACTTTCCTCTTGTGATGCATATTGTGTGTATTTTCCTTTTTAGACCTTTCTATCTTAAATCAAATAAATCAGAACTTCATTATGTATTTTCTCTCTTCATATTATCTATATTCGTTTTCTAATTTATTTATTTATTTTGACCAAGAATAGTATAATTCCTAATCTAGTAAGTCTCTTGAATCATGATTTACGAGTCGAATATAGATCTTTACCTTAGCATCTCCATAGCAACCATGATGATAACCTTTTGTGCTTCCCTTTTTATTATTCTAAAAGGAAAATCAATGATCATTCCTGTCATTGGCCTTGCTAGTGTTCTAGTCGCATTATTTGCATGGATGCAATTGCGCCTTCTCATTGACATGATCATTTTAACTTATAGATCAAGTATCTTAGGCAGGAAAGCAAAGTATAGGGCGTAAGTTATTTCTAGTATAGGGTGATGCCAAAAATGATTATTATTACTTTGCTTTGAAGGATAACTGATGAACTTTCCTCTTGTGATGCATATTGTGTGTATTTTCCTTTTTAGACCTTTTTATCTTAGATCAAATAAATCAGAACTTCATTATGTATTTTCTCTCTTCATATTATCTATATTCGTTTTCTAATTTATTTATTTATTTTGACCAAGAGTAGTATAATTCCTAATCTAGTAAGTCTCTTGAATCATGATTTACGAGTCGAATATAGATCTTTACCTTAGCATCTCCATAGCAACCATGATGATAACCTTTTGTGCTTCCCTTTTTATTATTCTAAAAGGAAAATCAATGATCATTCCTGTCATTGGCCTTGCTAGTGTTCTAGTCGCACTATTTGCATGGATGTAATTGCGCCTTCTCATTGACATGATCATTTTAACTTATAGATCAAGTATCTTAGGCAGGAAAGCAAAGTATAGGGCGTAAGTTATTTCTAGTATAGGGTGATGCCAAAAATGATTATTATTACTTTGCTTTGAAGGATAACTGATGAACTTTCCTCTTGTGATGCATATTGTGTGTATTTTCCTTTTTAGACATTTTTATCTTAAATCAAATAAATTAGAACTTCACTATGTATTTTCTCTCTTCATATTATCTATATTCGTTTTCTAATTTATTTATTTATTTTGACCAAGAGTAGTATAATTCCTAATCCAGTAAGTCTCTTGAATCATGATTTACGAGTCGAATATAGATCTTTACCTTATTATCTCCATAGCAACCATGATGATAACCTTTTGTGCTTCCCTTTTTATTATTCTAAAAGGAAAATCAATGATCATTCCTGTCATTGGCCTTGGTAGTGTTCTAGTCGCACTATTTGCATGGATGCAATTGCGCCTTCTCATTGACATGATTATTTTAACTTATAGATCAAGTATCTTAGGCAGGAAAGCAAAGTATAGGGCGTAAGTTATTTCTAGTATAGGGTGATGCCAAAAATGATTATTATTACTTTGCTTTGAAGGATAACAGATGAACTTTCCTCTTGTGATGCATATTGTGTGTATTTTCTTTTTTAGACCTTTTTATCTTAAATCAAATAAATCAGAACTTCATTATGTATTTTCTCTCTTCATATTATCTATATTCGTTTTCTAATTTATTTATTTATTTTGACCAAGAGTAGTATAATTCCTAATCCAGTAAGTCTCTTGAATCATGATTTACGAGTCGAATATAGATCTTTACCTTTGAATCAAAAGAAGACCAATTAAGATACAAAAGTATCAGTAAGGGTATGTTTGGTAAACCGAATGAGGATTACGACATAAATTGTAATATTTATTACTAGGAATAAAATGTGTTGTAATGTAATAACTAAACTTATTCATAAGTTTGGTTGTGAGTTATAACATTAGAACAAAACTTAAGATTTATTTTAGGAAACACTACAAGAAAAACGAGCTATTGTGGCAAGTGCGAAAACTACCGCTATATGTCACCTATTGCAGCGTGTTTTTGGCCCGCCGCAGTACATGAGATCTATTGCAGCGTTTTTTGCGACCACCGCTATAGGTAGGGTTTTTTGCAACGTCCTACAGCGGCAGGACATAAAACCACCGCAATAAACCAGTTTTAGCGGCGGTAACTGAGATATAGCGGCACTCAAAAAACCCCGCCAGAATAGATATATCATTTTGAGAAGAAGCTATAGTGGCAGATGAGAAAAATGTAGTGGTGTTTGTATGACCGCCGCAATAGGGATCCTTTTTGCAGTGCCTTCTTTTAGTTATAGCGACAGGTTGGACCGCCGCAATAGACGTTTAAATTTCCTAGCCCCAAAATTTCCCGCTGTTTTATTCGTTTTCCCACTTCAAGATCAAAGGGTAAATCATACCCGATTCGCATGAAAATTGGCATGCATCTTAAGAACATATAGAACATGTAATCAAACGGTTAGATTTTCAAAATATGAATTCAATAATAAGTTATTAGTTGGTGTAACAATTTTTAGAGTTACATCAAGTGTAACTTGAATCCAACCCTATATTTCTTAATTCAATGTGAATTTCGACAAATCTAGATTACATTATCTTCATATATTTTTCAGCTTACAAAATTTTAAGGTGATCAAAGATTAATAGTCATGTCATTAATCAATCGTTTAAATTCAAGTTATTATAGTTTAAAATAACGCATAAAAGATGAGTTTAAAGATCAAATGGTAAATTACATCTGATTGGCATGAAAATCGGCATGTATGTTAAGAACATATAGAACATGTGATCCAACGGTTAGATTGTCAAAATATGAAATCAAGAATAAGTTATTGATTGGTGTAACATTTTTCAGAGTTACATCAAGTGTAACTTGAACCCAACCCTATATTTCTTAATTCGATGTGAATTTTGACAAATCTACCGTTACATTACATTATCTACATCTATTTTTTATACTTACAAAATTTCAAGGTGATAAAAAACTAATAGTCATGTCATCAATCAATTGTTTAAATTCAAGTTTTTGTATTTTAAAATAACGCATAAAAGGTGAGTTTCAAGATGAAATAGTAAATTATGTACGATTGGCATAAAAATTGGCATACATGTTAAGAACATATAGAAAATATGATACAATGGTTGGATTTTAAAAATATAAATTCAAGGATAAGTTATTGATTGGCGTAACATTTTCTAGAGTTATATCAAGTGTAACTTGAACCAAACCCTATATTTCTTAATTCGATGTGAATTTTGACAAATCTACCGTTAGATTACATTATCATCATATATTATTTATGCTTACAAAATTTCAAGATGATCAAAGATTAATGGTCATGTCATTAATCAATTGTTTAAATTCAACTTTTTGTAATTTAAAATAACGCATAAAAGATGAGTTTAAAGATCAAATGGTAAATTACATCCGATTGACATGAAAATTGGCATGTATGTTAAGAACATATAGAAAATGTGATCCAAAGGTTGGATTTTCAAAATATGAATTCCAGAATAAGTTATTAGTCGGCGTAACATTTTTTAAAGTTACATTAAGTATAACTTGAACCCAATCCTATATTTCTTAATTTGATATGAATTTTGACAAATCTACCGTTAGATTACATTATTTTCATATAATTTTCATGCTTAAAAAATTTCAAGATGATCAAAGATTAATAGCCATGTCATCAATCAATTGTTTAAATTAAAGTTTTTGTAATTTAAAATAACGCATAAAAGATGAGTTTAAAGATCAAATGGTAAATTACATCTGATTAGCATGAAAATTGGCATGCATGTTAAGAACATATAGAAAATGTGATCCAACGGTTAGATTTTCAAAATATGAATTCAAGAATAAGTTATTAGTCAGCGTAACATTTTCTAGAGTTACATCAAGTGTAACTTGAACCCAACCCTATATTTCTTAATTCGATGTGAATTTTTACAAATCTACCACTAAATTACATTATCTACATAAAATTTTCACGCTTATAAAATTTCAAGATGATCAAAGATTAATAGCCATGCCATCAATCAATTGTTTAAATTCAAGTTTTTGTAATTTAGAATAACGCATAAAAGATGAGTTTCAAATCAAACGGTAAATTAAATTCGATTGGTATGAAAATTGGCATGCACGTTAAGAGAATATAAAAAAGATGATCCAACAGTTGGATTTTCAAAATATGAAATTAAGAAAAAGTTATTGATTGGCGTAACATTTTCTACAGTTACATCAAGTGTAACCTGAAACCAACCCTAAATTTCTTAATTCGATGTGAATTTTGACAAATCTACCGTTAGATTACATTATCTTCATATATTTTTCATACTTACAAAATTTCAAGGTGATCAAAGACTAATACTCATGTCATCAATCAATTGTTTAAATTCAAGTTTTTGTAGTTTAAAATAACGCATAAAAGATGAGTTTTAAGATCATATGGTAAATTAAATCTGATTGGCATGAAAATTGTCATACATGTTAAGAACATATAGAAAATGAGATCCAACAGTTAGATTTTCAAAATATGAACAGAAGAATAAGTTATTGGCTGGTCTAACATTTTTTAGAGTTACATCAAGTGTAACTTGAACCCAACCCTATATTTCTTAATTCGATGTGAATTTTGACAAATCTACCACTATATTACATTATCTTCATATAATTTTCACGTATATAAAATTTAAAGATGATCTAAGATTAATAGTCATGTCATCAATCAATTATTTAAATTCAAGTTTTTGTAATTTAAAATAGCGCATAAAAGATGAGTTTAAAGATCAAATGGTAAATTATATCCGATTGACATAAAAATTGGCATACATGATAAGAACATATAGAAAATGTGATCAAACGGTTAGATTTTCAAAATATGAATTCAAGAATAAGTTATTGGTTGGCGTAACATTTTCTAGAGTTACATCAAGTGTAACTTGAACCCAACCCTATATTTCTTAACTCGATGTGAAATTTGACAAATCTACCGTTAGATTACATTATCTTCATATATTTTTCATGCTTACAAAATTTCAAGATGATCAAAGATTAATAGCCATGTCATCAATCAATTGTTTAAATTCAAGTTTTTGTAATTTAGAATAACGCATAAAAGATGAGTTTAAAGATAAAATGGTAAATTACATCCGATTGACATGAAAATTGGCATACATGGTAAGAACATATAAAAAATGTGACCCAACGATTGGATTTTCAAAATATGAATTTAAGAATAAGTTATTGGTTGGCGTAATAGTTTCAAGAGTTACATCAAGTGTAACTTGAACCCAACCCTATATTTCTTAATTCGATGAAAATTTTGACAAATCTACCACTAGATTACATTATCTTCATATAATTTTCAACCTTGGAAATTTCAAGATGATCAAAGATTAATAGTCATGTCATCAATCAATTGTTTAAATTCAAATTTTTGTAGTTTAAAATAACGCATAAAAGATGAGTTTAAAGATCAAATGATAAATTACATCTGATTGGCATGAAAATTGGCATGCATGTTAAGAACATATAGAAAATGTGATCCGACGGTTAGATTTTCAAAAATATGAACTCAAGAATAAGTTATTGTTTGGTGTAACATTTTTTAGAGTTACATCGAGTGTAACTTGAACCCAACCCTATATTTCTTATTTCGATGTGAATTTTGACAAATGTACCATTAGATTACATTATCTACATCTATTTTTTATACATACAAAATTTCAAGGTGATCAAAGATTAATAGCCATGTCATCAATCAATTGTTTAAATTCAAGTTTTTGTATTCTAAAATAAATAAAAGATGAGTTTAAAGATGAAATAGATGAAATAGTAAACTATATCCGATTGGCATGAAAATTGGCATGCATGTTAATAACATATAAAAAATGTGATCCAACAGCTGGATTTTCAAAATATGAATTCAAGAATAAGTTATCGATTGGCGTAACATTTTCAAGAGTTACATCAAGTGTAACTTGAACCCAAACTTATATTTCTTAATTCGATGTGAATTTTGACAAATCTACCATCAGATTACATTATCTTCTAATATTTTTTATACTTACAAAATTTCAAGATGATCAAAGATTAATGGCCATGTGATTAATCAATTGTTTAAATTAAAGTTTTTGTAATTTAAAATGACGCATAAAAGATGAGTTTAAAGATCAAATGGTAAATTACATCTGATTAGCATGAAAATTGGCATGCATGTTAAGAACATATAGAAAATGTGATCCAACGGTTAGATTTTCAAAATATGAATTCAAGAAATAGTTATTAGTTAGCGTAACATTTTCTAGAGTTACATCAAGTGTAACTTGAACCCAACCCTGTATTTCTTAATTCGATGTGAATTTTGACAAATCTACCACTAGATTACATTATCTACATAAACTTTTCACGCTTATAAAATTTCAAGATGATCAAAGATTAATAGTCATGCCATCAATCAATTGTTTAAATTCAATTTTTTGTAATTTAGAATAACGCATAAAAGATGAGTTTCAAATGGAATGGTAAATTAAATTCGATTGGCATGAAAATTGGCATGCATGTTAAGAGAATATAAAAAATGTGATCCAACAGTTGGATTTTCAAAATATGAAATTAAGAAAAAGTTATTGATTGGCGTAACATTTTCTACAGTTACATCAAGTGTGACTTGAAACCAACCCTAAATTTCTTAATTCGAAGTGAATTTTGACAAATCTACCGTTAGATTACATTATCTTCATATATTTTTCATACTTACAAAATTTCAAGGTGATCAAAGACTAATACTCATGTCATCAATCAATTGATTAAATTCAAGTTTTTGTAGTTTAAAATAACGCATAAAAAATGAGTTTAAAGATCATATGGTAAATTAAATCTAATTGACATGAAAATTGTCATACATGTTAAGAACATATAGAAAATGAGATCCAACAGTTAGATTTTCAAAATATGAACAGAAGAATAAGTTGTTGGCTGGTCTAACATTTTTTAGAGTTACATCAAGTGTAACTTGAACCCAACCCTATATTTCTTAATTCGATGTGAATTTTGACAAATCTACCACTATATTACGTTATCTTCATATAATTTTCACGCTTATAAAATTTAAGGATGATCGAAAATTAATAGCCATGTCATTAATCAATTATTTAAATTCAAGTTTTTGTAATTTAAAATAACGCATAAAAGATGAGTTTAAAGATCAAATGGTAACTTATATCCGATTGACATAAAAATTGGCATACATGGTAAGAACATATAGAAAATGTGATCAAACGGTTAGATTTTCAGAATATGAATTCAAGAATAAGTTATTGGTTGGCGAAATATTTTATAGAGTTACATCAAGTGTAACTTGAACCCAACCCTATATTTCTTAACTCGATGTGAAATTTGACAAATCTACCGTTAGATTACATTATTTTCATATATTTTTCATGCTTACAAAATTTCAAGATGATCAAAGATTAATAATCATGTCATCAATCAATTGTTTAAATTCAAGTTTTTGTAATTTAGAATAACGCATAAAAGATGAGTCTAAAGATAAAATGGTAAATTACATCCAATTGACATGAAAATTGGCATGCATGGTAAGAACATATAGAAAATGTGATCCAACGGTTGGATTTTCAAAATATGAATTTAAGAATAAGTTATTGGTTGGCGTAACAGTTTCTAGAGTTACATCAAGTGTAACTTGAACCCAACCCTATATTTCTTAATTCAATGAAAATTTTGACAAATCTACCACTAGATTACATTATCTTCATATAATTTTCAACCTTAGAAATTTCAAGATGATCAAAGATTAATAGTCATGTCATCAATCAATTGTTTAAATTCAATTTTTTGTAGTTTAAAATAACGCGTAAAAGTTGAGTTTAAAGATCAAATGATAAATTACATTTGATTGGCATGAAAATCGGCATGTATGTTAAGAACATATAGAAAATGTGATCCAATGGTTAGATTTTCAAAATATGAACTCCAGAATAAATTATTGTTTGGTGTAACATTTTTTAGAGTTACATCGAGTGTAACTTGAACCCAACCCTATATTTAATACTTTGATGTGAATTTTGATAAATGTACCATTAGATTACATTATCTACATCTATTTTTTATACATACAAAATTTCAAGGTGATTAAAGATTAATAGCCATGTCATCAATCAATTGTTTAAATTCAAGTTTTTGTATTCTAAAATAACGCATAAAAGATGAGTTTAAAGATGAAATAGTAAACTATATCCGATTGGCATGAAAATTGGCATGCATGTTAAGAACATATAGAAAATGTGATCAAATGGTTAGATTTTCAAAATATGAATTCAAGAATAAGTTATTGGTTGGCGAAACATTTTCTCGAGTTACATCAAGTGTAACTTGAACCCAATCCTATATTTCTTAACTCGATGTGAAATTTGACAAATCTACCGTTAGATTACATTATTTTCATATAATTTTCATGCTTACAAAATTTCAAGATGATCAAAGATTAATAGCCATGTCATCAATGAATTGTTAAAATTCAAGTTTTTGTAATTTAGAATAACGCATAAAAGATGAGTTTAAAGATAAAACGGTAAATTACATCCGATTGACATGAAAATTGGCATGCATGGTAAGAACATATAGAAAATGTGATTCAACGGTTCGATTTTCAAAATATGAATTTAAGAATAAGTTATTGGTTTGCGTAACATTTTCTAGAGTTACATCAAGTGTAACTTGAACCCAACCCTATATTTTTTAATTCGATGTGAATTTTGACAAATCTACCACTAGATTACATTATCTCTATATAATTTTCACGCGTATAAAATTTCAAGATGATCAAAGATTAATAGTCATGGCATCAATCAATTGTTTAAATTCAAGTTTTTGTAATTTAGAATAACGCATAAAAGATGAGTTTAAAGATCAAATGGTAAATTACATCCGATTGGTATGAAAATTGGCATGCATGTTAAGAAAATATAAAAAATGTGATGCAACGGTTGGAATTTCAAAATATGACATCAAGGATAAGTTATTCATTGGAGTAACATTTTCTACATTTACATCAAGTGTAACTTGAAACCAACCCTAAATTTCTTACTTCGACGTGAATTTTGACAAATCTACCTTTAGATTACATTATCTTCATATATTTTTCATGCTTACAGAATTTCAAGGTCATCAAAGATTAATAGTCATGTCATCAATCAATTGTTTAAATTCAGGTTTTTGTAGTTTAAAATAACGCATAAAAGATCAGTTTAAAGATAATATGGTAAATTACATCTGATTGGCATTAAAACAGGCATACATGTTAAGAACATATAGAAAATGTGAGCCAACAGTTAGATTTTCAAAATATGAACTCAAGAAAAAGTTATTGGTTGGTGTAACATTTTTTAGAGTTACACCAAGGGTAACTTGAATCCATCCTTATATTTCTCAATTCGATGTCAATTTTGACAAATTTACCGTTAGATTACATTATTTTCATCTATTTTTTATACTTACAAAAGTTCAAAGTGATCAAAGATTAATAGCCATGTCATCAATCAATTGTTCAAATTCAAGTTTTTGTAAGTTAAAATAACGCATAAAAGATGGGTTTAAAGATCAAATGGTAAATTACATCTGATTGGCATGAAAATTGGCATGCATGTTAAGAAAATATATAAAATGTGATCCAACAGTCAGATTTTCAAAACATGAAGTCAAGAATAAGTTATTGATTGGAGTAACATTTTCTACAGTTACATCAAGTGTAACTTGAAACCAACCCTAAATTTCTTAATTCGATGTGAATTTTGACAAATGTACCGTTCGATTACATTATCTTCATATATTTATCTTGCTTACAAAATTTCAAGGTGATCAAAGACTAATAGTCACGTCATCAATCAATTGTTTAAATTCAAATTTTTGTAATTTAAAATAACGCATAAAAGATGAGTTTAAAGATCAAATGGTAAATCACCTCTCATTGGCATGAAAATTGACATACATGTTAAGAACATATAGAAAATGTGATCCAACAGTTAGATTTTTAAAATACGTATTCAAGAATAAGTTATTGGTTGGTGTAACATTTTTTGGAGTTACATTAGGTGTAACTTGAACCCAACCCTATATTTCTTAATTCGCCGTGAATTTTTACAAATCTACCATTAGATTACATTATTTTCATTCATTTTTTATACTTACAAAATTTCAAGGTGATCAAAGTTTAATAGCCATGTCATCAATCAAATGTTTAAATTCAAGTTTTTATAATTTAAAATAACGCATAAAAAATGAGTTTAAAGATCATATAGTAAATTATATCTGATTGGCATGAAAATTGGCATGCATGTTAAAAACGTATAGAAAATGTGATCCAACGGTTGCATTTTCAAAATATAAATTCAAGAATAAGTTATTGGCTAGCGTAACATTTTCTAGAGTTACATCAAGTGTGACTTGAACCCAACACTATATTTCTTAATTCGATATGAATTTTGACAAATCTACCACTATATTACATTATCTTTATATAATTTTCACGCTTATAAAATTTCAAGACGATCAAAGATTAATAGCCATGTCATCAATCAATTGTTTAAATTGAAGTTTTTGAAATTTAAAATAACGCATAATAGATGAGTTTAAAGATCAAATGGTAAATTATATCCAATTGGCATGTATGGTAAGAACGTATAGAAAATTTGATCCAATGGTTGGATTTTCAAAATATGAATTCAAGAATAATTTATTGGTTGATGTAACATTTTCTAGAGTTACATCAAGTTTAATTTGAACCCAACCCCATATTTCTTAATTCGATGTGAAATTTGGCAAATCTACCGTTAAATTACGTTATCTTCATATATTTTTCATGCTTATGAAATTTCAAAATAATCAAAAATTAATAGCCATGTGATCAATCAATTGTTTAAATTCAAGTTTTTTGTAATTTGGAATAACGCATAAAAGATGAGTTTAAGATCAAATGGTAAATTACATCCAATTGGCATGAAAATTGGCATACATGGTAAGAACATATAGAAAATGTGATCCAACGGTTGGATTTTCAAAATATGAATTTAAGAATAAGTTTTGGTTGGCGTAACAGTTTCTAGAGTTACATGATGTGTAACTTGAACCCGATCCTATATCTCTTAATTCGATGTGAATTTTGACAAATCTACCACTAGATTACATTATCTTCATATAATTTTCACGCTTAAAAAATTTCAAAATTATCAAAGATTAATAGTCATGTCATCAATTAATTTTTTGAATTCAAGTTTTTGTAATTTAAAATAACGCATAAAAGATGAATTTAAAGATCAAATGGTAAATTATTTCTGATTGGCATGAAAATCGGCATATATGTTAAGAACATATAGAAATGTGATCCAACGGTTAGATTGTCAGAATATGAACTTAAGAATAAGTTATTTGTTGGTGTAACATTTTTTAGAGTTATATCAAGTGTAACTTGAACTCAACCCTATATTTCTTAATTCGATGTGAATATTGACAAATCTACCGTTAGATTACATTTTTCCATATATTTTTCATGCTTACAAAATTTCAAGATGATCAAAAATTAATGGTCATGTCATTAATCAATTGTTTAAATTCAAGCTTTTGTAATTTAAAATAACGCATAAAAGATGAGTTTGAAGATCAAAATGTAAATTACATCCGATTGCCATGAAAATTGGCATGCATGTTAAGAACAAATAGAAAATGTGTCCAACGGTTGGATTTTCAAAATATGAATTCAAGAATAAGTTATTGTTTAGTGTAACATTTTCTAGAGTTACATCAATTATAACTGGAACCCAATCCCATATTTCTTAATTCGATGTGAATTTTGACAAATCTACCACTAGATTACATTATCTTCATATAATTTTCACGCTTATAAAATTTCAAGATGATCAAAGATTAATAGCCATGTCATCAATCAATTGTTTAAATTCAAGTTTTTGTATTTTAAAATAACGTATAAAAGATGAGTTTAAAGATGAAATAGTAAATTATATTCGATTGGCATGCATGTTAAGAAAATATAGAAAATGTGATCCAACGGTTGGATTTTCAAAATATGGATTCAAGAATAAGTTATTGGTTGGCGTATCATTTTCTAGAGTTACATCAAGTGTAACTTGAACCCAACCCTAAATTTCTTAATTCGATGTGAATTTTGACAAATCTATCGTTTGATTACATTATCTTTATATAGTTTTCATGCTTACAAAATTTCAAGATGATCAAAGATTATTGGTCATGTCGTTAATCAATTGTTTAAATTCAAGTTTTTGTAATTTAAAATAACGCATAAAAGATGAGTTTAAAGATCAAAAGGTAAATTACATCCGATTGGCTTGAAAATTGGCATGCATGTTAAGAATATATAGAAAATGTGATCCAACAATTGGATTTTGAAAATATGAATTCAAGAATAAGTTATTGGTTGGCGTATCATTTTCTAGAGTTACATCAATTGTAACTGGAACCCAACCCTATATTTCTTAATTCGATGTGAATTTTGACAAATCTACCACTAGATTACATTATCTTCATATAATTTTCACGCTTATAAAGTTTCAAGATGATTAAAGATTAATAACCATGTCATCAATCAATTATTTAAATTAAAGTTTTTGTAATTTAAAATTACGCATAAAAGATGAGTTTAAATATCAAATGGTAAATTATATCTGATTGTCATGAAAATTGGTATGCATGTTAAAAACATATAGAAAATGTGATCTAATGGTTAGATTTTCAAAATATGAATTCAAGAATAAGTTATTGGTTGGCGTAACATTTTCTAGAGTTACATCAAGTGTAACTAGAACGCAACCCTATATTTCTTAATTTGATGTGAATTTTGACAAATCTACCACTAGATTACATTATCTTTATATAATTTTCACGCTTATAAAATTTCAAGATGATCAAAGATTAATAACAATGTCATCAATCAATTGTTTAAATTCAAGTTTTTGTAATTTAGAATAACGCATAAAAGATGAGTTTTAAGATCAAATGATAAATTATATCCGATTGGGATGAAAATTGGCAGGCATGATAAGAACATATAGAAAATGTGATCCAACTATTGGATTTTCAAAATAAGAATTCAATAATAAGTTATTGGTTGGCGTAACATTTTCTAGAGTTACATCAAGTGTAATTTGAACCTAACCCTATATTTCTTAATTCGATGTGAAATTTGATAAATCTACCGTTAGCTTACAAAATTTCAAGATGATCAAAGATTTATAACCATGTCATCAATCAATTGTTTAAATTCAAGTTTTTGTAATTTAGAATAAAGCATAAATGATGAGTTTAAAGATCAAATGGTAAATTACATCCGATTGGCATGAAAATTAGCATGCATGGTAAAAACATATAGAAAATGTGATCCAGTGGTTATATTTTCAAAATATGAATTCAAGAATAAGTTATTGGTTGGCGTAACATTTTCTAGAGTTACATCAAGTGTAACTTGAACTCAACTCTATATTTCTTAATTCGATGTGAATTTTGACAAATTTACCTCTAGATTACATTATCTTCATATAATTTTCACGCTTATAAAATTTCAAGATGATCAAATATTAATAGTCATGTCATCAATCAATTTTTGAAATTGAAATTTTTGTAATTTAGAATAACGCATAAAAGATGAGTTTAAAGATGAAATGGTAAATTATATCCGATTGGCATGAAAATTGACATTCATGTTAAGAAAATAAAAAAAAACGTGATCCAACGGTTGGATTTTCAAAATATGAAATCAAGAATAAGTTATTGATTGGCGTATCATTTTCTGCAGTTACATCAAGTGTAACTTGAAATCAACCCTAAATTTCTTAATTCGATGTGAATTTTGACAAATCTATCGTTAGATTACATTATCTTCATATATTTTTTCTTGCTTACAAAATTTTAAGGTGATCAAAGATTAATAGTCATGTTATCAATCAATTGTTTAAATTCAAATTTTTGTAATTTAAAATAATGCATAAAAGATGAGTTTAAATATCAAATGGTAAATTAGATCTGATTGGCATTTAAATTTTCATACATGTTAAGAACATATAGAAAATGTGATCCAAATGTTAGATTTTCAAAATATGAACTCAAGAATAATTTATTGGTTGGTGTAACATTTTTTAGAGTTACATCAATTGTAACTTGAACCCAATCTTATATCTCTTAATTCATTTTGAATTTTGACAAATCTACCGTTAGATTACATTATCTTCATTTATTTTTTATACTTACAAAATTTCATGGTGATAAAAGATTAATAGCCATGTCATCAATCAATTGTTTAAATTCAAGTTTTTGTATTTTAAAATAACGCATAAAAGATGGGTTTAAAGATGAAATGGTAAATTATATCCGATTGGCGTAAAAATTGGCATGCATGTTAAGAAAATATATAAAATGTGATCCAACGGTTGGATTTTCAAAATATAAATTCAAGAATAAATTATTGGTTGGCGTAACATTTTCTAGAGTTACATCAAATGTAACTTGAACCCAACCCTATATTTCTTAATTCGATGTGAATTTTGACAAATCTACCGTTAGATTACATTATCTTCATATATTTTTTCTGCTTAAAAAATTTCAAGATGATCAATGATTAATGGCCATGTCATTAATCAATTGTTTAAATTCAAGTTTTTGTAATTTAAAATAACGCATGAAAGATGAGTTTAAAGATCAAATGGTAAATTACATCTGATTGACATGAAAATTGGCATGCATGTTAAAAACATATAGAAAATGTGATCCAATGGTTGGATTTTCAAAATATGAATTCGAGAATAAGTTATTGGTTGGCGTAACATTTTCTAGAGTTACATCAAGTGTAACTTGAACCCAACCCTGTATTTCTTAATTCGATGTGAATTTTGTCAAATCTACTACTAAATTACATTATCTTCATATAATTTTCACGCTTATAAAATTTCAAGATGATCAAAGATTAATAGTCATGTCATCAATCAATTATTTAAATTCAAATTTCTGTAATTTAGAATAACGCATTAAAGATGAGTTGAAATATCAAATGGTAAATTACATCCGATTGACATGAAAATTGGCATGCATGTTAAGAAAATATAAAAAATGTGATCTAACGGTTGGATTTTCAAAATATGAAATCAGTAATAAGTTATTGATTGGCGAAATATTTTCTACAGTTACATCAAGTGTAACTTGAATCTAACTCTAAATTGCTTAATTCGATGTGAATTTTGACAAATCTACCGTTAGATTACATTATCTTCATATATTTTTCATGCTTAAAAAATTTCAAGATGATCAAAGCTTAATGGCCATGTTATCAATCAATTGTTTAAATTCAAGTTTTTGTAATTTAAAATAACGCAGAAAAGATGAGTTTAAAGATGAAATGGTAAATTACATCCGATTGTCATGAAAATTGGCATGCATGTTAAGAACATATAGAAAATGTGATCGAATGGTTGGATTTTCAAAATATGAATTCAGGAATAAGTTATTGGTTGGCGTAAGATTTTCTGGAGTTACATCAAATGTAACTTGAACCCAACTCTATATTTCTGAATTCAAGAATAAATTGCTTATTTTCCGCTATTTGGTTGCAACTCTAAGAAATACTAAATGCAGTTAATATAAATTTTGTAACATTTTCGGATTTTTTTGATAGTCTCCAATGAAAAGGAAATATTTTTTCAATTTTTGTTATAGCTAAATTTGTATTGGCAATTATATAATTATGTATAATCAAAAAAATTATTAAGAGTCTTTTTCTTTTCTACTAGAGATTGGTAATACTTTGGAAACATTTTCCGGCATTTTCTTCATATGGAAAATCAACTTAAAAACTATTTTTAAGAAGAGATACATACATAAGGCATAACCAAGGAATTTGTAGATCTCAATATATCTTGGTTACTTAAGAAAGAAAAATAATCAAGAAACGTATAGCAAAATAAAAATATTAAGAGACACCTAAAGAAAAAATGACAGAGATATCTGGGAAAAAATGTGAGGCGGCTTAGAGAGGGGGGTTAGGCAAAATTGGAGATTGAGGGGTGGGAAGGAGTACACAAGACCATCTTTGAGGGACTTTTTTCCCCCCTCCTCGGATGACTTATCTTGACTCTTTGATTGCTTTTCCGTGGTCAACCAAAATGTTTTCAAGGTGACTAATACTGTTAAGCACACCAAACGCATGAAAGTGGAACATTTTGTGCAAAAAGTTTATGCTGAAACAAACAGGGCCTGTAAGTGGAGGGTTCCTGAGGCTGACTTGGGATTAAGATTTGTGAATAGTGTTATCATGCTTCATCCATTGCCAAGAGCAAATGCATCTGAATACGTGCTTAGTATCTACAATTTATTAATTATTTTTTGATTCAGTTGCTCAAAGTGATGGAACTGAATGCTACTAAATGGCACACACTAGATATTTAAATCTCTGTTCTATATATCCCCATGGACTTCAACCGCATTATTGCTTAATTTGCCTATTGAATTGCATCATAACATAATTTGTAACCATCATTGCCTTTGTGCTACCCAGTGTTCAGTAGTTTCAATAAATTTTTAGTGCCATCTCTAAGGGTCACTTTCTTATTCTAGACTGTGCCTTGTAAAATATGAAGTTCTTTTTCTTTTTGTGTGCATATGAACTGTTGGAAGTTGACTTGTGCCTAGCTATTAATCAACAGGTCTATCAGTATCTCTACTTAGGCACTTTTTGATATTTGAACCAATGTGTTTTTCTCATCTCAAGTAATGCTCATAAAGTTTCATGCTCCTATATGCTTATGTCAAGTAATCCTCACTAACATATTCTAGATTGCACCTTGTAAAATATCATATCATTTTAGTTTTTGCACGCATGTGTGTGTATCAACTGTAAAAGTTGACTTGTGGTTGGCTATTAATCAACATGTCTATCAGTATCTCTTCTTAGGTGCTTTTTTTTGTTTTTTATTTTTTTATTTTTTTATTTGAACTAGTGTATGTGCTCATCTCAAGTAATCCTCATATAGTTTGATGCTCCTATGTCTTCAGATAGCTCCAATTTATTTGGCATCATGCATAAAGCAGGGAATGGGTTTGCTAGAGATTTTATTGAGCAAGCAACCTGTTCAAAATAATCAAGTACTACTTAAGGTAATTGATTCACCTTTCAATGTAAGGTTTTTTGGATTTTAGTGTCCTATAATTTGATGGAGATATTTGTGAGTGATTCAATTCACTTATATTTTTATGCAGATTATAGAGATATGCCGTCTGTATGAACTTGACAGTGTTAGTTCAAACATTATGAAGGTACATATTTTTGGTGTAGCATGCTTGTACATATACATGTGTGTGAGTGTGTTTCAGTGTTTGTTATTGAATTGAGAGGTTTATGGAAATGAAGTTGAAAATTTGAGTTCCTAAACTGTAATTACAGGTTTCGATTACAATGAATAGTGCTTCAAAGGAGAAAACACAAGTAAGGATCTCTTAGTTATATCCATAAATTTGATTGCTAAGCTGGTTTTATGTTACAAAATTGTAGCTTTGTGAATAACGTTGCAAACTTGGTTATAAATGTAATACTTATTTGTGCTTTGCAATTCACTGATTTGTAAAAATCTTACATAAATAGGCTCACATTAGGAGTCAACTGGTGGTGGAGTAAATTGATTTTTCACAGAAGTTATTTTACTCTTTTTTAGTTAGTTTTGAGTTTTGACCATAAACGGTTGGGTGAAATGTGGCCAAACAATTTTCATGTATTATACTTGGATACCACAATTTTTTTAGCCTTCACAATGAATTTTTCTAGTTTAACAACACATAAAATGACCATATATCCCAAACATATTTGTCAAATTTGCAAACGTCTATCCTAAAACTTGGTCCAAAATACAATTCTCCAATCAATACCAACAATAATAATATAAAGAAAAAAAAACCTCTTAAAAAGGAAAAACATGAACACGATGATAATAATAAGCCACAATAATCTTTGATTTGCAACAAAACACAAACATAAAACAATTAATAATTGGTTGAGAACACAAACAAATAGAGAAAATTTTGATCTCCCACAAAAGTCACTCTTTTCCTCTCTTAGATTGAGAGAGAGATTGCAGGAGCAAATTTCGTAAGCAAGCAAAATAATGGAAAAGAAACAAAAGGACTGACTTGAGCACTAAAATATTTTAAGAATAAAAATCACATAAGCAAAGCTTAAAACTAAAATATTTTGAAAATAAAATAATTTTTTTTACAAATTTTTTTTATTAGAAAAAAAATTTCACTCTTGAAATATGGTACAAGTTTTATTTTTATTTCCTAATACACACATATATTATGTTCTATTTTCATACTTGAAAAATGCCACTTTTCGTCAATGTTTCTAAAGAAATACATATTAAAAGACTACTTCAATTATAAAATAATAAAGATATAAAAGAAATTAAAATACTACTCTAATTTTTTTTTTCCCGTTTGGCAACCTATTTTGAGCAATCTTTTAAACATTTCAAACACACTTATACACTTTTTCATACACTTTTCCACCCACACATATATCAAAAAACACTCCAACTCTTCTACCAAACACCTTAAAACTTAAAAGTGGAGGTAATGTGCAAAACAGCAATGCAAAAGAATTGTATATAGTTAGTTAGGCAACGTTTGAAACAATAAAGGAAAGTAGCATCTCGAGTTTTAGAAACTCGAGATCCATATTAGAAAAAGGTCACATAGATCTCGAGTCTTTAAGACTCGAGTTTCATGTGAAAAAAATTTCACCTATAGTGGTGTTTTTAAGCCTTTCAGTGACGTTTTAAATCCCTATAGCGGCGTTTTCCTGGAAATTTTTTTTTCTTAAGTACAGATTTATGGAGTCCTATAGTGGCATTTTCAAGCCCTATAGTGACATTTTATAGACCTATAGCGGTGTTTTTATTCAATTTATGGAAATCGAGTCTTTAAAACTCGATTTTCAGCTTAATTTTTTCCCACTTTAAACTAATCCACTTACAAATCGAGATTTAAAAACTCGATTTTTATCTTGGAACTCGAGTTTTAGACACTCGAGATGCTAGTTTTCAACATTGTTTTGAAACGTGACAATTAACTAAATTTTTTAATATTTATTGTTATTTAGAAAAAAAATTCCTTAAAAGTGTCTAAAATTTAATCTTTTCCAATCATTTGTAATTAAAACATGAAAAGACTTGAGAGCCGACGTAATTATGATCTAAGTTGTGCAATTTCTATGATTAAAGGCTCTGTCTCTTCATGTGAAGAAGACCGGACTTGAATTGCACCTATTGGTTGGTTCTCTCTTTGTTTCCAAAGTTTCATTTTCATTATCAAAACGCAAAGCACCAGAGAGAAAATAAAGCTTGAATTTCAGGTTTGTAACCGAAATTTTCTGTTCAGAGTCTTCTATTCGGACCTGTGAAGCTTACCTGTTATGGCTTCTTGAACAACATCACTATCATCATAGAAACAAATTCTGAGAATTGGGTTTTTCATTTCTGTACTTTTTGAACTAGATTTCAGGGTTTGATTGCAAATTCACTTTTTTTTTTTTTTTTAATATATATATATAAAAAATCTTGAATTGTAAATGGCTTATCATAAATATATGATGCAATGAAATTTGAGTACTGGGCAGTTTTATTTTCTTTTCTTTTTGATTGATTTCAAGTTGAATGGTTTATTTCATTTTACTTTCAGGTTTGGTTATATTTTGAAGCATCAGAAATATTAGTAGAAAATCTGAGGTGTTACTGAGTATTGGGTTTTTGGTTGCAAGTTCTAAGGGTGTGGATAAGTTGCTTATCTGAGAATTCAAGTTTTAGAATTGTGATAAGAGTGTGTATAATATCATTACCAAAAAGAAATCATTGGAGAGTCGAACTCAGTATTGGATTTTGGGTTCTAGGGGGAAGGAGTGGTGGTTTGAAACTAGTTTGAGTGTCATTTTTTGTGGCTTTGATTTCTATGCATTTATTGTAAGTAAAAGATGTATAGCAATTTTAAGGAGCACGCAATAGAGTATGTGAAGCAGGCAGTTCAGGAGGATGATGTTGGAAACTATAGCAAAGCATTTCCGCTCTATATGAATGCGTTAGAGTACTTTAGGACTCATTTGAAGTATGAGAAGAATCCAAAGATTAAGGAAGCGATTACTCAAAAATGTATGGAATATTTGAAGAGGGCAGACGAGATAAGGGCCATTCTCGATAATGGGGGGAGTGGGCCTTCCCCTAGTGGTGATGCAACAGTTGCTAGCCAACCAAAGACAAAGTTGAAGGGAGGAGTGGGGAAAGATGCGGAGGATCTAGAGCAAGCAAAGCTTAGGGCTGGCCTTGATTCTATGATAATCAGGGAGAAACCAAACGTGAAGTGGAGTGACGTGGCCGGGCTTGAGAGTGCCAAACAGGCATTGCAAGAGGCTGTAATACTGCCTGTGAAGTTTCCCCACTTTTTTACTGGTTAGTTCCTCAATCATTATTTTTAAGTTTTGGGGGTTATTTGCTTTTAGTTTTCTTGTTGAATCTTGGCATGCTTTTAATGTGAATAACCTTGATTTGGTTTATGGTGACACTTGATAGCTTATGAATATTCAAAAATATGCCACTGGTACCATAAATTCAAGTTAATCAGTTGCCGAGATCATATGCTCCAATTGTATTACTCAGAATTTCTGACTTTCAAGCTCTGCTTTTGCAATGGAAATTGTACAAATAAATCCCACCGGAAACAACTGAAAATATGTATGGAGAAGACATGTTGTAGTAAAGTTGTACAATAAACAGCTCATGTCAAACAACAAAGCAAAATTCTTATCGTTAATTGAGCTTCTGTTCTGTCAATTGAATTCAAAAAGGCTCAAATATTGGTCTTTGATGGCCCAGAGTATCAGCCTAATTCTGAACATGAAAGAATCAGCTGAGTTTAGAGAAGGTAGAAAGGATAATTTAAGAGTTATTGTTGCCATTACTTCACTGATTTTTTAGATTTTGGATGGTGTATCTTCCAATTGATCTTCCAATTGTAAAGATACATATCAAGTAATAATATCAACTATAATAAGTTCTAAGACCCATTTGAAAACCTTTTTCATATCAAGTTTCATTCTAAAGTTTGAGGGGTTTACATTGCTTCAATATGTGAGGCACCCTACTTAGCCATGAGCTCAGACTCAGACCATCCCTTGCACCTGGCTGTGAATTAAAAAATGATTATATCTGTCTGCTTGACAGTAGAATTTATGGCAATGGAAGATAAACATTCTATTTGGTATTAATAAAAAGCAAAATACTATTTGGCACATTTGCTATTTGTCATATGTGCCAATGTATGGATGCTGAAGACTTTCTAAACATAATTTGCATCAAGAACTTAATTTTCCATTCCTAATAAATGGTGGGATTTGAACTGTCTACATTAAGAAGAGTCATAGAGACATTATCATTTAATGCTTAAATCTAAAAGATTCATGAACTGGCCATATACTTCCAGGACATTTTCTGCAGTATTTCCTTCTGGAGCCACTAATATAAATATCTTGTCACATATGGTACATCTTGATAATAAAAGAATCATTTGATCTCTTTTTCAGGGAAGAGAAAACCATGGAGGGCTTTTCTATTATATGGTCCACCTGGAACGGGGAAGTCCTATCTAGCAAAGGCAGTGGCAACAGAAGCAGATTCAACTTTCTTTAGGTAAAAATTTGACCAATGTATAGCAAGTAACTAGACTACAATAACAGATAAAGCAACTATAGATGGCAAGTTATTGGACTGCAATAGCAAACTTTAGAACTAAGTCTATATTTGTTGCCAATGACACGTAATTGTGAGTTGTATATTTGAAATCTATGTGATCATCTATCTTAGTTCTTCTTCTCCTTCTTTGATTTTTGCCACATAACTTTTATATATATATATATATATATATATCTAAGAACCATTTGATCTCTTATGCTTATTTTTTATTAATATTTTACAATATCAGTTTCATAGTTTAAATTGTGCAATGCACTGAGATGTAAGCGATGAATGTTTGGAAGTAGAATAACTGAAAAGGATCTTGGTTTTATGGCCCTTGACAGGCAAATATTCATGATGACTTTACAAGAGAGTTGCAAGATCCGCACTAGTTAATTGGAAGCCTTAGATTTCCAAGAAAATGATATCCTTCCATTATGTTAGATTACATTTGGATACACGAATCAATTCCTTTAAATGGTGTAGTCATTAGTTTATTTTACAATAATAAATGAGTTCGCCTTAATTACTATGAAATATTTTAGGAAAACTCCAATGTGCTCATTCAAATGCTATGAAGGACACAATATCTTTTTTGTTTACCAAACTATAGGCCTGGATAAATTTTGATGGTATTGAAAGGATGCTGGATATATAGGATTCTTATTGATGAAAGATTACCATAATACACTACTAGTCTACTACACTTTTTATTTATTTATTTTTTTTATAAGTAACGAAAATTTTATTAAAGTAAGAAAACAACTAACCCAAGTACATTGGGAATGTACTATGAGGGCACAAATCAAGAACCAAAATAACAACGATCAAGTAAAACAGTAAGGGAAGAACAAGAAAGATGACAAAAAACCACACTCCAATCAAGGAGAGAGTGCAAAAAAAAAAGACTTAACCTCTAGTGTAGAATGTTCACATCTCTCAAAGCTTCTAGCATTTTTTTCACGCCAAATACACCATATCAAGCAATGATGCACAAGTCTCCAAAAATGTATGTTACGATGTTGTCCAAACATACCCTGCCAAGACAAACAACTCAATAACCTTGTGAGGCATAACCCAGTGGATTCCAAACAAACAGAACACCAACGACCACAACTCACAAGCTATGGGGCAATGAAGTAGAAGATGATCCACTGACTCCCCACTAGCTTACCTACGTATTTCCTTTCTCTTCTCCCTATTCCAGTTAAGGTGGCTAAGAGGATGGAGAAATTACAAAGAGATTTTCTTTGGACTGGTATTGGGGATGATCATAAAATTCATTTGGTAAATTGGTCTAAGGTTTGTAGGCCAGTGAAGAATGGAGGGTTAGGCATTCGGTGCTTGAGAAGGTTTAATTATGCCTTATTAGCCAAATGGTTGTGGCGTTATGGTTGGGAGAATGATGCCCTTTGGAGAAGGGTCATTGGGGCGAAGTATGGGAATGAATGGGGTGGTTGGTGTACAAAATCTGTGTTGGGGGCTTATGCTGTTTGTTTGTGGAAGTGCATTAGAAGTGGCTGGTTGAATTTTTCCAAGTGCCTTCGATATGATGTGGGTGATGGTACTCGTGTGAAGTTTTGGGATGATGTGTGGTGTAGGGATTGTCCTCTTAAGGAGGAATTTCCAGATTTGTATAATATTAGTAGGACAAGGGAGGCTTTGGTCTTTGAGGTTATGTGCTACGCAAATGGGAGAGTTTCTTGGGACATTCAATTTCATCGCTTAGTGAACGATCAAGAGTCAATTTCTTTGGATTCATTTTTGGTCTTGATCTATTCCACAAAGGTCCAAGGTTTTGGTGCTGACAAACTTTGTTGGAAGCTTGCCTGCAGTCGAGGTTTCAGGGTGAGTGGGTATTATCATTCTCTTTCCCCATCTATTGTCATTCCCTTCCCTTAGAAAATGGCGTGGCAATTGAAGGTTCCTCCTTGGGTTGCTTTTTTCTCTTGGACTGTGGCTTTAGGCAAGATTTTAACTATAGATAATCTTCGGAAGAGGCACTTTGTTTTTCTTGAGTGGTGTTTTATGTGCAAAGGGTGTGGGGAATCTGTAGATCATCTCCTCCTTCACTATCCTATTGCATTTGAGATGTGGAGTATGATCTTCTGCTTGTTTGGTATTTGTTGGGTGATGCCGCAAAGGGTAACGGATTTGTTGGATTGCTGGTCTTGCAATTTTAGGCAACATCGTAATATAATTATTTGGAGGATTGTGCCACACTGTTTGATGTGGTGTATCTGGCGGGAACGGAATTTGAGAGGCTTTGAAGATCGCGAACGGTCCATTCTTGACTTTAAGTCTTTTTTCTTTTCTACTCTTCTCGAATGGTGTTTGGTTTTACCTTCTTTTTCTTGTATTTCCCTTTCTGGGTTGCTTGATCATTGTACTTTGATTTCTTGATGTTTTTGCCTCTTTAGTACATTTCCTATGTACGGGGCTGTGTTCTTTCAATAAACTTTTAAGTTACTTATCAAAAAAAAAAAAAAAAACTCTTGCACATATAGCACCAATCAACAACTAGCACACAACAATCCAGGATAATCTAAAATGTGGTACACCTTTGTTCTAACATGCAAATTTTCACAAACCAAAAGTTTCCTCCTTTTTTTTCTCCCTTTTCTTTTTGAAAGAGGATATTTTAAGTAAAACGAAAATCTTATATGCTTTATAGAGTTTCTGGAGAGAACCAGGCTAAAAATAATAAGGGTTTAACTTGAGGACAGCTTTGTTGTATTGTAACTTCTAATGAAACAACATGTGCGTTGAGTATAAGTGTAACCTCATCATTCCATGTTCTAGGGTAGGTCATGTAATGTGTTCCCATACATCTTCTGTGTTCTAGTATGATCAATTTTCTAGGTGACTTAGTCTAAATGTTTAGATTATATGAGAGATTGCTATATTACTTACTTAGAAATATGACCATGCAAGTATTGTAATACTGTTGCTTCCTAGGAGGATATCAACCTTTTCCCCCAAGCAGCTGATCAACCATTTTATTGTTGAATTTCTACACTAGTTCCCATTTTTCCATTTGGTCTTCTATGAGGGGGGAAAAAACATTGAAGGAAATGTATTAAGCTTGGAGATTTCGTTTCTCTTGCAAAGAAATTTAACAAGTAATGTTATTTATGAATAAATAAATAAAATGCAAGAAGCCTACAAACTTGGTTAGGTTTCATTTGTGCATGGTCAACATGTCATTCTTATTCTCATCCATTTTCTGTTGATAAGTTTCGTTTGTGCACTAATGCCCATATCTTAGTGATGATCTTTGCTTTCTATGCTTTCATTAGTGTGTCATAGTTAAACAGGGGCTTGGTTAGACTTATTTGTAAAGCAGGAAATTTGAACTTCTGTTCCAAATGAGCATATTAGAATGGATGATTTTGAAGAACTTTGTTAGGGGACCATGATGCGATCTCCACTGAAATTTGCAAGATGCACACAAACCAAGAATGTGTAATGTATACCTTGGAGAGTGAATGTAAGCATATGAGGATGCTCTCTTCATATCTTGTTCCTTTTTCTCAGTCTTTTAATGACTTGGTAGAAAGGCAGCAAAGAAGTTTGCAATCAATGCCAATTACCTCAATGTGCTGTTAGCCATGACTTCTCCTGTTTGTCAAATAGTCTCATAAGAACATTGTTAAAAGGCAACAAGTCAGAATACTGATGTCCACTAAGTGAGATGACAGGAAAAAAAAATTATGAAATGTGGATTTAATGGATCAAAAATTCTTTCTTATACCTAACTTAAGATATTTGATTTTCAGTATGCTTACAGTTCTTAATAATTTTTTTATATAGTTTTTTTCGTATACTTCATATATGGCTGGAGTTGACTGCTTCTCATGATTTTTATTGTAATTGTCACATCATTCGAGTGAATTTGAATTTCCAAATGCATGTATGATTTACACTTCCAGTTGTATGCCCATGGATGTAGGGTTTTTTTTTTTTTTTTTTTGGTCTTTATATTAATGGAATGTTGCGAACACATGATGAGTGCTAGATGCTGTCAATACATAGTGTTTCGTCATTAGACCTTTTTTCAAAATGGATGGGTGAAAGCGAAAAGCTAGTCTCAAATCTTTTCCAAATGGCTCGTGATAATGCTCCTTCCATTATTTTCATTGACGAAATTGATTCCTTATGTGGCCAGCGAGGTGAAGGCAATGAGAGTGAAGCATCTCGACATATCAAAACAGAACTTCTTGTACAGATGCAGGTATTTTGTGTTCACTGGAAGTGGATAAGAGCTTTGTTCCAAGCTTATCTTATACTAATACAACTGACATCCTTATACTTTAGTAGGTGATATGCAATATTAATAGCTTCCCAATCATCAACTTTTTTTTTGTCCCTGCATTTTCTTTTTCTCTTTTACTTTCCATAAGTGGTCCAGTTATTGTTTCAGTTGCTAAGCTATCTGTCTGTTACTTTAGGGAAAGATTATAGAAGTCATATAATTTATATATGTATATGCATTCTACTTCCTGCCAATACCAGTATGTATAGCGTTTAGACTTGATTTTTGGAGCTTAAAATTCTTAGGCCTTTCCTTTTGTCCATGAACAAAATTTTTGTTAGAATAATGGTTAAATGATTAAATTCACAATTTTCTAATAGTTTTAGCTTTTGTGACAAAAAGTGGTCTTGAGTTCAAGCCTTATCTCCAATCTACCTCCCAAAAAAAGGTTACAATCATATGTGTTAAATTTGTTACAAGGACAGAATACTGGTTCTTCTACTTTAGAGATTGGTGTATGGGCCTTATTGGAATGTAGTTAATTTTGTTACAAAGGCAGGCTGTACCTATGTCAGTTGACTATCAAGCATTTTCCTAGTTATTGCTGAGTCTCTTAGGCCATGGCCCATATGAAAAGTAGGTTCCATTTCACATTCTCCTCATGCTCACTCAAATTCTAGCCATAGGATCTCTTCCCTGTTCTCACACTAATCCATCTTATGGCAGTGAAATATGCAAATTATTGCAATGGCTAGTGATCAAACTCCTACCACCAGATAATTCTCCAATTTGAACTCTCAATAGCCAAGTCGGGAGTGTATAGTCTGACCTGGATCGAAGACATAGATCCCTTCCTACTCTCTTCTTGCATTCTTGGTGCATCATCTTTAGCCCACATCTCTTTCGTCTTATTCCCTACTACAATTATCTTTGACCTGCATTAGTTCTTAACTTCATTAAACAGTGGTTGTTGCCTTTGGTTTTTCTACTGTTAATCTTCAAATGGAAATTTTCTTTACCACATTTCAGGGTGTAGGCAGCGATGATCAGAAAGTTCTGGTTCTTGTTGCCACGAATACTCCATATGCTCTGGATCAGGTAAGAAAACTCTGATCCATTGGACCTAAGTTATAGAGTTTTATGACCTTCATTGCTTTGGGGTTGTGACTAAGGAAAATTAAATACAGGCCATCCGTAGGCGTTTCGATAAGTGAATTTACATCCCTCTCCCAGATTTGAAGGCAAGGCAGCACATGTTTAAGGCACTGTGGTTTTGGTAGAGCCATAGCAATTGATTCTTTTGGAGATTATGATTTGCTTAATATCCTCAATAGGTTTTTAATTTAATCAGGTCCATCTTGGAGACACTCCTCATAACTTAACTGAAAGTGATTTTGAGCATTTAGCTCACAAAACAGAAGGATTTTCAGGTTCAGACATAGCTGTTTGTGTAAGTGTCCAGTTTACATTAGTTTTTGGTGTCCCTTTTGAGATATTATATGGCTGAAAGCTGTTAGCTACCTCCTCTCTTTCGATAGGTTAAAGACGTTCTATTTGAACCTGTTCGTCAAACCCGTGATGCAAAATTCTTCAAAAAGAACTCTAGCGACATGTGGGTCCCTTGCGAACCTACTGAACGAGGAGTTGTTTAGGTTACCTTGCAGGAACTTGATGCACAAGGCCTAGCTTCAAAGGTAAGTATTGGGTAGGAAACTGTTTTACTTATTATTATTATTATTAATGGGCACTACATAAAGCTCTAGACCAGAAATCATTGCCAAAATTAGCACTATAATCATATTTAGAGCTAGGTATCAATAACTTAAATAGAACTATTAAAGACTTATTCAATGTTGTGACTTATGTAGTTAGTCAATTTCAGAAAAGTAGGAATGTAGAAAAAAGTGGAAAAGAGAAGGGGGGATGGGGGTGGGGGAGAGATTTAACAAGAGCATGCCTCTATCTTATGTGCCTCATTCAATTTCATTAATGCACATTCAATGATGATTTTCTCTTCCATCAAAATTACACAATTCTTTGGAGGAAGGTCAATTTGTGGTATTTCTTTTCTAGCCTCATTCATCCACTTCTTTTAATTTATATAATGACTTGAATGTAACTGGCTCTGGGAATGTATGACTTGCAGATCCAGCCACCACCAATCACAAGAGCAGATTTTGATAAAGTACTTGCAAGACAGAAGCCAACTGTAAGTAAAGCCGATCTTGAGGTGCATGAGAGATTCACGGAGGAGTTTGGGGAAGAAGGCTGATTGCTTGAGTTTGAACACAAGGGCTGATTAACTATTAGAAACAGGTAAAACTACTAGTATAGGTAAATGAAAAATGTATATATAGTCGTCAATATTGCTTGTAATAGAAAGTTCAGCGTCTTTTTAAGAGAACACCATGCCATATTGTTTCAATCTCTGTCTGTCTCACCAGAAGAGGAAGAGGTGGAAAGCTCTTAATTGATGTTTAGTGTTACTGGTCATAGTCTCCATATTCAATAATGATTGATAATCTTACCAATTTTTTCCCATCTGGGTATGATCTCCTACCGGTTTGCCACTAGATGCTCATTGGAAACAATATCCTAGCTGCTGCTGGAACCAAATTTGTAATTAACCAATGATGAACATCTAAAATAGACTTAGAAAACAAGTTTCTATATGATTGATATCGTTAATGAAAATTAGCAAATGATGACAACTAAAAAATTTAGCATTACGAGAGAACTACTGTTATCTTATTGAGTATGCCCTAGAGCGCCATCATTAAAAGTAAGGTAACCTAAGGATGAAACTCTTATGTTTGGAATGGAGGGAGAGAAGGAAAAGGTGTTCTGGAGTCATGGAGTTCACCTCATGTATAATAAAAATAGTATCAATAATTAATCCATGTGAAAAAATAAAATAAAATAACATAAAATTTGTCAAATAACACATTGTAACCTTAACATGTGGAAGATATCTCATAGATAGCACTCCTAGCATAGTCTAGAAAGGTAAAGTTAAAAAAAAAAAACCTGTAAAGCTTAACATATGGATACTAATTGTGTGCGTCAATAAAAAACACTCATGAAGGTTGGTGCTAAGTAGATACCTTACACAAATAATTTATAAGAACTAAAGGGTCAAAATTCCACAATAGGAGATCTAAATAACTGATTTCAAAGCAGCAAGTAACAAAATGGTTGTTTGTTGATATGGAAACTGTTTTTCCGAGGTACAATAGGTTGGATTGAAAGCTATAAAACTCAGTCTTATTCTACTTCTCTCTCTCTATTTTTCTGAACCCCTTTTCCTATTGCACATCCTCCCTTTTTTAGGCAGCTTTCCCTTCCTTATCTCTCCAACTAGTTTGCCTCTAGCTAGATTCAGGGATGCTTGTCCCATCACCCCTCTGCTATGCCATTGTTTCATCATGTAACAGGAATTTTGAGGGTGCCTTTGCTATTCAGGCTTGTCTATAAGCATTTAATGTGGAAGAGGTTAGGTAGAGAACATCTCATTAATGCGGAAGTGACTGGCTCTATGGTCCTTATCTCTTTGTGGAGTTTCCCAAGGCAATTTTGATGACGTGTGCTGATTATTGGAAATCTAAAGAATTAGCACACATTATCTCTCCACCTTCCAATCAATTTTAGCCTCCGAAGCAATGACAAGGTACTAAAATCATCTATCTTCAAATCAACTCTAGAAGTTCCAGAAACACAAGCCTTGAAGAAAAGAGTTTCAAATGGCAGCCAAACTTTAGCTTTGTCCACGAAGACCTGAATTTGTGCTTCCTTTTTTTCGTCATCTTCTTCTTGTGTGTGTGTGTGTGCGCACGCACGGTTCAACCACAGTTTGAGCAATTCCATGCTTTTTTCTCATATAGAGGTTCTTAGGGTTAAAAGAATTGCAATCGTGAGAGATTCACGGTTAACCAGGTCTGATCATACGGTCCGGTCCGGGTATGAGAACCATGGTAGAAAATGGAAGTAACTAGTTAGATGATAGAACCAATCTCCGAAGAATCCACGGGATCAATAGTAACAAGTGACACAATCATATTCCGTAGATACGACTCTCATTATTTAATGATTTCAACTAACTAAAGTACATAATTGTTTTTTTTTTTAAATACTTTTTTAATGAAATTTTTTAAGGGGTAATTAACTAATTATACTCCCCTCCCTTGAGGTTAGAAGAAAATAAAACTCTCCCCTTCTGTTCATATTAGTAAATATTTTAAATTTCTATGAAATTTTCTTTACCAAAGTTTAACCATTATTAGTAAAAACATAATGAAATTTGTTGATAATAATGAAAAATTTATCAAGCACCAAAATACTTGGAACGGCAAATCTCTCCACAACCCAATGACAAACTAAAAAAATAAAAAAGTCATACTTATTTTAAAATACTCTTTAATGAAAATTTTAAATCAATGGATTTTAATTTTGAAATAGAGGAAAATTTTGGAAACCTCCCCTTAAGCAAATGATATGTTAGTACACAACATTGTTAATTTAATAGAGTTTGATTAAATGAATGTCAACAGGGGAAAATGTTTTTCCCTTCAAGTTTAAGGTGAAATGTCATTTGACTCATTTCCCAACACCTTAAAAGAGGGGAGTGTAATTACCTCTAGTTTTTATTATACACATATTCCCCCCCCCCCCCCCCCCCTTTCACCCCTTCCACACTTAAATTCTTGACTCCGTCACTAATGTGGATATCAAAAAAATGTGGACATTGTGCATGAAATTATGGATATTATGTGTATCGAGTATATATTAATAAGCATGATGGAAGAAGAGTTGTACTTTTACCATTTTTTTAAAAAGCAAAACAAAGCCATGAAAATGAGCTACTCTAAATGAATCTTATATTATATGTCACTTTGTTTGCTGTCAAAATTATAGATGAAGATGACACATTAATTTCAAGGCAATAAAAATCAAGAGATGTTATTCGCCATATGCCTTTTCTCTTGCCAATGGCCAACCTATGATTGGCACTCCCTGGCTTAGGCTATCAATCACTAAATTCCACCAACAATGGCTAAGAAATGCTCCAGTCGCTTTGTGTGGTAGAATTTCCAACTAGGGTGCCTAGTTATTTACTAGCAAGCTCCGTTTGTTTTTTCTTATCGATTTTCAAATCCTTCTGATAACCAGTATGCTCTAAATTCATCATTTATGTCAAAACCAATAGGTGGCCTAATGACCCAAATAAATGGCATTCCACTCTCTTCCAAAGCAATAGCAAGTTCCATCATTTGGGAAAGCACCAATTGTATTTTCAAAACCGAAACCTCCTGGTGCTAGTTCAGCCATTCTATGCATTGCTCTACCGAGGACCCAGCTTGTTTTCTGATTCTTTGGCCGATAACACGTGTATCAAAGATTTAGAGGAAGATGAAATCATGGCTTGAAGGAGTACAAGACCAATAGCCCAAACTGCCAGGTTTATATATTTTCTTAAAACTTCCAATCCTAGAGGTTCAAGTTCTTCTATTGTATTACAAAATCACCCATAAGAACCAAAAGAAAGTGATAAGTGATAACTGTGATTGAACAAACCTTAGTGGAAATTAATTTAGCCAAGGCTAATTGGCTAAAAGGATAACTACAAGATTAACCATAATTGTCTTTAGTGCCCATAGGCTTGATTGTAATTCCATTTCTAAATTAAATTATAGATTTTAGTGGAAAATATTAAAATGATTATATAATTAATAAATTAATTTGTAAAAATCCTAATAAGGTCTAATAGATTTTTTTTTTTTTAATTTTATATCTTTTCTAAGGTTTGTATTTGTAAAAGTAAAAATATGTTTATGAGTATAATAATAATTTTTTTTGTTTATGTTTATGTTTATGTTTATACTTTGGTAGTGCCGGCTCTATGGTATAAGCAATTGATGTGGTCACCTAAGGCCCCAAGTAAAAAAAAAAGCCCCAAAATTTTAACTAATAGAGTTATTTATTTCATTGTAATAGTATTAAACCCAAATATAAGTCAATAAATAAAATAATATTTTTTATCAAATGAAAAACAAACAAAATAAAAAAGAGAAATGCTACATCTACAACATTTGTCATAACACTTTTATAACAAATTATAAGTAGTAGGTTGTTACAGGCTATTATTAATAGCAAAAAAAAAAAAATAAAATAAAATTTAGTAGTGGGTTTAAATTAGAACCACTAACAACTTAACACTTAATATTTGTTGTGAAAAAATTGTGAATGTAACACTTCTAAAAAAAAAGATCAATACACAAAAAAATTCATAACATTTTTCACAATAGTTCAGTTAGCAAACTTTTACTAGTTCTCATATAAGTTCACCACTAACATTACTCTTTTACTTACCATTATCAATCTGACACATCAACAGGTGTGAAAAGTTTTGTCCAATTTTTTGTCTATAAACATTCTAAAAAAATAAATATATGTGGTTCACATTAATTAATAGTAATTTTGCATCTAAAACAAGATAATCAATTTTTTCCTTAGAACCCTAAATGCATCAAGTTACCCCCATACTATGGGAATTCAATCTATGATGTTGAGCATCTTCTTAGTTTGTTCTATATGAACATATACCCTTTACTCTGGGGAATGGAACATAATTCATAATCCAAATAACTCAATGTGTGCCATACTGTCATGTATGTTATTTATCTCTTTTAGATTTTACAATGTGTCGATTTTTTTATTGTTAGATTGTCATTGTATCATAAATTTCACACTACTAAGGTCTAATGCTAATTGTGACCCATTTCATTATCTTGTTTTTTTTCTCCTAAGTTGGGTTATCTTCAGTTGGGGAACGTAAGAAAGGACACATTTAATGCTTGTGATTCGGTTATTTTTAATAGGGCAATATAATAATTTTCCTTCTAATAGTTTAGACTTTGGAAGAATATTGTGTGTTTTTATGTATTTGGAATTTGCATTCTTCTTACCCTTATTTTATTTTTTTTAAGGATTAATTTCCATTCAAATCATTTTGGAAAGCTCTCATATCAATCTATCAACTAAGGAAGATCTTTAGTGCAGGAGTACTAATGTCTTATATTTTATAGGCATTAGGAGTTTTGTACATTTCCTATCAGAACCAAGTACAATTTTTTTTTTCTTGTTAGTGTAAATTTCACTTTTAAACCCTATAGTTTTGGGGCAGTCCAAATAAAAACCCTATAATGTCAAACATACCAAGTTAAAACTTAAATTTTTAAACATAAAAATTTCACTTTTAAATCCTATAGTCAATGGTCCCAATAACATTTTAAGATTATTTTTAATTATCTATGGAAAGAGTAGTTGTTGAAGTTGAAACCAAAACAAAGGAGAACATAAATTGAATCAAGTCAAACGGACTTTACTTAGCTCCTAATGGCTCCAAAAGTGGCTTTGGAAGCATCTTGTATGTATATGTGTGTGTATATATATTCAATAAATTAATTTGTAAAAAGCCTAATAAATTTACATATAGATGGAATTATAATTATTTTATTTATTTATTTTCTAGGGTATGTATTTGTAGAAAGAAAAATATGTTTACGAGGAAACAATATTTTTTTTGTTTATGTTTATGTTATTGCTGGTTTTATTTAATGTTATCTTTAGGAAAAAGTTCTAGATGTTATACGAGTCCACATCTTCTGTCTCACTTTCTCTGCTCCACTCTATGCTCCACAAATCAAAACTTTTCATGTGTCCCCCAATTTAATTAGATTTTAACTTTATGTTATTTATTTATTTATATACCCAAAAAAATAAAAATAAAAACCCAAAACGTCCCCTACTACCACCAATCCTCCACCACCACCAACAACCTTCGCTGGCATCAACTACACCGCTAATCACCGCCATCCACCACCACCAAACCCACACAAACCACACCACCTAATTCAACAAACCCAAACATTTCTCTTAACTCTCCGTTAACTCCTCTCTTCTATGACTCATTGTTTCCTCCAAATTTGCATATTTATGAACCATACCAAGCCAAAAATAATTCACTGATTTGGATTAAAAGTCAGAAACCATGCGTGCTGTGGTAATTTAAAATATAAGAATGAAAAAAGAAAAATAGTCAGTGCCATAAAGATTGAAGAGGAAGCAAAAGAAACGTAAAAATTGAAGAGAACTTTTTGATTTGAGCCTTTGGTCTCCTCTGCCATGGGTGGCCGTTGATGTCGTTGACGATCCATTCATAGTGGTACAGGCGAAGGTTGCTGGCAGTGGCTGGCGAGGGTGGAGGTGGAGGACCGGTGGTGGTGGTTGGGATTGTTTGAGGTTTTTTTTTTTTTTTTTTTTTTTTTAAATTTATTTTAGGAAACTAAGTAAGAAAAGGCTGAAAATTATATTTGAATTTAATAGGTGTGTATGTGGCAAATTTTTATTGATGGAGTAGAGGGTGGAGTAAGAAAAATAGGACAGTAGATTTGGACTCATGTTATACACCTATAATATTTTTAGTTTTTTTTTTGAATTATACAAAGAAAGAACAGTAGTTGTTGAATTTAAAACCGAAACAAGGGAAAACATAATTTTTTGAATCATATAAGGAAAGAACATAAGTTGTTAAATTTAAAACCAAAACAATGAAAAATATAATTTAATTAACTCAAATGGACTTCAGCCTCTAATGGATCTAAAGCTCGCTGCAGAGGTTGGCCAGCTACAAAGTGAAATATTAGAACTAAACCAACTGAAGGGTGGGCCAAGAACTAAATATAAAATACTAAAATTAAACAAACTTTAGAACATAACGCCTTAAAAGGAAAAAAGAGGGAATCTGTGATGTGCATAGTATTATTAATACAACTATTCAGCTGCTTCTTAATCCATTTTAATAATGCATTTAAAATATCCCAAAAATCCCCTAAAAGTTAATCCTATATGTATGTATGTATATAAAGTCCAATAAATTTAAATATTGATAGAATTATTTTTGGAGTAATTACACTTGTAAGGACCCAAAGAATAGCTCAAGCCCACTTAGAATAGTGGCACCCAGTACTATAAGCTCAATATAATAAATTTGTAAGAGAGCGGGAATTTCCAAGTCAATTGCAATGCTAAGTAAATCACAAAGTTGAGGATAAAAGGACAAAAGTAATTAATATGAACGAATGAAGCAGTGATTTAGTGTAAAGTCTTCCTTGGGTAGGTCTGAGGATGGATTGTTCATTAATAGTCAAAATTGAGTTCTTATAGTAAGATCTTAAGTTCTCTTTCTCTCAATTCATAAAATGTCCATCCCTTCTTCTAGGGGTTCCTTTCCTTATATAGTCTTTTTTGTTGCATCTCAACCCTCCACCTGTATGTCTAAGGGGAATCATTGGGATGCTTGTCCCATCAAGACCCTTTTGGAGGAGGTAAAGAGAGCTGTGAGCTGTGAAATCACTGTTCAGGTGTCTTTTCCTCATAAATGCGGCCAGCTTAGTTGGTGCAAAGCATTGAATGTGGAAGTAATGGCTACCTTCCCAGATATTTCCCTTTTTCGTTGCTTGCATGACTCTAGTGCCCTCCATCGTGCTTTACTTTCTGGAGTAGGAAACTGAGTAAGGTACTCCCAAGGTGCATTTGCTTCTCGGGTTCCTCGGACGATGGTCTTGCTTGCCTCCTTTCCTCAGACCTCTTATTCTAAGTTTAATCTGAACCTGAGTGGTCTTAACGTCTTCCCTCTTCGGTCTTAACCCACATGTCAAACTTGGGTTGACGCATGAATGGACCTTTCATCATCCTCAAGCAAGGCCCATGGGCCTTAGAATGTCCTTAGATTACTTGCTCCCACAACACTCTCTTCCCTTCAAGTTTGAAGAAATTAACACTCAATTTTATTTATATTAGTAACAAAATATTTTAAATTTTCATAAGAATTTTTTTACAAAAGTTTAAGCATGGTTAGTAAAAAATATAATTGGTAAATTTAAAATAAAAATGCAATATTTATCAAGTATCAAAACACCTGCAATGACAAATCTCTCCATAATCCATTAAAAAAAGAAAAGAAAAAGCAGAAGTCATACTTGAAATTTTATAAACTTTAAAACAAAGAATTTTAGTTTTTAAATGGAGGATAATTTTGGAGACATGGCCTTAAGCAAAGGATGAGTTAGTACACAACATTTTTAATATTAATTTAACAAAATTTGATCAAACGGATGTGAAAAGGGGAAGTGTTTTTTCTTTTCAAGTTTGGGGTGGAGTGTCATCTCCCCAAACTCAAGGAAATGGAGTAAAATTACCCCTATTTTTAATTATGTATGTTTTTAAATATTTTTCCCTTCAATTTTGGGATGGAATGTCATTTCTCCAAACTTCAATGTTGCAAGGATTAAAAAAATATTTACTTCAATGCTTTAGTAAAAATCAAACTAAATTATATATTGAATAATTGAATAGGCTACATGTAAGTAATGTCTTCAAAATTATAGTATTTAATGTACCAAAGAAAAAGATAACAAATGCATCATATAATGCTGACATGAAACTTTTGAGTATAGAGCATTTCATTTCCCCCTTCAAAGAGCATGCAACATAATAGACGTTCACAGACTACAGAGACGCACATAATATATTAATGACTAAAAACTCAATGTGAACGACTAGTGCTTCAGTTGAAGATCTGGAGCTGATAAAGGCTCTTGCCTCTTGCAGGTACTAATCGAACAAAATTTAGGTGGCAGTATGAGAATAGTCCGACACCTTGAGAGCAGTAGCCTGAATATCTTGCTTGACCTTGAAGACAGTGGATCAGTAATTGTTCTCTTGTCAAAATTCCTATCTAGGGCGACCCCTGCTGTATCTTGGTGGATTAGTCTTGGCAACATCAACAACTATCATCCAGCCATTAATAATCTGCAAGAACCAAGAACAAAATGGAGAGATTACCCTTTCTCTTACTCAAAGAGTTATATTTGTTTTATCTACAATTATGAACCAAAGCTTAAGGAAAACAAAACTGCATTTGAACATTAAGCACAATGTTAGGACATATGTGATTCACTTGTTATGAGCATATGTCAGTATTTTATGTAATTGACTAATCCTTTGACAAAACGCAATTTACTTGTATTTGGGTAGATTTAGGATGTGTTTAATATTTCAAAAAACATGTTGTTCAAGTCTAGTATTAAAACCATGAAAATTGGACTAAAAAACAAGTGAAGAAAGTTGTTCATTAAAGCTGGACAAAAAGCTCGATACCTACGGACAAATAGCTCGACAGCTTCTCGACAAATAGCTATCTATCGAGGTTTAATAAGGCTCGACAGATACTATCTATCAAGGTTACAGGAATTCAGAATTTCAAATCTGATTTTCGGCCTATGCTGACATGTATATGTAGGGTTTCTTTTCTCACAACCCTAGACATATATAAGGCTTATTTTAGAAGCCGTCACATAAGAAAATATAAGGAGAACATATGTAAAAGGTGATCGATGTCTTATTCTCTCTAAAAAAAGCTACTACGTCTTTGCACCTTAGGGTTTTGTAACTAAGTGCTTCTTAATTTTCATTGTTAATGAAGTGAAGAACTTTGCAGCCAACATTTTTCTTCCTCAAGTTGGTGAGTGAGTCACGTACTGGGATTTGTGTAAAGGAGTTAGTCACATATTGGAATCCGTGCAACAAAAAGGTTGGTGTTCATATATTGAAGAGTTCAGAGGTTCTAAAGCGGTAGAAGGTTTTTGCTGTGGGTTCATCTACGGAGATTGTAGAGTTTAGGGACAAAGGTTTTGTACTAGATCTGAAACTTCTTTTTACTATAGTGAATTTCTTTTCGGGAAGGTTTCCTCCTAGGTTTTTTTACTGTGAAACTAGTTTGTTTCATTGGTTTTCCTGGGTTATCATATATTGCCTTATTTATTTTTTCCGCTACATGATTTTGACATGATATTGATGTTTGTTTGTTTTAATAAGCTTATTCACATAAATCTAATTAACAACTTGGGTTTAAAACTTATTAATTCTATTGACTAGGATCTAAATTTCCCAACACACAAGAAAAATACAAGGAAGATTCGTAATGGAAGAAAACTTACCTTGCCATTCATCTCTTTGAGTGCTGCACTAGCAGCCTCCTCCGTAGTGTACTCTATAAATGCATAACCTTTGGACCTTTTGGAAATTTTGTCCATTATAATTTTAACTGTTGAGGAAGCAGTGCATCAGCACGGGTATAACCTTACTAATGAAACACGTCATTTATGAGCATGGAAATGCAAACATACCTTCAACAAGCTCACCAAAGCCTTCAAATGCAGCACGTAAGGTTTTCTCAGATGTGTAAAATGACAGCCCTGTTTTTAAATCAAGATTGTAAATCACTGTCATTTGTGAATAAAAAAAGAGGGAGTAATAAAGTTGCTGGACCAGAAAACTTTTGGATTTCAGAATGGAAAGTACAAGTAATACATTATGATCTCATAAGAGGACACCATGGCAAGGTCCAGGGAATCTCCAAAGACTAAATAGAACCAAATGTTAATCAGGTAAAACTCAAAAAAGCATAATTAGACAACCATTATAGTAGAACAAGCATGCACATTTCATAAATAAGAATCTTGAATTATTTCTTAAAAGTGGTCTTCGAAAATATGAAATTTACAAGCAAAGAATTCAAACTCAGTCTTGCAACATACCTGTAACGAATAGTTTCTTTGTTTTTATAGGGGTTGTTTGACTTGCTTCTGAAGGATCTGGCAGATCTGTGGAACTCTGTAGATTATTACCTGAAAATACAGCTTGTTTACTCTACAATGGAAAGAATTGTTGCAATGGTAAACTAAAGATATAATCTGAAAGACATTGAAATGATTCATTGGGAATTGGCCTCTTATTAAAAACAAATCAAGATTAATAATTTCAGTAGTTTATTCTAACCCCATATAACAACAATAGTAATCCAGTTATTAAATCATCATTTGCATATTTTCCACTGAGAAAACATTGAAGAGTAAGCCTTATCCAAAAAAAAATTGAACAGTAAGACTTATAAAAAAAAAAAAACTTGAAGAGTAATGACATATTCCACTTCACATTAGAAGATTTTCTCTCCATAATAATAAAACATGCTTAAGCTAACTAACAGAAGCATGATAAAAACATAAATAAACAAGTACTCTAGCACTTGGTAAACATGGCATCAATCAATCGCTCTATTGAGGAAGGTTTCAGAATTTTACTCTAATAGTTAACAGAAAATGTCTATTCTGCAAGCAGTCAAGTTCTATCAAATACTCGACCAATCCTCTAACCAGCTGTTTACACTAGGTGATAAAATGTCATTAAAATCCTAAACTGAAAAATTTAATGGTTTCTATAGGACTAGTTCCTTAACAAAAAATATAACCTAATGTGCTTGGTATGTTCACCTCACTGGTGAATGTATCAGAACAGGTGAAAACACTGATTTTAGCCAGGCAGCAAGTAATGTCACAAGGTTGGCTGCAAGTTTTGCATGTTTGATACCGAAATAGATTAGATAGATTAAATTTATTTTACCAAATTTTGCCGTGGTTTTATCAAATAATAATGAAGAATAGTTCCTTGGACTCGGGAGACAACGTAGAAAATAGATTGGTTATCATTCCTATTAGTCTTTTCAATGAGTTAGGAGAGGTGTTGGCTATTTATGTAGGTTTTGTATTCGATAAAGGAATCTCAGAATAATTCTGACTCAAATGTCTCCCCACCCCCTCACTCTTATTTTAGGAGGCTGGCCAGCCTCAAAGTAGATTGTTTCGCCTACTGTTCATATAGCACTTGATAGAACCGGAGTCCATCACACTGTATGAGGTTTTTTTTAGAAATTCCAAAATATTCAAAATTTGTATAAATGAAAACAAAAAAAAATGATGTTTGACGGGTTATACTATAAAATTTCTTAATCATGTAATGAAAAATATTATATTAAATGGGACTGCTTCGAGTGTGATATCACCTAAATACCTACCCTCAAGCATTGTCCACCGATAAAGATCAGTATATTATCACAAAGCACAAAATACAGGCTTTCAATAAATTATATATTTTTGCTTTTGTTGGGGTGGCTGATATCAGTCACTCCTTCATACAGACCTTAACTAGCACCAAATATACCTCGCATTAACCATTGAAGATTTCTGTCTCACACAACCAAATCATCTTGACAGTCTCACTTACATCATCTGATCATCATTAACCAAGTTGGACTAGCCAGTAACCCATCTTGGCTAAGGCATGTTTCAGAGCAATTGGATTAAGAATTAAAAAATCTATTGTTAGTTCTTATGCTATTTAAAGAGAGTGTTGGAATTATGGTTAAGTGATTAAATTCACCATTTCCTAATAGTTTAAGCTTTTGGGAGAATCGGTAATTTAACAGAGAGGTTGGGCCTTAGTACAATAGCAAGTGCGTTCCACCCAAAGTGACAAGTTGCAGATTTGAGTCTAGGAATCAGGCATTCCATAATAAAATTGGGTGTAAAGCACTAAGATTGCCTACCAATCACCTCTCCCAAATCCCACAAAAGAGGAGTTTTTGGCACTAGGTACAACAATTTTATTATGTTATTGTAATATCTTCACCAATTTCAGCATTGCATACCTCCTCCTCATTTGCTTGAGCAACCAGCAACAGAGTTTCTTAAAACTTCATGGCCGTACCCAGTGCACAAAACTCCCACTTTTACAGAGTCTAGGAGAGGCTGCACAAAGCTCCCACTGTTGCGTAGTCTAGGAGAGGTCATGGTAGGTAGGCAGCCTTACCCCCCCCCTTTTCTTAAAACTTCATGCATGTTGTAAAATATATTCCAAAACCACCTTTTATACATGAACTTCAATTTAAAGATGAGCCTTAATCAATACACAAGAACCAGACCTGAAGCCATTTTCTGACATAAACTAGTTGTTATCAAATTTAATAGCAAGTATTTGAGAAATGCACCACCATACATGTCACTATAACGTTAAACATCACTTTTTGGGGTCTATGGAATATAATTTATTTTTCCCATGGCTTTCCAAAATAATTTTCCAAGAACAGAGAGTAAGCAATTTACTTTCCTCAGCAGCATTTGAATCTTCTACCCATTTAAAGTTATCACCTGCACCTAAACTCCAACCAGTTGGATGAATTCCACTTAAGAATATAATAAGTTGGACCCTACCTTTTTCAGTCTCACCCCTCACATAGATACATTGGGAATCTCTCTTTCTCAATGCATCTGATTCATTTCTCCTCGCTCAAGACTTCCAGCAACTTTGCACAACAGATTTTGTGACGAGATTGGCTATACTTACCTCTTTCTTACCCCAGCATCAGATACCTTCCTAATCTGCTCATTTTGTTAAACCTTCTGTAAGCCATATGGTTAAAGTTTCATGGGTATACTTCTCATGGCTATAGTTAATACTTCATATATTGTACAATTCTACTAACTACTACATGACTCAGTATAATTGACATAATATTTCCCTTTGAATGTCCAATTCCATCAGCAACATTCTCATTGAGCTTGACAATAAAATATGATCAGGAATTACTTCCTTGAGCTTTCCCTTGTGCTAAAGCTCACTTAGCAACTTTCACAGTCAGTATCAAACGCTGTCCACTTTTATAAGTCATTAATTGACATTGTGTGCTTTCTGTTGCAAAGGCATGCTCTGCCACAAACTCTAGAATCACAACTGCTATACAGTACAAAGTGTTCCCAAGCCCAATGCATGATTCTAACCAAGGAAAAGACTCATCTCTGCCACAAAGAACTGCAGCCACTATAAAGCCTATTTTTCTACTCAATACAAAGTCTTCCACTTTCGAGGAAAAGACACATGGCTGCTACTGGACTATAGAACTTTCCTTTAGCTGCTTCAAAGACTGGCCATCTACAATGACATAGAATTTACCCCTCCACTAAAATCCAGCTCAAATTAATAAAACGTCTAAAGTTAATTGCTTTATTTACATAACTAAATTACTTGAGAGATCATCTCATACAGTGAAATCACATAAACATATTGGTTGATTAAGTATTAGAATCTCTAAAACATGTATTTGTTATGACACCGACACAAATATACTAGCATAAGTTACATGGTGCTGCTGCTATATACTTTTTTGACACACAGGCCTTTCAAATAGAAATTATTAAAAGAAGAAAAGAAAGAAAGAAACAGTCAAAGTTAATAATTTGCAATATATCTCTGAGATCAAGATATTACTGAATACGATGCTTGAAGAGAAGCGAAGTTGCAAGGTAGAAAAGATGTGGAGCATGTTTTATCTGATCAAACATTAAAAAAACACACAAAGATATTATTTGAAAAACGTACAAACCTCCATAATCCTTATTCTCTGACTCAAAATTCTTATCTAGCTGAACAGATAATACACCTGGTACACCTACACCATATGGAAGCATTTGTCTTCAAGCTGCAAAATACATATCACAACCGTGCAAAGAGAAACCCAATGCAAATACTAACCAGCTAGTTCCCGTGCACATTCATCATCAAGTTCACAACAGAATCCAAAGTTGGACTGCCAAGAAACATGATAAATACACATTTGTGCGTCTTTCTCACTACAAAAAGTATTATTCCACTTTCAGGGTGAAGAGAAATAAAGCAATCAAAGGAAGAATATTGCATTGATGCACTGTTAGAGACGTTACAATAAAATGGAACAGAAACATAATAACAAGCTCAAATGTTATTTACTTACTTCCCCAAAACCTTGGTCAGTATTTGAGCATAATAATCAACCATTTGAGCCTTTGTAACAACTCCAATCCCTGGTTTGTCCATTCGAGCAAGCCCGTGTTTGGTACTCCCCATGGGAAACAACAGATTACTTCCAATTTGTGAGCTTGACAGATAACTGGATTGAATACTTGAAAAACTATAATCCTTTTTCACAGAACTATAATCTGGGTCAGGCCTAACTGATAAAACGCCGGGTAATCCTAAAACATATTCATTACACATCAATATTAATGAAACTACGAAAGTAACTCTCACAATTTTAGTTTCTCCACAAACATGAAAGCAAAGTATGGTACAGAATTGAAGTACATCAGATGACTCAGACTTTTTCTGCTATAGAAACTTACCGGCAAGTTCACGGGAGGTTTCTTCATCAATGTCACAGCAAAAGCCGAAGTGGGTATCCCAAGAAGCATCATATATACACATCTGAGCATCCTTCTCACTGTTATTCAAAAAATCACAACCAAAGCAGGATTTCAGACCAAAAGCTAAGAAACATTTGCAACATGACAAAAAAAGAATATTTTGAAATATACCCACCTGCCTAAAACTCTTTCCAATGTCTTAACATAGAATTCAATAACTTGTGGTTTGGAATTGACCCCTTGTGGAGGAGCCTCCATGAGCACCATCCAATGGTGGTTGTCACTACTGGGAGTGGAAGTTAATGCTGGTGGTGTTGTCGTTGAAGTGGCACTTGCTTTATTAGAGAAACATAGACAAGAAGAAGAAAAAGAAGAAAGATGAAGGTGGTTGTTTTTCTTTGGAGAAATGGAGAATTTGAGGTTTATTGTTGGAGTTTGGAGATGGGTTTTGAGAGGTTTGAGTGGAAATATTTGTGTTGTAGAGATTATGGTTGAGGAAGAGAGAGCTTGTTCCATGGCTGCTTTTTTAAGGTTTCATGGCAAACTATAAGCTCTCTCAAAGTCTCAAATATGCCAATCTGCTATCAGTTTATCTCATCTGTTTGTGTTGTGTTTCTGATATTTTTTGGGCGCTTAGAAATTAGAATAGTGTCCGTGAAAGACTGAAAGGGCAAACAGGTTACGGGCGGGTTGGTGTTTGGGTCGATTCAATTTCGGGTTCAAACAATTTTTTTTTTTTTTTTTTTGGGTTTTTGATTTTCTAAATTTGTAAAAAATTTTAAACGTGAATCAGAATCAAACTAATTTTAACTTAATTGAGATTTGAGCATATTAAACCATAATATTTGAATGTTAAATTTGAAAACCATAGCCATTCCATGACATTATAACCCAAATTTCTACTTACATCATTTTTTTTTTTTTGGTTAATAATTTTGATAGTTGGTAGAGAGATGCTTTAAACTTTTGATGTCTTTTTTTTTTTTTTTTTTTTTTTTTTTTATAAGAAATACTGAACTTGTATTCAAGTGTTAAGAAATAGTTGCTACATCAATATCCTGAGCACAGGCCCGCTCAATATGGCTCGGGCAGGATTCTACCCAAGCAACATAACTAACTAGTGACTTAGAATATTGTGCTAACATGTGGGCAGGGACATTTCCCTGCCTTTTTGTATGGGAGAAACAACATGACCTGAACCAACGTGATTGCTGGAGGATGCTATCCACGATGAACAGGATCGAAGAGCTTGGTGTTGCTAAACCTTGGACAGCATTGAAGACAGCCAGCGCATCACACTCAACCACCACATCTCGGATGTCTAAGTCAAGTGCGAAGCGCATGCCAACCTCCATTGCTTTGGCTTCCGTCTCAAGGGCGCCAAAGTGAGCCACCATGGGGCTGCTTAGAGCAACAATCACATTCCCATTGCTATCACGGATCATCACGCCCAACCCCACCTTCCTCTGGTTCGCAAACACAGCCCCATCAGAGTTTACCTTGTACTGTCCCAGTGGTGGAGGCGCCCAGTGAACTAGTTCGGGGTTCACTACAGCTGGCTTCCATGGACCCTCATTGGCCATCTGGAACTCGTCCATTAAGCCAAGGGAGGTTTTCAAATTGACCCTACCAGGTTTACCCTTTCCATCGGTACGGATGACATTTCTCTCTTTCCAGATACCCTAGCACACTGAGATAAACCGTTCAGCCAGGCCGGGATGCACTTCCTCATCTTGTAGAAGCTTTTCCATAATATCCAAAAAACACTAGTTGGGTTCAATATCAAAAGGAAGAGAGAGCTTACTCGTGTTCCACACATCCTTGGCATGAGCACAAAACCAGAGAATATGGAGAACGTTTTTCATCAGGTTCCCGCATAGAGCACAGCCACCTTCCACTTCAATGTGCCTCTACTGTAGCACCTCTTTGGAAGCCAGTATGTTTTTAGTTGCCTTCCAAGCAAAATGCTTGACTTTTTGAGGAAGGTTCATTCTCCACAGCCCCTTCCATACGTTCTTCCTCGCCGAGGGGTTCGAGCAATCTGCTTTGCCGCCACCCCTGTTCACCTCATATGCTAGCCTATATGCGCTTTTCGCCGTAAATTTTCCACTTGGTGATTCTGCCCATATCAATTTGTACTTGGGCCGATGCAAACTTAGAGGGATGCTTAAAATAGCATCTACATCCTCCTTTGTGAAACAGCCTCGGATCTGCTCAGCTTTCCACTCCATGGATGCTCTGTTTATGAGGTCGCAAACTAGAGCAACATTTGGGCAAGCATCTTCACATGTGACCACACTGTAGGAAGACGGCTTAGGAATCCATTTGTCACACCACACCCGTACACTCTCCCCCGAGCCTATTTGCCACCTCGTTCCCCTTTTCACCACCCCTTGGGCCGCCATAATGCTTCGCCAAGCATAGGAGGGGTGGCGGCCTAAATCTGCCTCCAAGAAGAAACAGTGGGAAAAATACTTCGCCTTAAACACTCGGGCAAACAAGGAAGTAGAGTTGGTTTGTAACCTCCATCCTTGCTTTGCCAAAAGCGCCAAATTGAACATCCTCAAGTCCCTGAACCCCATGCCGCCCATTTCCTGTGGCATGCACAGCTTATCCCAGCTAGCTTTTTCTCATCTTTAACCTGACCCCACCATAACTGCCGAACCAAGGAAGTGAGTTCATCACATAATTTCTTCGGCAAGAGAAAACATGACATGGAGTAAGATGGTACTGCTTGTGCAATCGCTTTGATCAGAATTTCCTTACCAGCAGTTGTCAAGAGTTTTTCCTTCCAACCCGACACTTTGTTTGCGACCCTTTGTTTTAAATTGGTAAAAGTATTGCTCTTTGACCGGCCCACCAAGGATGGCAACCCGAGGTAGGATTCATGAGGCCGAATCTCAATTGCACCGAACATTGCCTTGATTGACTCCTTTAACTCATCAGCTGTGTTAGGACTGAAAAATAAGGAGGTTTTCGACTAATTTAACTTTTGTCCTGATGACTGTTCGTAGACCTGAAGCATCCTCTATATTTCAGCACATTCCTCCAACGAGGCCCTCCCAAAAATGAGACTATCATCTGCGAAGAAGAGGTGAGACATGCTAGGTCCCCCACCCAAAGCAGCCACTCCTCTTAGCCTCTGCCGTTGAACTGAACTGTGGATTAGAGCAGATAGACCTTCTGCACAGATGATAAAGAGATATGGAGAGAGTGGGTCGCCTTGTCGAAGTCCACGCGACGGACGTATTTCTCTGCAAGGCTTGCCATTAATTTTCACTGCATAAGAGACTGACGACATCCACCTCATGACTATTTGCACCCAATGCCCATGAAAGCCTAGTTTTAACATTATTTGCTTTAAGCACTCCCATTCTACCCGGTCGTAGGCTTTACTCATGTCTAATTTCAACGCCATTTCCCCACTTTTGGCTTTTCTTCGTTTGCCAATATGATTCATCACTTCATGTGCCACTAAAATATTATCAGTGATTAACCTCTCTGTCACAAACGCACTTTGGTTTTCACATACAACTTCCTGCAGCACTACCTTCATTCTATTTGCCATCACTTTTGAAGCAAATTTATAAGCCACGTTGCACAAGCTTATTGGTCGGTAATCCGTGACCCTTACCGGAACTTTCGTTTTTGGGATAAGCACAATATGTGTCTTATGGAACTTGGGCGGGGCCATGCCATGGTTAAGAAAGTTTAAGGTATTACATATAACAGTCTCTCTAACAGTAGGCCAGAAGTGTTGATAAAATAAAGGGGGCATACCATCCAGGTCCGGGGCCGTCGTGGGGTGTATCTGCTTTAAGGCTTTCTCAACTTCCATTGTCTAGAATTCCCTGATCAGTGAGGCATTCATCCTATCCAATACCTTTGGCTGAATTGCATCAATAAGCTCCCCCTCAATCCGAGGGTTGGAGGAGGTAAAGAGGCCAGCAAAATACTGTACAAATTCATGACCAATCTGCTCCTCATCTTCTATCCACACATTATTGGAGTCCAGCACCCTAGCTATAGTGTTACGCTGCATGCGGTTGGATGCTTTGGTGTGGAAAAAAGTCGTATTCTTGTCCCCTGCTTTCAACCAACTATTCCTTGACCTCTGAAGCCACATATCTTCCTCAATGGCAAGAGCTTTGTTTAACTCTAATCTAACCTCATGAATGTCATTCAAAGCCGCACCTCCCATGTTCAAATTCTCCAGAATTTGGAGCTTCTGTTGCAGAGCAGTGACTCTTCTACCTACGTGGCCAAAAATATTTTTGTTCCACGACATTAGAGCGGATTGGCATTCTTCCAGGCAGCTAGCAATTGGCCATTGAGAGCCCCTGTTTTCACCTCTTGCCCTCACTTCTTGAACCACCTCACTACACGCCTCATCTTTGAACCACATGGCTTTGAACCGAAATAGTTTTGATCTCCTGGATTTCTGTCGAAGGGGGTTGGCTGCCTTTAGGAGTAGAATACTATGGTCAGATGTAGAGGAAGCAATATGAAGTAATTTGGAACGTGGGAACATCCTAACCCAATTGGTGAAGACCAGTGCATGGTCTAGTCTTTCTTGTATCCACCCGTGGTTGCCTAACCTCCGCCGCCAAGTGAAAGCCGAGCCCTTGTACCCCAAGTCCCTGAGGTTGCATCTATTTATTGCATCTTCGAATTGTTTCATCTGACCCTCAGGTCTAGTATTACCACCCTCCTTTTCACTTGCGAACATGAGTTCATTATAATCCCCCATACACACCCAAGGTAAGTCACTGCGACTACTGAGTCTTGAAAGCAAAGTCCAAGATTCATTGCACCTACTAGTTTTGGGGTGCTCATAAAAACCGGTAAACCTCCATTTCCTTGCACCCTGATTCTCCGAAATGATAACATCTATATGGTTGGGAGAGTAAGTTTGCACCTCCACAGTTGTAGAACACCTCCATAGGAGAGCAAGCCCACCCCCTTGATGAATACAAGGCACCACAAGCCCCTGTTTTCTGTCCAACTTCCTTTGTACCCATTTCATCTCAGTAACATCATACTTAGTCTCCATTAAGAAGACTAAAGTGGGATCTTCCTCCTTCACTACTTTGTGTAGTGCTTTAACTGTGAGGGGGTTCCCATGACATCCCCTTCTACCTTTTTCCTCTTCACATTCTCCACCAAACCTGAAATATCTTTCAAGGGAGAGCGAGTTCTACGCTTACCACTCTTTACATTTTGTTCTACCTCCATCATGGTACCCGTCCCCAAGTCATCACTTTTCACCCTCACTATCCCTCTACGTAAAACATTTTCTTTTCTTTGCATGGCTGGTCCTACTCGGCCTTTCCTTAAGTTTATTTGGCTAGACTTTTTCAGTTTAGGCTTTGTAGGGCTAGCCAGTGAGGTTGGGCCCATAATAAAAGGAGGGAGAGTTGTAAAGTTTACCTGGGCTTTATTGGCTGGCCCATTATGTGGCTGTGACCCAGGTGTTGACATCATATTGCTTTTTGACATTTCCTGGGGCCCATCATGCCTAGCATCATCTTCCACCTTCATCTGCGTATGGGTTGCCTGAACATTTGTTTGAATCACCTCGGTCATACCCGTGCTTTGCACTGCTTTATGGTGATTTGTTGTGTCAGGCATATCCCCAAAAATCGCTGCGTCAATCTCCTTTAGTTGCTCCTCGAACTAACTACCTCGCTGCTCATGAGGGATTTGCGAGATTTTCACCTCGGTAGTTGCGACCACAACCCCCACGTTAGCTTTACCTTTTTCATTGTCCTTTACCGCCATCGTTTGGGGATCGGTTCCCTTCATAGGACTTTGCGAATGCCGGTCTGATCCCGTGACAGCCTGAATATGGAGGTCTGGGTTCTTTTGTACCTCCTTATCGCTGTCTCGAGATGGTGCCAAGACCAGTTGAGGTTTTTGAAGTCTTTCTTGCGTTGCTCTCAGCCATGGCCCATATGGCTTGTCCTCTGCATTCATCCGTTCAGTACGTCGAAGCCCCACCAAGCAATCATTTTCATTGTGGGTCACCATACCACAAAGGTAGAAAAATATTGGCATTCGCTCATACTTGAAATCAACCCAAAACTGACTTGATTCTCCCAATCGAACCTTCCGGCCTCTACACAGCGGATTTGAAATGTCTATCATTACCCTTATGCGCATGAAACTTCCAAGGCAGAAGCCTGTTTCATTTGTGTCTACACTTTCCACCGCCCCAATGGTGGACCCTATGTTGTACCCCACCTCCTTGGTTTGGAATGTGGTTGGGATGCCGTGGATTTGGATCCATAGTGCCATCCTGTCAAACTTGATCTTGCTAACTGCCTCTCTTGTTTTCAGCTTGTGCAGAGCAAGGAGGTATTTATCAAAGGACCAAAGACCTTGAAGTCAGACTTTATCTGCATCATCCTCATTTTGGAAAAGAAAGAGAGCCTTATTATCTCCTAAGTCACTAACCTCGAAGCTTTGGTTTGTTTCCAGATTGATCTTTAGAACTCACGCCACCGACTCCAGGTTCACATGCCATTTCGTGAAGAACTTCCCGGCCAACACTCTGTTACTTTCTGTCATTGGAGCATCTATAATAACCTCTGCTCCCTCCCGATAGCTATAAACTCGCATATCTATTCAAGATATCACCCATGACTTTCTTACCATGGAATGTAAACCAAACGTTTCTACTGTGTTGATGAGAGAACTGTTCATATAGAAGCGAAAAAGTTTCACCTCTGGGACTCCTGGGAGAACCTAGAGAGAAAAAAACACTTGAAGACGTCAATTGAAATACAACTACAAGATTTTTGGAAAATTTCTTCATACGTAAGTGATAAGTCTTGATCTTGGGAGTATTTAAGATCATACAAACATTTTCTTGCAACAATTTAAACTCTAAACTATATATTTTTCCCTTATAATTTGGAGTTAGTTTTGAATCAATATGATTTTTCTAAATCTTTTCATATCAATTAATCTCTAACAAGTTACTGCTAATTAAAAGTAACAAATTCACAAAAACTGTAATTAAAACTTACTTGACATCAAAATCCTTTGATAATTTCATGTGAATTGCATATTGTATTCTCATAAAAATACTTTAGAACGACATTAAAATTCTAATAGACGATACAATTTAATAGAAGTGCTATTATTTTGTGAACTAGATTGTACTAACATTCCACTTGATATTTACATGACAGTTTCTGAATGGACAAATTTGTATAAATTTTAAAATTTAAGTTTTTAATTGAAACTTTTTAAAATCTAGAATTTAATTCATAAATATTTGTATCTAGGAATGTGTTTTTAGGGATGCCAAATATAACATCACCACCTATAAAAGCTATTACAAAACACTTGGGAAAAACAACAACGAACTATATCACTTGGAGGTAAAGCTTCAATGTCATCCTCAGCAGCTCAAGGGTGTATAAAGTTTAAGAGAAGTTTCTGAAAGACAAACACATTGGAAGCTTGTTTGCTCTAATACAATTACAACATTACTATATGCAAGGGACCCCAAATATTTATATCAGCTCGAGACAAACAGTCAACTCTCACTTAGCAATGGTGATTCAATGTCATCCTCTGAATTATTGCTTGAAGGTGCCCCAGGTTCAAGCAGGAAAGCAAAACATAAAGAAATCATCTGAGGAGATTAAGATTCAGAGTTAGTTAAGAGAGAGAGAGAGAGAGAGAGAGAGAGAGAGAGAGAGAGAGAGAGAGAGAAGGGGGGGTATGTGCTTACCATGCATATAGATGCGCATATAATACTGAAACCTTTGCAGTTGAAAGGAGCACTACTAGATAAGAACCATGCTGAAACAACAATTTAACTTGTTAGCAATACATATGAATTGATTCTAACACTCAACTAAATAAAAGATGAGTTAGTCCACTCACAAGTCAATGGACTCATTACAAGTGGTGATAACAAACTTGATAATGATTCCACACCAGCCACAAATCCTTGTGCTTTTCCCTGCACAAACAATTGAGCATGCATGTCAATGGAGTGACCACAATTCAAGTTCTTTGTAATTTATTTAGCTCAAGAAGTAACTCAACACAGAGCAAGTTGTTTTGATAAGGGAGAACCCCATATCTACTTTCTTTTTTTTTTTTTTTTTTTTTTTTTTTTTTTTTTTTTTTTTTTTTTTTTTTTTTTTTTTTTTCGTTTAGCGTACTCCTGAAATTCTCTATCAGTCAAGTGAATGCAGCAATTTCATTTGATATCCATAGATAAACAATCGAAAGAGAAAAATAATTGGACCAATTTGCCAAGAAAGCCGCCACTTTAAACTCAAAACTCACTACTATGTCATGCTGATCTGATTTGTACTAAACACATGATGATGAATCTACCTGATTTTTCCCAACTGAGTTCAAAGTTCAATCTAAAGAAGTAGAAAACATCCAGGTCTAGATGAGTAGTGTGACATATGAGATGATAGCATTAGCTTTCCTCAAACAACGTTATCTAATTTAGCAGCCTCACTCTACATATGACAATACCGAGAATATAGAAACTAGGTCTTTCTTTATATTGGTAGTAAGAGCAGAAGATTTTTTTTTTTTTTTTTTTTTTTTTTTTTTTTTTTTTTTTTTTTTTTTTTTTACGTGGAAATCATAATTTTCTAGAAAGAATATCAAGAACTATGGAATGCAGAACTGTAGGTAATGGGATCATAGGTATTTTTCAAACCTGATCGTTTGAGCTCGATGCTCTTGAAATAATGGCATAAGTCTGCATGTAATTTGACGGGAAAAATTGAAAGACCATTAGAATTAAAGGTGAACTGAATAACCACATTGAATATTATTTTATGAAAGAATTGATGATTCCAATACTTACAGCAGGTCTTACAAGGACAACTACCACTTTAAATGTGGCAGCCATGAATGGTACCTGCATTGTGGCAATGTTACATTGTTACTGACTGAGAAATGTATCCACAGTTGAAAAAAATAAAAAGAACTAGGAAAATTTTAGTTTTTACTTTCACAAAGTCTTGATTAGCACATGATTGATTTTATAACTCCTAAAGGAGGAATAGAAACTATAAAATTCAAAATAGCCTAAAGAAAAATCAAATAAATAAAAGATTCTGCTCAAGTGTTTCTGTGTCAGAAAATTTTCCTTTAGAATAGAGTTAAATAAAACATTCATCAAGTGTGTACATACCCATGGCGCCCATGCAAGGCCATTGAATAATGCCTGCACAGCAAAAAGAACCATTAGTTTTTCTTTTCTTTTGTAATTTGTGCTGGGGGTATTAAAAGTAAAAAACAAGCGACTTACATAAGCTATTGATGCAAGTATTCCTATGCACAATATCACCTTCTCTCCAACCAATGGATTTATTAGTGGAAGCACCAACATCTGGAAGCAAACCACAAACCGAACATATTATAGGAAGAGAATTTCTTAAGGATTTTAAATTTTTCATAAAGGAAAACAACATCCTTAACATGAACATCATACGGATTATTTTGGACAAGAGAGAATTCATGTATGCCAGTAGTATGACAGTGCTCTTATCTTATTATAAGCTATTAGGAATCAAGTATTAAAAGGCACAGTACTCTCAATTCCAGAACTCATTAAATAAACTTCTTAATTATAAAAATTTTCAAATATGAAAAATATTGTGCTCATTAAGAGGGGAAACAATAAAACCGCAAAACAACCCTAAGAATTGTTTCATTTTTATAACCACGATGCCTTAGCATTGTTTTCTATCTAGAAGACAAATTAACAACCATTACAACACCAACTGGAAGAATTCTTATTTTGATAACTTTAAAGCAACCAAGCAGAGGATTTAGAGAAAAACTGTGGCATATGCCTAGCAAATAACAAAATAACATGCTAGCTGATATTGATATGCTACCTTGACTGATGGCTAAAGAATAATTCACATCTTCAGTATAAGGGAATATCAATCTCTTAAGTAAATAAAAGGAAACTTTTGCTCTATAATACACTTCACCTGTGAAATAATTGAACCAAATCCCACGAGCATCAGAATTTCTGAGAACTCATTTTTGTCAAAACCAAAAACTGCCTTCAGATAGTACTGCACAGGTAGTAGCATAACCATCAAGTCATTGAATCAAAAAGAAAACATTGTTTCATGAACTATCATTACTCAACATCATGGATTGGTTAAATTGCAATTATCTTATGAGCAGATAAATCTAGCACTATCTTATCCTAATCTATTGATTAATAAGAAAGCCATTGGCTTTGTAGTCCCTAGCAAGGCTGAAGCATAAAACCTTTTCTTTTTCTGCACGGGTTTCAGCGCAAAAGTTCTCACATTACTCTGGTGGGTTCAGGACATATGCTTGTGACAACTGTTAAGCAACCAAGTCACGACTCCTCTGATTCAAACTCCCCTGAATAAAGCTCTCTAGTGTCTCCTGCTTCATGTCTTAAGTCTCTACCAATTTCTCTTTCTCCTAGTCCTTCCACATTCTATTTCTATAAGTTCTATGATATATTTCCTTTAAAACTGGACATCTTTAGCTCTATATTATAATCAAAATGATTTTTATCTATTTTTGGAGTCAGCACATTGCAAAAAAATCCTACTCCTACAAGTTACATTTACAGGGCATTTTCCCTTTCTCCCTTTTCTTTGATTTTTCAACCCCAAATCACACAAGGTGCCAATTACTGATTTATAATGACAATCGGGTTTTGGCCAAATTTAGATTGGTGGCAACAATAAGCCTCACAAAAGCTTTTTGTTGCATACAAGTTTTTTTTTTCAAAATAATTGCTTTAAAGATTCTGACCGAAACTACACTGGAATGGCTGAATGAATATGTCATTCGTCAAAAAAAAAAAAAAAAAATTATATATAGTTTTGAAATATCTGATGTTGTATGATGGTACTAAGAGGAAATTGCAGCATGCAACCATCTATTTGCTTGTTAAAATGACAAACTAATAGGAAACATACCATTAAGACAAAGTTGATGCCAGACTTTCCCAACTCAAAGAAGAAAGAAACCAGAGATATGCCCCTTAATGTAGGACTGCAAAAGAAAAACGAAGCGCTTCTAGCCAGACGGAAAATTTATAATGTTTTGCAGCTAAAAAGGTTTGGTTGAAAAGACTGCCTAAGAGATTTTAGATATGGTATTTACGTAATGCAAGATGAGAATATTTTAAGCTGTCTCGATCATAGACAAAATTACCTGCTCATAACTATTGTAGCAGCATCTTTCATTGATTTGTATCGTTTCTGGATAATTTTGATTGGCGTAGTCAAGCAAGCTGAATCTTGGTCCCTCTTTGGAGCCAGCTTAACCGTCTCAACCAGAAAGAGTTGCATATAAACTGGACAAAAGATCAAGAGAGCTATTGAAACCTGAAACAAAAGGCTGAAATGGTAAAATGAATTGACAAGAGGAAAATTTGACAGAATTAAGGCTGTGTGGCTAATGCTGAATTTAAAGCAGCAACATACAGGAAAAATGTACTTTTCTGGGAGAAAAAGTGCCAGAAGATTTCCCAAGACATGCGAAGCAGCACAAAGGCCTGTTATCCAACTAAAAGCTGCTGCCCTCTTATTCTCTTCAACAACATCCGCCTGCAAAAGATGGGAAAATGAGACCCCTCAATATTCCCTATTTATGATTATCAATCACTGAGGAATAACTCTTACCGTATAAGCAATAGCAATGCAGAAAATACTCCCTTGACTTAGAATAAAAGATATTATACGAAGCACATAGTAAGCACATACAAATCCTGTAGACTGATTCCAGGCAAGTATAGCTGAAAAAAGAATACAGAAAAATAAAATTTGTAAATTCACTTGATGATCTTGACAATATCATTAATGTACTGCTAATAGCATCGTACAGAGAAAGCATTAATGTCATTCACAATTTTGAAAGGTAATCATGTATAGTTTTTTTTTTTTTTTTTTTTTTTTTTTTTTTTTTTTTTTTTTTTTTTTTTTTTTTTTTTTTTTTTTGAGAATAGGTAATTGAAATTTCCCTTTTTTTTTTCTTTTATATTTATTCTTTCGTCGAACTATAATTACATTTAACTCTTCTATGTCTCTCATCTTTCATACATCATGTAGGGTGCTTATCTTACTCTAGATCAGTTTCAGATGAATGACGTTGTCAGTACCCATTCATTCAATTAGAATCAACAGGAATTCAAATTTTTTCATGTGTTTGTCAGATATATAATCCACCAAAAACAAAAAAGATCACATTACCCTTCAATAATAAAAAAGTTCTTGGCCAGACTATCTGTCAGATTTGTTTAGCTTGAAGCCAAATTCATGCCTTAGAAATGGTTTCTTGGTTTGAATGCTTTAATCATCAATCTTTTGACATGCACATGATCTATGGTTTCCCATCCACTGTCTTCAATAGCATTTGTGACTTCTTTTTTTTTTTAGAGGAAAAGCATTTGTAACTTCAATAGTACTGAATCACATTAAATTTTAAAAAGAATTATAATTGAATTAAAAATAAATAAAAAATAAAAAAACAAACAAACAAACAAAATAACGAAACAGGAGGGACAAACACATAATATTAATGCCACACATATTAGGGGTTTCATATCCATATATAATTCTCATAGTTCAGAAGGAAATATATAGCAGCATTGTACATGTAACTTCACAGAATCATGAAAGTTGCTCAAACGAAATATACCAAATGGGAAAATGGAAGTGGATATAGTAAGAAGGAGCAGTGGTTTACGCCCATGTTCATCTGCAAGCTGACCTAAAAGTGGAAGCACCACCATCTTGAAAATTCCAACCAACTGCATGCATTTATAATATATATGTCACAACTTAATTTAAAGACAATTTCACCGGTTGTTTTTCCCAATCTTTTTCTACATCTCATGTTAACAAGAAATTGCTTTTTGAATCGCTCAATGCAATCATATGATTAAAATTAAATTGAGGAGCATAAGGTAAGACAAGTATCTTTTGAACAATGTTAGATACAAAATATTTTTCACAAAATTTCAGAATTGTTGAGTTATTAAGGTTTTTTTTTTTTGAAACCACTACTAGTACGACTTTATTATCTATTTTTGGAAAAATGACTCTTAAAGTGATGGTATAACAGCATGCGTCCTATAAGGTTAAGTTGAGCCGAGAACATTTTAAAGGACCATAAGTTGGTCATCTCAAGTGTCTTGATAAGTTTGCCGCTTGTCTATATATCAAAAGCCAAATTATAAAGACACATACTAATGTCAGATTGAGAGGGAAAGAGGAAAGCTAGAAGGTGAGCTCTAGCAAGTCTAGAGTGTATTTCTCCCCTAATGTCTCTGTTAATCTCAGATCCTCTCTCTGTGATGTCCTTGGCTTCCAATCTACCCCCAACTGTTAGGCAAATATCTTGGCTTCCCTCTGAAACATGTGGGTTCCTCTTCCCAGGACTATAGCTCTATTATTGAGAGAGTTCATGCTAAGTTGGCTGGCTGGAAAGCAAACTTGTTATCTTTTGCTGGCAGAGTTGTTCTTTCTCAAGCCACCATTTCTGCCATTCCTTCTTATATTAGTTCTTTTAGCCAAGCTGAGATGGAGACTTTTCCATGAAAAAGAGTCCCTTGAACCTTGCTCTGATAGATGGTCCGCAATAAAATAAAATAAAAAAGGGCAATACTATCTTTTCTAAATGCACCAGATGGCAAATTGGAAGTAACTCTTTCAGCTGAAATTATGGTATGACAAGTTGTGTCCTCTTGGTATTGTGAAAAACCTCATTGAAGGTCTTCTGACATTGATGAGGAAAAACTCATGGTTAAAGATGTACTCTCTAATGGGGTTTTGGAACCTCCGCTGCATCTCTCCTTTGTTATCTCTTCCTAGAACTTATCAACTCGTCAAGGCCATTCCCATCAGGTCTGTCTCTACTACTGATGATTCCATCATTTGGGAATCTTCTCCTTCTGGGGACTTTGATCCCAAAAATGCTTATCACTTGCCTCTGGTATTATTGCTGAACTCTGGGCCTTAAAAGAGATGGCGTTTTTATCTCTTTTGTTCACCCTCCTGCCTTTAATTGCATGGGATCTATGTATTTAGCTCCTATTTGGGATTTGTTTATTTTATTGAAATTGAAAATTTTTTGTTTAGTGTATTATAAATAAAGGTAAAAGTTAATTGAAATAGTATCGTCGTATTTATAAATAATAGAAAAAAAATGAATAGTAATATAAGTTGGCTTTTTAATTTGGAGCCAAATGCACTAAGGATCCTTTTGGAATCCATTTATTTTGTTGAAATTGAAAATTTTTTTCTAAAAATATTATAAATAAAGCTAAAAGTTAGTTAAAATAGTACAGTAAGGTTCATAAATAGTACCAAAACGTGTAGTAAAACTCATAAATAATAGCAAAAATAAACTAAATAGTAAAATAAATTGACAAAAATAATTCCACTTAATTACTTTGTAATTTCTTTTAGCTAATATATTATAAATAAATAAAGGTGGGGGACCCTGGTTACTTCTCTTTTTATATTTTGGTACAAAACTTGGTCACATTTATTAAGGTACTACCACAACTATAACTTTCTGTCTTGTATTTCATGAGTCACGACTCTACTAAATTAAAGATGAAGCAAACAACAATAATTACTCCCACTTTTGAGTTTTTTTTTTTTTTTTTTTTTTTTTTTTTTTTTTTTTTTACAAAAGATGAATATTCTAAAATACATTAAAATTCAAGAGGCCAATAACAAACCAAAAAAAAAAAAAATCATATCATGAATATGACATCTCTATGACCGGGGACCCACACCTTTAATTAAAAGATGTGAACATTGCATACAAGGAACAATTTAGTTACTGCTCTCAAAATCCACTCGGCCAATACATAATTTGCAATTTCGTTGCTCAAAATTAAAGATATTTCCAAATCCAAAATCATAAAAGTATTATTTTGCCAAAAGACTAGATGCTCTATTATTATTCCAAATAATAGAGCATCTAGTCTTATCATACCCTACATCCCCTCATAATTTTGGGAGTGCAGGTGATGAGAGGAGAGATCTCAATTACGTAACCTATAATTAATGAATGCTACTTACCCTTGTAAATATTTATTTAAAAAAAAAAAAATCTCTCTCTCATCAACATTTGTTTTCTCTTTCTACCATTTTGTAAATTTATTCTGCCCCTGAAGAAATTTTTTGACTCAACTACTACTGGCTGTAAGATATATAATACTATTATATTATTAATTAATTTACTTTAAGAAGCTTCTACTTTCTATATGTTGTGGAAATTGACAAATTGATATTTTTATTTTAGATCAACCTAATCCATTCATAAACGGATAATTGAATTTTTTATACAGAGTACGACATGTGGAATCATTTTGCATGTCTATATCAACGTATCCTACCAATACTCGTATATGTACATGTATCTGTGTCGGTGCTTCTTAATTGGTAAGAGACTTTACCAACTAAAATGGCTCATATTTACTCTATATTTTTCAGGAGCTAAATTCAACAAAGTCCAGTCGTCCACTCAAAAACATAAAAAACAAAGAAGAAGACAGAATTTGTTACCTACCGTCTGTTTAAAGCCATTAAGATAAATAGCTTGAGTACAAGTTGACTCTCCAGGACATAGAGCGTTGGTAATAACATCAACAAGAACAGAAACAGTCATTTCTTCAGCGATCCAATGGACACAGAGTGGTAGTAGCAAGTGAAACATCAGCTTCATTCCCTCCATGCCGCCACTACTACTACTGCTACTACTGTCTTGTCGTTTTGCTAGTAATTTGTCGAACAACATGGTCTAGTTGAAAATTTATTATAAGGAAGAAGTTATTTCGATGTGGGACTTGAATTGAGAGAGTGAAACTGAGATTTGACTGGTTGGTGTGGTGGCAATAATGTTGGGAAGTATTTATAAGGTGAAAAAACGGGAGATCTTGTGGTGATCGGAGGCTCTGCAGGAGAATGCACATGCTGGTTTGGGTTCTGCTTGTGGCATTGCCTTGTTTGCTTGTGGATGTTTGGTGATTATGATCTTGGCTTAGCCAAGCTGTCTCTCTACTTTGCTGACGCGACAACTTGTACGGGTTCTTGTCTAAATTAACTACAGAAATAATTTTTTATCAATGGGTGTCAAATAGTTGTCTATAAACTTTTTTTAATAATGATAAGATAATCTTCATGATATTTTAATAAAAGGAAGTAGAATCCTAACATTTTACCGGACTATTCCACCCTCAAATAATATTCAAATTTTAGAAATATAAATTTCGGTACAATGGATTAAATTTCATACCATCAGTTTTGAACTTAAGAAGTTTAGATAGATTTAAGTGTATTATTAAACAAAAAATTCATTTGATTAGTTGAATTTTACTTGCCAAGCGCCTTTTCTGAATTGGCATTTTTTCATGTATAAAATGCTTAGAGGTATAAAAAGGAAATGATTCAAACTGTCAAATTAGCAGCATATTATAATTATTTCCAAAATAAAATAAAAATTACTTGCGCTACGGTCCTCTTGTCCATTTTGCAAATCCTCCTAGAGTAGAGACTACCCCTCCACTTGCTTGCACGCCACCCCCGTTTCACATCTTGTGGCCTTTGGGTTAGCAAACGACATGTTGTGTCGTATCCTAATGGCCCATTGTATGTTTTTGTGTGAGAGAACCGTGTATAGGTAGACTCTTAGATATATATGTCCAAAAAAATGGATTGTCCTATTCAGTTTTTAACTTTCATTCTTAGAAGCAACGCATGGTTTTGAAACCCGGACCGTTTATTGAACTGCAAAAGGAAGAGGTTCAAGATTTTTGAGGTTGAACCAAGGTTGAACCGTGATGACATCATAATTAATTTAATAATTAATTAAAGCATAAATATAGATATTAAATTTATAAAACTAGCAAAATTGATTAATATATCTATATATGTGAGGGAAATTTAATGATTTTCAAGAATATATTTAATAATTAAATAAGAAAGTCAATAAAATAAAATAATAACCATGAAAACATTAAAATTTATGATTAATTTTTAAAGTAAGGTTGAATATCTTTGAAGGATTTTAATTATAATTTTTTTTTTTTTTTTTTTATATTCCTTGTAAGAGATAGATAATTTGATTAAGTAGAATAGAATTGTGTTAAGTTGTTTTTATAAAAGAAAATGAACCGGGGTTGATCGCACGGTTCATGCCATCGGTTCTACATGAACCGTGTGGTCCAACCTCGGTTTAAGGGGTTCATGGAATTAACAATAATTCCAGTTCTCTATACTCAAAAAATCGGTTTTCATCCCGGTTTCAGGTTTTCCTGGTCAGACCTCTCGGTCCAGTCCGGGTTTCAAAACAGTGAAGCGACATAGTTGAAAAGAAAAGTAATTGTAGACATCCTATTTTGTTTAGGCATATACCCGAGGATCTCAGTCTTGATAATGAAGTCTTCCTAATCACTACTGAACTGATCAACATCGTATATTAAATACAACAACTCAAGCCACAAAGACTCGAACCCATTTTTCAAACCCAAATCCGTCTCAAAGTGAAGTGAGTCACTACTAATTAAAAGTAACAAATTCACATAAACTGTATTTAAAACTTCATGTCAAATCCATGTGAATTGCATATGGTAATTTCACACTAAGTATGCGTTTGGATACCGCTTGTTTTGCTGAAAACTGAAAACTAAAAATTGAAAACAATAAAAAATAATTTTTTGGTTACTGTTCACTTTTAAAATTACTGTTCACATGCCTATTTGCACTGTTTATGACTCATGAACAGTGCAATAGGCGCTGGTTAAAAAATAAAAAAATGAAAAAAAAAAAGCCTGAAACGCGGACGCAAACCAAATTGTTGGGAAATTTAGACCCCGGTTGATAGAATTAACAAATTTTAAACCCAAGTTGTTAATTAGATTTATTATGAATAAAACTTGTTAAAATAAACAAACATCAATATCATGTAGCGGAAAAGTAAATAAGACAATATATGATAACCCAAGAAAACCAATGAAACAAACTAGTTTCACAGTAAAAAACCTGGGGGGAAATCTTCCCGAAAAGCAATCCACTATAGTAAAGAGAAGTTTCAAATCTAGTACAAAACCTTTATCCCTAGACTCTACAATCCCCGTAGATGAATTTACAGTAGAAACCTTCTACCGCTTTAGAATCTTTGAACTCTTCAATATATGAACGCCACCATTTTTGCATGAATCCCAATACGTAACTAATCAAAGATGTACGGCTCCTAATACGTGATTAACACACCAACTTGAAGAATATGTTGGTTGCAAAGTTTTTCATTTCATCAACAATAAAGATCACGAAGCACTTGGTTACAAAATCCTAAGGCACAAAGACGCAGTAGCTTCTTTCGGAGAGAATAAGGCATCGATCACTTTTTGCATGTGTTCTCCTTGTATTCTCTTATGTGACGGCCTCTAAAATAAGTCTTATATATGTCTAGGGTTATGAGAAAAGAAACCCTACACAAATACATAAGTATAGGCCTAAAATCAGATCCATAAATATGAATTTCGTAATTTTCGATAGATACCTCAATAGATAGCTATCTATCGAGCCTGTTGCTTGATTGATCGAGAGGTGTCAAGGAGGTGTCAAGGAGGTGTCAAGCCTATCTGTTGTGAGCTATCGAGGAGCTATCGAAGGGAAAAAAAGTTGCTCGATCGATCGACCTAGCTATCGAGAGGTATCGGGATTGCGATAAAAAGAAGCTATAGAGCTCGATAGATAGCCTAGCTGTTGAGAGGTGTCAAGCAGCTATCCAGCTTTAAAAAATCAGCACATCTTTACTTGTTTCTTTGACAGATTTGCATGGCTTCAATACTAGACTTGAACTCTTGTTCCTTGAAGTATTAAATATATCATAGATCTACCCAATTACAAGTAAAGTGCGTTTTGTCAAAGGATTAGCCAATTACATAAAATAGTGACATATGTTCCTAACATTAAATCACATATGTCCTAACAATACAAACACTAAAACTACTTTAAAACAACAAAAAAATTCTAATAGAAAAATACAATTTAATAAGAGTTCTATTATTTTGTGGATTAGTTTGTACTAACATTCCACTTGATATTTACATGAAGTCTTTGAATGGGCAAATTTATATAAATTTAAAATTTGAGTTTTTAATTGAAACTTTTTTAAAATCTAGGACTATATTTTATTATATTTTAGAGAGAGAGAGAGAGAGAGGATTGGGTAAGTTACATCTAGTGTAACTCTAAGTAATGTTATACCATCTAATAACTTGTTATTGAATTCATATTTTGAAAATCCTTCTAATATATTACATATTTTATATTTTTTTTAATATGCATGTAAATTTAATGCTAATTGGATATTATTTATTGTTTGATCAAAAACTCATTTTTTATGCATTATTTTAAATGACAAAAATTTGAATTTAAACAACTGATTGATATGTGACTATTGATCTTTGATTATCTTAAAATTTTGCAAACATGGAGAATGTATGAAAATAATATAATTTAACAATGCATTTGTCAAAATTTGGATCCAATTAAAAAATATTAAGTGGTGTAACATTATTTAAAGTTACACCAAATATAATCCCCTCCACCCCAGGTAAACAACTCCTGTTGTATTTGAGTCATGTACACATTGTTGTTTGTTATCTTTTAGGCTAGTATTCAGCAGTGCTGCTTGTTCAGTTATAGTGTTTGAATTAAAGTTTACATATTCATTTACACACGCAAATGTTGAAGAGAAGAGAACAACTTTTTGAGGTAAAATGCATGGTCAAAATTTATATGTATCAATATAATTACATTCTTACTCTACCAAAGGGATGCATATATACATCACTGCCTATAAAAGCTATTACAAAGTGCTTGGGAAATACAACAATGAACTATAACACTTGGAGGTGAAGCTTCAATGTTATCCTCTGCAGCACATAAAGTTTAAGAGAACATTCTGAGGGATAAACACATTGGAAGCTTGTTTGCACTAATACAATTACATTGCCCTATGCAAGGGATCCCAAATATTTACATCAGCCAGCATAGAAAAAATATTTTAAATTACTCGGGACAAACAATCAACTCTCACTTAGCAATGGTGCTTCAATGTCATCCTCTGAATCACTGCTTGAAGTTGAAGGTACCCCAGGTTTAAGCAGGCAAGCATAACATAATGAAATCATCTGAGGAGAATAAGATGCAGAGTTGGTTAAGAGAGAGAGAGAGAGAGAGAGAGAGAGAGAGAGAATGGGGAGTATGTGCTTACCATGCATACAGATGCACATACAATACTGAAACCTTTGCAGTTGAAAGGTGCACTGCTAGATATGAACCATGCTGAGATAAAAATTTAGCTTGTTAGCAATACATATGAATTGATTCTAACATTCAACTAAAAAAAAATGATGGGTTAGTCTACTCACAAGTCAATGGACTCATTACGAGCGGTGATAACAAACTTGCTATTGATTCCACACCAGCCACAAATCCTTGTGCTTTTCCCTGCACAAACAATCGAACATACATGTCAATGGAATGACCACGGTCATGTGCTTTGTACTGTATTTAGCTCAAGAACTAACTCAACACAAAACAAGTTATTGTGATGCGGGAGAACCCTATGTCTACATTTATTTCTTTTTTGTTTGGCATACTCCTGAAATTCTCCATCAGTTAAGTGAATGCAGCAATTTCAGGTGTAAAAGTAGCAATTTTCGTGGCATAAAGCATCTGATAACCATAGATAACTGAACAAAAGATAAAAATAATTGGACCAATTTTCATAGAAAGCCACCATTTTAAACTGAAAACTCACTACTGGACACATGCTGATCTGATTCATTCTGAACACATGTTGATGAACCTGCCTCATTTTTTTTAATTGAGTTCAAAGTTTAATCTAAAGAAGTAGAAAACAGCCAGTTCTAGATGAGTAGTGTAACTTATGAGATGCATTAGCTTTACTCAAACAACTTTATCAAATTCAACAGCCTCTCCCAATGTATAATAATACCGAAAGGTGAAAATAGAGAAACCAGGACTTTCCTTGTATTGACAGTAAGAGTAGAAGATTATTATTATTTTTGGTTGCTAGAAAGAATATTAAGAACTATGGAATGCAGAACTGTAGGTAATGGGATCACATGTATTTTCCAAACCTGATTTTTTGAGCTCGATGCTCTTGAAATAATTGCATAAGTCTGGATATAATTTGACAGGAAAAATTGAAACACCATTAGAATTAAAAGTGAACTGAATAACCACATTGAATATTATTTTATGAAAAAATTTATGATTCCAATACTTACAGCAGGGCTTACAAAGACGACTACAACTTTAAATGTGGCACTCATATATGGTACCTGCATTGTGGCAATGTTGCATTGTTACTGACTGAGAAATGTATCCACAGTTGAAAAGTAATAAACAGAACTAGGAAACTTTAGTTTTACTTTCACAAAGCCATGATTAACACATGATCGAATTTATAACTCCATATGAGGAATGGAAATTAAAAAATTCAAAATAGCCTAAATAAAAAAGAAAAGAAAGAAAAGTTTCTGATCAATGTCACTAGTGCTTTTTGAACCACAGATTCTTTCATAAAAGAAGCACTCAAGTTCCCTACGTGCACATGAAACTCTTAGAGCATAAAGTATTTTTATATTCCTCATGTAATACGTTTTACAAATTTGTTTCCAAAATTTAAAATTTTCAAACTACAAATTACGTATCTAAACATGATTCATGTAAGAAAATAGAAATAACATCGATATGTCCAAAAATCATTTAAGGCTAAATATTTGCTTGCAAGCCAACTCAAGTGTTTATGTGTCAGAAAATTTTCCTTTAGCATAGAATTTAATAACGCATTCATAAAGTATGTACATACCCATGCCGCCCATGCAAGGCCATTGAATAATGCCTACACAGCAAAAAGAATCATTAGTTTTTATTTTATTTTGTAATTTGTGCTGGAAGGATTAAAAGAAATGGTTATAAGAGACTTACATAAGCTATTGATGCAAGTAAACCTATGCACAATATCACTTTCTCTCCAACCAATGGATTTATTAATGGAAGCACCAACATCTGGAACCACAAACCAACATGTTATAGGAAGAGCATTTCTGAAGGAATTTAAAATTTTCATAAAAGAAAACAAGAAGCTCAACACAATCATCATATGGAATATTTTTGACAAAAGAGGTTTCGTTCATGCTGATAGTATGAGCACTGAACAGTACTCTCAACTCCGAAGACTTTGAAAGGATTATAAGCAATTAGGAATCGAGTACTAAAAGGTACAGTACTCTCAATTCCAGAACTCATAAAATAAACTTTTTAATTGTCAAAATTTTCATACGACAAACAATGTGCTCATTAAGGGAAGACAATTAAACAGAATATGACCCTAAGAATAGTTTCATTTCTATAATCACAATGCCTTTGCATTGTTTTCTAGTTGAGAAGACAGATTATCAACCATTACAACACCAACTGGAAGAATTATTCTTTCGATAACTTCTGAGCAACAAAGCAGAGGATTTATAAGGAAAACTCTGGCATATACCAAGCAGATAAAGTTAATAACATACTAGTAAGTATTGATATGCTGCCTTGATTGATGGCAAAAGATGAGAACAATTCACAATCTTCAGTATAAAGGTATATCAAACTCTTATAAGTAAATACAAGGAAACTTTAGATCCATAATATACTTCACCTGTGTAACAATTGAACCTACTCCCACGAGCAACAGAATTTCTGATAACTGATTTTTGTTGAAACCAAAAGCGGCCTTCAGATAGTACTGCACAGGTAGTAGCATAACCATCAATTCATTGAATCAAAACAAAAACATTGTTTCATAAATTTTCATTACTCAACTTCACGGATTGGTTTAGTTGCAATTATCTTATGAGATGATAAATCTAGCACTATCTTATCCTAAACTGTTGATTAAGAAAGCCTTTGGCTTTGTAGTCTCTAGGAAGTCTGAAGCTCTCACACCTTTTCTTTTTCTGCACGAGTTTCTGTGCAAAATTTCTCCCATTACTTTGGTGGGTTCAGGACATGTGCTTGATCTGTTTGCCAATGACAACTGCTAACCAACTAATTCATGACTCCTCTGATTCATACTCCCCTGAATAAAGCTTTATAGGGTCCCCTGCTTCATGTCTAAGTCTCTACCAATTTCTCTTTCTCCAAGTCCTTCCACATTCTATTTGTATAAGGTCTTTAAAATATTTCCTTCAAGACTGGACATCTTTGGCTGTATATAATAAGCAAAATTATTTTTATATATTTTCCGGGTGAGCACATTGCATACAAATCCTACCCCAATAAGGTACGTTTACTGGGCATTTCCCCTACTCCCTTTTCTTTATTTTCTCCTCCTCTTTTTCAACCCCAAATCACACAATGTGCCAATTACTGATTTATAATGACAGTTGGATTTTGGCCAAACTAAGATTGGTAGCAACAATAAGCATCACAAAAGCTTTCAGTTCTATTCAAGATTTTCTTTCAAAATATTTGCTTTAAAGATTCTGACTGAAACTATTCTGAAAAGGCTGAAAGAATATGTCGTTTGTCAAAAAGAAAAAAATGATTATGGAAAAACGGAAAGAAAATTATATAAATATATATATATATATATATATTTAAAATATCTGATGCTGTATGATGGTACCAAGAGGAAATTGCCAGCATGCAACCGTCTATTTGCTTGTGAAAATGATAAATTAATAGGAAACATACCATCAAGACGTAGGTGATGCCAGACATTCCCAATTCATAGAAGAAAGAAACCAGAGAAATGCCCCTTAAAGTCGGACTGTAAAATAAAAACAAAGCACTTTTAGCCAGACAAAGACAATTTATGTATAATGTTTTGCAGGTATAAAGGTTTGGATGCTCAGACTGCCTAAGAGATTCCAGATATGGTTTTTACGTAATGCAGGATGGGGATATTTTAAGCTGTCTTGATTATAGACAAAATTACCTGCTCATAACTAATCTAGCAGCATCTTTCATTGATTTGTATCGTTTCTGGATAATTTTAATTGTCTTAGCTAAGCAAGCTGAATCTTGGTCCCTCTTTGGAGCCAGCTTAACTGTCTCAACCAGAAAGATTTGAATATAAATCGGAGATAAGATCAAGAGAGCTATTGAAACCTGAAACAAAAGGCTGAATTGGTAAAAATGATTTTACAGAAAAAGATGACAGAATTGAGGCTGTATGGCTAATGCTGAATTTAGAGCAGCAACATACCGGAAAAATGTACTTTTCCGGGAGAAAAAGTGCCAGAAGATTTCCCAAGACATGCGAAGCTGAATAAAGGCCTGTTATCCAACTAAAAGCTGCTGCCCTCTTATTCTCTTCAATAACATCCGCCTACAAAGGAAGGGAATATGTGACCCCCAATATTCCCTATTCATGATCATTAATCATCGAGGAACAAGTCTTACCGCATAAGCAACGGAAATGCAGAAAATACTCCCTTGACTTAGAATATAAGATATGGTACGAAGAACATAGTAAGCATATACAAATCCTTTAGACTGATTCCAGGCAAGTACAGCTGAAAATAGAATACAGAAAAATCAAATTTGTAAATTCACTTGATGATCTTGACAGTATCATTGATGTAATGCTAGTAGCATCATACAAAGAAATTATTAATGTCATTCAAAATTTTAGAAGGTAATCATGTATAGTTGTAATGGAATTTCCTTTTTTTTTTCCTAATAAATTTATTCTTTCAAAATGTATAGTTGAACTATAATTACATTTAACTTTTCTTTGTCTCTCATCTTTCATACATCATTTAGTGTGCTTATCTTACTTTAGATCAGTTTCAGATGAATAGCGGCATCTGTAGCCATTCAATCAGAATCAGCTGGAATTCAAAATTTTGTGTTTTTCAGATATATATCCACCATAAACAAAAAATATCACCTTTTACCCTTTTTTTGTTTTTTTTTTAAAAAAGGTTCTCGTCCAGAGTCTGTCAAATTCGTTTAGCCTGAAGCCAAATTCGTGCCTTAGAAATGATTTATAGGCTTGAATGCTAAACCATTAATCTTTTGAAATGCACATGGTCTATAGTATCTCATCCACTGTCTTCAAAAGCATTTGTAAATTTCTTAGACTGAATCACATTTCACATTAAATTTTTTCTAAAATGTTAATTAAAAAAAACCATAATTGTGAAACAGCTAATGCACACACATAGTGCGATACATATTTGGGGTTTCATATCCTTAATTCTCAAAGTTCAGAAGTAAATATCTAACAGTGTTGTACATATTACTTCACATAATCAAGTAGGTTATTTAAATGAAACATACCAAAAGGGAATATAGATGTGGATATAATAAGAAGGAGCATTGGTTTACGCCCATGCTCATCTGAAAGCTGACCTAACAGTGGAAGCACCACCATTTTGAAAATTCCAACCACCTGCATTCATTTAAAATATATATGTCAAACCTTAATTTAAAGAAAGTTCTCCATGTTGTCTTTCCCAGTCTTCTTCTGCATCTCATTTTAACAAGAAACTGATTTCTGACTCATGCTCAATGCAATCAAATAATTGAAATTTAATTGAAGAGCATAAAGTAAAACAAGTATGGAAAATGTTAACGGATGCCCTAATGGCTAAGGGCATTTGTTGGTGAATCATTTTAAGAAAAAATTTATGGAAAAAAAAAAAAATATATATATATATATATTTTTTGACAGTTTTTTCTATTTCTCATAAAAGTTATATCAAAACTTTCATAAAATAGTTTGTTAACAATTGCCCTAAAGGCACAATTAACAGGAACTGACAAGTATTATACACAATATTTCATAATAAATTTCAGAACTATTGAATTGTTAAGTTGTAATTGATTCTTCTTTGAACCCATTATTAACTATCCTTGAAAAATTTTGTGACTCCATGGTTATTGAAGGAAACTACATGTCGTAAAGCCACACGATGATGAGAAAGGGTATCACATGAAGGCCTATAGTATAATAGCATGCGACCTTTCAAGTTAAAGTTGAGCTGAGAACAGTTTGAAGGACCATAAGTTGTCCCTCTTAAGTGTTCTTGATAAGTGTGCCGCTTGTCTATATTTCAAAAACCAAATTATAAAAATAAAAATACTAATGTGAGACTGAGAGGGTAAGAGTAAAGCTAGCCTAGAAGGAGGGGGACCCTGGTTACTTGTCTTCTTCTTCTTCTTCTTCTTTTTTTATTTTTATTTTTTTTATTCTATATTATATTTTTTATGATGGTTACTTGTCTTTTTATATATTGGTACACAACATGGTCACATTAATTGATGAAGGTACTTACAAGTCTACAACCACAACAATAATTACTCCCACTTTTTAAGGTTATTTTCTTTCTTCTTCTTTTATATATATATATATATATATATATATACACACAAAAGATGAATATTACAAAATAAATTAAAATTCAGGAGGCCAATAATAACAAATCATTTTTTTTAAAGCATATCATGAATATGGCATCCCTACGACCCACACCCGAAATTAAAAGATGTATACATTGCTTACAAGGAACAATTACAGTGCCATTACATAATTTACAATTACAGAGCTCAAAATTAAAGACATTTCCAAATCAAAATCATATAAGCATATTTCCTTTATTTTGCCAACTTACTTAATTACCTATCATATCCTACCTTCACTCTCACTTATAATTTTGGGAGTGTAGGTGATGATAGGAGAGATCAATTGCGTAACGTATAATTAATTAATGCCACTTACCCTTGTAAATATATATATATATATATATATATAGATATATTTTTAGAATCTCTATTTTTACTACTTTGTAAATTTATTACTTGAGTTTTGCTGATCCATCAACCTTGATGGTCTATTTATGAAAGGAGCCATAGGTATCATATATTGTTTGTATGAAAGATGATATTTTACTAACTTTGTATATACCATGCATAACCCATGACACTGGCGGAGCCAGCATGGGGCGAGGGGGGCAATTCCCCCCCCCCCCCCCCGACTTTGTAAAAAAATTCCCCAAACTACTAGTTTTGTAGGGGGGCATTACATTGTTTATTTAAGGTGCTTGACACTTTGACCCACCCTTTTGACATGAAAAAGAGAAAAAGCTGGTCCACTCCACCCTTAAAGAAGCAAACCGGAAAGTAAGGAAAAAAGTTTTCCTAAAAAAAAAAAAAAAAAAAAAAGATAAAAATATAAATAAGTGCTATATTTAAAATATTTTTATAACAAATTATATGTGTAAGATGTAATTGGTTTTAATTTGAACTTACCACTAAAATTAGCTTTTTTTTTTTTTTTTTTTTTTTTTTTTTTTTTTTTTTGTTGTATACATAGCATATCCCTTATTTTTTACCTATTACATTATTCATGGCATTTGTCTTTCTTGTTCATATCTCATAAATTACTTGTCCCATAAATAAACAGTGAAATGCCATTTATTATTATTTTTTTTTAACAATATGCAACATTTACTTTTTATTAAATTTGTTTACAATTGTTTATTTATTTTGTTACTATAATCGATTAATGTATTAATTTTTTTTAATACTATCTTTTAATCTTGCCCCCCCTAAACTAAAATTCTGACTCCGCCACTGACCCATGACCATGAGTTAGAGATTCTAATTGAATCGTAACCTTAATTAAAAGAAAAAGATAAGCGTATATAATAATAATACTATTATATTGTTAATTAATTTACTATAAGAAGCTTCTAATTTCTATACGTGGAAATTGACAAAGTAATCATTTTATTTAGACTGACTAATCTGCTTAGGAACATGTTATTTAGTTGAAATTAAAAACTTTTTGCCGAAAATAATGTAGATAAAAGTTAGTTGAAATAATACCGTGTGACTCATAAATAATAACAAAAAGTACAGTAAAACCCATAAATAGTATAAAAAATAAGCTGTATAGTAAAATAAATTGACAAAAATAATCAGTGCTAAACGCACTCTTAACCCATTAATAAGTGGATAATTGAATTTTTTTAATGTAGAGTACGACATGATTTTTGTGCAATTAGATTCTAAAAAAACTAAAAATAAAAAAGATTCCTGTAGCTCATAAATATCATCATTTTTATTTCTCGAAGGGAAAGTAGAATAAGAACCAATAATGAATAATAACCTAACAAGTTTTGTGGATCATTTTCATCCATTTGCAATTAATTGTTTACGTAGATTCCAAATCAAGTTATTAAAGTTCTCCAACCAGTATTTCATCTCTGAAAGCGGAAAAAGGAAAGTTGACATTGACAGTGTTTTTCTGAAAAAATCAATGTCTAAGTTTAACCATCTCAAAATCCTTGAAACTTTAAGGATAAAAAAGTATTACCATCAATGATAAATTCAAGGAATATGATGGACAACATGCGAGGCCCCTTTTTCTAAAATTCTTTTATTTCTTTTGGGACCATAATTAAGTTGGGGCTGTTTGGTGTCGATGAAAATTCTAACAAACAATGAGAGAACGGAGAATTATGAACTTGATTTGATTCTTTGAGCATAAAATACATAAAATAAAATTAAATGCAAGAAAAAATGGGCCATTTTAAACAGTACTCGTATGATCAACTCCAAATCATGTCCACCAAACCAAAAAAAAAAAAAAAAAAAAAATCAAGAACTAGGTCAGCAGATCATCATGCAGGCACCCCGTTTGGTTTCCGAGAAAATACAGAAAAGAAAATTTTCAACTCTTTTTTGAGTTTCAGTGTCTTGGTGTCTAAAAAAAAAAAAAAGCAAGACTCAAACATGTCACAAAGAACAAGAAAGCGCCAAATTCGACAACCATAATTTTTTAAACAGATATAACACAACTAAACATGGCTCATTTTTCCTCCATTTTTTTTTTTCTCAGGAGCTAGCTAAACCCAACAAAGTCCATCCAAGAACCAAAAAAACAAAAAAGACAGAATTTGTTACATACCGTTTGTTGAAGACCATTAAGATAAATAGCTTCTGTACAGGTTGAGTCTCCTGGACATAGAGCATTAGTAATAACATCAACAAGAACAGTAACAGTCATTTCCTCAGCGATCCAATGAACACAGAGTGGTGGTAGCAAGTGAAGCAGGAGCTTCATTCCTTCCATGTCACTACTGCTGCTACTACTACTAATGTCTTCTCGTTTTGCAAGAACCTTGTTTGACAACATGGTGTAGTAGAAAATTTATTTTATACATATATAGAAGGAGAAAAATTCGATGTGGGAATTTAGAGAGTTAGAGAAGGAAATTAAGAAGGGAAGGTGGGACTGGTTGGTGCAGTGAAATTGAGATTTTTGACTGGTTGGTGTGTTGGCAATGATGGGAAGTATTTATAAGGTGAAAAAGTGGATGATCTTGTGTCTCCTGTTTCAAACTCCTCTGATTCAAACTCCCCTGAATAGAGCTCTCTAGAGTCTAGTGTCACCTGCTTCATGTCTTAAGTCCCTACCAATTTCTCTTTCTCCTAGTCCTTCCACATTCTATTTCTATAAGTTCTATGAAATATTTCCTTTAAAATTGGACATCTTAGCATTATATTATAATCAAAATTATTTTTATCTATTTTTGGAGTAAGCACATTGCAAACAAATCCTACTCCTACAAGGTACATTTACAGGGCATTTCCCCTTTCTCCCTTTTCTTTGATTTCTCCTCCGCTTTTCAACCCCAAATCACACAATGTGCCAATTACTGATTTATAATGACAATCGGATTTTGGCCAAATTTAGATTGGTGGCAACAATAAGCCTCACAAAAGCTTTCTGTTGCATACAAGGTTTTTTTTTCAAATAATTGCTTTAAAGATTCTGACTGAAACTACTCTGGAATGGCTGAATGTCGTTTGTCAAAAAGTAAAAAAATAAATTTATATATATTTTTGAAATATCTGATGTTATATGATGGCACCAAGAGGAAATTGCAACATGCAACCATCTATTTGCTTGTTATAATGACAAACTAATAGGAAACATACCATTAAGACACAGTTGATGCCAGACTTTCCCAACTCAAAGAAGAAAGAAACCAGAGAAATGCCCCTTAATGTCGGACTGTAAAAGAAAAATGAAGCACTTTTAGCCAAACAAAGAAAATTTACATATAATGTTTTGCAGCAATAAAGGTTTGGTTGCAAAGACTGCCTAAGAGATTTCAGATATGGTATTTACGTAATGCAAGATGAGAATATTTTAAGCTGTCTTGATTATAGACAAAATTACCTGCTCATAACTATTGTAGCAGCATCTTTCATTGATTTGTATTGTTTCTGGATAATTTTAATTGGCGTAGTCAACCAAGCTGAATCTTGGTCCCTCTTTGGAGCCAGCTTAACCGTCTCAACCAGAAAGAGTTGCATATAAACTGGACAAAAGATCAAGAGAGCTATTGAAACCTGAAACAAAAGGCTGAATTGGTAAAATGATTTGACAAGAGGGAAATTTGACAGAATTAAAGCCGTGTGGCTAATGTTGAATTTAAAGCAGCAACATACAGGAAAATTGTACTTTTCTGGGAGAAGTGCCAGAAGATTTCCCAAGACATGCGAAGCAGCAGAAAGGGCTGTTATCCAACTAAAAGCTGCTGCCCTCTTATTCTCTTCAACAACATCCGCCTGCAAAAGATGGGAAAATGAGACCCCCATTATTCCCTATTCATGATTATCAATCATTGAGGAATAACTCTTACCGAATAAGCAATAGCAATGCAGAAAATACTTCCTTGACTTAGAATATAAGGTATTGTACGAAGCACATAGTAAGCATATACAAATCCTGTAGACTGATTCCAGGCAAGTATAGCTGAAAAAAAAATACAGAAAAATCAAATTTGTAAATTCACTTGATGATCTTGACAATATCATTAATGTACTGCTAATAGCATCGTACAGAGAAAGCATTAATGTCATTCACAATTTTCAAAGGTAATCATGTACAGTTGTAATTGAAATTTCCCTTTTTTTTCTTTTATATTTGTTCTTTCAACGTGTATGGTCGAACTATAATTACATTTAACTCTTCTTTGTCTCTCATCTTTCATACATCATGTAGGGTGCTTATCTTACTCTAGATCAGTTTCAAACGAACTACGTAGTCAGTAGCCATTCATTCAATCAGAATCAGCAGGAATTCAAAAATTTTCATGTGTTTGTCAGATATATAATCCACCAAAAACAAAAAAGACCACCTTACCCTTCAATAATAAAAAAGTTCTTGGCCAGACTATCTGTCAGATTTGTTTAGCTTGAAGCCAAATTCATGCCTTAGAAATGGTTTCTTGGTTTATATGCTAAATCATCAATCTTTTGACATGCACATGGATCTACGGTTTCCCATCCAGTCTTCAAAAGCATTTGTGACTTCTTTTTTTCTAGAGGAAGCATTTGTAACTTCAATAGTACCTAATCAAATTAAATTTTAAAAAGAATAATAATTGAAAAAAAAAAAAATAGTGAAACAGCTGGTACAAACACATAATATTAATGCAACACATATTAGGGGTTTCATATTCATATATAATTCTCATAGTTCAGAAGGAAATATATAACAGCATTGTACATGTAACTTCATAGAATCATGAAAGTTGTTCAAAAGAAACATACCAAATGGGAAAATAGAAGTGGATATAGTAAGGAGGAGCAGTGGTTTACTCCCATGTTCATCTGCAAGCTGACCTAAGTGGAAGCACCACCATCTTGAAAATTCCAACCACCTGCATGCATTTAAAATATATATGTCAAAACTTAATTCAAAGACAATTAATTTCCCCGGTTGTCTTTCCCAGTCTTCTTCTGCATCTCATGTTAACAAGAAATTGCTTTCTGAATCGCTCAATGCAATCATATGATTAAAATCAAATTAAGGAGCATAAAGTAAAACAATTATCTTATGAACAATGTTAGATACACAATATTTTTCACAATAAATTTCAGAATTGTTGAATTATCAAGTTGTTATTTATTTTTTTTATTTTTTTAAATTTGAAACCACTACTAATACCACTTTATTATCTATACTTGGAAAAATGACTCTTAAAGTTGTAATATAACAGCATGCATCCTATAAAGTTAAGTTGAGCCAAGAACAGTTTAAAGAACCATAAGTTGGTCATCTCAAGTGTCTTGATAAGTTTGCCACTTGTCTATATATCGAAAGCCAAATTATAAAGACACATACTAATGTGAGACTGAGAGGGAAAGAGGAAAGCTAGAAGGTGAACTCTAGCAAGTCTAGATTTTATTCCTCCCCTAATGTCTCTTGTTAATCTCAGATCCTCTCTCTGTGATGTCCTTGGCTTCCACTCTACCCCTAACTTAGGTAAATATCTTGGCTTCCCTCTGAAACATGTGGGTTCCTCTTCCCAGGACTATAGCTCCATTATTGAGAGAGTTCATGCTAAGTTGGTTGGCTAGAAAGCAAACTTGTTATCTTTTGCTGGCAGAGTTGTTCTTTCTCAAGCCACCAATATTTCTGCCATTCCTTCTTATATTAGCTCCTTTAGCCAAGCTGAGATGGAGACTTTTCCATGAAAAAGAGTCCCTTTTAACCTTGCTCTGTTACATGGTCCGCAATACAATAAAAAAGGGCAATACTATCTTTTCTAAATGCACCAGATGGCAAACTGGGAGTAACTCTTTCAGCTGAAATTATGGTATGACAAGTGGTGTCCTCTTGGTATTGTGAAAAACCTCATTGAAGGTCCTCTGACATTGATGGAGGAAAAATTCTCAGTTAAAGATGTAATCTCTAATGGGGTTTGTAATGGAACCTCCACTGCATCTCTCCTTTCTTTGATATCTCTTCCCAAACTTCTCAACTCATCAAGGCCATTCCCATCAGGTTCTGTCTCTGTTAGAAATACTAAATGAATGTATTGTATTTCATACTTAATAAAATATACATTAGTGTCTTTATATAGGAGGCAAAGTGTGTAGTACAAGTACGTGTGCTATACAAGTAAACAAGGTGGGCTTAAAGCCCACAATCTATTACACGTTAACAGTCTCTCTCAAACTCAAGGTGGGTGAGACCAACTTGAGGTTGTCAACCAAAGCTCGAAGACGTCCCTTAGGATATGACTCGATGAAGATATCTGCAAGTTGATCTTTAGAGGAGACGAAAAACAACTTGAGAGCACCATGAACAAGATGATAATAGATAAAATGACAATCGATCTCAATGTGTTTAGTCCGTGAATGGAGGACATCGTTGTGAGTATTATGAATGACACTTTGATTGTCACAATATAGAGGAGTAGCAAAGGATGTGGACACACCTAAGTCCTTAAGAAGCCATCGTAGCCAAAGGAGTTCTGATGTGGTATCAACAAAGGCACGATATTCTGCTTCAATATCGGAGCAGGCCACAAGGGTTTGTTTCTTTCTTCGCCAAGAAATCAAAGAAGAACCAAGAAGAAAGTAATAACCAGTGGTGGACCTACGATCAATGGAATCTCCTGCCCAATCAGCATCAAAGAATGTGCAAAGAACAAGAAGAGATTGAGCAAATTAGAATAGGCCATGGAAGAGAATGCCCTTCAGGTATCAAAGAATGCGTGGAACAACAACATAATGAGTCAATCGTGGAGCAGACAGATACTAGTTCACTTGGTGAATAGCATAGGAAATGTCTAGACGAGTGCTAATGAGAAAAACTAGGTTACCAACCAAGCGTCTGTAAAGGGAGGGATTAGACAATAGTTTCCCCCTGAAGGAGCCAGATGTGCTTTAAGTTCAACTAAAGTGTCAACAGTTTTTCTATCAGTGAGTCCAGTTCGAGACAAAAGTTCAGAAGCATACTTGGATTGGGTAATATAAAGTCAATCTGTAGAATGAGTGATTTCAAGACTCAAGAAGTAGTCGAGATGTCCAAGATATTTCATCACAAATTGCTAACTAAGAAAATCCTTGAGTTTTTGAATGCCACTAAGGTCATCAGCAGTTATGATCGTATCATCCACATATAGGAAAAGCAAAATAGTGCCTTTTTTGGTGTGACGAAGAAATAAGATAGAATCATAATGACTGGCAATGTAACCCAAGCGAGAGATGGTAGAGTTGAACTTGGCAAACCAAGCTCGTGGAGCTTATTTAAGGCCATAAAATGCACATTGAATGTGACAAACCTTGTACGGTTCAATAAAGAGACTAGTAGGAGGTTGCATATAAACTTTTTCACTTAAATTCCCATAAAGGAAGACATTTTTGACATCCATCTGAAAAATGTCCCATTTACTAGCAGCAATAATGGCTAAATGGGCATGAACAGATGAGATTTGAGCAACCGAAAGAAAGGTCTTTTCATAATCAATCTCATACTTCTGTGTAAAACCTTTTCCAACAAGACTAACTTTATAGCGCTCAATGGACCCATCAAAGGGAGTCTTGATCTTGTAGATCCACTTACAACATACTACAAATTTCCCAGGGGGGAGAGACACCAAATCCCAAGTATGGTTTTTAGATAATGCATCAAGTTTCTCTTTCATTGCAATCTACCATAAAGGATTAATGGAGATCTCACGATAGGTGTGAGGCTCATGTAGTGTAGCAAGGGCAGTGTAACAATGATAGTCAAGTAAAAGTGTAGAAATAAATCTTACCCGAGTTGAGTGATGAGATGGAATGTCTTGTGCAAGATCTTCAGGCGGAGTAAGAGCAAAGGGACCCAAGCTCAAGGTTGGGTTGCTCATCTTTGACCTGTTCATCTTCCTCTTGTTCATTAGAGGGTGATCCAGTAGAGGTATCAAAAATATCTGGTAGTTTGACAGAGAAGTCTATATGAGGATCAAGAGCAACTATAGAAGGAATATGTGGCTCATCTGGAAAAAGATCTAAGACAGAGGAGGTAGATAGGAAGGTACAGAAATGAGAGAGCTCGACAAAGGAATGATGTTCCCAAAAGATAACATTGCAAGAGATATGAAGATGATGAGAGACAATATCATAACAATGATACCCCTCTTGAGTTTCGTCATAGTAGAAAACAACAGAGTTTGGACCGAGACTCAAGTTTGTTATGCTCATGTGACTAAAGAAGAATGAAATAGGCAAAATTGAAGGAGCGAAGGTGGTGATAGTTTGGAGGGGACCCAAAAAAACTCTCATATGTAGTTTGATTTTGGATGATAGAATTGTGAATGTGATTAATAGCATGAATAGCATGAGAGCAGTTTCGCCCCAAAAAGAAGTAGGAACTTTGGTAGAGAGAATGAGAGCACAAACAATGTCAGGAATATGATGAAGTTTTCATTCGGCTTTACCATTTTGCTAAGAGGTACCTGGACAAGTAAGTTGATGAATAGTGTTATAGGAATGCAAAATAACCTGGAAAGCATATTGAGTGTATTCAAGAACATTATCAGATTGAAAAATTTTGATTTGTTTGGAAAATTAAGTTTCAACAATTTTTGCAAAATTACAATATGCTTGCAATAATTTAGAACGATGTTTCATATGAAAAATCCAGCTATAGTGAGAATAATGATCAACAAAATATCGAGATCTATTAATACTATAGACAGAGAAAAGCTCCCAAACATCATAATGAATTAGGTCAAAGATATCAATGGACATAGATTCACTAGTATTGAAAAGGTAAAGCTGGTTGTTTTCCTAACAGACATGAAACACGATCAAAATTTCTATGGACATTGAACCTAACAAACCTCTAGAAGCCAAGTGTTGTACCCAAAAAGAAGATGCATGACTAAGTCGTGCACGCCAAAGTGTAAGAGGAGGAATAAAAGAAACTGTAGTAGCTGCGCTAGCAACGAAAACATGAGCAGCAAGTGGAAGACGAAGGTTGTCCACAGGAAGTATACACCCAACTCTAGGACTGATCCCAAGCTCCTGTCTCGTCCTTGGATCCTGTATAGTACACCCAGAATAAACAAAGGTAATGCAATAACCGAACTCAGCTAATTTTCTTATAGAAAATAAATTGTAAGAAAGGTTAGGAACATTAAAAGCCCCAGGAACCGAGATGTTGGAGGTCGAGATTGTAACGTCCCAAAATCATAAGCAATAAAAGTCTATTTAATCTGAATAATCCATAAAAATATTAAATAAAAGAAATTAGTAACCTTAAATCTCATCACAAATGTAAGAGCTCTAATTCACCAAAAACAAAACATCCTCAAAATAACTCTCCAATACAATGTTTAATGCCATAAAAATAATAATGAAATCCTCAGTTCCACAAAATAGTTCGTAACTGTTGTCTCCCAAGAATCTCTACTCCAATAATCCCTCTAATGTATCTGTGATGGGAAATAAAGGGGGGGGGGAGGGTGAGATAACTCAATAAGTGGAATTCACTAAAAATAATTCTTACAACAATTTCATAACTTGTAACTCGTTAATATTTATCATCAAATACTTCATATATAATAAAAATATCTTTATATTGTGAGCCATCATAATATATATATATATATATATATATATTAATACCATCACATAAACAATTTCCTAGGCTTTTCTCGTGGTTAATGTTTATGCCCTGTTGATAGGGTTGTGCTATCCCCTTTTTGAGACTGGAACCTCCTTGTCATCCCCTTTCTTAAAGATGGCTCCTTTGGAACCTAAAGGTGTACTCCCTTATTAAGGAGCTTCCTTTTTGGATCCTCAATAGTATACTCCCTTGCTAAGGAGCTATCAAATATACGCACTATCCCCTTTTTTGAGACCGTCCCTTGCTAAAGACTAGCTGCAGTATGATTGTCCCTTACTAAGGACTAATACAATACTGAGCTTTTAATCACAACTTGCCATAGGTTTTCAAAACACATTTCAAAGTGCTCACAAACATAATAATCCATTCATAATTCTCAACAATAAAAAGGTATATTCACACATACAATTTTAAATAAGCTCAGGTTGTCCCACGAGTTTTTCATAAAACGAATAATCAATGTGCACATCAAGAAATTATAAAATATCCATTTATATGTATAGAATAACAACATATTTCTTCAATATAAAATAGTTTATTAACCAACACTGTTTTGGGAAAACCCCCAAAATTAGTAAACACCACTTACTTCTTAGTTGCAAAATAAAAGGAATCAATCACCCTTGAGTCTCAATGAATCAGTAGGATTAAAGCCTAGCAACACCAAAAATAGGTCCATCAATACACGAATTTCCTACTAAAATCTGTTTTCATACTTAGACAACATAATCTTAGACAACACTGATATTTCCAAAATTTTACATTTATTTACGTAACTCTTCAGTTCACTTTCATCTTTAATCTAATTGTTCTATTTCACGTATTTTTACTATCCATTAATAAGCATGATTGTACTGCAACTCTACAAAACTCTAGCAATTCACTATCGGTCTAGCCATCATATATTCTACTATTCCTTAGAAGCCACATGATATATAAACCTATCTGATCAACCTAATATTTATATCTATAGTCAAAATTAGAAGCCACATAATATAGTTTTACCAAATCAATCTTAGAGCCAATGGAGGACCATATGGCTATACATGCTATTCATACGTAATCAATTTCAAAGCCTGGACCATATGGCTATATATAACAATTCCTATTATAATATTGTAATCATCAACCCAAAGACCCATAATCCTCTTGATGCCTAAAGCATAAGGACACTGCTGGACACTTATTTGGACAATGACAACGGCGGTGAATAGAGTGAGACTATAAACAATTTTATATAAACCACAAGCAACTTTTTTTTTTTTTCCTTTCATATGGTGACAAACTTGAATTGATAAGTCCAAGCCTATTACTCTATTAGGCACAAATTCAAAGCCTGTGGCCCTTTCCTGACATATTGACAATCCTTGTCTAATATAATACAATATAGGACATCTTTTCTCTTAATGTAAGGATAGGTGGAGATTTATGAGTATTTCAACTTTCCTAAGTTTAGAGCAAAAGAGAACCGTACCTGTAGTCTCTACTCACAGCCACAATGAAGTAAAGTAGGGTTCAGTAATGTGATGTGGTTGAAGCAAAAAGAAGCCTCATTAGCAAATACATGTGTAACTAAAGAGGAAGAAGGTTAGGATTATCAAGGCCCATATATTTATTTATGCCACCTCACTTGGGTTTCATATCCCATAGTATTTATCTTATTTTCAATATCTTAGGCCGAAATCATTTTAATCCATTTAATTGTAGGCCTCCCTTTATAATTTATGCATAGTAATTAAATTGGTATCAAAATTATGGAGTGTTACATCCTTCCCCCCTTAAAAAAAAAAAAATTCGTCCTCAAAATTGTACATACCTTCATTAACAAACAACTCTGGATAATTTGATTTCATCTCATCTTCTCGCTCCCAAGATGCCTCTTGCATTGTGTGATTCTTCCAAAGGACCTTAACCAATGATATGGTCTTGGTGCGTAGCACTTGATCCTTGCGGTCAAGAATTTGGATTGGAACTTCCTCATAAGTCAAGTTGTCTTTGATCTTGAGTGGCTCATAGTTTAAAACATGTGAAGGATCCAGGATGTTCTTCCTCAACATGGAAACATGAAACACATTATGCACTCCTGCAAGTGTAGGTGGTAAGGCCAACTCGTAGGCCACTTTACCAATGCGTTTTAAGATCTCAAATGGACCAAAAAATCTGGGACTCAACTTCCCTTTCTTCCTGAATCTCATCACACCCTTCATTGGGGCGACTTTCAAAAATACCATATCCCCAACTTCAAATTCTACTTTCCTTCTTGAGTTGTCATAATAACTCTTCTATCGACTTTATGCTGTTTGCAATCTTTTACGAATCAGATTAATCTTCTCAGATGTCATCTGAATGATTTCTGGTCCTAACAATTTCTTCTCACCAACCTCTTCCCAACACAATGGGGACTTGCATTTTCCACCATACCAAGCCTCATAGGGAGCCATCTCAATACTAGAGTGGTAGCTATTATTATAGGCAAATTCCACCAAGTACAAGTATTTTTCCCAATTTCCTTTGAAATCCAATATACAAGCCCTTAACATATCCTACAAAGTATGAATAGTCCTTTCTGATAGTCCATCTGTTTGCAGGTGGAAAGCTGTACTAAAGCTAAGATTTGTACCCAAGGCTTTATGCAGGCTTTCCCAAAACTTTGAGGTGAATCTTGGGTCTCGATCAAACACAATTGATGCTGGAACTCCATAAAGACTCACAGTCTCATCAATATATATCTATGCTAGCTGATCAAGTGAGTAAGTCATCTTAACCGGAATAAAATGTGCTATTTTTGTCATCCTATCCACAATTACCCAAATGGCCTCATGCCTTTAAGGAGACCTTGGCAAACCAGTCACAAAATCCATACATATACGCTCTCACTTCCACTCAGGAATGGGAAGTGGTTGCAGCAATCCTGAAGGTTTCTGGTGTAATGCCTTAATTTGTTAACAAGTCAAGCATTGCTCCATAAACTGAGCTATCTCTCTCTTCATGTTATTCCACCAATAAGTTTCTTGAATGTCACGATACATTTTGGTGCTACCAGGGTGCACTGAGTATAGGGTACGATAGGCTTCTTCCATAATCTCCTTCTTTAATGCAAGATCATTTGGCACACAAATTCTTTTTCCAAACCTCAAAACACCATCATTAGACACATTAAATCCTAGTCTCTTCCCTTCTTGTACTTCTTCTATGATCTTTACAATTTGTGCATCATCAACCTGTGAATTCTTAATCTTCTCAATCAAAGTGGGTTGTATTGTTAAACTGGCCATAAAGGCTTGGGAATCACCCATGACAATTTCAATTCCCATACTTTCCAAGTCCTTAATAATCGCCTTTTGAGTAGTTAACAAGGCAGTTGAGAAACCAGAAGACTTCCGACTAAGTGCATCAGCTACCACATTAGCCTTACCTGGATGGTAATTGATTGAGCAATCATAATCTTTAATCAACTCAAGCCATCTTCGTTGTCTCATATTCAATTCATTCTAAGAAAAGAAGTACTTCAAACTCTTATGATCTGTATAAATCTCACACCTTTCATCATACAGATAATGTCTCCAAATCTTCAATGAAAACACCACTGTAGCTAACTCCAAGTCATGAGTGGGATAATTTTGTTCATAATTCTTTAATTGGCGGGAAGCATAAGCTATGACTTTACCATGCTGCATTAACACACAACCCAGCCCTTTTCTTGAAGCATCACTATAAATGACAAAGCCTCCCAAGTTGCTAGGGATGGTTAGTACTGGTGCAGTGACCAACCTTTGCTTAAGTTCTTGAAAACTCTTCTCACATTCTTCTGTCCACAAAAACTTGGCATTCTTACGAGTTAGTTGAGTCAATGGGACTGCAATACTGGAAAATCCCTCCACAAACCTCCTATAATAGCCAGCAAGGCCCAAAAAGCTTCTAATCTCACTTACATTTGTCGGTCTTGCCCAATCAACCACAGCTTCAACCTTACTAGAGTCTACAGAAATCCCTGCCTCAGATATCACATGCCCTAGGAACACCACTTGATCAAGCCAAAATTCAAACTTTTTAAACTCTACATATAGCTTCTTCTCCCTCAAAATTTGAAAAACAGTTCTCAAGTGCTTTTCATGTTCTTCCATGCTTTTGGAGAAGATTAGAATGTCACCAATAAAGACAATAACAAAGCGGTCTAAGTACTCATGAAATACCCTATTCATCAAGTCCATAAATGCAGCAGGAGCATTGGTTAATCCAAAAGGCATTACCAAGAATTCATAGTGCCCATACCTAGTCCTGAAAGCTATCTTGGGTATGTCTTCACCCTTGATTTTCAACTGGTGATACCCAGAACGAAGGTCAATCTTAGAGAAAACTTGTGCCCCTTGCAATTGATCAAATAGGTCATCAATACGAGGGAGAAAGTATTTATTTCTCACAATAACCCTGTTTAACTCACGGTTGTCAATACACAACCTCATAGTCCCATCCTTCTTCTTCACAAATAAAACTAGTGCACCCCAAGGAGATGCACTTGGTCTGATGAACCCCTTGTCAAGGAGTTCTTGTAGCGGTTCCTTAAGTTCAGTGGGTGCCATCCGATATAGAAGTTCCAGGAAGCAAATCAAAGGAGAATTCAATCTCTCTATCTATAGGTATCCCTAGTAGGTCTTTAGGGAAGACATTAGGAAACTCCCTCACAACAGGGATACCATCCAACTTCAATAGCTTCTTCCTAGTGTCCACCACATGAGCTAGGTACCCTTGGCATCCTTTTCGTAATAGATGCTTAGCTTGAAGGGTTGATATCACCCTAGGTAAAGCATGCATCCTAGAGCCCTTAAACTGAAATTCGGGTTCTCTTAGAGGCTGAAACACCACCTCTTTTCCAAAACAATCTACACTAGCATGATAAGCCGCCAACCAGTCCATCCCCAAAATTACATCATAATCATACATGTCCATCAAAATCAAGTTTGCTAACATTTTCATATCCTCAATTTGGATGACACAAGACTTAAGCATAGAATTACACACCAAAGAATCACCCATAGGTGTGGCCACAGACAAGTCATAATCCATAAGTCCAAGTTTCTTATCACATAACTTAGCATATCGAGAGGAGATGAAAGAGCGTGTAGATCTAGAATCAAATAGAGTTTTATCAAAGTTTGAGAATAATGGGAGAATACCTGTAACCACAGTATCCGAAGCTTGAATGTCTTGTGGTATGAGTGCAAACACTCTCCCTTATGCTTTTCTCCTTTAATCATTCTTTCCAAGTTGTGCCATTTAGTTTTGTTGAGGAGATGTACAACTTCTAGCTAAGTGTCCTGTCTTCCAACAATTATAACAAGCCTTTCCATCAAAGAAACACAGCTTATCTCCATGAAACCTTCCACATGTAGGGCAAGCATTCGAACTTCTACCTTGAGCATTCTAGGGTGGATTCTTATTTTCTAGCTTATTTGATGATGAATTACTCCCAAACCTCCCAAAAGATCCTTTCTTGTTCCAATGACCTTGAGCATTGCCTTGTCGAAAGCCTGTATGTCCAGTGTTTCTAGGTGGGTTCTCCTTCCTAACATTGTTCTTGAAATCTTCCTCCAGTCTCATAGCTCTCTTAACTAACTCTGCATAATTATCAACCCTTGATGCAATCAGATGGTGTCAAAATCTTTCATTCAACCCCGTTAGAAATCTGCTTGCTTTCTTCGCCTCAGTAAGGATTAAGTGGGGTCCAAAGCGAGATAACTCGATGAATTTAGCTGCATACTGCTCAACAGTCATACTTCTTTGCACCAAATCAACAAATTCCCTCTCTTTTCGTTCCCGAACCACCTCAGGGAAGTTGTTATCTTAGAAAACCCCTTTAAATTTCTCCCAAGTGATGGGATTTCTCTCAATGTCCATTCCCTCCAAAATGGCTTTAGTGGATCTCCACCAACGCTTGGCTTCTCTAATCAACTTGAAAGTTGCAAACCGCACCTTCTGAGAGTCAGTGCAATCTAAAGCTTCTAACAATTTCTCCATTTGCAAGAACCAAACTTGTGTAGGATTTGGCTGCCCATCAAAGAAAGGGGGATTCTACTTCATAAAAGTCTCAAAAGAGCAACCAGCCCTTACCTCTACTCTACCTGCGCCTCTACTAGCAACATGGGCCAACCTGTCCAACAATCAGGCAGCAGCTTCATCCAAAAGATCAGTGCGTGCCACCCTAGGACGTTCATTATTTCTCACGTCTTGAGTGACTTCAACCTCAGTATCAACCCTTGCTTTGGTTGGCTTGGGTAAATTAACAATAGGTTCCTTGCTATTGGAATTAGCCACTCTCTTCTTTTTGGGTGGCATGATACCTAGTTAACAAGAAAATTAAGAAATATAAAGTGTGCAACAATTATTACTACTAAACATAAGAAGTAACATTGCCAAAATTATTTAAAATATCTCATCAAACATAACCTAAATACCAAATGCTCAGACAAAAAATCAAGATCATAACCTAGTTTCAAGTGTCTATATGATCATGACCTAGTTTTCAAGTGTCTACAGAATCATATCCTAAGCTCTAATACCACAATTGTAACGCCCCAAAATCATAAGCAATAAAAGTCTATTTAATTTGAATAATCCATAAAAATATTAAATAAAAAAAACCAGCAACCTTAAATTTCATCACAAATGTAAGAGCTCTAATTCACCAAAAACAAAACATCCTCAAAATAACTCTCCAATACAACGTTTAATGCCATAAAAATAATAATAAAATCCTTAGTTCCACAAAATAGTTCATAATTGCTATTTTCCAAGAATTTCTACTCCAATAATCTCACTAATGTATCTGTAATGGGAAATAAAGAAGGGGGGGGGGGGGTTGTGAGATAACTCAATAAGTGGAATTCACTAACATTGGGGTGTGGGAACAAACCTTTCAAATAAATAATTCTTACAACAATTTCATAGCTTGTAACTCATCAATATTTATCATCAAATACTTCATATATAATAAAAATATCTTTATATTGTGAGCCATCATAATATATATATATATATATATATATATATTAATACCATCTCATAAACAATTTCCTATGTTTTTCTCGTGGTCAATGTTTACACTCCGTTGACAAGGTTGTGTTATCCCCTTTTTGGGACTAGAACCTCATTTTCATCCCCTTTCTTAAGGATGGCTCCTTTGGAACATAAGGTGCAATCCCTTGCTATGGAGCTTCCTTTTTGGATCCTCAATAGTATACTCCCTTATTAAGGAGCTATCAAATGTATACTGTCCCCTTTTCTAGAACCGTCCCTTGCTAAGGACTAGCTGCAGTATGATTGTCCCTTGCTAAGAACTAATACAATACTGAGCTTTTAATTATGACTTGCCATAGGTTTTCAAAACACATTTCAAAGTGCTCACAAACATAATAATCCATTCATAATTCTCAACAATATAAAGGTATATTCACACATACAAGTTTAAATAAGTTTAGGTTGTCCCACAAGTTTTTCATAAAACGAATAATTAATGTGCACATCAAGAAATTATAAAATATCCATTTATATGTATAGTGTGGGGCCAAGGAACTCATGATCCGGCCTACGCTCTATTAGGGCTCGGGGCCCATGCCGAGGAGGGTGTGTGCCGAGGACGAATGGGGAAAGACCAAAGTGTCGAGGGGAACAGCTGAGGATGACCCTGTCCTCGGCATTCCAGGACTTCGAGGGGAAAAGCAACGTCTCGATGAAGGCTGCCCCCAAAAAGCCCCCCTGAAGGAGATGCGAGTAGAATGGGACCCACGTAGGGGTACGATGCAAAACTGGTTTAGGGTAAATACGTCCCCTCCGCATTAAATGCACCCGCCAGCGTCCTAACCATGTTAATGAGAAAAGACACCTGGACAGGGTGACTTCGATCCTCGCAACTAACAGAAAGCAAGGAGGGACAGCTGATGGGACGGGTACAGAAGTAGGCACCTGCCTGACTAACAAGTGGAGGGCTAAGATCAACCAAAAAGGGCTATATAATGTGAAGGTTAATGCACCAAGAAGGGGGGCTGGGAAAAATGGCCAAAAACCAGAGCCTCCCAGCCTACCTCCTGGAGAAAAACTCCTAGAGCGAACACGATTTAACTATGTATGAACCCCACGAAAAATCCACTGTCTTGTGACCAGGGCCTAGCCTTTCAAACCCACGCTCTATAAATGATATTGTTTGGGCCTTTTTTACGTGCGAATCCAACATTATTATGGGTTGTCCCAAATTGTGTCCTTACATATAGAATAACAACATATTTCTTCGATATAAAATAGTTTAATAACCAACACTGTTTTCGGAATACCCCCAAAATTAGTAAATACCACTTACCTCTTAGTTGCAAAATAAAAGGAATCAATCACCCTTAAGTCACAATGAATCAATAGGATTAGAGCCTAGCAACACCAAAAATAGGTCCATCAATACACAAATTTCCTACTAAAATCTGATTTCATACTTGGACAATATAATCTTAGACAACACTGATATTTCCAAAATTTTACATTTATTTACGTAACTCTCCAATTCACTTTCAGCTTTAATCTAATTGTTCTATTTCACGTATTTTTACTATCCATTAATAAGCATGATTGTACTGCAACTCTACAAAACTCTAGCAATTCACTATAGGTCTAGCCATCATATATTCTACTATTCCTTAGAAGCCACATGATATATAAACCTATCTGATCAACCTAATATTTATATCTATAGTCAAAAGTAGAAGCCACATAATATAGTTCTGCCAAATCAATCTTAGAGCCAATGGAGGACCATATGGCCACACATACTATTCACACGTAATCAATTTCAAAGCCTGGACCATACGGGTATATATAACAATTCCTATTATAATATTGTAATCATCAACCCAAAGACCCATAATCCTCTTGATGCCGTAAAGCATAAGGACATTGCTGGACACTTATTTGGACAATGACAGTGGCGGTGAATAAAGTGAGACTATAAACAATTATATATAAACCACAAGCAACTTTTTTTTTTTTTTTCCTTTCACATGGTGATAAACTTGAATTGATAAGTCCAAGTCTATTACTCTATTAGGCACAAATTCAAAGCTTGTGGTCCTTTCTTGACATATTGACCATCCTTATCTAATATAATACAATATAGGACATCTTTTCTCTTAATGTAAGGATAGGTGGAGATTCATGAGTATTTCAACTTTCCTAAGTTTAGTGCAAAAGAGATCCGTACCTGTAGTCTTTACTCACAGCCGCAATGAAGCAAAGCAGGGTTTAATAGTGTGATGTGGCTGAAGCAAAAAGAAGCCTCATCAGCAAATACACGTGTAACTAAAGAGGAAGAAGGCTAGGGTTATCAAGGCCCATATATTTATTTATGCCACCTCACTTGGGCTTCATATCCCACAATATTTATCTTATTTTTTATATCTTAGGCCCAAATGATTTTAATCTATTTAATTGTAGGCCTCCCTTTATAATTTACGCAGTAATTAAATTAGTATCAAAATTATGGGGTGTTACATCGATAGAACCTATATTATGACCAAACATTGTGAAACCATTTGCTATGCGAATATTAAAAGGGTGTGGTGTCGGTTTAAGTTGAGAAAATAAGGACAAGTGAGGTGTCATGTGGTTGCAACAAGCAAAATCCATAAGCCAAGAGGAAGGAGACATACCAGATGAAACTGAGAGAGAAGAGGAATAAAATGCATTACCAACCATACGAATGGTATTAGCGATGATGTTTTGAATGTCAACTGTGGAAATGGTGATAGTGGATCTAAAAGACTTGGACTTCACGGAGACGGGAGCCATTGGTTGGATACTCTCAGTGTTAGCAATAGTAGTAGTAGAAATGGAAACAAACGATTTGTTGCGTTGATAGCAATTCTCAATATTATGGCCAAGACGTTTGCAAAAATTGCAAAAACGTTTGTTGGATTGTTAGTGACGATTATTGCAATAAAATGAAGACTTGACCTTATTCTTCATTTAGAAGAAAAATATGAAAAAATGAAATCTACGCGAAAAACTGGAAAATGAGCACCTGGACTGCAAAAAGTCAATGGTTAAACCTGCCTCAAAAGTCAACAATCAAAATCAACTAGCGGAGCAATGACGTCAACAAGATGCCACGAATGATGATGTAAGCGGAGGGTTGATGTGGCTGATATAACCAGGATGACATCAGGAAGTTGTTGGGGGCGCGTGAAGCGTGTGGGGCGCTTGTGACGCGTGGACGAAGAAGTAGAATCTTCTAGCAGTGCATGTGGCATGTGTCTTTGATGCAGTTTACTTGGGCAACGTGTGAAGGCACATGGTATGTTCGATGACGTCGATTCTTCTCTGATGATGTAGATTGGAAGACGATTCCAATGGTACTGGCGACTAGAGGATCAAAGTAGAATTTATGGCGGCGACTGGAATGACAATGGTCTTTAGTGTATAACGATGATGGCGACGGCAATGATGGAGGCAGCGGAGAGCATTGAGAAGATAGGATTGCAGATTGCACACCAAAAATTTAAAGTAGTTGCTCTGATACCATGTTAGAAATACTGAATGAATGTGTTATATTTCACATCTAATAAAATATACATGAGTGCCTTTATATAGAAGGCAGAGTGTAAAGTACAAGTATGTGTACTATATAAGTAAACAAGGTGGACCTAAAACCCACAACCTAATACACATTAACAGTTACCACTGATGATTCTATCATTTGAGAATCTTCACCTTCTGGGGACTTTGATCCCAAAAATGCTTGTCACTTGCCTAGTCGTGTGGGTTCTGCTTGTGGCATTGCCTTGTTTGCTTGTGGATGTTTGGTGATTCTGACATTGGCTTAGCCAAGCTGTCTCTCTACTTTGCTGACGCGACAACTTGTATTGGTTCTTGTCTAAATTCACGAAATCTTTTTTTATCAATGGGTGTCAAATTGTTTGTGTCTGTAAACTTTTTATTTTTAATAATGATAAATTAATCTTCAGGATTTTTTAATAAAAGGAAGTAGAATCCTAACATTTTACCTGACTATTCCACCCTCAATTAATTTTCAATTTTAGAAATATTAATTTCGGTACGATGGATTAAATTTCAAACTATCAGTTTAGAACTTTAGATAGATTTAAGTGTATTATTAAACAACAAATTCATTTGATTAGTTGAATTTTACTTGCCAAGCACCTTAGTTGAATTGGCATCTTTCCATGTACAAAATGCTTGGGGGTTTAAAGAAGAAAGAATTCGAATGGTGAAGTTAGCAGTATATTATAATTATTACTAAAAAAAAATATTACTTGCGCTATAGCCCTCTGTCCATTTTGCTAATCCTCCTAGAGCAGAGACTACCCTTGCAGTTGCTTGCACGCCAGCCCCCGTTTCACATCTTGTGGCCTTTGGGTTAGCAATCGACATGTTGTGTTGTATCCTAATGGCCCATTGTATGTTTTGTGTGAGAGAAGCGTGGAATTTTATTTCCAAATAACATTAAATATTAAAAAATTTAGTTAGCTGACCTATTTCAAAACAATGTTGAAAACTAGCATTTCGAGGGTTTAAAACTCGAGTTCCAAGATAAAAATCGAGTCTTTAAGTGTCGATTTGTGGAAATCAAGTTTTAAACACTCGAGTTTCACTTCTTCTTCCTCAATATCAGATCGTTCTTCTTTCTTCGTTCTTCTTCTTCGTTCTTCGACGGTAGATCTTCGTTCTTCCTCTTCAGATCATATAGCCTCTTCAAATCGCCTCTTCAGATCAAATCATTCTTCCTTCGACGGCAGATCTTCGTTCTTCCTAGTGCCTCTTCAAATCCTCTCTTCGTTCTTTAGATTAGATCGTGTTTCCTCTTCAAATCGTGCCACTTCAAATCGTTCTTCGTTCTTCAGATCAGATTGTTCTTCCTCTTCAGATCGTTCTTCCTTAGATTTGGTTCAGATGTCCAAGTATTTGAAACTCGAGTCTCTAAGACTCGAGATTTATAGATCGGTATCGAGTCTATAAAACTTGAGATGCTAGTTTCCAACTTACTTTCCGAAGCATCTTAACTTACGATATACTCCCTCCTCACTGTGCTATTCTGCACATTCCCTCGAGAAGCGTGTGTAGGTAAGACTCTTAGGTATATATATATATATATATATGTTGAAACAAAGGGATTGTCCTCTTCAGTTTTTAAACTTTCATTCCTAGAAGCGACGTAGTTGAAAGAAAAGCAATTGTAGAATCCTAGGCATATACCCGAGGATCTCGGTCTTGATGATGAAGTCTTCCTAATCACTATGGAACTGTGATCAACACCGTATATTAAATACAACAACTCAAGCCACAAAGACTCGAGCCCATTTTTCAAACCCAAATCCGTCTCTTAGTGAAGTGAGTCACTACTCATTAAAAGTAACAAATTCACATAAACTGTATTTAAAACTTACTTCATGTCAAATCCATGTGAATTGCATATGGTAATTTCACACTAAAAGTACTTTAAACAAACATAAAAATTCTAATAGAAAAATACAATTTAATACGAGTTCTATTATTTTGTGAATTAGTTTGTATTAACATTCCACTTGATATTTACATGAAGTGTTTGAATGGGCAAATTTATATAATTTTAAATTTTGAGTTGTTAATTGAAACTTTTTAAAATCTAGGACTATATTATATTATATTTTAGAGAGAGAAGATTAGGTTCAAGTTACATCTAATGTAACTCTAAGAAATGTTATACCATCTAATAACTTGTTATTGAATTCATATTTTGAAAATCCTATTGATAGATTACATATTTTATATATTTTTTAAATATGCATGTAAATTTTAATGCTAATTGGATATTATTTATTATTTGATCAAAAACTCATTTTTTATGCCTTATTTTAAATGGTCTATTGATCTTAGATTATCTTAAAATTTTGCAAACATGGAGAATATATGAAAATAATATAATTTAACAATGCATTTGTCAAAATTTGAATCCAATTAAAAAATATTAGGTGGTATAACATTATTTAAAGTTACACCAAATATAATCCCCTCCACCCCATGTTCCGCCACTGGGGGCTGGATGTCAAATATGGAATGTCTAGCTGCTGTAACAGTCAAAGATCTATGTTGCATATAAACAACTCCTGTTGTATTTGAGTCATGTACACGTTGCTGTTTGTTATCTTTTAGGCTAGTATTCAGCAGTGCTGCTTGTTCAGTTATAGCGTTTGAAATAACGTTTGCATATTCATTTACACACACACAGATGTTGAAGAGAAGAGAACAACGTTTTGAGGTAAAATGCATGGTCAAAATTTATAGGTACCAATATAGTTACATTCTTACTCTACCAAAGGGATGCATATATACATCACCGCCTATAAAAGCTATTACAAAATGCTTGGGAAATACAACAATGAACTATAACACTTGGAGGTGAAGCTTCAATGTTATCCTCTGCAGTGCATAAAGTTTAAGAGAACTTTCTGAGGGATAAACACATTGGAAGCTTGTTTGCACTAATACAACTACATTGCTCTATGCAAGGGACCCCAAATATTTACATCAGCCAGCATAGAAAAAATATTTTAAATTACTTGAGACAAACAATCAACTCTCAGTTAGCAATGGTGCTTCAATGTCATCCTCTGAATCACTGCTTGAAGCTACCCCAGGTTTAAGCAGACAAGCATAACATAATGAAATCATCTGAGGAGAATAAGATGCAGAGTTAGTTAAGAGAGAGAGAGAGAGAGAGAGAGAGAGAAAGGGGGGGTGGGGTATATGCTTACCATGCATACAGACGCACATACAATACTGAAACCTTTGCAGTTGAAAGGTGCACTGCTAGATAAGAACCATGCTGAGATAAAAACTTAGCTTGTTAGCAATACATATGGATTGATTCTAACACTCAACTAAAAAAAAAAAAATGATGAGTTAGTCTACTCACAAGTCAATGGACTCATTACGAGCGGTGATAACAAACTTGCTATTGATTCCACACCAGCCACAAATCCTTGTGCTTTTCCCTGCACAAACAATCGAACATACATGTCAATGGAATGACCACGGTCATGTGCTTTGTACTGTATTTAGCTCAAGAACTAAATCAACACAGAACAAGTTGTTTTGATGTGGGAGAACCCTATGTCTACATTTATTTCTTTTTTGTTTGGCATACTCCAGAAATTCTCCATCAGTTAAGTGAATGCAGCAATTTCGGGTGTAAAAGTAGCAATTTTTATGGCATAAGGCATCTGATAACCGTAGATAACTGAACAAAAGATAAAAATCATTGGACCAATTTTCGTAGAAAGCCACCATTTTAAACCCAAAACCCACTACTGGACACATGCTGATCTGATTCATTCTGAACACATATTGATGAACCTGCCTCATTTTTTTTAATTGAGTTCAAAGTTCAATCTAAAGAAGTAGAAAACAGCCAGATCTAGATGAGTAGTGTGACTTATGATATGCATTAGCTTTACTCAAACAACTTTATCAAATTCAGCAGCCTCTCCCTATGTATAATAATACTGAAAGGTGAAATTACAGAAACCAGGACTTTACTTGTATTGACAGTAAGAGTAGAAGATTATTATTATTATTATTATATTTTGGTTGCTAGAAAGAATATTAAGATCTATTGAATGCAGAACTGTAGGTAATGGGATCACATGTATTTTCCAAACCTGATTTTTTGAGCTTGATGCTTTTGAAATAATTGCATAAGTCTGCATATAATTTGACAGGCAAAATTGAAACACCATTAGAATTAAAGGTGAACTGAATAACCACATTGAATATTATTTTATGAAAAAATTTATGATTCCAATACTTACAGCAGGTCTTACAAGGACAACTACAACTTTAAATGTGGCACCCATGAATGGTACCTGCATTGTGGCAATGTTGCATTGTTACTGACTGAGAAATGTATCCACAGTTGAAAAATAATAAACAGAACTAGGAAACTTTAGTTTTACTTTCACAAAGCCACGATTAACACATGATTGAATTTATAACTCCATATGAGGAATGGAAATTTAAAAAATTCAAAAAAGCCTAAATAAAAAAGAAAAGAAAGAAAAGTTTCTGATCAATGTCACTAGTGCTTTTTGAACCACAGATTCTTTCATAAAAGAAGCACTCAAGTTCCCTACATGCACATGAAACTCTTAGAGCATAGAGTATTTTTATATTCCTCATGTAGTATGTTTTACAAAGTTGTTTCCAAAATTTAAAATTTTCAAACTACAAATTACGTATCTAAACATGATTCATGTAAGAAAATAGAAATAACATTGATATGTCCAAAAATCATTCAAGGCTAAATATTTGCTTGCAAGCCAACTCAAGTGTTTATGTGTCAGAAAATTTTCCTTTAGCATAGAATTAAATAACGCATTCATAAAGTAAATACATACCCATGCCGCCCATGCAAGGCCATTGAATAATGCCTGCACAGCAAAAAGAATCATTAGTTTTTATTTTATTTTGTAATTTATGCTGGAAGGATTAAAAGAAATGATTATAACTTACATAAGCTATTGATGCAAGTAAACCTATGCACAATATCACTTTCTCTCCAACCAATGGATTTATTAGTGGAAGCACCAACATCTGGAACCACAAACCAAAATGTTATAGGAAGAGCATTCCTGAAGGAATTTAATATTTTCATAAAGGAAAACAACAAGCTCAACACAATCATCATTTGGAATATTTTGACAAAAGAGGTTTCATTCATGCTGATAGTATGAGCACTGAACAGTACTCTCAATTCAAAAGACTCTAAAAGGATTATAAGCAATTAGGAATCGAGTACTAAAATGTACAGTACTCTCAATTCCAGAACTCATAAAATAAACTTTTTTAATTTTCAAAATTTTCAAACGAAAAAAAAATGTGCTCATTAAGGGAAGACAATTAAACAGAATATGACCCTAAGAATAGTTTCATTTCTATAACCATGATGCCTTTGCATTGTTTTCTAGTTGAGAAGACAGATTATCAACCATTACAACACCAACTGGAAGAATTATTCATTTGATACCTTCTGAGCAAAAAAGCAGAGGATTTATAGGAAAACTCTGGCATATGCCAAGCAGATAAAGTTAATAACATACTAGCAAATATTGATATGCTGCCTTGATTGAGGGCAAAAGATGAGAGTAATTCACAATCTTCAGTATAAAGGTATATCAAACTCTTTTAAGTAAATATAAGGAAACTTTAGCTCCATAATATACTTCACCTGTGAAACAATTGAACCTATTCCCACGAGCATCAGAATTTCTGAGAACTGATTTTTATCGAAACCAAAAGCAGCCTTCAGATAGTACTGCACAGGTAGTAGCATAACCATCAATTCATTGAATCAAAAGAAAAACATAGTTTCATAAATTTTCATTACCCAACTTCATGGATTGGTTTAGTTGCAATTATCTTATGAGATGATAAATCTAGCACTATCTTATCCTAAACTGTTGATTAAGAAAGCCTTTGGCTTTGGAGTCTCTAGGAAGTCTGAAGATCTCACACATTTTCTTTTTCTGCACGAGTTTCAGCGCAAAATTTCTCCCATTACTTTGGTGGGTTCAGGACATGTACTTGATCTGTTTTCCAATGACAACTGCTAACCAACTAAGTCATGACTCCTCTGATTCATACTCCCCTGAATAAAGCTCTCTGGGGTCTCCTGCTTCATGTCTAGGTCTCTACCAATTTCTCTTTCCCCAAGTCCTTCCACATTCTATTTGTATAAGGTCTTTAAAATATTTCCTTCAAAACTGGACATCTTTGTCTCTATATAATAAAAAAAATTATTTTTATATATTTTTGGGGTAAGCACATCGCATACAAATCCTACCCCAACAAGGTATGTTTACTGGGCATTCCCCTTCTCCCTTTTCTTTATTTCTTCCTCCTCTTTTTCAACCCCAAATCACACAATGTGCCAATTACTGATTTATAATGACAATTAGATTTTGGCCAAACTAAGATTGGTAGCAACAATAAGCATCACAAAAGCTTTCAGTTTCATGCAAGGTCTAAAGATTCTGACTGAAACTATTCTGAAAAGGCTGAAAGAATATGTCGTTTGTCAAAAAGAAAAAAATAATTATGGAAAAAGGGAAAGAAAATTATATATATATTTAAAATATCTGATGCTGTATGATGGTACCAAGAGGAAATTATCAGCATGCAACCATCTATTTGCTTGTGAAAATGATAAATTAATAGGAAACATACCATCAAGACATAGGTGATGCCAGACATTCCCAACTCATAGAAGAAAGAAACCAGAGAAATGCCCCTTAAAGTTGGACTGGAAAAGAAAAACGAAGCACTTTTAGCCAGACAAAGACAATTTATTTATAATGTTTTGCAGGTATAAAGGTTTGGATGCTTATACTGCCTAAGAGATTCCAGATACGGTTTTTATGTAATGCAGGATAAGGATATTATAAGCTGTCTTGATTACAGACAAAATTACCTGCTCATAACTATTGTAGCAGCATCTTTCATTGATTTGTATCGTTTCTGGATAATTTTAATTGTCTTAGCTAAGCAAGCTGAATCTTGGTCCCTCTTTGGAGCCAGCTTAACTGTCTCAACCAGAAAGATTTGAATATAAATCGGAGATAAGATCAAGAGCGCTATTGAAACCTGAAACAAAAGGCTGAATTGGTGAAAATGATTTTACAGAAAAAGATGACAGAATTGAGGCTGTATGGCTAACGCTGAATTTAGAGCAGCAACATACCGGAAAAATGTACTTTTCTGGGACAAAAAGTGCCAGAAGATTTCCCAAGACATGTGAAGCAGAACAAAGGCCTGTTATCCAACTAAAAGCTGCTGCCCTCTTATTCTCTTCAACAACATCCGCCTACAAAGGAAGGGAAAATGTGACCCCCAATATTCCCTATTCATGATCATCAATCATTGAGGAACAAGTCTTACCGCATAAGCAACGGCAATGCAGAAAATACTCCCTTGACTTAGAATATAAGATATTGTACGAAGAACATAGTAAGCATATACAAATCCTGTAGACTGATTGCAGGCAAGTATAGCTGAAAATAGAATACAGAAAAATCAAATTTGTAAATTCACTTGATGGTCTTGACAGTATCATTAATGTAATGCTAGTAGCATCATATAAAGTAAGCATTAATATCATTCACAATTTTAAAAGGTAATCATGTATAGTTGTAATGGAAATTCCCCCTTTTTATCCTTACATATTTATTCTTTCAACATGCATAGTTGAACTACAATTACATTTAACTCTTCTTTGTCTCTCATCTTTCATACATCATTTAGGATGCTTATCTTGCTCTAGATCAGTTTCGGATGAATGGTGTCGTCAGTATCCATTCATTCAATCAGAATTAGCTGGAATTCAAAATTTTCCGTGTTTTCAGATATATAATCCACCAAAAACAAAAAAGATCACCTTTTACCCATTTTCATTTTTAAAAAAGGTTCTTGGCCAGACTCTGTCAAATTAGTTTAGCCTGAAGCCATATTCATGCCTTAGAAATGGTTTATAGGTTTGAATGCTAAACCATCAATCTTTTGACATGCACATGGTCTATAGTATCCCATCTACTGCCTTCAAAAGCATTTGTAAATTTCATAGACTGAATCACATTAATTTTTTTCTAAAATATTAATTTAAAAAAAAAAAAAAAAAAAAACCAATAATTGTGAAACAGCTAATGCACACTTAAAGTGACATACATATTTGGGGTTTCATATCCTTAATTCTCAAAGTTCAGAAGATGTTTCTCAAAAAAAAGTTCACAAGTAAATACTTAACAGTTTGTACATTTAACTTCACATAAGCAAGTAAGTTACTCAAATGAAACATACCAAAAGGGAATATAGATGTGGATATGGTAAGAAGGAGCATTGGTTTACGCCCATACTCATCTGCAAGCTGACCTAACAGTGGAAGCACCACCATCTTGAAAATTCCAACCACCTGCACGCATTTAAAATATATATGTCAAAGCTTAATTTAAAGAAAAATTTTCCCTGTTGTCTTTCCCAGTCTTCCCCTGCATCTCATGTTAACAAGAAACTGCTTTCTGACTCATGCTCAATGCAATCAAAAAATTGAAATTTAATTGAGGACCATAAAGTAAAACAAGTATGGGAAATGTTAACGGTTTCCCAGGGGCTAAAGGGAATTTGTTAGCCCTTAGAGCTTTTGTTAGTGAACTATTTTTAAAAAGTTTTTATGAGAAAAAAACAATTAATGTTTTGACAGTTTTTTTTATTTTTCATAAAAGTGATATCAAAACTTTCATAAAATAATTTGTTAACAATTGCACCAAGAGTACCCATTAACAGAACCTAACAAGTATTATACATAATATTTTTCTTAGTAAATTTCAGAACTGTTAAGTTGCAAAGTTGTAATTGGTTCTTATTTGAACCAATTTTTAAAAACACTTTATTAATTATCCTTGAAAAAATTTGTGACTCAGGTTATTGAAGGAAACTACATGTGGTAAAGCCACACAATGATGAGAAAGGGTATCACATGAAGGCCTATAGTAAACTCTAAGGTTATTGAAGGATATTACGTGTCATAAAGCCACACAATGCTGAGAAAGGGTATATGAAGGCCTATAGTAAAAGGGGCCCGTTAATGTATGCCTTAAAAGCACACATTAAGTCATTCATTTTTGGAAATATTTTCTCGAAAATTAAAAAAATTTGTTAATACTTTTTCAATTTCTGAGAAAATGTTTCTAAAAATAGATGGCTTAATGTGTATCCTTAAGACACACATGAGCAAAATCCATAGCATGCGACCTTTCAGGTTAAAGTTGAGCTGAGAACAGTTTATAAGGACCACAAGTTGTCCCTCTCATGTGTCTTGATAAGTGTGCGGCTTGTCTATAGATATCGAGAACCAAATTATAAAAAAAGACATACTAATGTGAGACTGAGGTAAGAGAAAAGCTAGAAGGTAAGGGACCCTGGTTACTTGTCTTTATATATATATATATATATATATTTTATGGAATACTTGTCCTTTTATATATTGTCTTTCTTTTTTTTTTGACTTGATATATTGTCTTTCTATATATTAGTACACAACTTTGTCACATTGATGAAGGTACTACTACAAGTCTACAACCATAACTTTCTGTCTCATATTTATTCATTACTCTACTATATTAAAGACGAAGGAAACAACAATAATTATTCCAACTTTTTGAGGTTTTTTTTTTAATTTTTTTTTTACAAAAGATGAATATTCCAAAATAGATTAAAATTCAAGAAAATAACAAACCCAAAAAGAAAAGCAGATCATGAATATGACATCTCTAGGACCCACACCCGAAATTAAAAGATGTGAACATTGCTTGCAAGGAACAATTATAGTGCCATTACATAATTACAAATACAGTGCTCAAAATTAAAGACATTTCCAAATCAAAATCATACAAGCATATTTCTTTTATTTTGCCAACTTACTTACCTAATAGAGCATCTATTCTTATCATATCCTACCGACCTAAACTCATAATTTTGAGAGTGTAAATGATGATATTAAAGACCTCAATTAAGTAACCTATAATTAAAGCCACTTACCCATGTAAATATTTTCTTTTAAAATCTCTCTCTCTCTCTCTCTCTCTCTCTACTACTACTACTTTGTAAATTTATTACATGGGTTTTGCTAGTCCATCAATCTTGGTGATCTATTTATAAGGAGCCATAGGTATGAGATTAAGATATTGTTTGTATGAAACATAATATTTTACTTTCTTTGTATATACCATGCATAACCCATGACCATGAGTCAAAGATTCTAATTGAATCGTAACCTTATTTTATGTAGAGAGTACGACATGTGGAATCATTTTTAGATTCCTGTAGTTCATAAATATCCATAAACTGTCATCAGTTTTATGACTTTTATCTTCCAAAGGGAAAGTAGAATAAGAACCAATGACTAACAAGTTTTGTGGGTCGTTACTCGTTTTCATTCAATTGCAATTATTTGTTTACGTAGATTTCAAATCAAGATATTAAAAATTATCCAACCACTATTTCATTTATGAAAGTGTAAAAGGAAAAGTAGACATTGACACTGTGTTTTTATAAAGAAATCAACGTCTATAATCCATCTAAAAATCCTTGAAACTTTAAGGATAACAAAGTATTACTATTAATGATAAATTCCAGGAATATGATAGACAATGCGAGGCCCTTTTCTTTTTAATTCTTTTATTCCTTTTGGGACCATTAGTTGGGGCTGTTTGGTGTAGATGAAAATTCAAACAAACAGTGAGAGAAAGGAGAATTATGAACTTGATTCGATTCTTTGAGCATAAAAAACATAGAGTAAAATTAAGTGACAAATGGATCATTTTCCCTGCTTAGCACTATATAATTATAAACAGTTATGATCAACTCCAAATCATGTCCACCAAATAAAAAAAATCAAGAACTATGAGTCTAGGAAAGCAGATCATCATGCAGGCTCCCGTTTGGTTTCCGAGAAAATACGTACAGAAAATAAATTAAACCTCTTTTTTGGCCTTAAGAAGAACAAATTAGCGAAATTTTCAACTCTTTCGAGTTTCAGTGTCTTGGCGTCTATTAAAAAAATAAATATATAAACAAGACTCAAACATGTTACAAAGAACAAGAAAGCGCCAAATTCGACAACCATAATTTTTTAAACAGATATAACACAACAACATTTTTTTAATATCCCACGATTGAATTGGATATTTGGTACGAGGTTTTTAACCAACTAAACATGGCTCATTGTTCCTCCATTTTTTTTTTTTTTCTCAGGAGCTAGCAGCTAAACCCAACAAAGTCCATCCAAAAACCAAAAACACAAAAAAGACAGAATTTGTTACATACCGTTTGTTGAAGACCATTAAGATATATAGCTTCTGTACAGGTTGAGTCTCCTGGACATAGAGCATTAGTAATAACATCAACAAGAACAGAAACAGTCATTTCCTCAGCGATCCAATGAACACAGAGTGGTATTAGCAAGTGAAGCATGAGCTTCATTCCTTCCATGTCACTACTACTGCTGCTGCTGCTACTACTACTACTAATGTCTTGTCTTGATTGGGTTTTTGTCATCTTGATTGGGTACTACTAATGTCTTGTCGTTTTGACAAGAACCTTGCTTGACAACTTGGTGTAGTAGAAAATTTATTATATATATAGGAGAAAAATTCGATGTGGGAATTTAGAGAGCGAGAGAGGAAAATTAAGAAGGGAAGGTGAGACTGGTTGGTGTAGTGAAACTGAGATTTTTGACTGGTTGGTGTGTTGGCAGCGTTGGGAAGTATTTATAAGGTGAAAAAGTGGAAGATCTTGTGGCGGTCCGAGGCTCTGCACTATGAATACACGTGTTGGTGTGGGTTGGGCGTGTGGCATTGCCTTGTTTGCTTGTGGATTTTCGTGACTTTTCATCTTGGCTTAGCCTAGCTGTCTCTCTGCACTTTCTACTCTTTATATATAATAGCCTTATCCATGGAGTTTTACTCTCTGTTTGTCTGTATTTTTAATTTTTCTAATAATAATAAAACAATATTCATTTTTTAAATAAAATGAAGTGGTGTCTCAACGTTTAATTAGACTATTTCATTATCAAATAATCCTCAATTTTAGAAATATAAATTTTGGTACAATGGATTAAATTTCAAACCTTGAATTTAGATGTAGATATTATAAGTGTGAAACAAATGGATTGTCTTTTTTAGTCTTTTAACTTTTATTTTTAAAAGAGGCATAGTGAAAAGGAAGGAAACTATAGACATCTTACTTTATACCCGAGATTCCTGGTCTTGATGATGAAGAAGTCTCAATCACTACTGAAATGATCAACACTGTATATTTTAAAAACCCACAAGATTTGATCCCATTTTAAAAACCCAATAGTAACCTTCTCACCAAAGAGGCGCCTCTCTCCCCTACTGAAAATTTCTATTAAAAAAATATTTACAAGATCATGTTTTAGAGATCCAACTAATGTAGCATATAGGCTCATAGTCATAGTCATAGAGACATTTCATAAATAGTATGAAGTATCACGGGCCTTATCTCACAACACTAAGGATTGAGAATGAGTGTGAGTTAAAAGTACTCTTTTTGAGGATTGTTTGGAACTAAACCACTAAGGTCATTCATTGTGTAATTGAACAAAATACCCTATGATCGAGTATCAACCATTGATAAATCAAACATAATTGCTTCTCTTCTATAAAAAAAAATAAAAAAAACCGAGAAATACAATTCGTTAAAAAGTTTAACACTGATGTGTGTTCACAATTACAAATTTGCAACACCAAATGTCACGTTTTACTTTTTCTTTTTGGAATAAAATTTTTAACTAAGCAAAATAAAATAAAATCAATGAACTCCATTCCTTTGGTTCAAAAGCTAATGGACACTTATATCATTTAAAAAACTAAACCTCAAGCACTTCAAAACAAAACAATAGCTATTCTATACGTAAATCTAGCCAAGCCAAAACTCAAGCTAGTGAGTAGTGATGGTGCTGGTGACATATTTGTCAAGTCATTTGATTGGGACCCAAATTGGATGTTTTGCTTTTTCCACCCAATTTTTACCACATTTTACAAGAGATGGTGAGCTTTTTCCACCCAACTTTTACTACATTTTACTAGAGATGGTGTGTCACATCCCAAACCCAATACCTAGATTTGTGACTATGACCGGCATGTTAATATCAAGCTTAAACCTAATATTAACAAGAACTAACTAAACTTATAAACAAAAACTTTCATCTTTCTTTTCATTCGTATTTCTTTACATTCTTGATATAACTTTTCACTTGATATTCAGAGCATCTACATTGTACTTCAAGGGATAACATAATCCACCAGTCATTCAAATTCCCCACAAAGCTTCTCAGGAGATTTCCCAAACTTTGATTCACAACTTCAGTTTGTCTATCTATTTGTGGATGGTAAGAAGAGCTGAGTTGAAGTGTAGTTCCAATCTTCCTCCAAAGAGTACGCCAAAAATGACTTACAAACTTCGAATAACGATCAGAAGTGATAGTTTTTGGAACATTATAAAGCTTAACTATCTCTCTGAAATACAAAACAACAATAGAAGATGCATCTACGGTCTTGTTACAAGGAATAAAATGAGCCATCTTTGAAAATTGATCAACTACCACCATAATAGAATCATTGTTTCTTTGAGTTAGAGGCAAACCCAAAACAAAATCTAAACTGATATCTTCCCATAGAGCCTTGAGAACTGGTAATGATGTGTATAACCAGTGTTATGACTGTGGCTTTTAGCAATTTGGCAGGTTTTGCAACTTCTCACAAGATACATAACATTATGAGTCAACAACTTAGGCCAACATAAATTTTCTTACACAAGAGCAAGAGTTTTGTCTCTTCCAAAGTGTCTAGCAAGACCTCCTCCATGAGCTTCTTGAATAATTACTCTTTGCAAAGAACACTGAGGAATGCACAATTTGTTATCTTTGGAAAAAAAAAATCAAAAAATGGTTAATAGAACCCTTGGAACCATCTTTCCACACTGTTGATACCGTATTTTGTCTGCCTTCGATTTGCGTGTCAGGCCCTAAAAAACCCAAAAATATCATTTTCTCTCCATGGGGTCACGAGAACATAAATAATGGCGTGGCACAACCCGTTCGGACACCAGAGTGCTCAAAATGCCTTTTTCAGCCAAAATGCCCCTAGTTAACCTTGGGTTGACCAAAGGTCAAACAAGGTCAAAATCCTCAGAAAACAACATTTTTCATGGTTTTATATCAAACCTGAACTCCTTGAAGATTTTTGGTGACTTTGGCCGAGTTTGACCCGGAGTTGACTCTCAATGGGCCTTAGAAACCCTAATTTTGATTCGGCCGTTGAAACGAGTTAAAGCCAATGCCAAAATCATGTTTTTACTGCTAATCTCCAAAAATTAAGGTTTTATCAAAATAAAGGATTGTCCTTGGATAGGCGTTGTAAGGTGCCTAACACCTTCCCCACACGTAACCAAACTACCAGACCTAAGAATCAAGATTTTCTTGCCATCCACATTAGATTAGGAAAAATGACATTTTTCTTAGCTTAGGATCGGTAATAAAATCAACTGGAAATAGGTGACCAATCACACCTTAGAAAAACCCAATGATTGGTGGTGACTCCACTTACCTTTAGTAATCCCTTAAAATTTGGCCCAGATTCTTGCCATAATGCCAAAGGTAGACCTACCTCCCTCCACACACACACAAAGCACCTGAAACTCTGCGTGAAATGCACACGCTTACACATTCGAGAGGGGCCCTCCAACGGGGCCCCGCACGCTCGAGAGCTGTCGCCACAGTGGGTGGTCAAATGAAGGCCAGTGGCAGCGGTTTTTTCCACTCAGCCGATCGAGGCCGGGCTTCGATAGACTGGTGACTCCACTGGGGATCGATGAGAGTTTACCCTTTAGAGTTTTTGATAAAACCGTAATCTTTGGACATTGGCTTTCAAAAACACAAAAATTGGCATTGACCTCCGGGGCTTTCCTTTTGAAAAAGGCTTCTACTATATCCTAGTAGACCATTTCAAAAGAGCAAAAATCTTTTTCAAAAAAACCCTTTGCCAAAAGGTGGCTTTAAGGTATTTTCACATGGGACTTTACCGCTTTCCTCACATGCAAACATAGGGTAGCAAAATTTAATTTCCACTGCACCTTTATCAGCTTTCCATATATATATATATATATATATATATATATAAATGCTATGCTTTGAAAAAGTCTTTCCCCTTCATTAAGGATTGCGTGACATATACACCCTTTTGAGTCGAACCCAGGCTCCACACTACTAGCAAGGTCTCACCTCTTTTGGGGATTTCATCACCCCATCTGCAGGTGTGTGGACAGAACATCGGCAGTGTTACTCATAGTTAGCTTCGGGGCTGATGTTGTAGGCACTTCTAGGTCCGTGGGTGGACAGGAGTAGCTGAAAAGGCCCCCTTGATCCTTCCTACCCCATAACTTCCATGAAGGAGGGGTATGGCGATTGAGTACCATAGGATAGGAACCACCTACCAGTTAAGCCTTTGCATACAATTGGCCTAATTATGTCAAACCTGTGAGAACTAGATCAAGCCAGAGCCCATCAGGACTAGGGAAAACCTAAAGAGTGAACATCTAAGCCTAGGAAAGGATACCCTTATAGGGCTAGAGGTCAAGGGAAAGTGTCTTGTAACAGGTGTGTCCTTTTTGCTTGCGCCAAGAAAATTATGCTTTACTCCAGGTTCTTTCTATCCTTTTTGCACAACATTCATGTTTAAACCACTAGGAAAAGCAACCCCATTGCTTGTACATGCTAGACCATACCCTATCCCTAAGGGTTTACAACCCTACAAGGGCACTCATGCATACACCAATTGGTTCCATCACCTAATTGTGCAAAGATAAAATTTGTGGCAAGTAATCGAAACTCCATTTAAAGGGGAGGTGCTGCCGAAAAACTGTCAAAGATCCAGAGGCCCATGATGTCCAAATTGTCAAGAGATTCGAATTGCCAAGATGTCAAAATTGCTAAAGGTCCTAGGCATCAAGAATACAAGGGCTCGCCCAAGAAATCACAAGGTCTAAGATATCCACGCTATCTAAAGGTCCAAGAGGTCCAAGTGTCCAAAAGCTTCCCTTAAGAAGTCCACATTATCAGAAGCCAAGCTTTTCCTCGCATTTACATTTCTTGTATTGTAAAAGGCCCATTATTGGAGCCAATGAACCTAGTGTTGTAAAAGAAAATTTTGTACAAACCTGTAATCAAAGGAAGGGTCCTTCCCACATTGTTAAGCATGTCATGAAAGTTTCATTACTTACCGATCTTGTGCATTAATCTTGCATCATAGTAGAAACTCACCATGATAAATACCCGATCAAGGGAATTTTTCTTAAAATGGTAGGTGCATGTTAAATAGTGTTGATGCTCGTTTTGGAAGCCTAGTAGTAGGAAGAAGCCCAACAATATGGGTAGAGTAGAGTTTGTGGATTAATAGAAAAACCATTAAACCCGAATGACAGGAACAATGGATTATAGGCTCATAAAGTAAATGAATGGGCCTTAAGGAAAGCGAATGGGTCTAAAGGAGCCTAGAGAGAGAAGTAGTAAACCTATAGGCATTATGAGATGTAGAAAAGTAAGAATGGGCCACAGCAAGCCCGAGGTAATGAAGTAAGAAAGCAAGGGGTTGGTGGAAAGCCTATGAGCCCCAAGGATGATGAACAAGGTATTTGGGTTAGAGAAACCCAAAAGAGTTAGTAAAAGCCCATGGGAATGTAGAGTTAGAAAATAGGCCAAGGATGCCCAAGGAAAGCAAATGGGCCAAGGATGCTCAAGAAGAAAGAAATGGGACAAAGGAGCCCATAAGCAATGTAATGGGTTAAGAAAGCCCAAAGTAGCATAAGTATAAATCCAATGACCATATTGAGTCATTGAGAGAAGAATAGGCAGCAGGCCCAAAAAGGCCCAACAAGCACAGGTCAAATAACACCACAGCAAGAATAGAAAAGTGGTATGACAGGAATGGTAACAAGACTATGGAAGAAGCAAAGGATGGGCTAAAGAGGGGAAAACCTGTGATCAAGCAAGGCCCAGCCCTTGAAAGGAGTGAGCCAATAAAGAATGGAAAATCAAAAAATAGTTCACGCCATGAGAGGTCAAGGATAAGCGGTAGAATGCAAAGATGAGCCTTCAGACCATCACAAACACATGAACACCAGACAAGCTTTCAACGTACATAGGAAGTGAAGCACGCGCAAGGCCCAAGCACTACCAACTTGTACCTAACCAATACAAGAGTGATGGGTCATGGGCCAGAGGTAAGAGAGGGTATGGTCTGGCGGTGGGGAAAAGAGAAAGCCTATTCTGGGGTTCCCGTTCATATTCTTTTAGGGGTGATGTCCTGTTGGGATGACATACCACCTAAAAGAAGGAAATATGAGTTGGAACCACTAGATGCATGCCATGAGGGATAGCAAGAGGGAATACCCACACTGTGGTGGATAAGAATGCCATGGTAAGCAAGCAAACAAAACAGTCTTCTTTTTCTAGTAATGGGGAGTGGCACAGTCAGCACAGGTAAGTGGTAGTGGTTGGACAGCTGACAAACCAGTGGGTGGTCTGGAGGAACACCCTAAACCAGACAAAAGTGGTTAAAGGCTAAAATGGTAAAAAAAAAACCAGTCACAACAGGCAGTATATAAAGGGTCCTTGCTGTGCACAATAACATCACCACAATCATAGCAACCTCTAGAAGAGAATCACAACACCACCATCACTATAACACCATATGAGCAAGCATTAAGAAAGAAAGAAAAGAGTGGGAAAGAATCAAAGTAACAAAACGGAGAGAAAAGAAAAAGAAAAGAAATAAGGAGTGTAGAATGGCAGGCATGCACCAATAGGCTAATCCCTTCTTTCCCTCTAAAGGCCTACCCTCTATTAACAATAAAGAACTCGTTTGGGCACAAGCCATTCAACCCCATTCCCTCAAAGTGGATAATTTCTACAGCAGGATCATCCTGTGAGGTTACCCACGTTGAGGAAGTGGTTCCCTCCTTGGCCTTAGCCCCGTAATACAATTGAATGCGGCAAACTAATCTTTTATTCTTTGATTTTATCACTTATTGCTACTGTTTCTTATCTCGTCTTTGCAACTTCACCTATAATGTGTTCTTTTTCCCTGTTTTAATTAAGGATCCCTTGCTTGTTTCACCTAACAGTAACATATTTCTTTTACCATTGTTTTATTGCATTTATCTACCATAACTCTTATGTAGCAACTTCGCCTACCATGGACATGTGATTAAGGTTTCGGCAAACAGGGCATACTTTGTGCGCAAGCCGGACCAAGGTGAGTTGCAATTGGACCGGTCCCAACTCTCTTATCTAGAACCGTCGGGCCTAGTGCAGCAAGAGGCAATCCAACCCAAAATCACAAAAAGCCCACCACAAATAGCAAGGACATAAACTAACTTGATTTTGGTGTTGTGTTTCCACTTTGTCAAACGCACCCTGTTTCTTTCACTTCTTGCTTTCTCAAGATTAAAAGATTGCTAAAAAGAAATAGGCCTAGCTACCGCCACGTCGTGATCCCATTGTCACTAGGTCTCGCGCAAGAGAGATGTCTACCAATGGTACTTCTCCCCATAAGGAAACTGTTCAGGAAGTCGCTCTTCTCAAAGAGCAAGTGTCAGAATTGATGCGTATGGTGCAACAACTAGTTGTAGAAGGAGGACAAAACTCTTCTGGTCATAGCCAAGGAGGTCCCCAAACCGAGAATGAAAATCAGCCTTCGCCAATACAAGATTAGGGCCACAATGTACTACCCCAGGGCAATGGCCAGGAAACAGATCTTTTTAAAGACAAGAGCCTTGAATTCGGGTATGGCCAATTCAAGAGCCAAATGGAAACTCTAGCTGAGAAGCTTCGTATCATAGAGGACTCCAGAGTCCATGGAAGCGTTAATCCAAACAGTCTGACCAACTTCCCTCAGGTCATTATGCCTCCCAAGTTCAAGGCACCAAAGTTCGTCAAGTACGATGGTACAAGAGATCCTTGCGCCCACTTGTGCATGTTCTATAGGAAGATGGCTCCCTATAGGGATAATCACCCTTTGCTTTTCCATATTTTCCCTAATAGTTTGACCAGCCCGCGGCCACATGGTATGCGAGATTGGAAAAGACCTCTAGATGGAGGGAAATGGCCAACTCTTTCCTGGAATACTACAAGTTCAACACCGAGATAGCTCCTGACCACATAGTTCTTATGAGGACAGAACAGAAGAATGGGGAATCTTTTCGAGAGTATGCCTAGAGGTGGTGTGAGCTAGCCACACAAGTGCAACCTCCCATTATGGAAAATAAGATGATCATGTGGTTCATTGACAATCTCAAGCCTTCATACTATGAGAAGATGATTAGCACCCAAGTCACTCATTTTGCTAGCCTGATTCCTATTAGGGAGTGTATCGATGAGGGTGTTAAGACCAAGAAGATCGTTGACCCAACTATCCTCTATTCTCTTATGGAACAACAACTCAAGGGAAGTGACGCCAAGGTCGAAGAAGGAGATGTCTATATGGTGGCTGAAGATAGGGGGTACAATTGGCTAAGTCGTTACCTATCCAAAAGGCCAAAGGAAATTCACATCTCATGGGGAATCTAGGGAAGAAGCCAAAGAAGTCCCACCACTTCCCTATGTCAGTTATTGAGTTATACTCCTTTCTGTTAAATGCGGGCTTAATTGCTCCAGTCGTCCCTAAGCCGGTCATCAATCTTCCAAAAGGTTACAACCCCTCAAAGACTTGTAAGTTTCACTATGATACTCTGGGGCATTCAGCTAAAGAATGTCGCCTATTAAGGCATAAGATCCAAAGCTTGATTGATAGCGATGCATTAATATTCGAGGGTGCTATGCAGTCTAAAGTTGCCACCACCACGACCTTTGATGCTCAAGGTGAGGAAATGAATGCAAAAATAAGAAATGAGGATGGCCATCTTGATCCAGAAGATCTGCATGGGTACCTGGATGACCTTTTTATGGCTTTAGTGGATCTATGGTACATACGCCCAAAGGAATTGAAAGAGTAAGGAAATACGGGCGAGACTTGTAAATACCATTTAGGAGCACAGGGACACTCATTAGGAGATTGTGATGAGTTCAACAAGGAGCTCCAAAGCTTGATTGGCTGAGGAATTATTCGGTGGGGAAAATCAGAAGAAGTTGAGTGTTGTATGGCCTCTAATGAGCAGCTTACACTTCCCAGGTTAAGTGCAAGGATTAAGCATTTGGAAAATCAACAGGATATACTTCTTCACCTTGTGCATCAATTGATTGACTTTCACATTGACACCTCAATGAGTGACCTGACCTATGGAGTCAATGTTATGGATGCCCTAGCATCTATAGGAAATGCCAATGAAAGATTATATGTTGAAAAGAGATCTGAGGGGTCTCAAAGGCAAAAGAGTCATGTGGCTCCCACAATCCGAACCCCTCAAGGAATGAGCCAACCAAGGCAAAGCCAACCCAAGCAAAATGTTGTCACTCTTACGAGGCAAATGGTACCAGCCTGACAAGTCCAAGAGGCACTAGAAAAGTTTCCTCCCCTTTTTATGCCGATTTCACAATTATATCATATATTGTTGAAAGAACACCTAGTGGCCCCAATTTTGCCGAGACATATAATCGATTCCCCTCCAGGCGAGTCTAGCTCGTCCAAGACATGTGAGCACCACTTTGGTTGCCTGGGACATAGCCTAGAAGAGTGCAAGCCCCTTAGGGGGATGATTCAAGGCCTGATCGACAATAACATCATTCAATTTGAAAATGCCATAATCATCGATTCATCTCCAACGAGCTGTGAAGGTCAGGTTAATGTGTTGATCAAGAACAGAGGTTAAGGGGGCTCGTTCATTACAGGCCTCCCTAAGGCTCCATATCCTCATGGAGTACTGTATCCTTCTCTATTATTGAACAAAGGCAATCCAGGGAGCGACATTTCCCAATCAAGTGGCACAACTACCTTGGACCTTTTGTCAGTCCTGTTATCCATGTTATTGCCAATACTGTTAAAGGCGAAGTTGGTGGAATTGATGGCATTTGAGATCCAACCAAAACTTTCATCAGAGACTTACAATTCAGAAAATCATTGTGACTATCATGGGGAGATGGTTGGCCACTCCATGAACATGTGCAAGCTACTCAAGCAGAAGGTTCAAGGTCTTATCAAAGGCGGCTAGTTAGAGCCTGAAGTGCATATGTTCACATCAACCGGAGAATTAGATATTCAGACGATCCTTACAAGGAAATCAAGATCCAGAATTGCTCCTTGAAAGCTCGAGCTTATACGCCCAAGCAGTTGGACAACCAAGCCAATGTTCACAAAAGCACACCCGACTTGAGGCAATGCCAAGTTGGCCATATGCTGTGGAAGAAGTCCCCAAAACTAAAAATCATCTCACTATCTTTATGTTTTCGTTATTCTTGCATTTCCTGTTTCCTTTATGTCATTATGTTTGAGCATGAGACAATTTAAATTCAGTTTTGTAAATAAGCTTTGAGACTCTTCCTAAGCCTTAAGCACACTACCTGAGCACCACACGCGATGATGATCCTTTTTATTAGTATAATATTTTGTCCTACTGGGGTTTGTTTTTCTTGGATGATTTCTAACCTCCCCTCTTTTCTTTACATGGTTGAATCAACGGGGTAAAATATGGAAAGTCCCAACATCTCTACGCGGGCATTGCCAAAATCTTGAGGACGTGATCCAAATTTAATCCCAAGCACAAAATAATGGATGGAAGATAATGACTCCAATGATCCAAAGCATTAATAAATGATGAATAATGGCATAAAAATCTTTATCATAAGTATAATATTTTTTTCTTGCATTAATTCAATTTCTCACTAAAGAAAGCAATAGGTTTACCCTCTTGGCTAAGCACAACACCAATTCCCACACTTGAAACATTACAATCAACTTCAAAAAACTTGTTGAAATTTGGGAGTACAAGAATTGGAGTTTCTATCACCTTTTTCTTGAGCATGTCAAAGCTCTTTTGGGCTTCTTAATTCTACTGAAACCTTCCTCCCTTCAAACATTCAGTAACAGAGGCAGTGACCAATGAATGGTTTAAAGACATAATTCATTAATCTCATAAGAGTACTAGGAGCATTAGAGAGTTTGAAGGACATCACTATCCATTCATACAACCCTTCGCTAGTTTTGAAAGATGTTTTCCATTCATCACTTGGCCTCATTCGAATTTGATGATAACCACTGCGTAGATCAATCTTGGAGAAAACCATATCTGCTAGATCCTTCTCTTCTCTTGCCACAATAGCAAACCCCTCACCATATTTTGTCAATGTTCTTCATCTCAGATCTGGTTAGTAAATTGCTTTCCTCCCTAAGTGAAGGTATGGGAACATGAATCACTCTTAAAGGAGCCAAAGTTATTTAAACCCCATCTTTTTCAAAAGAGTAAGTATTTTCAAAACCATCAAGACCAGTCTTCCTATCATACTTCCATGGCCTACCAAGTAATAAATGACATGCATCCATGGGCACAACATCACAAATTACTGAAACATTATAATTCTTGGCAATAGAAAATTGAATTAAGCATCTCTTATTAACCATCACCTCATTGCCTCTGAAAAGCCACTGGAGTTTGTATGGCTGAGGATGATTTTCAGTTTCTAATTTCAACTTCTCCACCATGGTTGCTGTAACAACATTCTCACAATTTCTCCCGTCAATGATAACGTCAAAAAATTTTCCATGAGAAGTGCATTTGGTATGGAATATATTGTTTCGAAGACATTCATCTTCTGCATAGGCTACCTTGAGACTTCTTTGAACAACAAGTGACTCTCTTTGATCAACATAGATCACCTCCTCATCGAAATCAGCATGTTCATGAACTACCAGTGCTGACTCATCTTCATCCTTTATTCCCACATCTTCCTCCACAAGAGAAACTATCTTGCGATTTGGACAATTATAAGCAATATGTCCGAGGCCTTGACATTTAAGACATCTACGACATGTACCAAAGGTGTTGGGATGACTAGGACCTAATGTAGATTCATTCCTTGGTGGTTGCTTGATAGTGGTTGTCTTGGATAGTGCAACAGACTTAGAAGTGGAACCACTCCCTCGGTTAGAAACCCCTTCTCGATTATAATATCGAAAGCTACTACTCTGCCTTTCCTTCAATTGCTTCTCCACTTTCATAGCAAGCTCGCAAACATCATTGTAAGTCCAACAAGGTTGTAACTGGACCACATCACTGAGTTCAGCATGTAACCCACCAAGATAGCAGGCTATCATTTGCTCCTCTGGTTCTACAATATCACATCGAATCATAAGATGATCAAACTTCAATGTATACTCCTCCATAGAAAGCTCTTTTTGCTTGAAATTATGAAATTTCATAAAAGCATCTTGCTTGTAGTGGTCAAGAAAGTATTTTCTCCTGAGCTCTCTTTTCATCTTTTCCTATGTCACAATACAATCTTACTTCACATTGTCGTTGCCTCTTAAGATGCTCCCACCAAATTGAATCATGTTTCCTTAGTTTGATAGCAACAATCTTTACTTTGCGATTTTTTGGAATATCTTTGAAATCAAAGATTCGCTCAACAATAGTTATCCGAACAATGAAAATATCAAGTGGCATATTCCTTTCAAATTTTGAAATGTCCACCTTCATATCATAACCTTGTTTTAAGTTTTTGATATGACAAGGATGAGGTGGAGTGCTTCCGCCAGAGGAATGACTATGAGCACAATGAAGTGGATTCTCCTTTTCATCATTGCTAACAGCTTTAGATTTTGAATTATGATATCTAGGACCATGTCCTTGATTCTTGTAAAACTCCAAATGCTCGTAGAGTTGCTAAAATTGTCTCCTTAAATCATCCATTTCAAAATCTTGATAATCTCTCTTAGGTTTCTCAACATTATTCCCATGTCGATGATGTCCAGCCATTAAACCAAAGCTCTGATACCAACTAATATTGGATTTGTAAGGGAAAAACCAAACTGGTTCGATAAAAGGGTGAAGGATGGCTAAAATGTAATAGAGTACCATGGGTTGACCCAAACACTTAGTAAATAAAAGGGATAAATGGTTCACCACTCTATTGGATACAAAAAACACCACCCAAAAGAATACAAAATCAGAACTCACCACCTAAGGAGTCTACCAATAGGCTAAGAGTTTAAAAGAAGAAACCCATCTTTTGAAGCACAAAACTTTTTAATCTAAAAATACACTATAATGTTATTTAATTCAGCCAAAAGGCTTATATAGAGCTTAGAACAACCCTCTAAGCATAGGAAAACAAAAATAGTAATTAAAACTTAAACTTAGTCATGACCAAAGTCAAACATGACTCTTAGGAACTAGAAGCACGATAAAATACTCGTATACCTAGGTAAAATAAAACATAAAGTCTGATACACCATAGGAAACACTAATTAAAGACTATTTGACGTCTTTTTATTAGTGATAAAAAAAATGTTCAAAATGATGGACTGCACTCTGGTCTTCAAGGAGAACATCTGAGCCGGACTGAGCATCAGATTGAGCTTAATAGAACTTGGGACACTCTGGTATTAGTTTTTCTTCACTATTAATATTTTAAACTTTTCTTCAATAATTATGAGATTTTATTCAAAGAAGGACAAACACATAGGATGATTATCATACATCCTCTCATCCAGTTAGACTTCAAAGTTCACAAGAGTGAGCGATGAAAACTAAGAACGAATTAATCACAACGCAATTTCCTAAAGCAAATAGCTATGAAAAGATGCTTTTATGTATTGTTAAAAGTGTGGTTATTCCTCTTGCGGCAAATTGTCCACATAACACAAACATATCTCTAAAATAAACACAAAGTGTGGTTATTTTTATCATCAGACTAGTTTAACTAGTCTGATGTGAAAGCTCTAATACTTATTACATGCTATAATACTTATAAAAAATTCCAATTATATTACATGCCATTAGAAAATGAGGGTAGTCAATAATATGAACCAATTGCTTAAGTTAATTGGCAAATATTTAATTGTTTCTAGTACTACTTTAAATGTACAATTATCTTTTATATACTTTAAAAAAAAAAAACCATAGTATATATTCTTAATTGCAGGTAATTAAAATTGTTTCTACCGGTTTTTTACTTGATTTCGATTGTTGCCAAAGTAGTTAAACATGAGGAAGAATGTTATTTTCTAATTAATTATATGTTATATCAATATTTTAAAAATTATCATAAAAATTCATTTTACATAAAATAATTAATATGCATGATTTATAAATAATAAATACATGAAAATAAATGCATGTACCTATTAATACTTTGCTTAAATAATTAGGCTATATATATGTGGGGGCTAGGGCCCAAAATAATGTATTGGATCTTGGGCCTTATCCGAGGACACTAACAAGTCCGAAGAGAGAAACACAACTTAGATGATCTACGTTACAAGCCTCATCAGTGGGAGACAAAGGGAAGAAGGTCCGAGGAAGAACTCCTCCTTGGACACAGCAAACCCAGACCAAGTGTATACTCAAGGAGTTGAAGTCCCTGAACACGTGAGGGGGAAGAAAACTCAAAATATCTAAGGAAAAACTACCACCACCACATTAAATGCACTACAGCTACTTTTCTGGCCGCATTAATGTGAAGAAGACCCCTGAACAGTACTGCTTTGGCTGCCGCAACTCACAGAGGACTGAAAGGGGTGTCTGATGGGATGGATACTCAAATGGGGATCCAGGTAATCAACAAGTGTAAGGTCCAGGTGATCAGGAAGGGCCTATATAATGTGGAAAATCCCCCATGAAGAGGGGGTAGAAAAAAAGAATGATAGAATACTGTAGCATGTTAAAGAACCCTAATGGTGATCTGTATTTATAAGTTAAATTCTAGTCTCCTCGGATGGAAGGTCCTTTGATCATAATAGCTTTTATTCGTGTCTGATTGCTTCTTAACCCCATGCAAGCCATTGCTCAACTCATCTAAACCTACAAAATTCATTGTATTGGGCTTTTTGGACTAAGATTCCATACAGTTCGGGCTTGGGCTCCAAACTTTGTCCCTACAATTGGCGCCATATGTGGGAAAAAACTCGTGTGTTGGTGAGTGCGATGGTTAAACACGGTAGGGTCAGGTCCACACCAAGAAAACCCACACCAAACCGATCCCCAATGGACAAAACCCATCGGGCCTCAATAGCAGAGTAATCTTCCTGGCCCTAAGCAAAAACGAGGCAATGAAAGGAATCGAGAGGGGAGTGTGCATACTACCTAGACGAGCCAAAGCCATTCCCAAGTAGGTAGTCGCATATCCCAAAGACAAAACAACTGTCAGGCCATGCAACGAGAGATAGACGACTTGAAAAAGAGATTGCGCCATGCACAGCAAAGGCGGTCCCCTTCCAGCTCCGACATAACCTCTAATGAGGAGGAGGTTGTCAATTACAGGCAGAAATCAAGAACTCCCCCAAGCAAAACCTTCTCTTATGAAGAAGAGAAGCGTCATGGACAGAGACACAAGAGCCCATCTGGTAAGGGCCTGGGTAATGATGCCATGAATAAAGCTCTGGATCAGATCTCTAAGTCACCCTTCACGCACAAGATAGAAGGGGCTAGACTACCTCGGCGTTTCCACCAACCTACGTTCGCCATTTATAATGGCTGAACGGACCTTGTGAAGCATGTAAGCCAGTTTAACCAAAGAATGGCCATCCATTCTTGAAATGAGGCTTTGATGTGCAAGGTTTTCCCGTCCAGCCTAGGACCTGTGGCAATGAGGTAGTTCAACAGCTTGAAAACGGACTCCATAGATTCCTACAAGTAGCTCACCCAAGCCTTTGGCTCTCGTTTCATTACGAACAGTTGGGTTCCTCGGCCTCTGAGTTCAATGTTGTCATTGTCTATGTGCAAAGGGGAAACTTTAAAAGCATACTCGGACAGATATTGGGAAATGTACAACGAGATGGACGATAACTACGACGACGTCGCCATTAACACGTTTAAAAGTGGTCTCCCCACCAAGCATTGTTTGAGGAAATCCCTAACTGGTAAGCCTATTACCAGCGTTCGTCAACTTATAGACCGGATTGACAAATACAAAAGGGTGGAAGAGGACCAACTGCAAGGGAAAGGAAAGGAGAAGATCATCCCTCACAAGAGGAATGATTTCAGGTCAGAACGATACAACAATAACCATCCGAGGAGAGATTTTGCGGGGCAATCTGGATCAGCCAACATGCAAACGGTTAACGCCGTATTCAGAGAACCGGTACAACAGGTTTTAGAGAAAGTCAAGAATGAGCCATTCTTCAAGTGGCCGAATAAGATGGCCGAAGACTCCTTAAAGCGCAACCAGAGTCTGTATTGTCAGTACCACCAAGACCACGGACATACCATCGAAGACTGTAGGAACCTGTGGAACCACCTGGATCAGTTGGTCCGAGAAGGAAAATTGCGGCACCTTTTACATCCATCCAGTGGTCATCTGGGTCAGGCAAACCAAGAACCCTAGAGAGACATATCCTTAAGACCTCCCATGGGCACGATAAATGTCATCCTTGCCGCTCCGGGAAGAACCAGCTCTTTTCCCTCCAGGGTAATGTCTGTGGCTCGGCTCTCCACCGAAGACAATGATCGGGAATCCAAAAGGTCTAAGAAGGGAACCTCACCTGTGCTGAGATTCTCGGACGAGGATAAAATTGGAACCATCCAATCCCATGACAATGCTCTAGTCGTTACACTTAGGATTGGGGGGTTTGACGTGAAGAGAGTACTGGTAGATCAGGGCAGTGTTGTGGAAGTAATGTACACTGATCTGTACAAGGGGTTAAACCTAAAGCCTGAAGACCTAACGGCGTATGATTCCCCTTTGGTGAGTTTCGAAGGGAAGACTGTTACACCAAGGGGACAGATCGGACTGCCTATACAGACCGGTTCAAACGTGGTGGAGGTGGATTTCATTGTGGTCGACACCTATTTGCCGTACACAGCTATAGTGGCCAGACCTTGGCTCCACGCCCTAGGAGCCATTTCTTCTACACTTCACCAGAAGGTGAAATACCCGTCAGAGGGCCGAGTAGAGGAGATTGTAGGAAATCAGGCCATGGCTAGACAATGCATGGTGGCTGCCATCTCACGCCAATCCAATGCAGAATCCTTGGCCTCTATACAAAAGGATTTATAGCAATAAACCACCTCAGCAATACATGTTGATGAGCCAGCTGAGGAGGTGAAATGCAAAAGTCTAGAAAGGGTTATTGTTGACGACGATCTAGAGAAATTCTTTCAAGTTGGCTCGGAACTACCCCTCTGAGAGAAAGAAGAATTGATTGGGTTTCTGAGAGAAAATGTTGACGTGTTTGCATGGGACGCCTACGATGCCCCAGGGGTTGATCCGAGTTTCATTTGCCACTACCTAAATGTTAACCCATCCTCAATTCCCAAAAAGCAACCACCCCGACGCCCGTCAAAAGAGCATGCCGACGCTGTTAGGGACGAAGTAACAAAGCTAAAAAAGGCAGGGGCTATCAAAGAAGTCTTCTACCTCGAGTGGTTGGCGAATACAGTGGTTGTAAAAAAGAAGAGTGGGAAGTGGCAAGTTTGCGTAGATTTCACAGACTTGAACAGGGTGTGCCCAAAAGACCCGTTCCCAATGCCTCAGATAGACCAGTTGGTAAATGCAACTGTAGGCCACCCTCGAATGAGCTTCTTGGATGCCTTTCATGGTTATCATCAAATACCATTAGCCTCGGGAGATCAAGGAAAAATAGCATTCATGACTCCTATCAGAAACTGCCACTAGAAAGTGATGTCTTTCGGTTTGAAGAATGCAGGGTCTACCTACCAAAGGATGATGACCAGAATGTTTGAACCATAACTGGGCAAGAGTATTGAAGTCTACATAAACGACATGGTAGTAAAGAGTAAAGTAGTATCCGAGCATGTGAGAGATCTCAGAGTCATCTTTGGCATCTTGAGAAAACACAAACTGCGTCTCAATGCCTATAAGTGCTCATTCGGTGTCGGGTCCGGCAAATTTTTAGGCTATATGGTAACTCATAGGGGAATTGAGGTGAGCCCAGATCAGATTAAAGCGATTCACAATTTACAAGCTCCTCGGAACCCAAAAGAAATCCAGAAACTCACTGGAATGATCGCGGCTTTGAATCGGTTTATTTCCTGATCTGCGGACCGATGTCGTCCTTTCTACCTCCTGATGAACAAGTGAAAAGGATTTGAGTGGTCCGAGGACTGTGCCTTAGCCTTCCAGCAACTTAAAGAGTACCTGTCACGGCCACCCATCATGTCTAGCCCTAAAGCCAACAAAGTTCTATTCGCCTACATCACGATGGCCCCTCACGCTATGAGCTTGGTATTAATACAGATTGACGATGGCATACAACGGCTAGTTTACTATGTGAGAAAATCGTTACATAAGGCCGAGGTGCGTTACTTACCATTGGAGAAGGCGATTCTGGCAGTAGTGCATGCTACACGAAAATTCCCTCACTACTTCCAGGCACATACGGTCGTTGTTCTAACTTAACTTCCCCTCAAGTCGGTACTCCGGAGCGCCGATTACACAGGAAGAATTGCCATGTGGAGCACACTTCTAGGAGCTTTCGATATTAAATACATGCCTCGAACCTCTATCAAGGGCCAAGTTCTCACTGATTTAATAGCCGAATTTGCTGAACCCCCAATAGAAGCAATAGCAAAGGAGGAAAACATGGATGGAAAATCGGTTGGCGTAATCTCTGCACAAAGAGCCTCACATTGGAAAGTGTATGTTGATGGCGCGGCAAACCAAAGGGGATCCGGGGTAGGGCTATTTCTAATATCCCCTAAGAAGATTACTATAGAAAAGTCATTGAGACTAGGATTCTCGGCTACAAACAATGAAGCCGAGTATGAAGCTTTATTGCAAGGAATGGCCATGGTGCAGAAAATGGAAGGAAAGGCATTAGAAGTGTTCTCGGATTCCAGACTGGTTGTGAGCCAGGTGAGGGGTGAGTTGGAAGCCAGAGATGTAAGAATGCAAGAAGACCTTAGTTAGGTCAAGCGCTTGCAGTTAGACTTTGAATTCTTCAACTTGACGCACATCTCTAGAAGCGGGAACACACATGCAGATTCATTAGCCACTCTTGCCACGTCCTCGGAGCAGGGTTTACCTCGAATCATCCTCCTCGAGGATTTGTACAAGGTAGACGTAATCAAAAAGGACATGGTTCGAATCCATCAAGTCAAAGTGAGTCCAAGCTGGATGGATCCCTTAATGAGTTTTCTCAAGGATGATGTACTGCCTGAAGAGAAATCAGAAGCTGAGAAAATATGAAGAAAAGCCCCTTGGTTCTGGCTGTCAGAGGATCACAAGCTGTACAAGCACTCCTATTCTGGGCCATACCTATTATGCATACACCTCGAAGCATCAGAGCTGTTACTCAAAGAATTGCATGAGGGAGTTTACGGGAGTCACACAGGAGGAAGATTGTTGGTACACAAAGCCCTCACTCAAGGGTACTGGTGGCCGGGCATGCAGAAAGAGGCCCAAGAATATGTCAAGAAGTGCGACCAATGCCAGAGGTTTGCCCTAAATATCCACCAACCGAGAGGGGTCCTTAATCCCCTCTCTAGTCCTTGGTCGTTCGCTCAATGAGGCCTGGATATTGTAGGCCCTTTCCCAAAAGCAGCAGGAAACAAGAGGTACTTGATGGTCGGCACAGACTACTTCACCAAATGGGTCGAAGCTGAGCCTCTGGCCAACATCAGGGACATGGATGCAAAGAAATTCATCTGGAGGAACATCATTACATGGTTCGAAATTCCTCATGCCCTCATCTAGGACAATGGCCTTCAATTTGATAGTAAGACCTTTAGGAAATACTGCTACGATCTGGGAATTATGAACCGATATTCCACTCCGACCTACCCTCAAGGAAACGGGCAAGTCAAGGCTGCAAATAAGGTCATAGTTAATGGGTTAAAGAAGAGATTGGATGATGCAAAGGGAAGATGGGTGGAAGAATTGCCACACGTCCTATGGACCTATTGAACTATGCCACGACTGTCAACGGGAGAGACTCCTTTCTCTATGACTTACGGGGCCGAAGTTGTACTCCCCCTAAAGACTAGCTTTCCAACATTGAAAATGGGCACCTTCACCCCAAGCAACAACAACGAACTGCTAGAAAGAAGTTTGGATTTAATCGAGGAGAAAAGAGAAAAGGCAATAATCCAACTGGCCTATTACCACCAGAAACTCAAGCAGGGGTATGATGCTAATGTAAAACTACGGCCACTGGTGCCAGGGGACCTAGTGCTGAGAAAAATTTTGGGTAATGCCAAGAACCCATCCTAGGGAAGGGACCCAACTGGGAAGGCCCGTATCGCATCACTTCAGTAGCAGGAATAGGTGCATATTATTTGGAAGACTTAGATGAGAAAGCTGTACCCCGTCCATGGAATGTAAATAACCTAAGAAGGTATTATTATTAATAAAAGCGGTTTTGCCTACACTATATTTCATGGTAACTGCGCGTCATCCGATTCACCACAATCCAAGTTTTAAACAGAACCTAAATCCTGCATGGTTCCTCGGACCACAAGCCTAGGGGAAATTAATAACTTATGGCATCTATCCAAGTTTTAAACAAAACCTAAGTCTTGCATGGCTCCTTGGACCACAGGCCTAGGGGAAATTAATAACTTATGGCATCTATCCAAGTTTTAAACAGAACCTAAGTCCTGCATGACAACCTTCACTACCTAAAATTCATTGCACAGTCCTACTCCTAACACTTAGTTATATTGGCAAAATGTTATTGTAACCAGGATTCCATACAGTTTGGGCTTGGGCTCCAAACTTTTTTCCTACAATATAATATGTTATTAAAATTATTTAGGAATTTAAATTTTAAGATTGATATAATTAAAAATATGAACGTATTACTTTAGTGAATTCACAATTATTTGATTATTTCAATTACTTTAAGAATAAAATTATTTTTATTGCATTTATATTAAATTTGCTCTTTCCTTTTGATGATTTTTGTTTCAATTGTTGCCAAATCAGTTAAATATGAGAAAGAATGTCATATTCCATTTTTTTTTTCTTTTTTATTAAATTTTTATAAAAATAACCATATAAATAATCACTACAGATTTTCCCTGTTGCTAGCAAAAGCTTGGAATATCCAAACTTCTCCTAGGTTGTAGAACTTTTGTCCCTCCTTGTAGGTGTCTTAGTCCCTTAAGATAACAAGTTTATCTTTAAGGTTTTGTGGGTTATTTTTTTAGGGGCCAGGGAAACACTTATCACTTTTAGCTATGGAGGATTTGACAAAACACTACAATGGATTGTCAATTATAGACAAGGAAGGCCCAACTTTCGATCTAGAGGAAGAGATTGCCACGCTGGAGTTCATCATTGCTGCTAAGTTTTTCACAAGGCAGACTTTGAACATTGACACTATTGCGACGACTTTTACACCATTATGGAGATCAAAAAATGGTTTTAAAGTAAAAAACATGGGCAACCATATCGTTCTTTTTACATTTGATAACAAACTCAAAGTGGATAACATCTTTTTGAATGAACCCTGGAGTTTTGATAAATACCTGATGGTGTTGCGACGATACGATACGGACATGTCACTGGATGATTTGCCTTTCAATCTAGCATATTTTTGTGTGCAAGTTCACGAAATACCAGTAAGATTCATGAACCAAAGGGTGGTCGAAGGAATATGTGGTACTATTGGGCAGGTGATACAATCATCTGAGGCAGAAGAGGAGGGTGGGAGCTTTTTGAGGGTACGTATCAAATTGGATGTTACTCGACCACTAAGCTGAGGACGAATGGTATCTATGGGATAGAACAAAGAACAATGGGTGTCCTTTAAGTACGAGCGGGCTCCCAAATCTCTGTTACTGGTGCAGCTGTCTCACACATGATGTAGGGATTATGAAAGCTAGCTTGATAGTGAAGTCACTCACACTGCTGTAGACCAACAATTTGGCCCTTGGCTACATGCTACACCATACAGTCGCTCACAAAAACGAGTGATTACAATGTCGGGCTTTTACAAGGAAAACAAAGAAAGCTCTTCTTGTCCTAGACATCCTATGAACTCGAGGCCAACTCCAACTGGGGGCACGATGGCTCCACTACCATCAAGGGCAACTCCTGATGTGGCTAGTTTACTCCAGGAAAAAAATATTGAAGAAACAATTACTCTACCAATGGTTTCTACAAAGTCATAATAAGGAAGAGCCATTACTCCTAATGCGGCTAGTAATCTACAAATTAAGTAATAGTACGGAAGAGCCGTTTGAGAAACAGCTAGAGGAATTAGACAGTGAGTTAAGGAAGTTTAATTTTCCTGTTACTCCACCAACGGGTAAGAATTTTAGTGCTGAGCCATTCCAATCAAGTCTCCCTAATAAGGAAAACTCTTCACAGCCAGCCTTGGATACGTTTGATGACTCCTTGATGCCACAGAATTCTACCAAATCCCTACAATTACCACACTTACCTAAAACAGCCAACCTACCCAAGACTTTACACCTCTTTAATGTACCAAACTCTGAAAACCCTAAACAATCTTGGAAATGGCTCCTCAGGTCTAACACGGTTTCATCCTCGAATGGCAAAACATCAGTATGGCAAAAACATGGACCCCAGGCCACAGCTCACCTTGAGTTACCAAACAAAAAACCTATGGTTTCTCACCATGTAGATGATTAAAATATATTGGCAGAGGTTGGTTCACAGCCCTACCAAGAGCAAAGAGTCTCTTAGTATGGATTTTTTGGGAGTTTGGGAACCAACGTACAGAAAATCGGCTTGCTGATTTGGTGTGGGCAAAAGATCCCTCTGCAGTGTTTATAGCCGAAACATAGGCAAACAAAGCCAGGCTAGAACTAGTTCAGAATCGTTTGAAGTTTAAACATAAATTTGAAGTTCCAAGGAAAGATAAGGGGGGTGGCTTGGTGATTTTTTGGAAGGAAGACTTTGATTTATCAATTGAAACTCTCTCCAAAAACCATATTCACACTACGATTAATAAAAATAAAGAGAATGAGTGGCGATTCATGGGCTTTTGTGGTGAACCTAATCAACAGAAGCGACATGAAGGGTGGGCAAGACTACGTAGTCTGAAAAATTGAACCAATGCGCCGTGGTTGGGTGTAGGCGACTTTAATGAGATCACACGACAATCAGAAAAAAAAGGAGCAAGAATTCGGCCCCATAACCAAATGTAATTGTTTAGGGATGTTCTTGACCAATGTGGCTTCATGGATTTGGGATTTCTAGGATTCAATTCACGTGGCACAAGCATTATGCCAACTACACAATTTGGGAGAGATTGGATAGAGCAATAGCGACAAATGAGTGGCTATCAAATTTTCCAGGAATAAAAGTCCATAATATTGACGTAACTTGCTCCAACCACAAACCACAATGGATTGTTCCAGATGGTGTGGATTGTTGTTTTCGGAAACCCTTCCATTTCGAGCAAATGTGGATGTCAGACAAGGGCTATAGTGACACATTGAGGCGGTGTGGAAGGAAAGAATCAATGAGCCAGGTGCTACACAAGTACCCCGAAAGGTGGATAAATGTGGGGAAGAACTCACTCGATGGAGTAAAAAATGTTTTAGGAGTTTTCGTCAAGACCTAGAACAAAAGAAAAAGCAATTACAACGGGCAGAAAAAATTGCAAGCCAAGGACTAAATGAGGCAACTTGAATAGGAAATTAATTTGTTGTTGGACAAAGAATCAAAGATGTGGAGCTAAAGGTCTAGAATCATGTGGCTTAAAGATGGGGATTGAAATACTAAGTTTTTTTCATGTAAGGCAACCCAGTGGCATAGACGAAATTACATCAAAATGCTTAGAGATGCTTCAGGTAAATGGTGTACACAACAAGATCAAGTGGTTAACACAATTGTCAATTTTTATCAAGACCTCTTCACTACATCAAATCCATCCGATTTTGAGGAGGTTACTGACACCATTCCACAACTTGTTACACATAAGATGAATGACATGTTGCTAGCTGAATTCAAGGTGGAGGAGGTGGAGAGTGCTTTGTGACAAATGGCTCCCTTGAAAGCTCTTAGGCTCGATGGTATGCCCCCACTTTTTTATCAAAGCTATTGGTCTCTAATGGGCAGTGATGTGACACAATCTATTCTACTGTTTTTGAATTCGGGCTCCATGCCAAAGGCTTTGGGTCACTCCTTAATCACTTTGATCCCCAAGGTAAAAAATCCTAAATTTATTTCGGAGTTTAGGCCAATAAGCTTAAGTAATGTGTTGTATAGAGTTTTTGCAAAGGTTTTAGCCAATCAATTAAAACTTATTATGCCTCGTCTTATTTCTAAACAACAAAGTGCATTCATGTCGGATCTTTTAATCTCAGATAATATCTTGGTAGCCTTTGAGACCTTACACTATATGAAAAACCATGGGATTGGCAAATCTGGTTACATGGTTCTAAATTAGACATGAGCAAGGCTTATGATTGTGTGGAGTGGAAATATATGGAGAAAGTTTTGGAAAAAGTTGATTTTTTAAGAAAGGTGGAGACATTTGATGATGGAATTCATCACCAATGCATCCTATTCAATGCTAATAAATGGTGAACATCATGGGGACATTACTCCCACAAGGGGACTCCATCAAGGAGGCCCTCTTTCACCATACTTGTTCTTGATGTGCACCTAGGGGTTGAATGGGCTAATTAAGAAGGCAACCACGTATGGAGATATTAGGGGGTGGCCATATGCAAAACAGGGCCTCGACTAACCCATTTTCTTTTTGCAGATAATAGTTTGATTTTTTACAAGTCTTTGGAGAATGAATGTCAAGCTTTGTTGGAGGTGCTGGCCAAATATGAAAGGGCCTCAGGTCAAATAATTAATAGGACCAAAACTACCCTATTTTTTAGCAAATCAACTTATCATGATATGCAACTTTTAATCAAGGATGCTATTGGGGTTCATGTGGTACAGCATTATGAGAAGTACCAAGGACTTCCCTCTTTCATTGGCAGGAAGAAAAAGGACAACTTTGCAAATATCAAACAACGGATTTAGAAGACCTTACAAGGATGGGAAGCTAAACTCTTGATCTAGGTAGGAAGAGAAATCCTGATTAAATATGTTGCTTAAGCTCTCCCCACATATACAATGTCTTGTTTCAAGCTCCCAATCACTTTATGCCATGAAATTGAAGCACTTATTTGAAAATTCTTTTGAGGGCAATGAGGAGAAAATCAAAAAATTCATTGGTTGAAATGGGAGATAATGTGCAAGTCCAAGTTATAGGGAGGATTGGGTTTTAAAGATTTTACTATGCATAATGATGCTCTCTTGGCAAAGCAGACATGGCTCCTCCTTTGTGATACCCAATCTTTATTTTACTAAGTCTTCAAAGCTAAGTTCTTCCCCAATTGTTCGGTGATGGAGTCAACAAATCCCAACAATTCTTCTTATGCTTGGAAAAGCATCATTAAGGGAAGGGAAGTCATTAAATGTGGAGCCTCTTGGAGAATTGGAACAGGTGCTGCAATTGATATTTGGGGTAGCAATTGGCTTCCAACATGAAATAATCCAAGGATTATTTCTCCAGTCATTCCGGGTTTGCCATCACACAAGGTTAAGTTCTTAATTGACCCGGTGCAACGAGTTTGGAAAGAGCACATCCTTGATAACTATTTTTTTGTGTTTGAGGAAGAAACCATCAAGCGAATCCCTCTCTGTCAATCAATCCAAAAAGACGTTTTGATATGGCCATGGAATCCTGATGGTGAGTATTCGATGAAATCCGAGTATCAGTTCTTGCAGCGTGCCTCTCAAGCCCAACAACCCAACAACTCTATGGTGGAAAACATGAAACCATTATGTAATAAAATCTGGGGATTCAACGTTCCAGCAAAGGTAAAAAAAATTTGTGTGGCGTGCTTGTCAAAACTCCCTACCTACGAAGACCAATCTGATGAAGAGGAAGGTGGTACCCGATGGTCTTTGTGACATTTGTAAGCTACAACAAGAAGATATTGCCCATGCCATGTTCCATAGTTCAAAGTTGGACAACCTCTGGAATTTGACACCAACTTGGAATCACAGCCCGCTAAAACAAAGTTCAAGTTTCATTGACTTGCTTGGCTTTGTTTTTACAAAAGATATGAACCCAGAGCTGTTTATCTAGATGATTTGTGCGGTTTGGAATCGTTGCAACAATTTGAGATTGAGTAAACCTGTGGTACCATTGAACCAATTGCTGTAGTTAGCCAAGGAATGCCTACACTAGCTATGTAGCACGGGTGCGTTTCGGGACTCGGGTGCGGGTGCGGGTGCGGGTGCGGGACTCGGCAATTTTTGAAAAAGGTGGGTGCGGGTGCAGCGGGACTCGGCGATTAAAAAATTATTAAAAACATTTTTATTTATATTTTTAATATATTGCTAAGCATACTTTTTTACATTATACAAATATATACCAAATTTAAGAGCAATAGACAATAGTAGATAATAACTAAAACATGATGTTCATAAATTAAACACAACCCACAAGATTGAAACTAAAACATTCATGATGTTCGGAAATTAGAATACAACTTGCAAATTTGAAACTAAAACAAAATAAAAGATCATCAACAAGACAATCAAATACTAGCATCATCATCAACATCAACATCAATAGCTTCACTTCGAACTTCACTTTCACTAGTAGTAACACTAGTGTTAGCATTTCCAATAACCATAGCCTCCAACTCTGGCTCATCAAGTGTAAGGGCTGCATTCTCAAGAATGCCAGCTCCTCCATGTATGTCACTCTCATTCCAAGAGTCTCCTGCAATATCCCACATCTTTGTTGATGTATTTACGTACTCCTCATTGCGCCTTGACAAGAGTCGAAGATTAGAATGCACATAGACCAAATCTTCAGCGCGTGCAGGAGCCATTTTGTTTCTTTTTAAGGAATGAATGAATTTGTATGTGCTCCAATTCCTCTCAGCACATGAGGATGAACAAGGTTGTCCAAGAAGTTTAAAGGCAAGGGATTGAAGAATTGGAAATGCGGAGCCATGGTATTGCCACCAAATCAAAGGTAGTAAGTCCCACCTATCTGTCAAGGCATCTGGTGAAGGAAACCTCCCTCCTGAGAATGAAGCAAACTCACACTTCACTGCCTTTAATTCACTCTCATCTTCAAAGTATCGATCCAAACACTTGCTCCTTTCCATAGAAATTTCATGATCCCGATGTGGCGAGATGCGTTTTGGATTCTCCGAAAGCCATTCAATGGAGTAATACCTAGTTAAAGAGTAAAAAACAAATATAGATGAAACGTATGTTTTACTAGAAGAGGAAACTAAGGAAAATAGAAAATAAATGTACTTACTTAGGATTTAAGGAATGAGCCAAGCAATGTAGTGGTGTACAATTTTTAGTCCATCGATCAATGAGTATATCATACACCACACTCCAAAATGAACTATACTCATCATCTTCCAAGCCTTCGTGCCGATATATTGCTGTCTTCACCTTCTCTATCATTGAATCCCACATCTCATACACAAGATGAAGACAAGGCTTATCTGTGTCGGCTACTCGTAGCATATCATAAATAGGTGCTGTGAATTCAAGGATATAGTCAACTTTATCCCACCAAAGATCACTTAGAATCATATCTTTCACCTTTACAGCTTTTCCAACATCATCCTCCCTATAAGAAGCCCATTGCTCACTAATAGCCATGGCTTGAAGGCATCTTTTTATCAACTTCAACCTTTTCAGCATTATAACAATTGAAGCAAATCTAGTATCAGCAACTTGGAGCAATTTTAATGGACTAAATTCATTAAACATTGCCAACCTCATTGAATGGTTCATAATAAAAACACGTATGAAAGATGCATCATCAGCAATACGTGTAATCCAACTACATTCCTCATATGTAACTTCATTCTTTTCAGTGTTTTTTGCTGCACAAATATTCTTCAAATCTAGATTGAGAGTGTGGACAACACAGGGTGTCCAAAATATTTTAGGATACTCACCTTCAATAAGAGCTCCAGCAGATTTCATCACATTAGCATTATCAGTGATGACTTGGACAACTTTTTCATGTCCAATCTCTTTTATAGCATCCCTCAACACCCCAGCAATATAATGCTTGTCTTTGAACTCACCCGACCCATCAATTGCCTTTACAAACACCGGACCCCCATCTGATACAGGCATAATATTAATAAGAGGCCTTCTTTGTGGATCTGACCATCCATCAGAAACTATGCTTACACCATTTTCAAGCCAAGAATCCTTAATTGGCTTCAAGAGTCTTTCAACATGAGCTCTTTCCTTTTGCAAAAGTGTTGTTCTCAAGGCATTGTATCCAGGAGGAACATAACCTGGGATGTTATGAGTAGCAGCATATGCATAGGAATTACGATAATGTGGGTTCCTTGCAAAGTTAAATGGAAGCCCACCAGTGTAAAACATCCTAGCAATTCTACTATCCAATTCATATCTAGTAGTATTCTGGAATGCTTTCTCAATAGGAGAAATCCCAGCCACCTTCCTCCTCTTACCATCAATCGGATTTGTACTATCACTCCCTTCCTGTCTCCGAAATGGGGAAATAGGTATAGGCCCACGGCCTGGGATAGGTGGGGGTAAGGGAATTCGACTTCTTTGTTCACTCTCTAACTTATCCTTCTCAACTTGATCATGCATTCGCTACATTTCCAACCTATGGCTCGGTGTCACATTAGGACATGCTTTAATACCTTTATTAGTAATTTTTAACAAATGAGCCTTAACCCTAGAATAGGATCCCAAATAAACCACACCACAATAATTGCACTTAAAGTATGTGTTTCCCCCTTTTTTAACGGTAGCACCCGATGGTTTTTCTACTTTAGTCACATACTGCCAAAGAGGACATTCAGCATTTGGCATCTCTTGAGATGAAGTTTCTGAGCTAGTAACTTCATCCATTGAAAATTCAATAGATTCAATTTAACCTACAAATAATAACTATTAAGTATTAAGTATTAATTAAATAAATTATACATAAATCAAACCCAAGTTCATTCACAAAACAGATTCACCATTCACAAAACAGATTCACAAAACATATTCACAAAACAAATTCACAATGCGTAATAAGTACTAACTTAACTAAGATAAAATCAGTCTCACAAATCAGTCTAAGATTGAAAACTAAGAGTCTAAGATTCACAAATCAGTCTCACAAATTCACAAATCACAAATCATTGAAATCAAAGATCAAACTAAGATTAAAAGGTACCTGAGTTAAGAATGCGTGAGAGAGAGTTAAAGAAAGAATGAGCTGAAGAACAAACTCACAGCAACCAGCCAAGCAGAGAGCCAGAGACAGAGGCAGAGTCGTAGAGATCAGAGCAAGAGAGAGTGAGACGGAATGAGAGAGATGAGAGAACTAACGAAAAAGAGGCAGAGAGCTACTGAGAGTGAGAAACGAGTGAGTAGGGTTTAGTATTTAGATTAAACGGTGTGTTCTGTGTGTGTGTGTTTTTTTTTTTTTTTTTTTTAAATTTCGGCCGTTTCGGCCTGAATCGGCCGTTTCGGCCGATATCGGCCGATATCTGCCGATATCCGCCGATACGGCCTGAGTCGGAGCCGCATCGGCGCGAGTCGGCTGAGATCTCGAGCCTGCCACGTGGCAGGACTCGGCCGGACGCGCGGGCAACGGCGTCCCTCGCGCGTCGCCGCGTCCGGCCGCGTCCGACGCGGGTGCCGCACCTCCGGTGCCACGTCCGTGCTTCATAGGCCTACAGTAACGTGACTCTCTCTCTGTGAGTCCACTGAGAAGTCTCCCTCAACAATCCCAAGCGGCCTGGATTCCTCCATCGACCTCTTACTTCAAAATAAATTTCGATGGTGCTACATTTGATAAGGTAGTGCTAGTTTGGGCGTAATAATCCGAAATGGTGATGGATAGGTTATGGCATCGCTCTCTCAACTAGTACCATTGCCTCACTCTGTCATCGAGGTAGAAGCGTTGGCTGCACGATGTGGAATGGAACTTGCCCTTGAATTGGGTTTCTATAATATCGAGCTTGAGGGAAACTCGACTGGCTTAATTAGTTCTCTTAAGGATGGTCATAGGTCTCTAGCTCAATATGGTCACACTGTAACAGATATTCATTACCTTGCCTCGCAGTTTTCTATTTTCAATTTATCTTATATACGTAGGCATTGTAACAAGGTGGCTCATTCTCTGGCAAGAAGAGCACTCATTTCCCCCCTCCCCCCCTCCCTTGTCAATCTGGATGGAAGATGTACCTCCAGATGTCACTCATGTTCTACATGCTGATTTTAGCACATTACCTTAATAAAAGGTTTGTCCGGATTCTCAAAAAAATAAATATAATAAAATAATCACTGCAACATCTATAGAAATTTAATACATGAAAATAAATGTAATTAACTACTTAATAAATTATAATTAATCTATACATTAACATAAATGCAATCTTTTGATTTTGATGAGGTGGAGGGCTAAATGAAGAGAGTTTTTATTTCTTCTTAAGGAATGATCACTTGGAAAAATATTAGATGGTGATGGGGAAAGACAAGTATGACTCGTCCCTGACAAGTATGGCTCGTCCTTGAGTAGTCGTCCATAGAATATAAAACACCATGGTAATTGGGCCTACTACTCACCCACTATATTATTCATGGGCTTTTAAGAGGAGCTCGTCCAAACCAAGGAAGGTCGTCCAGACATGGACGACCCTCAATACAAGGTTTGTCTACATGGGCTTATGAATCAAACCATGTGGTGAGATCCTGATGCACCACTGTAACCTCCTGCCAAGCACTTAACTTCCAATGGCAGTTATAGAAGATGAGAGTAAATGTCGTAACTTCTACAGCGGTTATAAGAATGGAGTGTAAACCTTTTGACCTCCACAAGTGTGGGGGAAGTTACAAGACAAGTAACAACTCTAATAGCACTATATAAACACTCATTCCTGACAAATAAAGGCAAGTTTTTCCTTTTACACAATTCCCAGAAAATTGGAATTCTAGATTTTGAAGAGAGAAACTAACTTCATCATCGGAGGGTTCTTGGCCGGTCAATCTTGGTCTCCTTTGATTGTTTGTTTTCCTTTTCAGGCCTTTCAGATCATTAAAGCCCGAAGCATCCAGCCTACTGATTTTCTGAACATCATCAGATGGGTTTGGCTTACCTCTAGTACCTTTTTAACAAAAATCTCTTTTTGTTTTAATAAGAAATTATCACATCACCTACTAACTAAATTAAATGTAGATATTAAAATCTACTACTATTTGTCATTGTACATTTAAAACAACAGAAGGTGTCCAGTTTAAAAAGTACTGAAAGTAAGCCAAACTCATCTTAGATTATACTCTGACGAAAGCATTTTAAAGTTTCAAATTTGAAGTTTATCTTATCTTTGACTTTTATATATTATATAGAGTATAGATAACCTAAAGGCATTTTAGTGTTTTAAAGTAGTACTTTCTCTCGATTTTGGCCTTTATACATGAAGATATCAATTTTAAAGGTTTGCCTTTTTATATGTGACCTCCATTCCTTTGTTCAAAATCTAATAAACGCTTATATCACTACCAAAAAAAAACTAATAAACGACAATAGCTTTTCAATACATAAATCTAGCCAGGCCGAAACCCAAGCTAGTGAGTCGTGACGGAGCAAGCATGATATTTGATGATATTTGATGGGGACCCAAATTGGATGTACTTTTTCCACCCAACTTTTGCCACTTTTTGGTGGGAGAGAAAAGCCAAGCTCCTAACCAATTTTTCTGTTGTGTAAGCAATTATGTAGTCATTTAAGAACTCTGATTGACAGTAGTCAGGAAAAAAATATATAGTTACAGTCATCCACATATATATATATATATTGGTTAAATATAAAAGTGATTTAGACCCATGATTGATGAAAATGTAGCTAGTTAAAAATTCCATTTTCATATCACTAACGGAAAGTCAACACTCGTGAGAGTGAGACCAAATACAAGTAGGCAAGAAGTATGACGTATGAAGGATAAAGCACCAATAAGGATGGAATGGTTGTCAAATTGGTGGATTTGAGGTGGGTATAATTGGGTTGGGTATATAAAACTCATTCACCCATTAAAACTCATTTAATTAATTATTTCTAACTCAAACCCAACCTAACCCAATTATAATGGGTAAATCCCAACCCACTCAATTACCCAATTATCAAAATTACCAAAATTCCATAAACACAGTAACAGCTCAACGACGGGAAAATAAAGGAATAAGATAAGAAATAGAAAGTGGTTTACCATTTGGTTGCCGAGAAAAAAAGAAAACAAATATAAAAGAAGACAAAACCTCTATTCCACGTTTGGTTGCCAATAAAATGATAGAGAAAATGGGAAGAGAAATTTAAAAAATGAGAAATCCAGATCTCTCATTATTCCAATGCCAGCAAAACACCAACATTAAAATTAAGCAAACATCATTTTCCTTCCATTACCTCCACTTTCTTGGCAACCAAACAGAGGACAACGATTGGCCAGTAATGACAAATGCCACGCGCGGATCAGACAAACACACACACACAAAAAGCAAGAGAAAACGAAAGCATTTTGTCAAAGAGAGAGATCTAAAGATAGAGACACAGACATGGTTTCGCTCAAGCTCCAGAAGAGGCTCGCCTCAAGCATCCTCAAGTGTGGTCGTGGCAAGGTCTGGCTCGACCCAAATGAGGTCAACGAAATCTCCATGGCCAACTCTCTCTCTCTCTCTCTCTCTCTCTCTCTCTCTCTCTCTCTCTCTGTTTCTTATTCTCTGTTCATTTTTTGTTCTATATGGTTTTGATCTTGTATGCTATTCTTTGCTATGATGTGATTGATTTGATTTTATTGTGCTTACTCTCTTCCGACTTGTTTGGTTGCTGAGAAACCGTTGGAAAATATTAGACATGGAATGGATTGGTTATTGTATTTCTGGGTTTATTTCTTGGGTTGATTTGATTTTTTTTTTTTTTTTTTTTATGGGAAGGGCTGGGTTGAATTTGGGCATATTGTTTTTGGGTTAAATAGGGTTCAATGGGTTTTTAGTTAAAACCCAATAATCATTGGGTCTAATTGGGTTGATGCTCATTTATCTCAACTAATAATTGGGTGGGTTTGGGTTCAATTAAAGTGGGTGGGTTTGAGTAGGCAAATGGGTTTGGGTTTAGTTTGCCACCCCTAGTATGGATACAGAGAAGTTATGGACACTTTTGTAGATAAAATTTTGCTAGGGACCTATGATACATAAGTATGAATGATAAAGCGCCAATAAGTTGTTGTAAAAGTAGCCCCTTAATTATATGACACTCACATTCATTAACTCTTAATCCACTACACTATATACCACCGAGGTGGTGTGGTCTAGTGGTGTTAGGTGATGCACAAAGAGCTGTGCCAAGGGTGAGGTCCCATGTTCGAGTCCGAATATGAACTTGCGTGGGGTAGCCTTCCTTGGCAGCCTAGGATCGCTAGTTCCCAGTAGGGTTGGGGAAGCTATGGCTCACCGGTCCCCCCTGCACCCCAGCAAGGGCCCGGACCCTGGCGGGTAGAGTGCTACTATGGTCACGTCCAGGTAGGACTATCACGTTGGTCGCCCCCTACCCATTTGTCCAAAAAAAAAAATCCACTACACTATGTAGCTGATTATAAGAAATGTCTAAAGTAGTAGGCAAGAAGAGAGTTGAATCGATGACAAGACTATTTCTAAAGCATTGTCGATTAATTGCAATATAATAAACGTGGATTTTCAATTTGGAAAGACAAGAATTTACAAAGAATAGAACTAAAGTACCGGACATTATGATGTGTATACCGTCATGGTTTTAGATGGTAAAGAATAGGTTGGAAAATTGGAATTAATTTTTTAATTTGGACTGTATTAACATATTGTACTTTTAACAGCTGGCGAAAGGTTTTGCAACTCACTTATGGGTTAGCCTACTCGCAACCAAGTTGTGAGCCACCCTGGCATAACGAAATTTCAATCTTCTGCACATACTCCTCACGAGGCCTTTCGTAGGTACTTTAGTCAAGAGCCAGTCGCGCAAGCTTCATAGTTTTGAGCAATTCTTCACCCATTTGAGACTAAACTCATGTACAATAAATCCCACAAAATACAAGTGAATTGTCACATAATAAAGCCAACAAAACTAACAAGGAAAAAATCACAACTTAACAAAATACTTTCCTAGTATTCACCATGATTGCCCTTAACAAGGGAAGATGAATTGACATTCAAAAAAAAATTACACTTTGAATTATTTGCCCCCTCTCAACTCCTTCCTTTGACCTTGGAGCCCCAAGATTGTAAATAAATACAAAATAAAATTCACGACCCATAATCATTTTCAAACATTCTTCTAAAACCCAAAAATTTAAAAATAAAAATAAAACATGATTTAACCAAATTTCATTTTCATTTGGTTTCAAGGTTTTCCAAAAGTTAACATTTTAAAATGGCTCCCTTTCTAAATCAAAAGTTCACGTATATTGTATAAAAATATATTTGTAAGATTATTTTTTTTATTTAAAATTATCTTCCCCTATCTTGGCCCGCTTTTTTCCATTTGGAGTCACAAGCTACTAAATAACAAAATAAAAAATTACATACAGTTACTTAACCAAATTTTGTTTGGCTTCAAGGTTTCCCAAAAGTCTACCACTTTCAAATGGCTGTTTTTCTAAATCAAAATTGTTGATTAAATAAAATCTAATTGCAAATGAATTGACATTCAAACAATATTTGATTTAAGATTATCTGAACACTCATTATATAAGGACTCGATCTCTTTGTACTTCCAAATTATCCACCCCCCACCACCCCCCCCCCCCCCCCCCCCAAAAAAAATAAATAAATAAATAAAGATGGTCAAGAGAACTATGCAATATCTTGCTTTGATTACAATGACATGGATTATGCTTGTACTTACTGTATTACAAGATAAGCACCCAAAGCCTCCGCCTAATACCTATTCCAAACTTCCTGGTTGTCTTTCCAACCCTTAAGTATCATCGCCTTTACCCTAGGGCTTTAGAATTTTGCGAAGGATATTGTCTTTATAGATGTGAATTTCACTTTAAACGTTATCCTGCTCTATACATAGAATGTTTGGATAAATGTTTGCTACCATGCGTACATCATACTAAAGAAATTTGGCCCCATTATCACACATTTAAAATAAATAAATAAATGAAACTTTCCTAAAAAAAGAAGAAAAAAACATTTGAAGCTCCGGGCAATTAATTCTATATCCGGTAAGACATTGGTATAGCATCTTAAACACATGTTTTCAGTTTTTAAACAACATTACACTTATTTTCACACATTTTTTCACCCACGTATTTTAAAAAAATACAAACAACATTACTCAAACCCTTCTACCAAACGAACCCTAATTTTTACTTTTTCTCTTTTTTAAATGAATTGGTGTTTAAAATTTTTTTTTTTTAACTAATTAATGGCTGATGTGACAATTGTGTTCAGTGTTTTGGGTAAATGTGTCAGGCCAATAAAGAAAATATTAGCACACATGCATAGGAGCCAAAAGTGTGTGTGTGTGTGTGTATATATATATATATATATGTATATAGTATGATACTATTATATGATAAGAGTATAATTGCTGGATAAATACTATATAGGAGAATAGAAGTAGCATCATGATACTAAGAGGCTGTTTGGATGCAAAAATTTCATCACTCAATTTCCGTCACTCAATTTCTATCACTCATCACTCATCACTTAATTTTTCACACCCGTTTGACACCATCACTCACTTTCCATCACTCAATATTGTTCACACTATTTTTAAGCCCCATAACTATCACTCGGTGTAGCTTTTTTTTTTCCCAGTACCCAGAAACCCGAACCCAAAGAAAGGGAAAAAAAAAAGTTCAGATCACCCGAACCCAGTGAAAAAAAAAAGGGAGAAGACCGAACCCAGGAAAAAAAAAAGGGTCAAACGATAGTCAAAAGATGCGGTTGAGTTATGACTAGTGGGTCACATGTGTGTTTAATTACAAAAATGTCATTAAGTTATGAGTTATGGAAATTGAAAACAGCTAAAATGTGTTTTCAATTTCCATAACTCATAACTCAAAAATCAGATAATTGAGTTATGGAAACAGAGTTATCGTGCAGCCAAACGGATATTGAGCTATGGGTCCCACCATTTTTGAGTTATGAGTTATAGAAACAGAGAATTGAGTTATGGAAACAAGTCATCCAAACGGCCTCTAAGTAATTAATCCTCTACTAGTTATGAAGTTTGAGAGAACACAAAGCCATTTGAGGAGGAACAAGCCAACGAGCAGTTATTCAAGTGTTCATAAGCACATGCAAGTAGTTATTCATGCGAGCGATTATCAAACCATGTAAAGAGCACATGGATATGCAAGTAGTTATTTTCATTGTAGAAGTTACTTATTTTGAGTTATGAGATGATGTAATAACTACCAATTGTAGAAGTTACTTATTTCGAGTTATGAGATGATGTAATAACTACCAATGGTGGGGGTATAAATAGCAATCAACTACTCTTTTACAAACACCCACATAATTTGACAAGCTAGATTTCATACCCAATCAACGAAAGGATAACTTCATTTTTGTAAGTGTGTTCCACTTCACATTAATTATCTAGGAGTAGTCTCGTAACTTAACTAGGAGTATTGTTAACTTAATGTGACATTTTGTGATATCAATAATATTGTTACTTTTTTTTTTTTTTTTTTTATATGTTCCTCTTTTCTTGGTTGATTTGTACTTTTGAAAGTCCTGTTGGTTTAGGCAATGAGAAAGCTCCTCCTTTTGGTGCAAAATTCTGTCTTACATATAGTATTTTAGTGTGAATAGCCCATTTAGAATTAGTCTCTGCTCTCAAACAAAATGAGAATGAACAACATGAATAAAGGACATATAGACGGGATGTTGCACTAGTCAAGCAGAGAATGTTTGTAACAATCCTTCTAGCACCAAAATATCATATGAAAAAAGCTTAAACCATCAAATTTGTAATGAAACAATAATCTTACGAGGAATCTGTGATTTCTTGACACATCAGTTTAGAATCGCAGTAAGTCTGATAGGACACGTTTTTTCTTAAATCTTAGCCATAGGAATATAGGATGTAGTGGAGTAGAGGCTGGATGGTTCTCACACTTTTTTTTTTTTTTTTTTTTTTTTTTTTTTTTTTTTTTTTTTTTTTTTTTTTTTTTTTTTTTTTTTTTTTTTTTTTTTTTTTTAAGGAGAACAGCCCACAGATATAACTTACACGGTTTGGTCCGGCGGTTTCTCACTTTTTTTTTTTTTTTTTAATCTGACACTTTATCTATTAATATCATATCAACTCATTTGTATTTTAGTGACACTAATTTATTAAATCATGTATTATATTAATTTTTATTTGTATAGGTTTAAACTTTAAAGTGGTCACGGCTTTAGAAAAATTGCAATAATCAGGTTCTATTGTTCTATACTTTAAATTTTACTTTTAGTTAAATTATCATTTTTAGTTATAAATTGTGTTTTATTTATTTATAAATATTTTCTCATTATAAATGTCTACTAGAAAATATTTATCCGGATATGAAAAACTTCTAAAAAAGAGAAAAATTGAAAAACAAATTGAATCTCAAAAAGGATCTATGGATAAATTTGTTACTAGTATTAAAAAAAAACACAATAGAAAGTTTAGGTGAAAATATTACAAATGAACAAGAAACTTATCAAAAAGAGTTGGAAGATAATGAAATTATACAACAAAAAGAGAATAATGAAAATAGTCCTAATAATATTCAAACATCTGATAAAAATACCCCATTTAAAATTTTTGCTTAAGGCCCTAAAAGTTGTTGAGTCAGGTCTGAATAAATATAGAGTATAGATAACCAAAAGGAATTTTAAGGTTTTAAAATAGAACTCTCTCAATTTTGGCTTTTTATATATAAAGATATCAATTTTAAAGGTTTACTTTTTATTTGTGACCTCCATTCCTTTGTTCAAAATCTAATAAACACTTATATCACCTAAAGAAACTAATAAACGACAATATTCTATACATTAATCTTGCCAAGCTGAAACCCAAGCCAGTGAGTAGTGATGGAGCAAGCATGATATTTGATGGAGGCCCAAATTGGATGTTGTGCTTTTTCCACCCAACTTTTTACGACTTCTTAGGTTCCGTTTGGATATAGTTGAAAATTGAAAACTGAAAAACAGTGTAGTAAAATAATTTTTAAATGTGTGAATAGTACCGTGGAACCCATTTTTGATGAAAAAGTTGCTGAAAAGTAAAATTTGTGGGTCCGTAAACAGTACACAATGTGCACTGATTGACTGAAAAAGTGAGAAAAGTCAAACTTTACAGCTACTGTTCATTAAACAATGCATGAACAGTAACCACAAGTCTCAAACGCATAAAAAATATAAAAAAAAAAAAAAAAATACAAACACAAACGTGGGTTTTCAGCCCAATCCAAATATAACCTTAGTAGAGAATCTAGAGATGGTGGGAGAGAAAAGCCAAGTTCCTAACCAATTTTTCTGTTGTCTAAGCAATTATGGAGTCATTTAAGAACTTTGATTGACAGTAGTCAGAAAACCATAAATAGTCCCAAAAAAAAAAATCACTAACTACAAGTCAACACTCGTGTGAGAGTGAGACCAAATAGGCTAGGCTGCTGAGAAATTATGGACACTTTTGTGGATAAATTTTGCTAGGGACCCATACCTAATAAGTATCTCTATATATAAAAAGCGCCAATGCGCTACAGCTACAGTAAAACTACAGTAGCTTGGTTTATTCCGTCCTTTGCACTGTTTCGCTGCTTTTTTCTTTTTTTTTTTTTCCTTCGGTTAATATTTGTCCGGTCCACTCCTTTATTTTATTTTATTTTTAATATAGAGCTGTTAGTTAATCCAATAAATTATCACAATATTTTCACAATTGTTGAGATATTAATTCCTTATAGGTCAAAATAAAATGTCATACAAGAACCAACCATAACTAAAAATAAAGATATTGTGAAAAAAAAAATATTACATCCATAACAATTTTCACAACACTTTCATAACAAAAGTGTGAATGCGCTACCATAGTAGCTACATTTTTTTTTTTTTTTGGTTAGTTCAATTTTCATTGTTCATTGGCCTTTTTTTCCCGATAATATAGCCCAGTCAACAATATTTTTTAAATTTTTATATATATAGCGGTTAGTTAACACAATAAATTGTCACAATATTTTCACAATTGTCAAGATGTTAATTCCTTATAAGTCAAAATAAAATATTATACTGGAAGTAACCATAACTAAAAATAAAAGTATTGTTATATTGATACAACAAATTTCATAATATTTTCACAATTATTGAAATGTCAATTTCTTATAAATCGAAATAAAATAATAAAATATGAGATTGTGACTAATCACAACTGATTTATTTTCGTGAAAATATTGTAACACTTGTTGTGTGAAGGTGTAAAAGCTACTATAGTAGCTACGGTGCTTAATGATTTATTCAATATGTATTGTTCATCACTTTATTAGCCCTTTCTTTATTTTTTTTTTTTTTTTTCCAATCATCGGTTTGTGCTTTTTTTTTTTTAATATTTATATGAGCGGACATATATATTGATATACTAACACAACAAATTTCACAATACACAATTATTGATGTGTCAAATTTTTATAGGTCAAAATAAAATAATAAAATATGAGATTATGAACAACCACAACAGAAAATAAATGTTTTGTGAAAATGTTGAAACACTTGTTGTTATCACAATATTTTCATAATTGTTGAGATCTCAGTTTCTTATAGATAAAATAAAAAATTGCTAAGTCCATAACATTTTCGTATTAATTTTACAACAAATCATAAGTGGTAAGTTGCTATTGATGGATAAAAAAGTGATATCAATTGTGGGTCCATTTTAAAATCAATGATAACTTGCCATTTAGAATTTGATATGAAAATATTATGGAGATAGCATTTCTATAAAATAAATAATGTATCAAACCTAAATTTACCATTGCTGAAAATAAAGGTATTGTGAAAATATTGTGTCATTTTGTTATGTTCCTAGACTTCTTTTTTGGTTTAGTCAAATTTGGTGAGCAAAAATTCATTATTTCACGCACAATTTTATTCTGTTGGTTTTTTTTTTTTTTTAATTCATAGTTTAAAGTGGTTGTCCCAATTAAAAATCAATAACAATTTACCATCTAGAATTTATTGTGAAAGTGTTGTGGATGTATCATTACTCTAAAATAAAATTATAAGATATCATACCAGGACCCACCATAGCTAAAATAAAGGTATTGAGAAAATATCGTGATATTTATTGTGTTCTTGACTTCTTCTTTTTTTAACCAATTTGTTGAGCCAAAATTCATAGTTTTATGGATAGCTTTCTTGGGTTTTTTTAACACATTGTTTAACGTAAAAAAACACATAGTTTTACTAACAAAAAAAAAAATTATAGAAAAAAGTACTTTCCTCCTTTATGTTTGGAGTAGTTTCATCCCCCAACTTTAAAATTGAACAATTTTTTCATTTATATTTTGTACACAAGCATATAGTCCCTATTGTTACTCTCTTAATTAAATCCTAACAAAATCTTATGATTCATAGAATATTTCATTGTGCAATGTCTAAAATGCCTCACTAAATTTTAATGTCCCAAAAATTTTCGTTGTGTATTTTGAGTTTTATATGTTAGTCATACTTAAAAAATAAAAATTGTGATCTATGGAATTCTATTTGTTACCTAGAGAACACTAATTTATTAGAGGTTTAAATCTTCTAAATTTATAATTTTATCTAATAGAAACTTCAATGACATATTTCTTTTGTTATTTTTTTCTTTTTTTTATTTCTTTTATTTCTTAAAAAGGTGTTTATTAAAAATTAAGTAAGCTAAACATCGTAGTTAGGCTCATAAAATAAAATTATAAAGAAGGAAGTATGAATAACAAAATATTCATTGCAAACGATTGTAGGTAATTAATTTGATGAAGAGTTTCAATTGTAGCATATGTCATTATTTATTGCAAAAAATTAAAAATTATGACAATATTTTATCAAAACTTAGTTATTTATTGTTGGAAGTTGACAACATTTGTTATCATTCTTAGTAGAATTTTTTTGTGAGTAGATACTGTCTTTAGTAAATAAGTTCTAAGAAATTATTATACTAAATAGATAGTTATATGTTAAATAACTATTCTAAATTTTGAGTACATAATTTGATACTACTTCAAAAAAAATTTATCTAAAATTTTTTCACTCAAATGGGCTTGCACGTGCAACCCTTACTAGTGATTGATAAAGCACCAACAAGTTGGTGTAAAAGTAGCCCCTTATATAACTCGTAATCTACTACACTATATGAGCTGATTATATAATAAATGTCTAAAGTAGTTGGCAAGATGGAGAATTGCATCAGCGGCAAGACAATTGCTAAAGCATTGTTGATTATTATTTTTATTATTTTATTTCAAATGTTACATCAGGGGAGGAGAGATTAATTGCTATAGAATAAATGTGGAATTTCAATTTGCAAAGACAACAAGAATAGAACTAAAGTACTGAGCATTATCGCTTATGTATAATACCATCATGATTTTATGTTCTATTTGTTTTGTTGTAAAATGTTTTACGAAAAGCATTTTCAGCATTTTATGGTATTTGTTTCATTGTAAAATATGATGAAACCTGAAAATGTTTTCAATTGATTAAAAAATCTTTTGTAAAATGTTTAACCAAAAAAAATTGGTAAAATATTTTACAAAAACACATAGTAACTCTCTCCGCCTTCCTATATGATGGTTAGGTCGTTGGTCTGGTCATTGAAGCCGTTGCCGCTAGTTTTGGTGGTTTGTACTTTGTGCTAGAAAAATTTTACATGTCATACCAAACACTTAAAAATATTTTATTGATATTTTATTACGGTGCAATAAACAGAGCGAGAATTATGAATAGGAGGTAAATATGTCATAAAATTGAGGGTTAATTTTTTTAATTTTGACTTTAATAACTTTTAATAGTATTTGATTCTGTAAGACTCTCTATAAAATCCTCACTTAACTTCTCGCCTATCAAATTTTTAAAAATTAAAGATTAGAAGACCTGATACTTTTACAGTATTCATCAATCATAATGAGGGAAGAGAAGGGTGGCAGCTGCCGAGGGTGATGGCAGGCAACTCCCTAAGGGCCCGTTTGAATTGAGCAAGAGGGAAGAGGAGTGAAGGGGAGTAGAATAGAGTTGGCAATAAATTAACCTAATTTTTGGCCAACCCTATTTTACTCTCCTTCACTCAACCTTCTTCCCCCTCAATCCAAACGAACCATTATTCCTAATCAGTTATATTTAAAATATATAAAAGTAAATAAAAACTTCAATTCATTCCAAACTCATACATTTATCTTACCATGAGTCAGGTTGAATAAGTTGAGTTGAATTAGGTTAACCTAAATTTAAGCATTTTAAATATTATTTAACCAAATTCAAACATCAGTGAGCCCTTTTACATTAAAATGTGTTTAATTTAATTCATATCATAATCAAAGATTTTAATTTAATTCATATCATAATCAAACACTTAATCCACGTATATTTTTGTTTATGTTTAAACACTTAGTATTAATAATTACAAAACAGAATTAATGACCTCTAACAAATTACAAATGACTTAACCAAATTTCGTTTAGTTACTGATTTCCCAAAATTCACCATTTTTAAATGTCTCTATTTTTTAATTCAATATTATTATTTAAAAATATATATATTTACAATATTAATTGGCATTTGAAATATATTTTAAATTTTAAATTATTCGTCCTTTAAAAAGCATGATTTAACCAAATTTCATTTTCGTTTGTTTCAAGGTTTCCCAAAAGATAACATTTTAAAATGTCTCCTTTTCAAAAGCACAATTTTTTATTGAATAAAATAATATTTGCAGGATAAATTGATATTCAAATTATATTTTTATTTAAAATTATCTTCCCACTCTTGACCCTCTTCATGAGCCAAAACTACTTAACCAAATTTCGTTTGGCTTCAAGGTTTCCCAAAAGTCTACCACTTTCAAATGGCTCTTTTTCTAAATCAAAATTGTTGATTCAATAAAAATTTATTTGCAAGATGAATTGACATTCAAACTATATTTGATTTATAATTATCTGAACACTCATTATATAGGGTTCAAGCTCTTTATATTTAGCTTCCATGTTATCCACCCAAAAAAAAAATCAAGATGGGCAAGAGAGCTATGGCTAATAATATGAAATATCTTGATTTGATTACAATGACATGAATTATGCTTATACTTAGTGTAGTACAAGCTAAGCACCCTTTGCCTCTTGCTAACACCTTTTCCACTGTTCCTGGTAAAATCTATCCGACCCTCGAGGCTTCAAGAATTTGCAAAGAAGAGTGCAAAACAAAATGTGAATTCCACTTTGAACCTTGGCCTGCTATATATGAAGTTTGTTATGAAAATTGTTTGCTACCATAAAAAAATAAAATAAAATAAAATAAACCGCACCGTTGGTTAGAACAAGCTCCTAAAAATTAATTCTATATCCGGTAAGAAATTAATTTTTCCTGTGTGTGAATTGAAGTACATGCTTATTTGTCTCTTTACTAATGTGCTGTACATGATAGTTGTGGTTTAAGGAGAGTTGAACAAGGCATGTGGATTACAGCCCACCCACGTCTTATGGATTTCCAAAGGCCAACACCATAAGGACACAGCACCACATTAGTCGTGCACGAACCCCCCTGAGCACTCCCATACATCACCTCTATCACCCTCGTACAAAGCAACTCTCTCAATATCAAATCTCCATAACCATTTTCCTCAGAAGGCTTGGTTAAATCGTCTCAGATTCCTAATGGCCAAGCCCCCACTCTAAAGAGATGCACAAATCTTAGTCCATTTTACCAAAATGGAACTGGGACTCCTCACCTAAACTACTCCATAAAAACTTTCTTTGTAACTTTTCAATACAATTAACCACAACAACTGAAGTAGGAAAATTAGAAATAAAGTAACTTGGCAAGTTTGAGAGAGTATTTCTAATTAATGTAACTCTACCTCAGATAAATAAAGCCCACTTACATCTTGCTAATCTTCTCTCCATCTTTCAAGAATAGATCATCTTCTATTTGAATTTACCACCAAAGGAAGACCAAGTGTTTCATTCGTAATGTTACCCGGTTACAACCAATATACATCCACCAACTCCTCCAAATTAGGAACATCCCCAACTAGGACAAACTCTGACTTACTCAAGTTCACCTTCTAGCCAAAAACAGCCTTGAACCACATAAACATAGGATAACATGTATAATCTGATCAAGGTTGGCTTCACAGAAAATCAACGAATCAGTAAAAAAGATGAGATACCATCAACATATTGTTCACAGAGGTACCCACTGTGAATCCTGATATAAATCTACCACTAACTGCTTAATCTATCATTATGCTTAAGGCCTTCATAACAATTACAAAGGGCATTGACGATAATGGATCCCCTTGAGCTCTCAAAGAAACCACACGAGCTATTATTAATCAAAATAGAGAAACCAGCTGTGGAAATACAATACAAGATCCACCTCCTTCATTTTTCCAATAATCCACATATCACAAACAAATAAATAAGAAAATCCCAATTAACATGATCATATGCTTTCCCCACATCCAATTTTCCCAACACACCTTGAGTTACTGTCTTCAATCTACTGTCTAGTCTAGACACTTATTAACAATGAGGACAAAGTCTAAAATCTATATTCACTTTACAAAAGCATTTTAAGACTATGATTATTTCGTGTAACACCACCTGCAATCTATTAGTTAAGACTTTGGAAATAATTTGTGAACCCCAGCCACTAGACTTTATAGGCCAAAAATCCTTCACATCCACAACATCTAATTTTAGGAATACGAGCGATGAAAGTTGCATTAAGACTTTCTCAAATTTTTATGCAATGAAGGTTGCATTAAGGCTTTTCTCAAAATTTTATGCAATGAAGGTTGCATAAAAATTCTGAAATACCACCATTAAATCAGTTTCTCAAAAACAAAAAAAAAAAAAAAGAGAAAGCTAGAGGACCATCCAACCCTGGTACCTTATTTCCATAAAAACCTGTTATCACCCCAAGAACTTCTTCATTGTCAAACAGTTTGTTCAACCATTCTGCATTCTTGTCTGCTATCAGATAATACTATAGTCCATCCAACAAGGGTCTTCAAGCACCATCCTCAACGTATAGACGCTCATATAACTGGACAATACAATAAATGATGGCCAAATCCGTAGTCAACTCCCCATCTACCAAAAGCTTGGTAATGGAATTATTCCTTCTATATAAATTAGCTATTTGATGAAAGAATTCTGTGTTTCTGTCCCACTTCCTTAACCATAAAACCCTAAACTTTTGTCTCCAACTAATCTCCAAAAGGGTGGTCTTTTTGAGTTCTACTTGGATCCAATCATTCTCTAAAACCTCAATAACTACTAGTTTTTTTTTACTTTCCTCTAGCTAGGGCGTTTAGCTCATTGAGATCATTTCACAACTTATTATTTACGGTCTCCACAACTCTTCATTGTTCCATTTCGTCAAATATCCATTCTCAGTGCCAATATGGTTAAAAATGACTTAGTTTCAAGTAAAATAACTAAATAGAGAGACCACAATTTCGCAACCATCAAAGATTATTTTTGTGAGCAAAATGATAATTTCACATTTTTTTGAAAGTCCTAAAAGTGGATCGAGGTTAAAATCCACATTACAGTAGGTCGACATGGAATTTAAGTGCATAATTGTCTCTTTCTAAGTTTAAAATGAGACTTTAACCAATATAATACGAAGGCATAATTTCATTGGTAAAAAAAGGCCGTACAATAGACATAAATGTATGAGATTTAAGATTTGTTAATTTTAATTGGTTCTCGAATGATCAATGGAAAATCAACTAAAGACTCAATTCTCATGAGTTTAAATAACGAATATTATTGGGCACACAAGCATTAGATAATCCTACAAGATAATTTGGAAGGTTTGATTACACTTTTGGTCCTCAACCTTTGCCTCATCTTTCAAAAATGGTCTATATCCTTTCAAACGTTTCATTTTAATCCTTAACCTTTTATTCGTGTGTCAAATAGGTCACTGTTGTCAACTGGTTGATGAAAAGAAATCCAAGGTGGAAAAATGGAAACGTTAAAATAATGCAATGATGTTGATAGGAGACCAGGTGGCAATTGTGTTCAGTGCATTATTTGGGTAAATGAGAATGAACAACACAAATGAAGGACTAGAATCTTATAAAAGGACAGTGCAGGAACATATGTACCAGTCAAGCAGTGAAAGTTTTTAACAATCCCTCTAGCACCAAAATATTATATGAAAAAGCTTAAACCATCAAATCACCGCTAGCCAAACCAGAAAATTTGTAATAAACAATAATCTTTTTTTTTTCCTTTTCTTTTTTTGCTGAATGAGACAATGATCAGTTGCATATCCAAATTAGCTTACAGCAAATATCACAATATATAATACCCTAAAAATAAAAAAGCAGTTTAATTTACTTCTGTACAAGAGCATGTAGCTGAAGTCCTCTTCAAGCTCTTCACTATATAATTTAGGCCTTGCAAGAACAAACCAGTAACATTACCTACTCCATCTGGGCACTTAATGCTGCATCCCCATCATCATCATCTAATTCTTGTTCCACACCTTTGACCTGTAGATACAGGGGATTTCCATTAGGAAACAAACTGAAATGGAAAGTAGATATTAATCACACCTGCTAGTTCAACCAAAATATGTTTAGTCCATGGCCATAACTTTTTTTTTTTAATTTAATTTACCAAGTAAAAACATAAGCTATGAAAATTGATAGAGCAGACAGCACCAAGAAAACTGAAATGTAATTTGAAACTAAAGGATTAACGATGCTAGCTTTAGTACCAAGCCAGTAAGAGCACAAGAGGACACACACAGAGCGAGGTCTTGACACATCTGTTTAGAATCGCAGTAACACCTCTTTGAAACTATGAAAATTAAAAATGTGTTTTTTCTCTGAAAGGCTTCCAATAGTAGAAATAGATATTCTGATCCGGACTAGAACATATCAACATGTAGCGACCAACGTTTTTTTACCTTTATATCAGGAATCTGTGCATCCACCAACTTCAGTTAAAACTAATATATTCAGTTTAAAATAATAAAATATGAGGGGCTAAGCAAATGTTAATTTCTCCCAAACGATTCATCTAGATAAAAGTACACAAACTGATACTACATCGTAGTTTCTATGAGCAGACCATAATTGTAATACATATAACAAAATAAAACTTTTTCTTCACTATTAATGCTTTAAACTTTTCTTCAATAATTAAGAGGTATATTATTAAAAGAAGAACAAACACATAGGATGATTATCATACACCCTCTCATCCATTTAGACTTGAAAGTTCACAAGAGTGAGTGTGGAAACTAAGAACAAATCACAATGCAATTTTCTAAAGCAAATAGCTATAAAAAGATGCTTTTAAGCGGATTTCCACTCAACTCTGTATTGTTAAAGGTGTGGTTATTCCTCTTGTGGCAAATTGTCCACATAACACACAGAGGGACTGCCCCCCAAACCTAACCTTTCCTTCAACGACCAAATCTCCCTCCCCATGAAGCAAACACATCTATCACATTTCAGAGGCATCATTCAATGCACTCCAAACAAAGTTAAGTTTAACAACCACAATTAATTAGCCACATTGCAACATAAAGAAGATGATCTACTAACTCACCACAATTCTTAGACATACAAAATCTATCCACAATAATTTCTCCACTTTCCTCAGATTATCAATTGTCAATATTTCACCCAAAGTAGCAGTCCATCCCAAAACGCTATTTTTCTTGGTACCTTTACGCTCAAAATATTCTTCCACATAAATCTAATTGTTAACATCCCACAGGACCTCATAAAATACCATAACTCAAGTTACTATTCTTAGATTGCCTCCAACCCTTTCTATCCTCTACCCTTGAAGGAAGATTAGAAAATAGTAGCTCCATGAAAACATCAACAGACTCAAGCTCCCAACCTACAACGATTGGGACAATGTGACATTCCAATGTAGAACTCCTTCAAGAGATAACTATGAGTTAACCAAACACTCCTTATCCACCAATAATATGAATAACCTCAGAAATCTATCGCTCATGTAACTTCACCACACAAAAATGTACTACCAGAATTGCACCTCGCTTCCATCCCCTATCTTAATTCTTAAAACAATAATACTAGAGAAAGAATCTCTCACACACCCTTTATACTCTTCCACAAACTCACAAAACAGGATCCTCTCACCTCTTCTGATGTCCACGCACACAAAGCCTCACCATATTCAACAGCAATAAGCCACGTCCAAAGATGTCTTATCCCAATCCAAAAATCCATAACATTTACCCCATTAATGTGTGATTAACTAATGATATTTAAATTTGTTCCCATCACCTACCCATTGGAAATCCCTTTGTGGTTTCCCAACTTCTTTGCCACCACGCTAGGCATGATAAACAAACACATGAAACAGGTAGGGATACTAGACAGAATGCTTATCAATATAACTTGACAAATAATTTTTTTCCTGGCTTTTAAATAATTCCCCACATTGTCACCTTACATCAGAACAAATTTTCCAAATCAGATACAACTTCAACATCTCTTATAGCCACCAACTCAATTTTCCTCAAATTCACCCACAAACCAGAATCAGCATTGAAACAAAGCAAACCAAAACAAGTTGAATAGCTTGTAAATGTTTGATCTCTGTCCCCACAAAATAAAATGGTATCATCAATGGATAATAATGAGATATCTCTAAAAATTCATTGATTTGGTAATCATCTAAGGATTTTAATGATGAGAAAAGGAAAAGCAATAGTGATAATAGTCCCATTCCACCAAACCTTGAGAACCAAAAAAACAACCAAACTACAATTAACTTACACTGAGAATCTGAAAGTAGAAACACAAAGCAGAATACATTTCATCCATTTCCCGAAAAGTTGTAACCTCTCAACATGGCAACATTTAATTGAACGCTCCCAATTAACACAGTGAGAGAATGAATGCTATGGTTTAGGAGACAGTGAGAAAATGGTCTTGGATTCAAATCTTGTGCTACTAAAGACTTTATATGATTGCATAGCTGCCAATGAATATTTTTCATTTTCTAATTTGCTTGAATTTCTAGATCTTCATTTTCTTGAGATTTTTTATGTATCTCTTGTATTCTTCCATGTACATAATTTGCTTCCCTTCGTGCTCTTTTAATGAGATTTTTTTTTTTTTCTTAACAAAAGTTCCATAAAATTGAATCTTTCATGTGGCTCCCTTCAACATCTCCAGACACCAAAATTAGTGCCAATTTGAATTTCAGATTTTGAATTTCCAACAATGTAATTTTATTCTGATTGAGGATTATGTGGGATTGTGTTGTTTATGAATTTTTTTTCTTATTGATGTACTCCTAAAAGCCAATTTAAAAGGGCTCCAATAAATAGAAGACAAATTATTGAAAAGCAAAAGCACTTTCAAGAGATCCTACACCAAAACCATTTCTCGATTGTTGGGACGGTTCCTAGGTTTCTTGCTTGGTGCTAATTTCAAGTAAACCTTAAGTGATGATTCCTAGGGCCTATTTTTTTTTTCTTATTTAATTGCTTTTCCTAAATTCTTATTCTATCTCCTTTTTGTATACCATTTTTTATTATATCCAGCATCAACTTGGTATCCAAGCAAGCCAGATTCTACTTTCCAACAAAAATCACCAACAACCCAAAATCTATTTAGACCCGTCACCTGCCAAACTCACTGAAATCTCAAACCTCCACAATAGCCAAACAAAGCCCAGCCACCCGAAAGTCCCATCCCTCACCGATACTGAAACCCCCAACTATGCCCCATCCCATAGCAAAACCAAAATCTTCTACCAAAAAAATACGTACACTTTTGACCCTTAGTGCTTGGGGTTGTTTTCACTATGGCCCTTACCATTTGGTTATGTTTTCAAAAGCACCATGTCATACATCTTTGTTAGTAATCCCCATGTTAAGTGCTAGATGGACCTTAAAATGTCACCCATTTAATCCCAATTGTCACAAAATGACACATCACCCATCTCTATTGGCCAAAAAAAAAAAAGGAAAAGATGGAACCAAACCAAAAATGATGTTGTATGCTTAGGTATAAGTGAGAGTAGTCTCAGACTAATCCCTAAAACAGCACCTTATGTGACAATCCTTTTTTTGATAAGTAATAAGTTTATTGATGTCAAAAAAAAAGGGAACACCCTAGAGTACACAGGAAGTGTACAAGGGTTGAAACAATCAAGAACAAAAATTACAAGAATCTAAGAAATCAAGAAAAATAAAAATGATTGGTTCCGCAATGCAGCCAACCAATCCATTAAAGTTCTAAAGAAAAATAGTTTCAAGCAGCACAGCTTGTTTTCGCTAAACCCACCTCCATTATGTCACCGTGTTGAAGACTCACAGTCAACAAGTAGTACAGCTTGTTTTCACTTTCCCTCTTTTTTTATGCCTAGATTTTTGGTTTAACACTTTGTTGTCGACTGGTTTGGTAGGGGTAGATGACCCAAGTTTTAGTTTGAGCTTTCAATGTTTTTTATTTGTATGCAATAGTATTCAGCATGCATACACGTGCAGCTTTGCACACAATGATTATGGATTATGCAACTCTCTCCCTGGACAAAGAAAAACCACATCTATTTCCATCTATGGCTAAGAAGAATGCAAAGGTGTTTGACATCAATAACAGGTGTATAAACTCTATGGAGAAAGAAAAAACACTTATCTATTACCATCTATGGCCAAAGAACGATCTGAGGCCTCAGACAACAATCACATATGACATGTATAAACTTAATTCCAAAAAAATATTTATCACCCGTTACCTCAGGAACATAATGCATCAGCATATTTTCAATGCCAGATTTGAGTGTGACAGAAGAGCTAGGGCAGCCACTACAAGCTCCTTGCATTCTCAATTTAACTACTCCAGTTTCTCTGAAGAAATCAAAACCATGAGCTTCAATTGATATTATTGGGTAAGACCACATAAAGACATATATAAATAATATCCAAATAAAGGAGGAAAACCTACGGATCAAATCCACAATATTCAATGTCCCCACCATCATCTTGCACTGCTGGTCGGATACGAGTCTCCAGGAGTTCTTTGATCATTGCTACAGTTTCAGAATCATCCTGTTTCAACGAGCAAAAAAACTCACATCCAACGGATTCATGTATAATCAAACTGAGTACATTTTTTTTATATATATAGAATCAAACTAATTGAGTACAATCAATAAAAATAACAATAATTTCCTTCAAAATACTAATTTCCAACAGTGAAGTCCCGGGTTCTCTCTAGACCTGGGTTATTCATTCTATTTTCCAGCAACAGATTTGTTTTAAATTATTTGAAAATATCACTGAGGTGGCATTAGAATTAGACACCATGTTATCCTCCTGACCTTGCTTCACCTTAGCTGCATACAGCTCCAATAAAAAGAATTTATTGACTAACTCCCAATCCTTAATAGCTCCTATAAAAGAAGGGTTCAATTGAATATAACACCACATGTGATCTCCATATAGTCCACCACTGTTGCCTCTGTTTCTTGCAATTTGGAATAGCTCCAGGTATCTGTTCTTGAAACTCTCTTCCCCACACCAACAATCATACAAAAGCAATTTCTAGTACCATGTCCCACCTCAAAACAGATAAAATTCTCAAATTTAACCCAGCCTTGGCAAGATGGCATATAAATTTCCATAAGCTAACACTATATGGACCCCTTTCAGTTTCTGTGCACCATCCACCCCAAGAGGTCACATCTTTAATCTCTATCACTCTGCCATAAAGCATCCTCTCAGCCACAAAAGGCCACAACCATTTGCCTAGAAGGGCTTCATTGAAAATCAATAACTTTCTGACCCCTAAGCCTACAAGTTGAATGGGTTGGCAAATAGAATTCCAAATAACAAGTTGAAATTTAAATTCACTCCCCTTTCCACCACATAGGAAATCCCTCTGAATTTTTTTTCATTCTATTTGCTACCCCAATAGGAGGCGGAAACAGAGGCATATAAAAAGTGGCACATAAAATATATATACATAACAGACAGCAAGAAGACCACAAAGAAATTCAATGGTCTGTACCATTCATTTAGCAAGCAAATGTGACTACTAATTAAAATGATGGGGAAAAATATCATATCTATCCTTCTGCTTTTGAAGCCCTCTTGGACCTACTCTAATCTTTTCTATTTTCCTTTTTTCAAAAGTATAGGATTCCTTCAGGAGTAGTAGGAAGAATGGGAAGTGGCAAAAAAGAAATTTTTTTTTTTTTTTTTTTTTTTGATTGGTAAGTTACACAAACACCTACCTATAAAAAATTTATAAAAATAAAGTTACACATGCACCCCCTGTGTCTTAAACCCACTACAAAAAAGAAACAATTTGAGTGATTATAGCACTGGGCATAAATTTATGCACTTTATTACTAACCAAATAAATAAATAAATAAAATTTTAATAGGTAATGTAAAATATTATTAAAAATCATAACCAACCCAAGCACATTGGGAATGTATTGTAGAAGCAAAAATCAAGAACCAAAATTACAATGATCAAGCAAAACAGAAAGGGGAAAACATGAAAAATGAGACGGAACCAAACTCCATTCAAGGAGAGTATGCAAGAAAAAAGACTAACCAACTAAATAAATTAATAAGAGTTTATGTAATACTAATCTAAGGGACAGTCTTATCCTTGTTGCAGTGCATTTCTTTGACCTTCAATCCGTGCCAAAATGAGCTCTAAGACTGTAACTGATTTATGGGATAGTGAAACAAGAATTGGGGCATACATTGCATGGAAAGACTTTTCTAAGCATTAGCTGTATGCATTAGGTTTGATTGAAATTAGCCTTTCACATATCAGTTGTTAGTTAACAACAGATGCCATCTTTCAGAATACAGGATTAACTCACGGGTGGGAAGATTAAAGCAGGCTCATTGCTCTTTAAGTATACTATATTCTGAAATGATTCTAAATAAAATGAAGAATAAACAAAAACTTGAAATGGCCATTAGATCTTAGTCTTGTAATAAAGTGCTCCTTTTTGTTGACATTTTGTTTTTACTTATCAAAAAAATGTTTAGAAAAAAAGTAAGTCTTAGAAATCAAGCCTTCATGAAATAAGTGCCTCAAACCTTAGGGCATAAAATCAAGTCCCCTCACAATCTTTTAACAATTCTTGCCAAAGACTTCACAAATCTTTAATCCTAGTATATCAGGCATGTGTTAGGACCAAGATAAATTGGAGAGCTTACTTCCCATGCTCGTGCGCACATGGGGGGGGTCAGGGGAGGAACAATTTAACATTGCATTTTTTATTTGCTATTGTTATGGAAGCTTTAAGCCAGTTATTAGATGGGGCTCTTCTGGCTGGTCACATCTTGAGATTCACTGCTGGTCCCAGATCTCATGCCCCTTTAATGGTGTCTCATTCTCTTTTTTGCGGACAATACTTTAATTTTCTGTGATGCTTTACCTAGTCAGATTGGTGAATGGAGAGACGTCTTATCTTCATCTAAGGCTATGTCAGGTTTGCATATTAATCAGGCTAAATCCGAAGCAAGTTGGAAGCGTTTGTATCTATCAAAAGGTGGTAAGGTTACTTTACTTAAAAGCACTCTCTCAACCTTGCCTACTTATTACCTATCTCTCTTTCCTATCCCGATGGATATTGCAAATCGCATTGAGAAGCTCTAATGGGAGTTTTTATGGGGTGGTTTTGATGAGTCCCCTAAATTCAATCTGGTCAATTGGGCTCAAGTGTATAGCCCTTTGAAGTTTGGTGGGTTGGGTGTGCGGAATTTGAGTAAATTCGACCAAGCTTTTCTAAGTAAATGGCTATGGAGGTACAGCATGGAGACAAGCCACCTTTGGCGGCAGGTTATCGAGATCAAGTATGGGAATATTTGGGGTGGGTGGTGTACAAAAGAAGTAACAGCTACTTATGGTGTTAGTCTTTGGAGAACTATAAGACAAGGCTGGCCAGCTTTCTTTAAATCCATCATCTTCAAAGTTGACAATGGTAATAGAATTAAACTCTGGCATCACTTGTGGTGTGAGGGTTGTACTCTTCGGGAGGCATTTCCGGAACTCTACAGCTTTAGTTGTTACAAGGATTCTTATCTTGTTGATGTCATGTATTTTCCTAATCAGAGGTTTCGTTGGTACCTTCGATCCTGTAGAGAGCCCCAAGATTGGGAGATGGAACAATTTGATATTTTTTGGAATCTTACACACTCTATGACCTTTACTGGTGAGGGGCATGACAAACTTTGTTGGAAGTCAACAAAGAATAAGGGCTTTTAAGGTTAGTGAATTCTACTTATCCCTCTTCTCGACCCCTGACAATCTTTTTCCTTGGAAACCTGTGTGGCGCTCAAAGATCCCTCCTAGAGTTGCTTTCTTTTCTTGGACTACCGCCTTAGGCAAGATTTTGACCCTTGATAGATTATGGAATAAGGATGTCCCTGTCATGAATTGGTGTTATGTGTAAAAGAAGTAGGGAATCGGTAAACCATCTTTTGGTGTGATTTGGGTTATGCCTCAAAGTGTTGCAGATTTATTCGCATCTTGGCAGGGCCCGTTCAGTAGACAGCACAATATAGACTTGTGGAGGGCTGTCCACATTGTGTGTTATGGTGCCTTTGGTGGGAAAGGAACACTAGATGCTTTGAGGGAACAGAACGGTCAATTCTTGAGATTAAATCTCTCCACCTCCACTCTTTGTTTGCTTGGTGTTCTGTTTTTTCTTCTTTTTCTTGTTCTAATCTTTTTGTTATGCTTGATCATTGTAATTTTCGATCTTGATGAAATCCTTTCTATGTACACTCCCGGTCTACCTAGGGCTTTTGATTAATGAAATTTTGTTATTTATCCAAAAAAAAAAAAAATTATTAAACCAAATTCTAATATAATTACATGCGAACTTATCTAGCTCAAATGGAATTTAAGATTAAAGTTAATGGTATACGAGCAATGTATCAATCTACACATTTTCTTAAATCTAGCCTCAAAATTAAAAGTTATACCTCATGAATAGCAGTGTCCATGGCTGCAGCAGTTTGTGAGTCTAGAAACAGTGGTTGCCCAGAAGAATAAAAATCCATGATTGCTGCAAAGATTTCAGGCTTTAGAAAATCCCAAGCAGCATCTTCTGACTTCGTCACAGTAACAAAATCAGAACCAAAGAAAACCCGAGTAATTCCTGTATTAAAAGGAAACACAGATAGTGTTACAAATTGCTAGCCCACTCAAATAAACACCATTATAAACAAAACAGTCATTTTTCATAAGCAAGTGACCCTATCCAATTTTCAGTCCAAAATTTTGAAATATTCTGCTGTTTTTACCACTTCAGCTATATTTCAGAATTTAAAAAAAAAATAAAAAAATAAAAAAACCTAGATAAAAATGTTTTCTTCCTTTTTGGAAAATCAATACCGGCCAATTCTATCAATCATGTCATATTACATAACAATAATAATAAGACAATTAAGCTTTGCTTCGACCTCTCCGATCTTTCATCCCAACAAACAATTCTATCAATCATGTGTCATTATTACAATCATAATAATAATAATAATAAGACCAATTTTAAGCTTTGCTTCGACCTCTCTCCAATCCTTCATCCCCAACAAACAATTCTATCAATCATGTCATTATTACAATCATAATAATAATAATAATAATAATAATAAGACCAATTTTAAGCTTTGCTTCAACCACTCCTATCTTTCATCCCAGCAAAACAAGTTTACACCATTATGTTCAATTTTTTTTTTTTTTTTTCGCATACTAAAAAACAGAACAAAACCATATGCAATCAAACAAACACGAAAAACAACAACTCACCATCAATTCCGAAAAGGGCTTTAGCGAGGGGAGAAGTCATGGCAGCACGGGCATGGGGGAAGTCGGAGCTGCCAACATCCATAACAGGCTTCCCAGGATAGAACATCAGAGACGACGGGTTCGGCGTCGACTGCGTTTGTATAAACATGTTCCTCCTCTGCCCTAATCAAAATTGAAAACCAAAAAAAAAAAAATTCAGAATAATTTATATTTATATCTTGTGAATAGTGAGAGAGAGAGAGAGATTGAATTGAATTTTTTGAGGGGACCTGAGAATGGGCCGGCCCATTTTGTTGGAGAGTGCGAAGAAGGAATTGGAGAAGATCTGAGCAGCGTTGTTGATGATGTTGATGTTGAATTGGGGGAAGGATGATACGACGCCGTGGAAGAAGAGGCGTGAATGAGGCGGCGGGGAATTGTTGTTGTTGTTGTTGAAGGTTGAGTGAATTGTTTTGAATTGGAAACGGCTCGCCTTATCAATCTTCCTAATCCTTTCATATCTCTTCTCTTTCTCTTTCTCTTTCTGCGAATCGCAAACTGACTCTCTCCCTTTTTCTCTCTCGGTTGGTTGAGCTAACGAACTTTGCTCTCTATTTTTGATGTTTCAGCTTTGTGTGTGTGTGTGTGTTGCCTATTCGGGGACCCTTTTCATCCATTCAAATGATGGGTTGGGTTATTCGATCCATCCGACCCACCTATATATAGATTACCTGGTCCGGTTAACGGTGGTCTCAGGACATTTATTAATTTTGTTCTTTATCTTTCATGTTTTTAGCTTTGTGTGTATATATTGACTATTCGGGAACCTTTTTCACCCATTCAAATGACGGGTTGGGTTGTCCGATCCAATTCAACCCACCTATATATAGATTATAGGGTTCGGTTAATGGTGCCCTCAAGATATTTGTTAATTTTATCATTTTAGGAAGAGAAGAGCTACGTTCATAATATTTTCACAACACTTTCATAATAAATTATAGGTGATAAGTTATTTTTTTCTTTTTCCATAAAAAGTTTTTAAAAATATTTCATAAACCTGTTGGGTTTTAGATTGACCCCAGTTAATTAATCGAATTACCCAAGTTGATTAATTAGTCAACCTACTTGCAAATAAGATTAAGGCACAATCAAATCACCAAACTAAATTATGAGGTGGAAAACCCTCCTAGGCAATACCCTACCAGGTCAATTTTAGGTCACTACTCCCGAAAAATCTACTAACAAAAAAACGATTACAAATACAAAGAATCTTATCCTACATACTTATCCCAAGGTATCTACCTATAGTAAAACTTACTAAGCTATACCAGTTTCAGCTTCAAATACCTAATTGGACAAATATTGTAAAAGATTTCTCTTTTGCACGAATCTCCGTATCCATGATTGACTCCATAACAAACTCTTTTTTATTTTTATTGTTGTAACTTTGTAAAGTTTTTCAATCCATGCTTGAATGAACCCAAAGTAACATGGCACAAAACCCTAGGTGCACAAACATCACAGCAACTCTTATTATACGTGTAACTCTCTGTCTCTCTAATGACGATTGTAAAATATATTTTTTTCTAATATGTTTTGAAACCTTGGTACATGAATTCCTAGAAATTCAAGTCATCGTAGGTCAAAAACATAACTTGTTATTAAATTTTCCCAAGGCTCAATAGATAAAGATGTTAGAGTTTACCATTACTATATTGTTGTATTGATTTACTGTTCACATTACTGTTGTTGTTTGTGTTAGTTAACTATGGTTATTGGTTAGTCAATGCTTGGTTAAGTGAGGATAACTGTTGTTAGTTAGTTGCTGAGTGGGTTGGTTGGTTAGTTAGTGATGTGAAGAAATTAGTTAGTTAGTTGGATATATGGTAAGGAATTACATAGCAATCTTGTATAAAGACCTAAGGCCATTATTAATCAAGCAAGTAGATTGTTCATCAGATTACATATACTCTCTATCTCTATCTCTCTAACACTTTGTGCTGGGGGTCCAACTGTCCTCGAATTTAGCTACCAAACAAGTTTGGCCTTTCATTTGGTATCAGAGCTTGGCTTTCCTTGGCATTCATGGCATAGACTTGTTCCTCTGCTGCAATCAATGAAGCCATTGCTTCACTTCGAAACACTTCTGATCATCATGACAAAGAGTTACAAGAAATGAAAACCATACAAGATATTCACACGAGACCCTTGAATGAGATGAGTCAACAATTAACCTCAATTCTGCAAAAACTAAGTGCCTCTAATCATGGTGGGCCTTTTCAATCTCCAAGAATTAGGAAAAATTGTAACCCTAATTCTGCAATGTTACCTCTTTCTTGTCCAATGAAGTTGGATTTTCCAAGATTTTCTGGTGAAGAGCTTGCAAGTTGGGTGTATAAAGCAAATCAGTACTTCAGATATTACAATTCTCCAATTGAAGAGAAATTGATGCTTGCTTCTTTTCATATAGAGGGTAAAGCTCTAATTTGGTTCCAAGATGGAGAGGAAACAGGGGTGTTCTGTGATTGGGAGTCACTAGTTCAAGCCTTGCATGTTAGATTTGGCTCCACTATGTATGATGATCCCATGGAGACATTGACAAGGCTGAGGCAGACAACTTTTGCGGCAGTATATAAGGCTTAGTTTGAAGTATTATCTAATAGGATTAAAGGGTTATCTTCATCACACAAGCTGAGTTGCTTTCTCAATGGGTTGAAAGATGAGATAAGGCTTCCTATTCGAATGCTTAATCCTTAGTCTCTAAATGTAGCTTTTGGTTTATCCAAGATTCAGGAAGAGTACAATTAGAGCTACAAGAGGAATTCCAAGGTTTAATTGGACCAAGGTAAGCCCTCAATCTTAGGTTTACCCAAAGTTACTCCTTTGATAGATACTAAGAATATATTACCCATTAAAGCAATATCACTTGCTCAAATGGAGGAGAGGAAGAAGAAAGGATTGTGTTATAACTGTGATGAGAAATGGGCTCCTGGTCATAAATGTAAAAATGCCATGTTGTTCCTTCTTGATTATGTGGAATTTGTGCTTGAAGTTAACTCAGAGGTACATATTACAGAACTTGAGGAGGGTAGTGGGAATTCTATTTCTGATCACACCTTACACAGTCAAGAAAACAATATTGAGGATGCTGAGATTACACTTTATGCCTTAAGTGGTACCCCTACTTCTGGTACGATGAGGGTAGTGGGAAAGATTAGGCATAAGTCCCTGGTAATTCTTATAGACTCAAGTAGCACACACAATTTTATTGACACTTCCTTACTTTCTCAATTACATATTCCTGTGGATACTTCTTAGATTTTGGAAGTGAAAGTGGCTAATGGTGATGTGATTAGAACTCAAGGATTATGTAAGGAGGTTCCCATTTTTTTACAAGGGCACAAATTCTCAGTTCAATTACATGTGTTGCCTATGGGGGGTTGTGATTTGGTGTTAAAGACTCATTGGTTGAGTACCCTTGGGGTCATTCAATGGGACTTCAAGTTGCTAACTATGTGTTTTTCCTATGCACAAAAGCCTGTGTTGCTACATGGTTTGAGGGGTGCAGGTACTCACATTTAGGAAGAGACTTAATTCTTGAAAGAATCTGTGAAGAGAGGACTGGTTTTGCAAATTTCAGCTCCTAATGATTCCTATTTTGCAGATTGTGCTACTGAAGTACCTGTCTAGGTGGCTAAGCTATTGTTAGAGTTTGATGCAGTCTTTGCCACTCCTGTTGGATTACCTCCTATTAGGGGGCATGAACATCAAATCAATCTCAAGGAAAGAGCTCAAGCCATCTGCCAAAGACCTTACAGATACCCTTACTATCAGAAGAATGGAATTGAAAAGATAGTTAAGGAGTTATTGTCTGTTGGCTCCATTAGGAATAGTTGTAGTCCATTTGCTTCACCTGTTCTTTTAGTTAGGAAAACTGAAGGCTCTTGGAGGATGTGTATTGATTATAGGGCTCTAAATCAAGAGACTATTAAGGATAAATAGCCTATTCCTGTCATTAATGAGTTGTTGGATGAGCTATATGGTGCTTCTGTGTTTTCTAAATTGGATTTGAGGTCTAGTTATCACTAAATCAGAATGAAGGAGGAAGATATTCCTAAAATTTCTTTTAGGACAAATGAAGGCCACTATGAGTTTTTGGTTATGTCCTTTGGCTTAACCAATGCTCCTTCCACCTTTCAATCCTTGATGAATGCTATTTTTAAGCCCTTTTTAAGAAAGTTTGTTCTTGTTTTCTTTGATGATATATTGGTGTACAGTAGATCCTTGTCTGATCACCTTGGTCACCTCAGATTGGTTTTAGAAACCTTGGCCAAGCATCAATTGTATGCCAAGAAATCTAAGTATGTGTTTGCTTGTGAGGAGGTGACGTATCTAGGCCATCTTATTTCTGGTGAAGAGGGGAAGATTGATCCTAAGAAGACTGCTACTATGCAGGAGTGGCCTATACTTAGAGATGTCAAGGCTCTAAGGGGTTTTCTTGGCCTCATTGGATACTATAGGAAACTTGTGAAGGGATATGGGCAAATCGCAACACCCTTGACTACATTATTGAAGAAAGATTCTTTTGTTTGGACCCAAGAAGCTGCTTAAGCCTTTTAGCTACTTAAGGATGTTGTTTCATGCCCCCCTGTGTTAGCTCTATCTGATTTCACCAAACCCTTCACTGTGGAGTGTGATGCTTCTAGTATGGGGTTGGGAGTTGTTTTGATGAAAGTTCATAAGCCTATTGCCTTCCACAACCAGACATTGAAAGGTAATAAGCTTTCACTCTCTATTTATGAAAAGGAATTCTTAGCCTTAGTGGTGGCAGTGAAGAAATGGAGACCTTATTTGTTAGGGAGGCCATTTGTTATCAAAACTGATCACCAAAGTTTGAAATATCTATTGGAGCAGAGATGGGAACTCTAGCACAACAAAGGTGGATCACTAAGCTCATTGGTTGTGCTTTTATAGTGGAATATAAGCAGGGAAGAGAGAATGTGGTAGCTGATGCTCTTTCAAGGAGGCTGGATGAAGGAGTTGATGCTTCATGTTCTACTTTTGAGCCATCTAAACCAACAGCTCTTGTATCAGGTGTCCCAATTGCTTTTGATGGCACATTATGCATTATATCCTTTCCTACCCCAACTTGGTTGTCTGATCTCAAATTGAGTTATGCTATTGACTCTAAAGTTCAGGCTATTATTAATGCTATTTATAGTTAGGTTCTAATGTACCTCAAGGATTTACTTTTTGCAATGGTTTGTTGTTTTACAAGGGTATATTGTATTTGGGTGATTCTAATGGGGATTTGAAGACTGTGGTGTTACAGTAGGTGCATGATGGTCCCTTGGGAGGTCATTCAGGTTACTTAAAGTCTTTGCATAGGCTTTGGAAAGACTTCTACTGCTCTAGACTGAGGCAAGATTTGAAGCAATATGTGAGGAAATGTGATGTTTGTCAAAAGCTTAAGCATGAGACTTGCTTCCCTGCTAGGTTATTGTAGCCCCTGCCCATTCTAGAGAGACCTTGGTTGGATGTGAGTATGGACTTTATTGAGGGGTTGCCTAAGTCCCATTTGAAGTCTGTGGTGTTTGTGGTGGTGGATAGACTTACTAAGTATGTCCATTTTATGCCCCTTTCTCATCCTTACATTGCTAAAAAGGTTGTCAATCTCTATCTGCAATTTGTTTTCAAACTGCATGGCATGCCTTCCACCATTGTCAGTGATAGAGATCTTGTGTTCACTTCACTTTTTTGAAAGGAGTTGATGAGATTGCAAGAAGTAACATTGGCCATGTCTTCTTCTTATCACCCTCAAACAGATGGACAACTTGAAGTAGTAAATAAGAGTTTGGAACACTACTTAAAGGCTTTTGCAGTTAATAAGCCCAATACTTGGGTTGAATGGTTGCCTTTGGCAGAGTTTTGGTTTAATACCAATTTCCACACTTCCACTAGGATGTCACCGTTTGAAGCTCTTTATGGTTACCCTCCTCCTTAGGTTCTGGACCATGTAGCTGGTACTACAACGGTTGGGGCTGTGGATTTGTTGCTTAAGGATAGACAGCAACTCTTGGCTCTACTTAAGCATAATTTGTGTGCTGCTCAAGAGAGGATAAGGTGGTATGCTAACAAAAAAAGGGTGGAAAGATCATTTGCAGTGGGGGATTGGGTGTACCTAAGGCTACAGTCATACAAGCAGTCATTTGTACATCATAAGAAGCTTGGCAAGCTAGCTCCTTGTTACTATGGGACATTCCAGGTCATACAGAGGGTAGGGGAGGTTTCCTATAAACTGGATTTGCCTGCTAGTTCCCTCATCCACCCTGTGTTTAATGTCTCCAATCTCAAGGCCAAGTTAGGCAATCAAGTGGTGCCTAGAACTACCTTACCTGCTATAAATGTTGACCTTGTGATTACCCCAGAACATGTGTTGATCTTAGCTAGGAGATCTCTTCAATTGAGGAGTAGGACTATTACTCAGGTCTTGGTGCAATGGCAAGGTGAAAGCAAGGATGATGCCACCTAGGAGGTCCTATATGATCTGTAATCTAAATTTCCTCACCTTATGGGCAAGGTACTCTAAGGGAGGGGAAATTGTTAGAGTTTACCATTACTGTACTGTTGTATTGATTTACTATTCACATTACTGTTATTGCTTGTGTTAGTTAACTGTGGTTAATGGTTAGTCAATGCTTGGTTAAGTGAGGATAATTGTTGTTAGTTAGTTGTTGAGTGGGTTAGTTAGTTAGTTTGTGATGTGAAGAAATTAGTTAGTTAGTTGGATATATGGTAAGGAATTACAGAGCAATCTTGTATAAAGGCCTAAGGCCATTTTTAATCAAGCAAGTAGATTTTTCATCAAATTACATATACTCTCTATCACTTTATTCTGGAGGTCCAGCTGTCCTCAAATTCAGCTACCAAACAAGTTTGGCCTTTCGAAAGAGGTGTTGAGCGAGGTATTAATGTTCATTAAATCTTGATAAATCGACAAGTATCGAAACCTATAGATGTAGTTTTTCTTGAGCAATTTCTTTAGCAATCTTGTGTCTTTAATCATACCACTTATGAAGAACTTGTTTATCCCAATAAGGTCTTTTTGAATACACTAGAAACTAACGCTCAAATACACATAAAGTGCGTTTCATTAAAGAATATGCTAATTACATAAAACATGACCCTTACAGATCAATGCTCTTAGGGCATCTATTGACTTTTCCCTATATTTTATATATATATGTGTGTGTGTGTGTGTGTGTGTGTGTGTGTGTGTATGTATATACGTATGTATGTATGTACGTACGTATGTATGTATGTATGTATGTATGTATGCAAGTATGGATGTATGTATGCAAGTATGGACAAAAATGTTTCTCAAATAAGCTAACGGATGTTCTAAAGGCATTAATTTAGGAAATATTTTTATAAACTTTTTAAGAGAAAAGAAAAAAACAACTAGTTTTTTAACAGATTTTTATATTTTCTATAAAAGTAGTACTAAAAGTTTCTTAAAATGGCTCATTAACAAATGCCTTAAAAACACTCATTAACAAAACCCAAAATATATTAAGTTTAGGTGTTTTTTTTTTAGTATTTTTGTTATTCTTTTTCTTTCTTTTTTTATTTTGAGAGACAAAAAACCATTTGGAAGAATGTCCATTTGTCAACCCACCAAGGTGATTAATATTTCAAACCAATCCGTTTGTTGTAGAGGTTTGTGGATTGGTGGTAGTTTGGTGTTTGGTTGTTTGGAATTTTAAGCCTATGCCAAACTTGACTGAAGTATAGCAATGTATTTAAGTCTTTGCACTTTGCACCCTAAAATTTTAGAACTTTGCAAGTAACAATCAAATTTGGACAACAACAATGTATACCCCACCATTTAATTGATTGTTAAAAAAAAAAAAAAAAAAAAATCATGTACATGGCCATGGCATATAAGTATATGACCTTGTAAACATACTAAACTACCCTTATAAGTTTAAAATGACTAGTGTGTTCCAGTTAGCTCAACGGTAAAGTCTCTAATGGTTGAATAAGAGATCTGAAATTCAATCCCCGCCTACACCAAAAAACCGATTGGTGTCTTGGTTTGATGATAAAAAGCTATCATCATGAGCGGATGCCATAGGTTGAAACTAAAAAAAAAAAAAAAAAAAAGTTTAAAATGACTAATTTGTCTTAGTCTTGCTAATCCCTAACCCAGTTTCCCAAATCACTTAATATTGATTAAGCTTATTAAACAATTCAAACCATATCATGGTGAGGTCACCAACAATAAACTACTAAGACACAATCATGGCAACTACTAACTCAACTAAAACATGAGGTGAGGTGAAACACAAACAACATTCGTAATTGTGGTTAAGGCAACTCCTAATCTTAGCCAAAGCGCGGCAAGCCAAGGCACCAACTAAGCTCACGAAAGTTCTTGAAATATTTAGGGTTTTGTGATAATTTTTTGATTAATGGTTTAAAAAACATCTTATTTAGATAAGATGATTGATGGTTAATATATATTTTTTACATTATGTATTTGGCTTTTTGTACATCATATTATATCATCATATACTATATAATAAAAGTTGAACCTAGAAGCTGTGGTTGCACCAAATGACTACTCTTACTAATTAGTAACTTAATTATTATTTTTTTGTTAGGATATATTTCCTCAACAAAAACAACCCACGTTTTCTTTATTTAAAAAAAACGACGTTTTGACTAAGGGATAATATTTGACAATAATTTAAAACAAATTTAAATTCTATTCAAACTAAAAGTCTATTATCAAACATTTCTAAACTTAAATCCCACAAAACCCATATTTTTATTCCCCCCTCCCCCCCCCCCTTAATTTGCATGATATAACAATCATTTAAAACAAATTTAAATTCTATTCCTAAAAAAAAAGTCTATTATAAAAAATTTCTAAATTTAAATCCCACACAACCCACATTTTTGTTTTTGTTTTTATCCAAAAGTTGTATTTTAATATTGTGGGGCCGGGGAGCTTATGGTCCGGCCCACGCTCTATCCAGGCTCAGGGCCCGTGCCGAGGAGGTCGTGTGCCGAGGACGAATGATCAAAGGCCGAGGTGTCGAGGGGAACAGCTGAGGACGACCCTATCCTCGGCACTCCAAGACTTCAATGAGAAGAGCAACGTCTTGATGAAGGCTATCCCTAAACAGTCCCTTGAAGGGGATGTGAGTGGAATGGGGCCCATGTGGAGGTACGGTGTAAAATTGGTTCAAGGAAAATACGTCCCCTCCGCATTAAATGCACCCGCCAGCGTCCTGATCATGTTAATGAGAAAAGACGCTTAGACGATGTAACTTCGATCATCGCAACTAACAGAAAATAAGAGGGGACAACTGATGGGACGGATACAGAAGTAAGCACCTGCCTGACCAACAAGTGGAGGGCTAAGATCAACCAAGAAGGACTATATAATGTAAAACTTAGTGTACCAAGAGAGGGGCTGGGAAAAATGGCCAGAAACCAGAGCCTCCCAGCCCGCCTCCAGGAGAAAGACTCCTAGGGCGAAAACGACTTAACCATGTATGAACACCACGACAAACGCACCGTCTGGTGACCAAGGCCTAGCCTTTCAAACCCACGCTCTATAAATGATATTGTTTGGGCCTTTTTACATGCGAACCCAACACTGTTACGGGTCGTCACAAATCGTGTCCTTACAATTGGCGCCGTCTGTGGGGAAGGCTTGTGTGCTGGCATAGGCGGTAGGTCGAGACAGATCTCTCGTCATTTCTAACAGTCGGTTGTAGTGTTCTAGAGTAAAGCTCCACTAGGGGCTACGCTTTGTAGTGTTAATCGCACGGATGGTTCTAGGGGCTTGGCTGAGGAGCTAATTCCCCTAAAGCTAAGGCCCTATGTTAAAATCAAGTTTTAGACAGAACCAAGGTATTGCATAGTCCTCGGACTCAAACTTATGGGGAAACCAACTACTTATAAAAATCGAGTTTTGGACAGAACCAAGGTATTGCATGGTCCTCGGACTCAAACCTATGGGGAAACCAACTACTTGGAAGAAAAACTGAGTTTTGGACAGAACCAAGGTATTGCATGGTCCTCGGACTTAAACCTATGGGGAAACCAACTACTTGGAAGAAAAACTGAGTTTTTGACAGAACTAAGGTATTGCATGGTCCTCGGACTCAAACCTATGGGGAAATCAACTACTTGGAAGAAAAATTGAGTTTTGGACAGAACCAAGGTATTGCATGGTCCTCGGACTCAAACCTATGGGGAAACCAGCTACTTGGAAGAAAAACCGAGTTTTGGACAGAACCAAGATATTGCATGGTCCTCGGACTCAAACCTATGGGGAAACCAACTACTTGGAAGAAAAACCTGAGTTTTGGACAGAACCAAGGTATTGCATGGTCCTCGGATTCAAAACTATGGGGAAACCAACTACTTGGAAGAAAAACTGAGTTTTGGACAGAATCAAGGTACTGCATGGTCCTTGGACTCAAACCTATGGGGAAACCAACTACTTGGAAGAAAAACCGAGTTTTGGACAGAAGCAAGGTATTGCATGGTCCTCGGACTCAAACCTATGGGGAAACCAACTACTTGGAAGAAAAACTGAGTTTTAGACAGAACCAAGGTATTGCATGGTCCTCGGACTCAAACCTATGGGGAAACCAACTACTAGGAAGAAAAATTGAGTTTTGGACAGAACCAAGGTATTGCATGGTCCTTGGACTCAATGGACAGAACCAAGGTATTGCATGGTCCTTGGACTCAAACCTATGGGGAAACCAACTACTTTCAAGAAAAACTGAGTTTTGGATAGAACCAAGGTATTGCATGGTCCTCGGACTCAAACCTATGGGGAAACCAACTACTTGGTAGAAAAACTGAGTTTTGGACAGAACCAAGGTATTGCATGGTCCTCGGACTCAAACCTATGGGGAAACCAACTACTTGGAAGAAAAACTGAGTTTTGGATAGAACCAAGGTATTGCATGGTCCTCGAACTCAAACCTATGGGGAAACCAACTACTTGGAAGAAAAACCAAGTTTTGGACAGAACCAAGGTATTGCATGGTTCTCGGACTCAAACCTATGGGGAAACCAACTACTTGGAAGAAAAACTGAGTTTTGGACATAACCAAGGTATTGCATGGTCCTCGGACTCAAACCTATGGGGAAACCAACTACTTGGAAGAAAAACTGAGTTTTGGACAGAACCAAGGTATTGCATGGTCCTTGAACTCAAACCTATGGGGAAACCAACTACTTATAAAAATCAAGTTTTTGACAGAACCAAGGTATTGCATGGTCCTCGGACTCAAACCTATGGGGAAACCAACTACTTATAAAAATCAAGTTTTGGACAGAACCAAGGTATTGCATGGTCTTCGGACTCAAACCTATGGGGAAACCAATTACTTATCAAAATCAAGTTTTTGACAGAACCAAGGTATTGCATGGTCCTCGGACTCAAACCTATGGGGATACCAACTACTTATAAAAATCAAGTTTTGGACAGAACCAACTTTAAAGAAACCTAGGCACTAAGCAGGACTTAGCAACTACACGTGAGATCTAAAATGATGCCTATATCTTTGTTAAATGAGGGTTAGAAATGAGTTCAAGGCTCTGCAGGTGTAGGTAAGCTAAGGTTTTGAAACATGATGTTAAATGTATCGCATGCATATATATTCATACGTGTTAAGATAAATTAGTTCAAAATTCATAAACAATAGTAAGTATCGACAAAGGCAACTAACAAGTAACCAAAAGGAAAAAGGAAGAAAAGGATTTCATATATACATGTTCAACAGGTTCAAACTACTAATGGATTACAAAGTTTTCAAAATGAAAAAGAAACAAGTTAATCGTTAAACTAAAAACAAATACGGAGCCTAGCCAGGGTTTCTATTTCTTTAGTTTTGCGTCGGCCACGTCCTGGAAAGGCGGAACGGAATCAGCTTCGACGCCCTAGAGGATAGTCCCTTTTGGGGAAGGTTGAACGGGGTCAGTATCGATACTCTGGGGGACCACAGCAAGGGGAATTGCTTGTGGGTGCTGGGCAAGTATGGCTGGTTCCTCAGCATTAGGCATCTGAGTGCCAACCACGGGCTCAGTAACCCCTTTGGGTACCTCAAGATCCGTATGCTGAGATATTTCTATCACATCCTGAAGTTCTCCCTCTTTGAGCGTCTTTCCAAGGGATCACCACCGTTCGATCTTCATCATGCCGTAGAACGTGGGAAACACAAAGCCGCCCGTATTTAATGAGGCCACGTTTCGCCTTCCAAGGGCTCTAGGGACGTGTCTCGGGCAGATGAAAAGTCTCGGAAACCGATAGGTGACAAGGATTGACAGGCATTGGCAGATATCTGATGTCATCAAAACCCTCATATCCGTCCGAGGAGTCGGATAGCAGGATTTTGAGGGGCTATTGTGGGGCTGGGGAGCTTATGGTCCGGCCCACGCTCTATCCAGGCTCAGGGCCCGTGCCGAGGAGGTCGTGTGCCGAGGACGAATGATCAAAGGCCGAGGTGTCGAGGGGAATAGCTGAGGACGACCCTATCCTCGGCACTCCAGGACTTCAATGAGAAGAGCAACGTCTTGATGAAGGCTATCCCCAAACAGCCCCTTGAAGGGGATGTGAGTGGAATGGGGCCCACGTGGAGGTACGGTGTAAAATTGGTTTAAGGAAAATACATCCCCTCCGCATTAAATGCACCCGCCAGCGTCCTGATCATGTTAATGAGAAAAGACGCTTGAACGGTGTAACTTTGATCATCGCAATTAACAGAAAGTAAGAGGGGACAGCTGATGGGACGGGTACAGAAGTAAGCACCTGCCTGACCAACAAGTGGAGGGCTAAGATCAACCAAGAAGGACTATATAATGTAAAAGTTAGTGTACCAAGAGAGGGGCTTGGAAAAATGGCCAGAAACCAGAGCCTCCCAGCCTGCCTCCAAGAGAAAGACTCTTAGGGCGAAAACGACTTAACCATGTATGAACACCACGACAAACCCACCCTCTGGTGACCAAGGCCTAACCTTTCAAACCCACGCTCTATAAATGATATTGTTTGGGCCTTTTTACATGCGAACCCAACACTGTTACGGGTCGTCACAAATCGTGCCCTTACAAATATTATATTAGGATATTAAGATAAAAAGCTCTTGACTAAGGAATAAGATTTAACAATAATTTAATTTAGATAAAACTATATCATCTAAGTTTTAGAAATTTGAATTCTCCTCCAACTAAAAATCTATTATCAAAATTTTCAGAACTTTTATATATATATATATATATATAATTTTTTTTTTTAGCCATGGCTTTTCGATACAATCCTTCTTAATCAATAAGCCATCCCTATAATTAAATCCCACACAATAAACTCCACATTGTTGATTTTTTTTTTCAAAATGTAACTTACACTTAAGTTTTAATCTAATAAATTCATCTTACTTATTGTTCTTTATTTTTGAATTTGCGTGCAGTATATTACGTCAAATGAAGTTTACAGTAAAGAAGCAAAATAATGGACGCCCATTTAAGTTCTTGGTTCTCTTATATAAGGTTTTTTTTTTTTTTTTTTCAAAATTTAAACTCTTCAGTTTTGGTTATTGTATTTAATTTTTGAGTGTTTTGAATTTTTCAATTAGAATATCACTAGGAAAAAATCGTTATTGACTATTGAGGAACTATATTGTTTATTATTGTTCGTGCTGGCTAGGACAAAGATTAAACAAAACCCAAATAGAAATAATCAAATTCATTCCATATCTTATATTAAAAAATTAACACAAAGGACAAAGAGAATTTTAAAATATAAAATAGATAAATACTAATAAAGTCTAAACTCTAAACAATCAGAACTTAAAGAAACTTTTTTATTAAAATTATTTACCTATTTTATAATTTATTATTATATTTATTTAATAATTTAGTTTTAATTATTTTAAATTTTTTTTGAACTTATATATGAATCTTTATCAAGCCATGCATCGCATGGGAATAATACTAGTTATTATAAAAACTATAATTTTTCTCTGCTATCTAACCAAAACATTTTTTTAATGATAAAATAGGTAAATTATAAGTTATGGAGATTGGTTATTGCAATTTAGTATATGTACGTTTTTAGACCCTTGTAAACTAGATTGTTTAACCTAATTAATTAACCAAGTGAATACTTAGGTTTATTATTCAGATCTAGGTTAAAACAATAAAGTCATATCATGTAAAGCAGCGGAAAATAAAGAACACAACGATATGATAACCCAGGAAAACCTAACTAGTAAAAAATCTGGAAAGGATTTAACCTAGTTATTCTCAAGGTAAAAAGCAAATTCACTATGAAAAAATGGAAGTTTGTATAATAAGACTTAGACCACTAACATCCTATTGCTACCTCGTGTATAAAACTTACTACGACGACCCCATGATAGCTCCGAGTCCATAGATTACTTCTCTATTAGGCCTTTGCAACACAAACACCAACACTTGTGATAAAAAACACAAACTCTCCTGTTTGTGACTCCAAGACCACCCTTGAAGGTTTACATCATCAGCACCTTTGATGATTAGAGAAGACAACAACTTCTACAACACTGGATTTTGAGATTCTTTAAGGAATAACACCAGTAGAAGACATGAAAGAGTTTTTTGGGTACAAAACCCTAGATACAAAAGAGACACACTTTTCTCTCTCTGAAAAGCCCTATAAAAACGTGTTTAGGGTTTCTTTTATATACTAGTAGTGTTTTACTTGAAACCCAATACATTTAAGTAGGGTTAAATTGGAATTTCTACAGAAAATTAAATCTGCACGAGTTTCGATCGATTGAGCCTGTCTTTCGATCAATCGAATCAGATAGTTTCTAAATTCTTCTTTCTGTAGCTTATTTGTTCTTGAATCTTGACTTTTATCATCTTGAGCATTGTCTAATAATACCTATAGACTCTAAGATCTATATCTAGACAAGTTTGTGTTCATGATTTGCCGATTGTTCTAAACTTTTATAACCTAAAAATCTCCCCTTTGGCAATTCGTAACAAAACTCACATACAATATGAAATGCTCAAATACAAGAACTATCCAATACAATAAAATGCCCAAATACATCACAAATCTCAATCTAAGACTCCTAACCTAGAAGTTGTAATAAGAGGTAGAAGGTTTTGATCAGAATGTACTTGTCTTTTCTAAAAACACTCAAAAGAACACATCACCACATGTGTGGAAAGAAATATATATAAACAATATGAGCACAAATATAAAAATAAAAGTAAACTAACTCTCCCCCTAAGTTAGATACATCAAAAAACAACCCAAGTGTTATGAAAAACAAAGACACACAAATCAAACTTAAAAACTAAGTTGATGATTCACTTGAAGAAAAATATTCTCTTTTTCAATATATGCAAGCTTGACACTATATGACCCATAAACAAATGGTCTTTTGAACTCAAATCAAGTAGAGAAAATATTTAAACAATTATTATCCATCATATCTAAAAAAAATATTTTCCTCAGCTCACACATTAAAATTGCATATACTAAAATGTATAGAACTCAAAAATTAATCAATCAAGTTGAGTACCCAATTTAGCGAAATATATGCATATTATGTGTGAAAACAATAAGAGATATGACTACAAAATTGCAAGATGGATACAAAAAATAATGCAATGCATGTGAATCATAAACATAAATGATGCATGAAAAAATTTTTGGTCAAAAATCCAAAAACTGAAAATTTTCCAGTTTCAATTGATCGAGCATCGATCGAACATCAATCGAGTCAGTCAAAGAGCAATGATTAAAAATCAAGGGATTTTTGATTGGTTGAAAAACATATTCAATCGATCGAAATTCCAGAAAAATTGAATTTTTTGAAAAACTGCAAAAGATTATGCAGAAACTACTCAACCCAAGTAATTTCATGAATAAAATACATGAGAATGAGTTTAAATGTTTTTAAAAAACATGAGTTTTCAACCCAGAACTTCAAAACAATGTTTTTAATCATCAAAAATACAATTTTTGCCAACCCTTAAACATATTTTGCATCGAACACCATAGAAAACATAATCTTGGATGGCCAAACCAAATTCATACACAATTTCATGTACCAAGTTTAGCAAATAATAACTTGTGAAGTGTGTGCAACTAGTAAAAGCATGAGATAGATGTGAGGTGATATGTAGATAGTAATTAATCATAATTTCTACATTCTTCATCACATAAGTTTGAAAATAACTATCATCTAAAGAGTTACATCATATAACTCCTACATCTCCTAGAAAACAAGCTTGCAATCATGCATTTCTTTTTTTTATTTTGCCTTATTGTATACAAATTTTTTTTTCCATTTTTTATTTTAAGGCTACACCTTATTTTCTTTTTGTGCATGTGCTACACTTTTTCGAGCACAAAATCTTATTATATGCATTAAGATGTTCATGATTGGCTAGTAAACAATGGTGAGATGATTATTTATGTCTTTCTCTTGGGATTTTTTAGTCCTTACAATCAAAAGTATGTGACTTCGAAATCAAGATCATGTGATCAAAAACTATAAACAACTCCCACACAACATGCACTACATAGCTAAAACTAGCAAAGTGCAAAAAAAATAAGTTCATCCAAGCTAAATAAGGTATACAGGCATGTTATGTAAAGATAATATGATCAACCTTAATTATACATCCATGATATGTAATACAAAAGAAATAAAAATCTTTTTGGTTTTAAAAAAAATTTTATGACCAAAACTAAAAGCACACATTATGATAAAATGATTAAAAATGCAAGTGCAATGCATGACAGTGCTTAACTAAGCTATAGAGGGTACACAAATGAGAAATATCAATTTCTTAATTAACCATTGAGTACATATACAAACTAGTACATACTTACACAAAATCAAAAATAGCTTAGCACTTATATAACACATACTATTCAAGTTTCTCCACAATGTCAAGCATGTTCTAAATCAAGAGAGAGATATAATAACTCATGTAATCCTCAAGAAAAATAAAACAAGACTCAAAATAAAATATTTTTGGATTTTTTTTTTAAACAAAACAACCTAAGAAAATAAAACAACCAAAAACTAAAAGAAAATGTCCACGGATAATTGAAAGAATTAAATTAAGGATAAGTCAGCAATACTCACCTTAGAGTGTTTTTGAGGGATTAAACCAATCTTCTGAGAAAGACTGAAATTTTGTAAATTTTTTTCACAAGCCTCAAAAAGATCAACTGAAACAATAGTGTTCTTTTTATTCAAAACATCACAATAAAAAACAGTAAGACACTTAGGTGGGGTTTGGATCCATGTTGCGCGTCTGTGTTTTCTTATTTGCGTGTTTTCTCTTCTTCTTTTTTTTCCCAGTCGCAGATTTTGACTTTTCTCCCGTGAACAGTGCACTCATGCACTGTTTATGGGACCCACAAACTCCACTTTTTCATTAAAAATGGGTCTTACGGTACTATTCATACATTTAAAAATTACTTTGCTACAGTGTTTTCAGTTTTCAGTTTCAGCAAAATAAGTTCTATTCAAACGAACCTTTAAAATTATCCATGATAACAGGGATCAAGGATCAACTCTAGGTATAATAACCTAAATCAAGAGCTAACCTGCTTTGATACCACTTATATGTTTTTAGACTCCTGTAAACTAGATTGTTTAACCTAATTAATTAACCAAGTGAAAACTTAGGTTTATTATTCAGATCTAGGTTAAAACAATAAAGTCATATCATATAAAGCAGCGAAAAATAAAGAATACAACGATATGAAAACCAAGAAAACCTAACCAGTAAAAAACCTAGGGAGGATTTAACCTAACTATCCTCAAGGTAAAAAGCAAATTCACTATGAAAGAATTGAAGTTTGTACAATAAGACTTAGACCACTAACATCCTATTACTACCTTGAATAGAAAACTTACTACCAAGACCCCATAATAGCTTCGAGTCCACAGACTACTTTTTTATTAGGCCTTTACAACACAAGCACACACACTTGTGATAAAAAACACAAATTCTTCTGTTTGTGACTCCAAGACCACCCTTGAAGATTTAGATCATTAGCATCTTTGATGATTAGAGAAGACAACAACTTCTACAACACCAGATTTTGAGATTCTTCAAGGAATAACACCAGTAGAAAACATGAGAGAGTTTTTTGGATACAAAACTCTAGATACAAAAGAGACACACTCTTTTATTTCTAAAAAGCCCTATAAAAACGTGCTTAGGGTTTCCTTTATATACTGGTAGTGTTTTACTTGAAACCGAATACCCTTAAGTAGAGTTTAGGCTGAATTGGAATTTCTGCATAAAATTAAATCTACATGAGTTTCGATCGATTGAGCCTGTCTTTTGATCGATCGAACTAGGCAGTTTCTGAATTCTTCTTTCTACAGCTTACTTGTTTTTGAATTTTGACTTGTATCATTTTGAGCATTGTCTAATAATACCAATAAACTCTAAGATCTATATCTAGACAAGTTTGTGTTCACGATTTGCCAATTATTCTAAACTTTTAGAAGCTAACAGTATATAAACTTGTAATTGTTACATTTGGCAGTTAAAGTTTGAATTAAAATGAAATAATTAAATTTTTGACTAAATTGAGTCTTGCAAAGCTTTTTTAATTGTTATATTTCAATTTGTTGTCGCTTGGATTAAAATGAAATTTTTAGGATTATTTCAAACGGGATGACAACATTAAGGGGAGTAAAATATGATCATTGAAAGTTAATGTACTAAATTATAAATGAAGATAAGACTAACAAATCACAAAGAGATATATTATAATTTATAATTTCCTATGGAAAAAGATAAAACCAAATTCTCTCACTTATGATGAGAATGAACATCAGGTCTTTATTCCAAAAGCAGTACATTTTTAGTTCTTTTTGAACCCCCACTCATATGCTTTATCTCTGAACTTTTATATATATATATATATATATATATATCTTTTTTTTTTTTTGAAACTCTCTTAACTTATATATGAATCTTTATCAAACCGCATCACATGGAAATACTACTAATCATTATAAAAACTGTAATTTTTCTTTGCTATCTAACCAAAACATTTTTTTAATGATAAAATAGGTAAATGATAATTTATGGAGATTGGTTATTGCAATTTAGTATATAAGCTTGTAATTGTTACATTTGGCTGTTAAAGTTTGAATTAAAACGAAATAATTAAATTTTTGACTAAATTGAGTCTTGCAAAGCTTTTTTTATTGTTATATTTCAATTTGTTGTAGCTTGGATTAAACTGAAATTTTTAGGATTATTTCAAACGGGATGACAACATTAAGGGGAGTAAAATATGATCATTGAAAGTTAATATACTAAATTATAAATGAAGATAAGACTAACAAATCACAAAAAGATATATAATAATTTATAATTTCCTATGGAAAAAGATAAAACCAAATTCTCTCACTTATGATGAGAATGAACATCAGGTCTTTATTCCAAAAAACACATGGCAGTACATTTTTAGTTCTTTCTGAACCCCCACTCATATGCTTTATCTCTGTTCCAGAATTGGTGCATGCATTTGTGTCGATCATGTCTAATCTTGTCGATCATTACTAATCTTCCATACGATTGTGGCTTTGGCTTTTCCCCACAATCCACAACAAACTTTTTTTTTTGGAACTTCCGGAATCACCTACGTTGGAAAGAAGAAAAAAAAAATAAAAAGAAAAAAAAAAAAGAAAAGAAAAGAAGAAGATCACACATCCTTTTATGTCACGACTTTGAGGTTAGATGGTGAGCTTCGAATAAAAAGTAGGGGTTTAATTTGTCATATAAAATAGTTATGGTGAAAGGTCTAGTTTTAGAATTACTCGAAAAGAAAATCAGTAGTTTAATTGTTGAAAGTTCTTTTGACCTATCAAATATGTGAGTTTGAAAATTGTGTGTTCGAGTAATGACAAGCATCGAGCTGCATTACATAACCTTTTTCACAAATTTTTATATTTCTCTTGTGATATTAAAACTTTTTAAAAATAATTTATTAACAAACACTATGAGAGCAATAATTAAATCGACTATTTTCTAACTTAAAAGTGTGTCCTTAAGGCAAATATTTTTTTTCTTGAGATATAATTTTATTATAGCCTAATTTAAGTGAACGCGTGTGAAACTCGTTTTTAGAGACTTAAACTTGACATTTACTCCCACATTCTATAAGTACTTGTATTTTTCTGAGTGATTATCATGTCAAGGGTGCGGGTGAGCAGATAATTATTAATAAACCATTTAAAAATAATTTTAATACCATTTTTATAAAAATATAAAAAAAAATCATAATTTTTTTTCTTATAAAAAGTTTCTACAAATGTATCTTAAGCTAATCTCAAAAAATATAGAATAATACTTTTGTATTCTTGGAGTACGGAGAATGATACTCTCTTCTTTCATATTTATGTTGGGGATTACTTACTAAATTCAAGGTAGAATCTATCATGAATATGAGAAGAAGGTGTATCATTTACCCGTACGCTGATTATGTATCTTAAGTTTGGAGATAAACTCTTTAAACTTCTCATATATTTCTTTTTTGAGTGTGAATTTTTAAAATCTAATAGTTGAATTTTATGTTCCTTATGGTCTTAATATGCATATCAAATTTTGTTTAAATCAGATATTATTTACTATTTGATCAATTAACTTATTTTTTAAGTACAATTTTAGATTACAAAAACTTGAAATTATAACATTTATTTGATGACATAGCAATTAATTTTTGATTTTTTTGAAATTTTGTAAACATTAAAGATATAATAAAAATATGCAACCTATCACTTAAAATAACAGTTAGATTTTTAAAATTCATACTCAATATATATAAATAAATAAATATATATAACTCATTCCAAAGGAACCCCACCAACAACAAAGAACCGGGCCCACCCCCACACTCCTCACGCGGCCACACCACACCGCGTGTGAAAGAATATCACGCGCTCACCCACCCAAAGAAGGAAAAAAAAAAAAAAAAAAAAAAAAATACACCATCGTCAAACCCTATCTCTCTGTCTCTCACATTTCTCTGTCTCACGCTAGCTCCAAATCACTCTCTCCGTCTCTCTCTAAAAATTCTCAAACCCTAACCCTAGAATTTCTCTCATGACTATCGAACCCTTCGAGAGTCTCACTCTCCGTTCTTCCATGGTTTCTTCGGTCTCATCCAAACCCTAGAAATCCACGCTTTCTTTCTCTTTCTCTCTCTTCCAATTTTTTTTTTGAATTTTTTTTTCCGAAAAAAAAAATTTAGAAGGCGGTGCTATGGAGGGCTCTGTGGAGGACATCGGAGCCCCGGAGTCATGGGAGATCGCCGATTTGGACGAGTCCATGAGCCGCCTCTTGCTCAAGAAAGACTCCTCCAAACCGCCGCCTCAAGAGCTTTGCGATGGCTCAGCTTCAGCTTCAGCTTCTTGCAATTCCTCTTCTACGTCGTCGTCGAATTCGTCGGCTTCGAATTCGGCCGGCGGTGATGGTTGCGGCGGCGAGAAGGTTTCTGAGGATCTTGTCAATCAGGTCGATCAGTTCCTTCGCGAAGCTATACAGAATCCCCGTGAGCGCTTATCAAGTAAGCAAATTTTTTTTTTTGCGTTTTCATGCGTATTTGCACGTACATGTAAATGTAGAGTTGTTTCCGTATTTTTATTTGTAGACTTTTTGTTCGGCAATTTGGGATATGATATAGTGATAATTCTATTGTTGGTGTAAAATTAATTTCTTTTTGTGTAAATTGGTCTTGTTGTGCATAATTTTGGATTTTGTGTTTTTTTTTTTTTAATAAATTTAAAATCTTTGTATTAGTAGTTAATAGTATACATAACAATTTTCACAACGGTTGAATTGGCAAGCTTTTACTGGCTCTCATTTGTGATGTCTAGGTGTGTTGTTATGGTATCTTGTGTTGTGCTGTTTCGGGGATTATCTTAAGAAATTTGTGCTAACATGATATGTTTCGTAAAAAAGTGAGGTAAGGTGTTGTTTATGGAAACCAAGTATTTTAGGTACTTGCAATGTTTTGTATGTTGTTTGTGTGGTATAATAGAGTCTGTCTGGTTGGTTGATGCTGCTAGTAGTTGTGGTTTTGGTTTTTTGGTCTTCTAATGGTGTGTTTATCTAAAATCAGTACAAGATGGTACTACCACTTGGGATTGTTTGGTTCTACAGCCTTCAAAAGTATGTCAAAGTTATGTGTGAATGTGTTTGTGTGTCTCTGAAAGAGGACAAATTATTAGGTCCACGAGAGGATTGCTGAGGTGGTCCTCCCTGGTCTTCTAAACAATAAAATGCTGCAATTCATGCAAATGTGTTATCACCTGATTTTTTTTTATTTTTTTATTTTTTTTATAATAATAAATTTCTAGTACTAATTAGGAAGCTGACTCACACATTTGCATAAGTGGCATCATTTTATAAGTTGGGAGGACTGCCTTAGCAGTCCTTCCAGGGACCTAATAATTTCTCGAGAGAAAATTAAAAAAGATAATGAATCTAATTTAGGCTTTTGATGTTCTTGTAAAATGGTTTTTAGAAAAAGGTCTGACAACCTTTTAGAAATAATGAACAAGTAAGGTTGGGTGAAAAACTGTTACGGGAAAGGATGAGAAAATAGGGGACTTCAGCTAGCTATTTTGGAACGATGAGGAAATCGAAGAATGGTGAATTTAGAGAAGTTGTATTCTCTATTCATGCCTTATATCTTTTGTGCTCTTTTCACTGTGTCTCTATGTTTGGTACCATGATTTAAATGTTAACAACTTAATTTTTTGCATTCATGCATGTCAATATGATCATCATTATGATTGGTGTGTTTTATCATCATCATAGATTTATAGCCATTGCCAAGTTCTTCAAAATTATTGTTGTGATGTCGTTTTGAACATGATTTGTATCTATGTTTTGATCCTATAGTATTCAAGGATGCTATTCAATGCTCATAATGAGATGCACTGATTTTGCCTTCCATCGTGACACTGATGACTCTTAATTTATTTTGTTCAGTTTTACGGATGGAGCAAGACGTTGAGAGGTTTATTCGTGATCCTACTCAACAACAACTAGAGTTCCAACAACTGCCTACATCCTATTTACGGTTGGCTGCACACCGTGTTGCACAGCACTACTCATTGCAGTCAATGGTTTTATTGGACAATAGTTTGCCTGATGGGACTGGTTCGAGGATTATTGTTCGCAAAACTTCTGATTGTCGGCTTCCTTTGATTCGCCTTGCAGACATTCCTGTAAATTTACCATCAGAAGACGGTGGTGTCGTTAAGGTTGCAATCAAACAGAGGCCACAAAAACGGTCACCAATTATGGGCAATGCAAATTCAAATTCTTTAAAGTCAGGTGGTGCCAAAAGTGTAGAGGAAAGAAAAGAGGAGTATAATAGGGCTCGTGCAAGGATATTTAACTCTAGTATTAATAGTGGTGGACCTAGTGGTGCTGTGGGTGGGAAACCAGAAAATGAACCAAGAGTGCAGGATAGTCCCCAGCATGGCTCTTTGGCAATTCCTAAGATAGAAGAGAAACCTGTTTCAGTAATTGCTGATGTGAATTCTGGTAGAGTTCTGATTGATTCTTCGACAAGTAGCAGTAGATCAGCTAGAAGTAGGACAGAGAAGGAGCCAATTGGTAGAAGCAAACCAAATAATAATAATAATAATAATAATAATAATAGAGTGGCTATTTTCAGGGACCGTGAGATTGATCGCAAGGATCCTGATTACGACAGGAGCTATGACAGGTATGCCCATTCAACTTTACTATTGTCCCTGTTGAGCCAATCAGAAGAGGGCTTTGGTTGTCTTGGCTGGTTCCTGTGAAGTTCTTTGTAGAATAGTTGATTACCTATTCTATATTTCTTTAGGAAGGATTACTATTGTCCCTGTTGAGCCAATCAGAAGAGGGCTTTGGTTGTCTTGGCTTTTTCCTGTGAAGTTCTTTGTAGAATAGTTGATTACTTATTCTATATTTCTTTAGGAAGGAAAAGATCTTATAGATTAGTTGCCATATTTATATGGCAATTAGGTACAGCAATGAAGCCTCTTTTTTTATTCCTGTTCCTTTGGTGACAAATGTCTTTTTGACTAATTTTTGCCTGCATGGTCCAAACATCTATATACGTGCTATTCAACCTTTTCCTATCTCCCTAACTTATCTTCGCTATCCATATCGATACTGCATGTTCCAAAAAATTGACCACCTCTTTGTCCTTCCATTATTTTGCTGGTTATGTGGCTGCATAATTGTTAGTTCGATCATCAAACAAGCTTTTCCTAAAGAAGTGTAATTTTTTGAATAATTACTCTTCACTCTTGGACACTTGCCTTTTTATGGTTCTCTCTCTCTCTCTCTCATCCCTTGAAGTTTATATTCTTTTCTATTCCAGTTGCAATTAATTAGATTATTCTTCTATAGTATTTATATTCTTGAATAGTACTTATATGAAAAAAATATTATTTATTATAGTCTTGTGCTGTTAATAACAAGATTGACTGCTGGCTGGAAGTGAGATGGTTGTAACTCGTAGCCCAAATTGTCTACCAATTTTATTCTATCCTTTTGCTGTTCATGAAAATATTGCCTACTGGCTGGAGGTGATATGATTTTAATCCAAATTGTCAAGCTGCTTGGTTTTTGCTTCATCATATGTATAATCTTTGTTGGGGGCTATTGTATTATCAACATTATAGTTTGAAAATAAAATGAAAATACAGACCTGAATTATTTGGCTGTTTTAGATTCTCAAATTGTATATCTTATTCTGATGTACATGATTCTTGTGCATAATTGAGACCCTGATTAGCTGCTAATGAGCTCTGGCTCAAATGGTACTTCCTTCTCCCATAAGAATGAGTTCATAATCCATTGAGTGTGTAATTACCAATTTAAAAAAAAAAAAAAATTTGAGACGTTGATCAGCTGAAAATATAGTCTGTTTTAGTTTTGTCAATACCCCAAAAGTTTTCAAAAATTTTTTTTTTTTTTTCCAGGTATATGCAAAGGTTTGATCCTGGGTTTGGGTTCAATGGAGGACCGTATACCATGCAGCCTATGTACAGCCCTGCGTTGAACTACAACACTGAATTTCCACAACTCGGAGCTACTCATAGGCCTCAGATTTCTACTGAGCACCAGCCTCGGGCGCTCCCTCAACATCTACCTGCTCCATGGGCTGGGCCATCAACCCCTACGGGTCCCATTGGGTATGGCCATCCAGAGGCCATGATGACTCCTTTCAATCCTAACCACGTTGGTGCCCGTTCCACGTCTGCCATATACCTGCATTCTTCTCAGTACCCTTGTCAGCGCCCTGGAATGCCTTTCATCCACCCTCACGAACAAGTTCACCAACCTTTTTCACAGGTATGACGACTCACAGTGGTTCTTTTTTTCTACCTTTGGTAGAATAGACATTGAATTATCCTCAAACTGGAAGAGGCACCTTTTTTCTTTTGTTTACATCAGACCCTCTCAAATAACACAGATTTGTAGATTTTGATATACCAGTGTTTGGGAATAAGCTTATGCTTTAGATGCTGGTAGGGTTCTTTGTATTGGTTATAATAATAATAATAATTAAAAATAAATAAAAAATAAAAAAACCTGAGGAAGTTGGGGAAAACCTCAAAGTAAAACTTCTATGGGAAAATATCTCAGAAATGCAAGCCTAGCCTGTTTAAGTGGAGCAGAATTTACTGTATTGCTCCCATTGAAGTGTTGGTTGCCATCGTAATGGATATATATATGGATCGTTTTTCCTCATGGTTTGATGTGGTGTATTTGGAAGGAAAGAAATAGGAGGTGCTTTGAAGACAGTGAGCAGTCTATGCCTGATCTCAAGCTTTTATTTTTTAGAACCTTATTGGACTGGTTATCAGTGTGGAGAAAACAACCCTTTTCTTCAATTCTGAATTTACTTGATTTATGTAATTTTTGTATTTGATCTGTACACCCCTATATACTCCTTGTGTACTTGGGTGTCTCTTTTTTGATATCAATAAATCTTTATTACTTATCAAAAAAAAAAATTGAAGTGTTTCCCACATGGTTCAAAGTTGATATTTTGGTTAATTTTTCTATCTCTTTGCATCTCTCAATAGAAACATAACCACTAAAAATAGATTTTACATTAATGTATATTTAAATAAAAAGAAACATATGAATTTCAAAAGGAAATGTTTCTCGATGATAGACTATTTTCTTAGAAGGTGAATTTTCTTGTCTGATATATTTCCTACATATTTTGGTTGTTTTGCCTAGTTCCCTTTCTCGTTTTGGAATTTAATAAATGACTCTATTTACTGATTTAATACTTGTGCAGTCTCATCAACAGCAACCTGATGCAAGTTTTGGATTAGCCCGGCCCCGATGAGGGGCATGGGCCATGCCTGCACGCTGCCAGCTGGAACTCGATCTTGATATGATGAGGAGCTGCTACAGTTGCATATATTATCTCAGCTGGCAGGAGTGCAGGCATAGAGGACCGGGTTGGACTGGAGTGGAGGTATCAATTTTATGGACACCGACCTTTTGTCCATTCCACCACCTGGGTTTTGATGGAAGCTTTTTCATCTTTGACGAATGATGAAGAAGCTCACTGGATTATGGCAATTCCTACTTATTTAGTTCTCTAAGAACCGTGTTTTGCCACCGATGAAGAATGAGAAAATTTACCAGAGCTGGGAAAGTAATTAATCAGCTTGGATGAAGGTCAGCTTTACAGAACCAATCAAGCTCTAGTTTTAGCTGATGCAGATTTCTTTTTCCTTTATCACATATTCTATTTATCGAATAAATAATAATTGCATCATGTTTTGCTCAATGCTAATGCATGTGTTTTCTTCTTGGCTACAGCACCTTAAAAAAATCCAAAACACCATGCTATACGGAAATTAGCAGGTACTTGTATTTGGCTTTGCAGAAGCTTTGGTGCGCATCTGGCTTTTGATTTGTGGAAGCTCTGATCATCACTTGCTATGCTTTATTACTGGAACACTTGCTGCAGAAATAATAAAGCAAACAGCATTCTGTACCATATTAGGCTTTTGGATCTGTAATTGTATCTTTAGGTTATGAAATTGATTGAATATATCACTTGTATCGGCTCTTGAATATGAAAATATTTGGTAGTTGTGATTATCTAAATTTTATTTATTTTATGGGCATATCTCCATAGCAACTATGGGCACATACTGAAGTTGCTTACAGTGGCATTGTTTCCCTTGAGCTTGTTACTTTGTCCTTGATAGTTAGTTCCTTGCACTGTTCCTACACTAGCGTCAAGCTATCAGCAGTGATATGAAAACGTCCCTAGGAGCTATAAATGAAAGATGTTTCAAAAAAAGTATGTAAAAACAGGTCAAATAATTTAAAAAACGAAAACAATAATCTCCCACGTTGCTGTTATCAGTATCACATGAACATCAAGTGTTCACCTCTCTTTTCAACTGCCCTCCCATTCCAAGTATAAACTGCCCAATGCATGCATGTCTATGCCTGTTTTGCTAAGCAGTGAAAATTTGCTACCGACTTGTTAAAACTGTGAGATAAAAAAGTGATTTTAAGCAAAGCTTAGCCTAGCCGCACCAGACTTGTTTCTCTCCCAAAAGTCTCCTTGTTCCCTAAGCATCTCTCTTTTTGTTTTGTTGCTTTTACTAGTCTACAACGCAAGCCACTCTTACGTCCAGTCGCGAAATGCTCTCACCGACTTTACGTGCACCACTATAACACCTTGATAAAGGTATTCTTTTCTTGAAAATGCTAATGATGCCCGCCTCTCCCTACAGTTAAAGTCTTGTATAATCAAGTCCCTTCTTCATGAAAAAAGCAGACAAGGGGGCTTTGCTGGGACACTTTGTTAATCGCAAGTAAATTGTGTGATGTTGGTCATGCTTGTTTTCTGTGTTTTATACTCACTCCCACCAGATACTTATATCTCGAACCAAACCATATACTTTCAGCAATGCCCTTTTTCATTCCTCTAGACTGAAGAACACAAGGTTTGTTTCATGTCAATTGTTTCTATCTTTCGAACATTGTTGGGTCACATACACATGCACACATGATGAGACATTTCACATTTAGGAAAACAACATACTCATTATAAATAAATAAAAAATCAACCCAGTTTGCCACCCTAATCCTACAAATATTTGGCTTTCTTACTTGAGTGTTATAATTTCAGGGCCAATACAACTCGTTCCAAATGGAGAGACTGAACTCACAGCTATATTTGCAGAACTGTCACATAATCCAGCAAAATGAGAGGCTAAGGAAGAAAGCTCAACAGCTAAACCAGGAGAATCAGGCTTTGTTGTCTGAACTGAAGAAGAAACTCCCTAAAGCAAACACAAATACCAATCCTGACCACAATATCGGCTCCAGTTCTGCACCAGATCCAGTTAGTTCCAGAAAAACTTGATCATATGATTACAGTTTCCTTTTCAATCTCCTATGTGCAAATCATGGGTACAAGTAGCATAGCACCTTTGATTTTTATTTCTTGAACCTAGCTACATTTCCGGTTTCTGACATCTCTTTATTAGAGAATGGGAAAAAAAAGGTAATTTTATGAACTACAGATTTGTTTGATGAGGAAATGAATACAATCCTCTCTCAATGAGCATATAATAATCTCAAGTGTAAATCAAATCTAAAAATCCACTTGCAGCTTCTTGTCTATGCTTGAAAAAGTTTGGTAGAATGCCTTGAAATGCTTGTAAGCAATATCTACGTCTTCCTTCCCACATATCTCCCTCACACTGCATTGAATTAACAGCACCAAACCAATCAAATGCTATGCTAACTGGAAGAAGAAAAGGACAGGAACAACAATTTACCTTTTATCTAGCATGAGGTCCTAATAACAATGAACTCCATACATATTTTCTAGTAATGAGAATGATGGAACTGTTGTGAAATCTGAAGACCTAATTTCTTAGATGTACTGGAGCCCGTAGAATCACTATATCATGGCATGGATATGACTTGGTCCCCCCCAACCAAAAAATAAAAAAATCATCTCTTCTGGATTGTGGTTATAGGCCACAATTCAAGAAGTCAAGAACAAACAGAGAGTGCAAAGACCGGAACCAGACCTGTTGAAATGCCCATAGAATACAATCTTGAATTGGCTATAGCTAATTGGTAGTCTGTTTAAGAACTCAAATAAATGCTCTATCTAACACATGAATTTAGATTAAATCCATAACTTTTGTTTTTCTTGGTAAGTATGAAGTCTATAATTTTTCTCACATGGTTCTTAAAAGTAACAAACTTTACCAGGTGGATTTTACCTGGATGAATACAATTATTTGTTGAAACACCAAATTTCATTGGAATTTGGAAGGAGCAATCTGTGTCCCAACATCTGAAATTATTATTTTCAGTTATATATATTTATAGGTGTTGTCAGTTATATATTTACTCAAGCTTTTTCCCTTGCCAATTTGAAAAGATTAAACCTTTACAGATCTAGTTAAATTCATTAATTTAAACAATTGATTCTTTATATCAATTTTAACTTTTCCATTGCAGCTAATTGAGTATCTGCATTGGAAGCAAAGAAAGCGCTGGTAAAATATTCTAGCTTGAACTCAATGTTCAATAACTAAAGCAAATCCAAAAGGATCATTTCTAACAAGAGCAACTATATCTGAGAATATATATATATCCTGTGAACAATTTGTTATCCTAACTTTTCTCTCTTGAGACCATAAGGGTATGCTTGGAATGGAGGGAGGAGAGGGGGAAGTAGGCAGGGATAATACTAAGGTTGGTTTTTCTTTTGGTGATTTAAAAAAATAATAATAAATCTGATTGAGTTGAAGGGAAGTATCATAGAAATTGGAAAAAGAAAATAATATGCTACCTGTGCATTGAAAGTTGAGCAATGCCACAATCAACTGTACGGATGCCAACTCCTGAAGCAAGAATTGGACCTATGGTGGAACCACATCCCATATCGTTTCTCACCACAAATTCCTATGCAGAGGCAAACCGGATATATAAAAAAATAAAAATAAAAATTTATATTCCACTGTCACAAGATAGACACAAGAATGAAAACTAGAAATATGCTAGTATATAACCTATTTCTAAATGTTCTTCATTATGGATAACATGCCAATCAAGTTATTACCTTACCATGTAAAATTCTAAACATTCATTCCAGAAGGAGAAGGCCTTGAAGAATAATTAGATGTTTAGGGTTATAACAGGGGAACTACAATGATATTCCAATAACTACTTAGTACAGACTGATTGTTAAAGTTAATTGGCCAAGGTGCAGACTGAATCTAAGAACCCAAGCTGGACCTAAACACATTGTTCTTGGGTGGGGTTGAAATCATACACACGCAGACACAAAAGGTACTTTCAATTTAATGGTTCATTCAGATAGAGTTATTTAAGGAAACTGATTTGGATTTCAAATTTCAATTTAAATGACTTAATAGCGATTAAATATATATTTAAATATATTTTCTAATAGATGAATTTATGCTTTATTAATGTGGGTTCCAAATTTCTAGCAATAAGATGTCATTTCAAATCCATAACATCACAAGCATTTTTTTTTTTTGGAGCAACATCTCCAGAACTCAAATTATCTTGTGTAGTTGAATTGGATAGACCCTACATAAATCACCATTACCTGAGTTGGAAGATTATGAATTTTGCCAATTTCTTTAAACAGGAAAGCCGTGACTCCACTAGTGGCATAGCGCTGGTTTGCATTATGCTTGATAACAAGCCCCTTTTGCAGTTCTGGCCGATGGTGTTCTTCATGCTTATCCATGAAATTTGGGTGAACTCCATGAGCCATGTCTGCAGACACTATAAAGAGAGAACATCCAGAAAAATACTTCAGAAATTCTGGGTGCTCCAAAGTAAAATACTGACAAAATACAAGCTAAACAAAAATTTGGAATGTATATGTATAAGTTAGTCATAAGTCCATGGTATTTATATGATAGTCTGTTATGTCATGAATCATGATAAAGATTTGAAACCAGCAAGTCCAATACCTAGAATGAAAGAAATGACTAGGGTTGGGGCTGGGATTCTAATGATGTTTCTTAAAAGCTAACCATGCTTCATAGGATTATCCCTGTCGTATCAGTATTTGCTAATGCAGTGAACTTAATTCAACATAATAAGTGAATATAGGTACAACATACATAATGACAGAAGAATCACGAAGGGTCCAGCTGGCCCCAAAGTCAAAATTGTATATCGGATACGCACCAAGAAATGAGTGACGAATTGCACGCTCAAAAGCACCTTCACCAATATATTCATTAGCTAAGCAACTAACTATGCGCCTCATAGCCTGAAACATCGTTGGTGCACCAGCTCCCTGGACTGAATCTGAACCCACCTAAAGAGAGAGTTAGAACAACATTTGTTATCTGGCTAACATTGCAAGAGCAAATGCAAATACAAGATTACCAACATTTACAAATGTATGAGTATTAAGAACATAGGCCTAGTAGAACTAGAAACTAACAATGATGAAAGCCATCTGATTCTGACAATCAAATGTATTAAAATATATGTTGTCTGAAAGCCACTCGCCTCCTTAAATATTGAAAAAAAATATAAATCACCAAATATAAAATATTTTAAACATTGTTATCAAAACATTTATTTTAAACATGCATTTTTGATCCTTCTACTTCCCATATCCAATAATGATAGAGTTGGTAGTAAAATATGACCAATAAATAGAAACTAGCTCCCATTTCAATAAATCCCAATTTTTTTGGAGTTGGCTATGGATTATTGACAAATTAGTTCAGATTGGTCACATGCAGGACATCTTATATAATATGGGCATGGAAATTTTACAGGCTGGGGGTTTAAAGAAGTTCAAATCGGAAAGGTACTTCAAAAAAAACGGCATTAAATCATTGCTGTTATTATGATAAGTGTACAAGATAGCTATATAAATCCAATCTATGTGAACTTAAATATCTGTTTAAGATGATTACCTCTTCATTATCAAATAAAGCAACCATCCGAATTGCATGCTCACTTGATAAATCACCAGATGATTTACATGAATCGATAAGAGCTCGTAATGCACAATAACTTGAAGCAAGATTATCTAATCTTCCAGAAAAAATAAATTCATTGTTTCCACCTCCAAGGCAGCTAGGTTGGGTATCACAAACATTTAATTCAATGCTCATTATGTCATCAACGTCACAATTCAGCTCGTCTGACAAAACCTGAGAATTGAAGTTATAGATTAATTTCAAGAATGATGTCCTAATGCCTACAACTACTTCATAGAAATGCATATAGTGCAACATTACTTAAAAGAGTTATTTCAACAAATAGGTAAATACGATTTTATATACATGTAAAAATAATTGTATAAAAATCTATAACAACAGTTTATTAACGCTATAGTAATGCATGTTTCAAAAACAGTAGTGATAGTACTAGCGATTTGTGAATGTAAATCTCAATAAACTACAAAAATTAAATTCATCTCACATTATCCTAAACAATTCAAATGGATTTCTTTTGTTTATGAGATTAAAAATTCTAACAATTTGAATTATGTGAAATGATATGGTTTGAACTTTTTACTTTTACATGGAAAGATCAAGGTCAATCCAAATGAAAACCACAAGCAATAGGTTTCTTACACTATTCTCTTAAAAAATACCCCCTCCATCCCAATTTAAAGGTCTTGCTTTCATTTTTGGGACATCAGAAATATGTACCCACTTTCTAATAGTAAAATTTCTTAACTTACCGTTTTATTTATTTAATGAGCAAGATTCTTATTAAAAACCATGCCACTTCTAATATAAAGTATGGTATTTTAAGATGATCACTATAGTTTTACAAATTATTAATAATCATTTCATTTCAAACCATGACAATTACATTTTTTTGGATAGAGTATCTTAGATTATTTCCCAACTAACCAAAGAAAAAACAGATGAGATACCTGCATAAACAGTGGATGATGAGCAGCTTTTGAGGAAGATGTACTCTTCTCTTTTGACTCCAATGAAGTTTCCTCTAGTTTTGTCGAAAGTAATGGAATCAGATGACTCTCCAGATTTGGTTTAAATCCATCCTTATTCACTGTGCTAAACAACCCAAAAATCAAAATCAAAAAGAAAGAAAGAAACCCATACAATAATCTGAGTGATTATGTGCCTTTACTGCAGGTCCATCAAACAAATAACAAACTACTTCCAAAGGAAAGGATAAGAAACTGTTTTAAACTTTAAAATGTTTCAGTAATGGTAACTCAAAAGCACATTGCTTTGATCAAGACTCATAAAGCACACCAAAATTTACATGGGAATTCACTTTACATATAAAACTCAAATCAAAATTCCCTAAAGGTAACTCATATGCCCATTCACATAGACTAGATTGAGTTTTATATTTGCATGTGCATGTGAATAGTATTTTAAGATATGTTTGGTTGTACTTCCATTTCTTAACCTTAATAATTCTATTAATAATCAACAATGTATAAGCAAACCCTTGTCTCACTCTATCATCAATTTATAAAATACCTTCCTTTCCTCTCCTTCCCACCCTACAACCAAAGGGAAGATGACTTATTCCTATCTCTTAACAAACTATTTAGTAAAACATCTAAACAAAGGAAAAGATTGCTATTTCTTCCCCTCTTTAAAGAGAAAAACTCTAGACATTGCAATTTCATATCATGGGTGAGCATATAAGTAAACAGGAGAAATTTCACGTTAAACTTCCTCCCCCCCCCCCCCCCCCCTCCTTTCTTTGACAGTGAGGATCCATAGCCAACCCCAATAATTTTGGGACTAGGCTTCGCTGTTGTTATTGTTGATGTCGCATGTAGTTCATGAGATTAGAACCCAAAACCTCTCACCTACCACCCAGATCACTTATAGGGAGTGTTTGGTTAGAGTTTTAACAAAGTATTCTTAAAAACTTCAAACACTGTTATCGAGATTGAAATAAAAAGTTGTTTGTTGTTCTCAAAGTATAAAGTTCTCCGCCCCTCAATCCCAAACTTCTTTTTTTGATAAGTCCCCCAATCCCTTTCAAAATCGAAAAGGGAAAAAAAGACAAAAACTTACCTAATTATCAGTCATCTATTTCCTTAGTAATCATCTATGTTTCTCTACTGGCTACCCTTTAGAAACTAAACTCCCCTTTTAGACCAGACAGTCAAGTTGAGTTTCACATGAGAATGCCCCAAAAATGCAGCAAAAGATGGGTCCTTTCACTTTGTATGCATGTGAAGTGAACAACCATAATTCACTTCAATGGAACCATAACCTATGAAAACATGAACTCTCATTTTCATATATCAACACATCAATATACAAATAACTTCTATAGAGCAATCATTCATTTTTTTAAGTTACTAAACACTAATGCGATGAAATAGTGGAGAAAATAAAATTTAAGGAAGCAGTGGCTAACTGGTCAAGATGAATTGCCAATGTTGGTACCCGTAACAGAGGCCTTTTTATTTTGACAAGCTTGTGCATAAAAGAACCATCGCTACCTCTCACTATCACTCTTCCTGCAACACTTAAGTCTCTATCAAACCAGGTATGCCATAAACCACTGCCATAGGTCTGCACATTGACCATTAGATAACCAGACTTGGATGATGCAGATTTTGGCTTTAGTTTTAGACATGGGCTGTCTGTATGCGCAGCAATCACGTGAAAGCCATTACCAACAGTGTACCTACAAAACTAAGAGAAACCTTTGATTAAACAATTGCCAGTAAACCTATGAAGGATAAAGGGATCGATATAATGAAGAAAACATAGAAAAATTTCAGTGTTTATACAACCTTGAAAGAAAAAATGGGAAAGACAACCATTTATGGAATCAAATAAGAAAACAACAAGCAATAGAAACAGATAAACTTCTTAATAAAGGAAAGCCTATGAAAAAATCTTAATTTCAAAAGATAAGTAGCTTAAGGAAAAACTTGCTGACAAATTATGCAACAAGAAAATGAGGACCATATAGAGATGCCAATCCAAAATTAGCAGTGATCACAGTAACAACAAACTTTGCCCTGGGTATTCAGTCTCACATTATGCAAGGTCAGATTCAATGCAGATTGAATTGCTAATGAAGCCTGCCTTGTAATCCTTTTTTCAAGTACCAAGTTTTCAAATTTTAGGACGTAGAGTTATTCCACTCACTTTTCTCCAATGGCAAAAGCAACTAAGGAAGACATATTTCGTGTAAAGAAGTATCGTCCACCAGGCTTTAGGTCCCATTCATCATTCTCATTTAGCAAATGAAAACCAGCAGCAATCAGCTGTCGTTTTGCTTCAGCTGCAGGGAAGTAAAAGTAAATAGAAAATTTAAGACCGTGTACCTGATCACCAGAAAAATCAAACTAGAGCTAATGTTGCATTTCCTTCCTCATGACATATGGATAGTTTACCACAGCAGTGAGATTTAATGAAGTAGTAATTAAAATATAATTGTAAGATGAATTCAGGATGATAAATTTCAAATGAATTTAGCATAACCTTTTAAAGTGACCCTAAAAGGACAATATTACATGTTTCCTCTATAAATTAGCATACAGAAATTTCTGTCTATATAATCATGATACAAAGTTGACGGCCAGCATAAAATCTAGTCACTCTATTATGAATTGATCCAATATGGATACTCGTTGGGACTAAGGCTTTGCTGTTGTTTTATATTCATGATAAGAAGTTGATGACATACATACAGTTACACCTATCCATTCTTTCATGCATTGTTTTGTTTATAAACAACTGTGAAACACTTAATTTCACATCAAAACCTGCACTAAGCATTTCCTAAAAATTACATTAAAAAAAGTGAAGTTCAATTTAAAAAAATATAACAACCTGAAAACTCAATCTGAAACTTTCCTATCCTGAAAAGAATTCAACTTTCTAATTAACCAAATAGAGACTTGTTATATAAAGAAATACCAGTAGCATGGAAGTGAGTCCAGGACTCATTGAGGTAGTCAAGAAGATCCCCCACAATAGACCCTTTTGATCCAACCTGAAAACCCAGCAAAATAATTTAGCTTTAAGGCATTGGAAAATGAAGTACATACAAATAGATTATAGAAGACAGGCCTCAGGGATTGGATCAGAGTTGGAGCAGAGTGGAAGAGTGGTGGAGAATTTGCGAGGACGAGTGGCATGGTGGAGTTTGGGAGGGATAAAGTTGAAGTTGAAGTTGAAGGAGTGAGGAAATGTGCAGGGTTTGAGGATCAGAAATGGGTGGTGGAGGAGTTGCAGCCGAGTTATCGCCGCCATCTTCATATGTCAGTGTGTGTGTTTGTGTCAGTGAATGACCGTGCGTGCTTCCTCTGTTTCAATCAATCCATTTGCTCCAAAATGTTGTTGAAAATGTTGTCGCTCGTATCTATCAATGTTGTTGAATATGTTCTATAATAATTTTAATTCTTTTAAAAAAAAATTAATATCAATAAAAAAAGGCAACATACAATATAAACACAGGCAAAATAAAATCATTGAAAATTATCTAATAATTACAATAAAAAAAGTATAATAATACCAAAAAAAAAAAAAAAAAAAAACTATCAACTAAAATTATTCCCCCTAAAAAAAAAAAAAAAAAAACTAAAATTATTGAAAGATTTTGAGTTTGTAAAAGGAATAATGAGACCAACATAAATAAATTTTTTCCCCATTTGAGTCATCTTCATAGGTATTTCTATTTGTTTAAACTTTTATAACTAAAAATAAAAATAATAATAATAAATTTATTAAAAAAAAAAAAGCTTGAACAATATATATATATATATATATATGTGGGGGGGGGGGGGGGGGGGGGGTGGAGTGGTGGGAAGCAAGTTTAGAATTGACTAGGATCCTCCAAAGGTTCATAAGTAACTCTATCTCAAATTTTCTAAAATACATTCTTTCTAAGAATAATGGAATCATTGGAATGGATTTTACAACATTATTAATATATTTAAAATTTAAGGTTCCACTTGCTTCAGCATCAAATATTTTTTAACATAAATGATTTAGATTGAAAACTTTTTTAAAGAAAACTTCTTTTTTTTTGGGGTGTTTTGGTCGAGTTTCTAAAAATACTAAAGATTTTTTTTTTCATGTTTGGTTTGTATGAAATGAAATATTTCCCTTTAATATGGAAAATAAAAATAATCATATTTGTTCACAACATGAAATAATTGATGCATGATTGTAAATCTCACCAACACCAAATCAAATCGATTTTTGCAAATAAAAAATGATTACCTTGACACTTTTAATGCTACAAATTCTAGCCAATATGAAATATTACAAGCAAATTACCTTTAATCACTTGAAACAGATTAATAAAAATAATCAAATCAGCAATGAGAGAGGAACCAACAAATGATGAGAATAAGAAACTAGTTGGTGGATTCTGTAGAATATAGTGGCAACAATAATTGTATTAGGAAGAAGGGTGATAGGTGAGTTCATAGATATTGTTGGAGCATTTTAATATTAAATAATTAAAATGAATAAATGTTACAATATAAATGTAAAGATGTGGGAATGAATATGGAAGATGGGGAGTTAGTGAAAATGTTTAATCCCACATTGAAAAGGAGAGAGACTATTTTATTCTTTTTAATTGTGGTGATTAATGGGCTAACATAAATTGTCTCAGATATTGAGCTAGATACGTGCGCAAGGGGAAGATGAAGGGTGGAGGTATCCAAATTGTGTTATTTCCATTATTATTATGTTTGCTCCAACAGATATCACAACCTAGAATATATTATTTAGATGTTGTTTTTTATGTTTCCCTCCTTAAGATTCAGTTATGTGATTGTACTTAACTTAAAATACTCTTTCATTCCATGAGAAAAAACCACATGATTGAATCTTAAGAGGAGATCCTAAGAAATATCAACTAAGTTTTGTTCAAAACAATTAACATTTCAATTCCCAATCAAACTTAAATTCTCAAATGCTTGAAACTATCATATAAAAACAAATAGGACCTTACAATTACCATTTTTGTATAATATTGTAATAAAATTTAACTAATTTATTTGTTTCACAATGGATAAATAAAATTTTGCTAATTCTAACCCTTTTTTTTATCAAAAATAAAAATAAAAATAAATTATTTCTACCTTTTAAAAAAAAATAATAAATACTAAAATTTTGCTAAAAATTAACTTAGAATTTCTAGATATATCCCACTCTATACATATCAATCTATTGCTAGTGCATGAATCAAATCTCTTGAGAAATTACATTTTATCACCTTGAACTATACTTCAAATTATACTTTGCACCTTAAACTTTTATAATGCATGATTAATGCTCTAAACTATAACACATGTTACACTTTGCACCCACCATCAATTTTGCCGTTAGATGGCATCAAGTGAAAAAACTCAATTGTTCATCTTCTCAATCCTGTAAAAACAAAAGAGAAATTACATTTTACCATCCTAAATTATATTCTCAATTACACTTTCCAACCTAAACTTAGGACTTTTTCTTCAAGAAATGAATATAATTAACAGCAAGATGCATAGTGTAACACTTGTTATAATTTAGGAGTGCTAATTGTGAATTTTAAAAGTTTAATGTCCAAAATATTTCTAAAAATAATCTATATATATAAAAAAATAGGTAAAGTAGAGAGAAAATCCAATTAGATTTTAAATTGGAATTCAATTAGAATCTAATTTTGCGCCACATATCCTATCTAATCTAAGTTTTTAAATTTTTGTACCAAGTGAATTAATTCAATGTAAAAATTGGATTTTAAATAGAGTTTAATTTTGCAACGTGTGTCCCATATAATCTAAGTTTTTTTAATTTTTACACCAAATAAGTTAATTTAGTATAAAAAACGAGGAGTCCAATATAAGTAAACCATAAAAAACATAATTTTTAAATGATTTTATATTTATGAGTTTTTTTTTTTTTTTTTTTTTTTTTTTTTTTTTTTTTTTTTTTTTTTTTTGTAGAACTAAAAACAATTTAAGTTTATAAGTCATCTATATATATATTAATAGGTAAAACTGAGAGAAAATCCAATTAGATTCCAAATTGGAATTCAATTAGAGTCTAATTTTGCGCCACGTGTCCCATCTAATCAAAATTTTTAAAATTTGTGTACCAAGTTAGTTAGTTTAGTGTAAAAATTGGATTTCAATTAGAGTCTAATTTTACGGCAAGTATCCTATCTAATCAAGATTTTTTAATTTTTGTACCAAATGAGTTAATTTAGAATAGAAAACGAGGAGTCTAATATAAATAAATCATAAAAAAATATAATCATATATCTAACACTATATATAAAATTAGAGGAAGAGAGAGTTTGAATGATTTTATATTTATGAGCCTTTTTTTTTATAACTAAAAACAATTCAAATTTATAAATCCTCTCTCTCTCTCTCTCTCTCTCTCTCTCCCTCTCTCTCTAAAATTCATTTAGATTCTACAATTGTAGTCCAATTTTGCGCCATGTGTCCTAAATTATTTATTTTTAGAGAGAGTTTTATTTCTTAATTTTGGAATCAAATGTGGGAACATATCATAAATATTCATTAAATGAATTATTGTGTACAAAAACCAAACAGTCTAGAATTAATGAACATAATTTTTTTTTTAAAAATAGATAATTTATATTTTCTATCTAATAATATTCTTATAAGACTTTTTAAAGAATTAAAAAAATTATAAGAATGACTATTAATAATATTTAAATTATATAGGTAAGAATTATACTATACATCTTAATATGTATCTTTTTTTTTGAGAAATTAATATGTATCTCTCAAGTATATCTATACATATACATGTATACATGTAGATTACAAGATATTTGATAAAGTAATGCATGTAACTAGTACTTTGACATTTCCTTAATCAAACTGAAATCAATTTGGATTTTAGCATCGTCATATAAAAACACACGTACATACATTTGATTTTGAGGTACGAGAAGCAGGGTGAGTTGTACACGCGAAACAAAAAATAAATGGCATCACCATCATCTTCGTTTATAGCGGCGGCGGCGGCGAAGGCCGGGCCGGCGCTCCGCCGTCAGGCCATAAGCATAACGGAGGAGGCGGCGGTCAGGATCCGGAAGCTGCTAGAGGATCGCCAGAGGCCTTTCCTCCGCCTCGGCGTCAAGGCTCGTGGCTGCAACGGCTTGTCCTACACCCTCAACTACGCTGGTATATATGGTTCTCTCTCTTTTTCATTTCTTGCCTTAACCCAATTCCCCAAATCTTGTATTTTGTTTCCCATATGCCTCAAAATCCAAAATTTATGTTAAAGTTTGTATGTATATTAATCGAGGTTTACAAGAGAATTCAATTCAAAATTATAGAATTCTACTAATGATTTGGTTCCCAATGTTGTGGGAATTTGGTAATGAAGGAATCTATCTTTGATTCATAACCTGAAAACGTTAGGTGGGGACACACATGCTTGTAACAAGTGCACAAGGCAGTTTGTCTGATTGACCTAGTTAGTAGTCTGTAAATTAATGCCGAAACTTGAATCTGCCACAAATTTTGCGAGCAGTGGAGGCTTTACCAATTGAGCTAACTCAGAGACGGCATGAAAAGAACCTATTAGTATATATATTTGTACAACAATTTTAACTTTTGGTTCTTAGAATATCTATGCTCCCCACTATTGACCTCTGAAACTTCAAATTTTTTATTATCAAAACCATCCGTTTTATCATCTCTCATGGATTTCTTTCTCTTCACTGACATCTGTCTTAGAATTTATTGATTTGCAATGTTTGTACAACCTGCCAAACCAAGAATGTAAAAGGTGAAGAACCCAATTGCCAGGCATGCATAATTTGGTAAGGAAACAACCGCTGTAATTTTGCTTTCTATTCTCACCTCTTTTTTCTATCTCACAATAAATGTTAGTCACTTTTTATCTTTGAGAAAGAAAAAAAAATTAATGTCTTTATTTTAACTAGAATGTTAATGTCTCTTAGTAATTGGTAATTGCTCTTTATGCTGTCATTAATTTAGAGGTCAATATTATTTTTAGGAAGAATTTAGTGGTTAACATGAGTTTTAACTTTGAAGTATAGTTATAAAGGTGTTAGGTATAGAATAATATGAAAAGATCAATAATTGACTTTTTTATATAAATAAATTATAATGTGGAAAATATAAATAATCATCCAACCTAGTTTGATCAAAGAACCTATAGCCACTTATTTTTTCAATTCTTTGTCTGGTCATATGTCTAAAACCATGATTAAATCAATATAATTTTTTATGAAGTTTTTGATAATTTAATAATTACAACAAGAGAGGAGAGATTTGAATCAAAGACCTTTTTGTTGAAAACACTAGGAAATAAGCTCTTAGCTATAATTCTCTATTCTTAATATGACTTTTATTAGATATGTAGAAAATGAGAAACTCAATTACAATGTTTGATTTTTTTTTTTTCCAAAAGAAAAAATACAGTTAGTTCAGAAACCAATGCTAATGATGGAACATTGACAACCTCTAATATTGACATCCAAATTTCTGAAAATCCTCAAATAAAGAACTTTGGACCCACCCCCCCTCCCCTAAGTTTGAATCCTAATTCCGTCCCTGCAGCCAACTAGAACCCACCTTTTTTTTTTCTTCCCTTTTTTCAATTTATAAGAGGCACCCACATAGTGAGTCTTGAACCTTGGTTCAAACCCTCAAACACATTAGGAAGGAGGCATCGATAGCATAATTTTAGTTAATATAGTACACTTTTCTTTTTGATTGTGCTTGGTGGTTTTCTTTTCTTAATGGAAGTGCTGCTAGTTGTGTTTGTTTTGATGATCAATCAGCATAATAACATTTAGCAAGAAAGCTACGGAGCATTTGTAGACATTAAGTTTTCTTCTTCTTTATATATTTATAGTTTCTTTCATATAAAATGTATCTCTCTTAAGCATTTGAGGAGAGACTCAAGCCCTTTGGCTTATGTTACAGCTTTAATGTGTGGTTGCATTCATGTGTTCAGATGAGAAGGGGAAGTACGATGAATTGATTGATGACAAGGGTGTGAAGGTACTGATTGATCCAAAGGCCATGATGCATGTAATAGGAACCAAGATGGATTTTGTTGATGACAAACTCAGGTACAGAAAACATGTGACACCATTGTTGCACTTTTATATTAGTCCATTTTATGATGCAAACTGACATCTACAACACAAATGTGGATTTCGTATGCTGCATTTACTGCTTACTTTGTTATTTGCTGTCATCTTTTCCCCAGATTAGGAGGGGGAAATTTTGTTCTAGAAATACCGTGATTTGTGATGAAATGGTATCATACCCACAGCATTATGGTTGTTTAAAGTAATTATTGTATACTATCAAAAAAAAAAAAAAAAAGTTATTGTATAAAAGGAGGTTATTTTTTCATTTTCCTATCTCATGGCCAAAGAGAAGTGTGGAAGAAGTGATTCATCATTAAATGTTTCTTGATTCACAATAACATGACCAAAACTTTAAAAATATAATTTGGTATATACTTCTTTCGTAATGTTCCAGAATTTATTTTCAACAACAAAAGAACTAAAGTTGAACTTATTAAAGTTTTGTTTTGAATAGAACATCCCTTCTGTGAGCAACTGAAGTACTTTCAAGGATGTATGTGAAATAAACAAACAAAGAAATAAATAATTTCTTGGGCACCTATTCACTAATTCTTGATTTTTCTTTTCCAAATCCAGATAATCTATGTTCACTCCTTTCCTGATTCTCATTTCTGTTGACTCTCATTTTTTTTCCTCTTTTTTTGTGGATACAGATCGGAATTTATTTTTGTTAATCCAAATTCTAAAGGAGAGTGTGGGTGTGGAGAGTCTTTCATGACAATGAGTAATTCAGAGGCTACTAAGCGAGGTGGTAGTTAGAAGTGATTATGATAATGAAGTCACTCTTACTAAATTCTAGCCCCTAGAAAGCTTGTATGTTGCCAAGCTGGAAACACAGAGATTAGTAGCAATGTCTGGTCAAAGCAGAGCCAAGGTCCTCTTTCTTTCTTTTTTTTTCATTTTTTTTTTTTTCATATAAGCTGACAATTTTTACTTTTTGTGGCACTGGCCTTGTTTAGTTTCACCACGTTAACTATGAGTGTAGTAACTGGAACATCTCATATTGTCATTTGTTGTAAATAAGAGATGATTATACATTTTACCATTTGGTGTAAATAAGAGATGACTATACTTTTTACTAGTGGTCTGCTTGTTTTTGGATATGTATATTTTTTCAGCTTTGCAATAAAATCAATGTGATGGTGTATGAAAGATGATCTATTATTTTTCTCTGGAAAAATGTCATGGAAATTATTTTTGTTGATCAAGAGCCATCTCGTGTATGATGTCATGGAAATCTTATTCCAGAAACCCCATGGGCCGATTGTGTAGTGGATTAAATTTGGGACCTCATGCCCTAGACCAATGAATTCATCACCCGAATAAACACACGTGAGCTCAAGTATTTTTCTGAAATATGGTGGTATATGCAATTTCTGAAAATAAATAATTATATCCTATTTTATATCAACCATTCTCTTTATGATGCTGGATTACTTCAATTCTCAAACTTTGGTGGGACTACAATTGCAAATTGATTACCAAACTAAATTTTATGCTAATCAGATTTAAACTTAGAATAACAACCCCAACTCTTAAGTTTGTACAGAGAAAGTCTGCAATTTAATGGTCATAACAAAAATTCACAACTCCCAAAAAAAAAAAAAAAAAATTTTGCTTATCACCTCAAGCCGTGCTCACGAGAATCTATAACTTATTTTTTTTTTTAATGGCCCATTTGTGAGGTGCTAGGTAAATTAGGTGGTGTTGTGAATTTTAGTTATGACCATTAAAGGATTAAAAAACATGTGATCTAACCCTTGATGTATCATGAATTTGGCATGTTCTTCCATCTAATCCAAATATCATTCCTGATTTTTATTGGTTTCATTGCTCATGCACTCAACAAATAAAACTTTGTCACGTTGTAAATACACTTATTCCATTTCTTTCACATAAGCTTAGGGTGGTAATTTGTGTTAGCGTGTTCAGCCGTTCAGGTTGGAAAAATGAAATTCAACTACAGGGATCAATCCTAACTTGATCTATTTAAAAATCATATAAAAACCATTTAATTGTAAGACGATTTTTTTTTTTATTAAGCAAGTTGACATGACATGACCCGTAACTCACATACTATACATGTTGTGTTGGAGTGGGTTGACACAAATATGATCCATTCAACTAATTTGATAAAAATGTATGGGTAACAGTCAATAGCCTTGAGGTTTAGGCTAATTTGTGTTAGCGTGTTCAGGTTGGGAAAATGGTATTCAACTACATGAGTCAATCCTAACTTGATCTATTTAAAAATCATATCAAAATCACTTAATTGTAAGACGATTTTTTTTTTATTAAGCAAGTTGACATGACATGACCCGTAACTCACATACTATACATGTTGTGTTGGAGTGGGTTGACACAAATATGATCCATTCAACTAATTTGATAAAAATGTATGGGTAACAGTCAATAGCCTTGAGGTTTAGGCTAATTTGTGTTAGCGTGTTCAGGTTGGGAAAATGGTATTCAACTACATGAGTCAATCCTAACTTGATCTATTTAAAAATCATATCAAAATCACTTAATTGTAAGAGGATTTTTTTTTTTTTTTTTTTAAATTAAGCAAGTTGACATGACATGACCCCGTAACACGCTTATTGTACATGTTGTGTTGAAGTGGGTTGACACGAATATGATCCATTCAACCAATTTGATAAAATGTATGGGTAAAATACAGTCAATAGCCTTGTGGTTTGGGCTAATGCCAATCAAGTTCAAGACATTTCAAAACTAACCAATTTTGTCTCTAATCACCATGAGAGAGAGAGAGAGAGAGAGAGAGAGAGAGAGAGAGAGAGGCGAAAAATGAATAACAGTTTAGGTACCAAGTTGGGTTAGGGACCAAATTAGTTAATTTTGAAATGTCTTGAATCTAGTTGGTTATTGCCCAAACTTCAAGGGTATTGACTATATTTTACCCAAAATGTATTGGATTAACATGGACTGATGGACATAGCCCATTTCAACATACTTTTAGGATTCTAGGACTCAAAATGAAAAATTTATCAATATATCTGTAGGGGTAAAGTCCCCAGATCAAACAATGGGCCTTGGGCCCTATATAGAATTCGACCATGTCCGAGGAAAAGGTGTGGGCGCCAAAAGGGCTCCTGGCCCAATTCTTATGGGCCCAAACTTGTTTAAAAGGCAGTCTGAGGAGAAATGTCTCCTCAGACGTACCAAGTATGGCTCAAACATGCACCCTACCAGTAATAAAGAATCACTCCAACGAGTATTAGTAGCAGGGATGAGTCCCACAAGCCTGTGAAAGGGAAGAGAGTATAGGATGTCAAGGGAAAGACTACAGCTGCCACATTAAATGCATGGCAGCTTCTTTTCTGGCCGCATTAATGTGGAGAGGACTGGCGAACAGTGTTACCTTGGCTACTACAACTCACAGAAAGATGGGGGAGATGTCCGATGGGACGGGCACTCAAGTGAAGGTCCAGATGATCAACAGGTGTAAGGTTTTGATAACTTCAAGGGGGCTATATAAGAGAAGGGAGTCCCCATGAAGAAGGGGACCGGAAAAGAGAGGAACTTAGAACAGAAGAAGGAGAGAAGAAACACAGCTCTGGACCAGAGACAGAGATACTCCCCATACGTCTCCTCGGACCGTATATTCAATGGACTTGAAGGAGACTTTCCTATTTTCGGTTGTTGTATGGCCCAAAGATAACTAGCATGCACTTCGATAAGGCCCAGTTCTGTAACCCACCCTCTACAAATTCATTGTCTAGGGCTCCTTGGGCCGGAACCACATAATTGTTGGGCTTGGACTCCGAAACGAGACCCTACAATATCCATAACAATTCTTTTAATTACACAATTCTATATTTAATATTTAAATTTAAGGAATTGACTCGCTCATTAATTATATTAAAACTAGTGTATAATTCCGTGCATATACATATGTACAATTAAAAATAATCACAATTGCATGATTCAAATTATACCTTCGTTTTTTTAAAAAGAGGTTCAAATTATACGGTATTAGCTTACACCTTTTTTAAACCATAAATTTCTAAAATATGTAATGGTTCATCATATACATATATAAATTGTGGGTACCTAAGGCATGCTTAGGCATGCGTCCTAGGCATTCAAGCAACATCCTCGGCCGTCCTTGGCATGCTTTGCAACGTCCTCGGCATGCTTGCAACGTCCTTGGTTGACCTCGGCATGCTTTGCAACCTAGACGTCCCACATCGAAAGAAACCCCCCCCCCCCCACTTTCTGCCTTATAAGCTTTGAAGCAAAGGGAGTAGTGTACCACCAAGCCTCTTGTGATCACAGAGATGCTTGGTGGTACTACACTACTCCCTTTACTTCACAGCTTATAAGGCAGAAAGTGGGGGGGGGGGGGGTTTCTTTCGATGTGGGACGCCTAGGTTGCAAAGCATGCCGAGGTCAACCAAGGATGTTGCAAGCATGCCGAGGACGTTGCAAAGCATGCCGAGGACGGTCGAGGACATTGCTTGAATGCCTAGGACGTTGCCAAAGCATGCCTAAGCATGCCTTAGGTACCCACATAAATGTATATATATATATATATATATATATATAGTATTTAATTAGATTTAGACTCTTCAGTTTTTGCACCCAATAATTCACTTGTTACAAAAATAAAAAAATTAGATGGACACGTGGCTCAAAATTGGATTCTAATTGAAATCCAATTTAGAATCTGATTGAATTTGGACTCTTTGATTTTTGCATTTAATAATTCACCTGACACAAAAATTAAAAATTGATGGGACACGTGGTACAAAATTGAGAACCCAATTAAAGTCTAATTTAATTTTCTTTGAACTTTGTCTTTTAATATATACTAGCTTGTAACTCTATGCATATACATGGATACACTTAAAGATATACAATAAGATGCATAATATAATTCTTATATATATAATTTAAATACTATTGATAGTCATTTTTATATTTTGTTAACTTTTTAAAAAAATTTATAAGGATATTATTAGGTATAAAATGTAAATTTTAAATGGTTTTTTTTTTAAAATTTATTGTGAAGCACTTTTTTTTTTCTTTTACGATTCATTTATTCTAGACTTTTTGATTTTTGTACTTAATAACTCACTTGGATGAATATTTATGATGTGGTCCTTCATTTAATTCTAAAATTAAAAAATAAAACTCTTTAAGAATAAATAATTTATGACTTATGGCGCAAAATTGGAACTCTAATTTGGAATTCTAATTTGAGTTTCTCTCAGTTTCACCTATTATTATATACTAACTTGTAACTCTATGTATATGCATGGATACAGTTAAAAATATACAATAAGATACATAACATAATTCTTGTATATATAATTGAAATACTATTGATAGTCATTTTTATATTTTGTTAACCCTTTAAAAAAATTTGTAAGGATATTATTAGGTATAAAATGTAAATTGTAATTTTTTTTTAAAATTTATTGTGAAGCATTTTTTTATTCATTTATTCTAGACTCCTTGGTTTTTGTACTTAATGACTCACTTGGATGAATATTTATGATGTAGTCCCATATTTGATTCTAAAATTAAGAAATAAAACTCTTTGAGAATAAATAATTTAAAACACATGGTGCAAAATTGGAACTCTAATTTGAAATTCTAATTTGAGTTTCTCTCGGCTTCACCTATTATTATATATATAGATATATAGATTAGTGTGTAATGTTGTGTATATACACGGGTACAATTTTAAAAAATCACAATTATTCGGTTTAAATTATACTTTTTTTTAGAAGAGATTCAAATTATACATGGCATTAGCTTACACTTTTTTTAAACCATATATTTCTAATATATGTAATAGTTTCTCATTATATATATATATATATATATATATATGATTTAGAATTTAATTAGTTTTAGACTCTTCAGATTTTGCATCCAATAATTCTTTTGCCACAAAAATTAAAAACTTAGATGGATGTGGTGGAAAATTAGAATCTAATCGAAATCTAATTTAGAATCTAATTAGATTTGAATTCTTTGATTTTTACATTCAATAATTCACTTAGTACAAAATTAAAAATTAAAAGATACACATGACGTAAAATTGAGAATTCAATTAAAATCTAATTAGATTATTTTTATGAGTTTGGGCTATATATATATATATATATATATATATATATTGTGTGGCCAGGGGCTCAGGGCCCGTGCCGAGGAGGTTATGTGCCGAGGACGAATGATCACAGGCCGAGGTGTCAAGGGGGACAGCTGAGGACGACCCTATCCTCGGCACTCCAAGACTTCAATGGGAAGAGCAACGTCTCGATGAAGACTATCCCCGAACAGCCCCCTGAAGGGCATGTGAGTGGAATAGGGCCCACATGGAGGTACAGTGCAAAATTGGATCAAGGAAAATACGTCCCCTCCGCATTAAATGCACCCGCCAGCGTCCTGGTCATGTTAATGAGAAAAGACGCTTGGACTGTGTGACTTCGATCATCGCAACTAACAGAAAGTAAGAGGGGACAGCTGATGGGACGGGTATAAAAGTAAGCACCTGCCTGACCAACAAGTGGAGGGCTAAGATCAACCAAGAAGGACTATATAATGTAAAAGTTAGGGCGCCAAATAGGGGTGGCTGGGAAAAATGGCTAAAAACCAGAACCTCCCAGCCCGCCTCCAAGAGAAGGACTCCTGGGGCGAAAACGACTTAACCGTGTATGAACACCACGAAAAACCCACCGTCCGATGACTAAGGCCTAACCTTTCAAACCCACGCTCTACAAATGATATTGTTTGGGCCTTTTTACGTGCGAACCCAATATCGCTTTGGGTCGTTACAAATCGAGTCCATACAATTGGCGCCGTCTGTGGGGAAGGCTTGTGTGTTGGCATAGACGGTAGGTCGAGACAGTTCCCTTGTCATTTCTAACAGCCGGTTGTAGTATTCTAGTGTAAAGTTCCACTAGGGGCTATGTTTCTTTACTAGGAGCTGCGCTTCGTAACGTCAGCCGCACAGATGGTTTTAGGGGCTTGGCCGAGGAGCTAATTCCCCTAAAAACCAAGGTCTCATGCCGTAGCCAAGGGGTTAATTCCCCCAACTACTTATAAAATCAAGTTTTGGACAGAACCAAGGTATTGCATGGTCCACGGACTCAAACCTATGGGGAAACCAACTACTTAAAATCAAGTTTTGGACAGAACCAAGGTATTGCATGGTCCACAGACTCAAACCTATGGGGAAACCAACTACTTAAAATCAAGTTTTGGACAGAACCAAGGTATTGCATGGTCCACGGACTCAAACCTATGGGAAAACCAACTACTTAAAATCAAGTTTTGGACAGAACCAAGGTATTGCATGGTCCTCGAACTCAAACCTATGGGGAAACCAACTACTTAAAATCAAGTTTTGGACAGAACCAAGGTATTGCATGGTCCTCGGACTCAAACCTATAGGGAAACCAATTACTTAAAATCAAGTTTTGGACAGAACCAAGGTATTGCATGGTCCACGGACTCAAACCTATGGGGAAACCAACTACTTAAAATCAAGTTTTGGACAGAACCAAGGTATTGCATGGTCCTCAGACTCAAACCTATGGGGAAACCAACTACTTAAAATCAAGTTTTGGACAGAACCAAGGTATTGCATGGTCCTCAGACTCAAACCTATGGGGAAACCAACTACTTAAAATCAAGTTTTGGACAGAACCAAGGTATTGCATGGTCCACGGACTCAAACCTATGGGGAAACCAACTACTTAAAATCAAGTTTTGGACAGAACCAAGGTATTGCATGGTCCACAGACTCAAACCTATGGGGAAACCAACTACTTAAAATTAAGTTTTGGACAGAACCAAAGCATTGCATGGTCCTCGGACTCAAACCCATGGGGGAGCCAACTACTTTAAAGAAACCTGGATACTAAGCAGGACCTAACACTACACGTGACATCTCGGATGACGCTTATATCTCCATTGAAAGAGGGTCAGACATGAGTTCAAGGATCTACAGGTGCAGGTAAGCTGACGTTCTGAAACATGATTCTAAATATATCACATGCACAACTATTCATACGTGTTAAGATAATTAGTTCAAAATTCATAAACAATAGTAAGTATCGACAAGGGCAACTAACAAGTAACCAAAAGGAAAAAGGAAGAAAAGGATTTCATGTGTACATGTTCAACAGGTTCAAACTACTAATGGATTACAAAGTTCTCAAAATGAAAAAGAAACAAATTAATCGATAAACTAAAAACAAATACGGAGCCTAGCCAGGGTTTCTACTTCTTTAGTCTTGCGTCGGCCACGTCCTGGGAAGGCGGAACAGAATCAGCTTCGACGCCGTGGAGGATAGTCCCTTCTGGGGAAGGCCGAAGAGGGTTAGTATCGGTACTCTGGGGGACCACAGCAAGGGGAATTGCCTGTGAAAGCTGGGGAAGTATGGCTGGTTCATCATCATTAGGCATCTGAGTGCCAACCACAGGTTCAGTAACCCCTTTGGGTACCTCAGGATCCGTATGCTGAGATATTTCTATCACATCCTTAAGTTCTCCCTCTTTGAGCGTCTTGCCAGGAGAGTCGCTGACCTGTAAGTTTTCCGACTGAGTGACCCCTTCCTCGGGTTGGTCGCTCCTAGCCACGGAGCTGGAGGAAGTGGCCTCACGAATGGCTGTAGGGTAAAATATGTTCTCCGCTTTCCACAAATCGGATGAAGCATTCACCCCAACTCGCTTCAATGCCTCTTCCCAAACTTGGGAGCAATAAAGCCTGCATACTCCAGGAATTTGGGCATTAAGGATGACTTGGGTTTCAGCTACCCCCGCATTGTAACCATCATCCTCAGCCGTTTCCTTGGCAGCCTCAGCCTCATTTCTGGCAAACTCGGCCTCCTGCTTGGCCCTTATGGCTTCGTCACGAGCATACTCCACCACGCCTTTGTCATGCTCTGCCGCGGCCAGTTTTTTACTTAAATCCTTGATCAGCTCTTTAGCTATTTGCAACTGATCCTTGGCTTCTAGTAGACATTTTGTTTGGTCCTCGGCCTGTTTTTGGGCGCTAGCTAGGCCCGCCGAGGCGCTATCCCTTTCACAAATAGCGACTATTAGGTCAGCCTTGGCCTTGGTGAGGTCTTCCTCAGAAGTTTGGAGAGTCTTCGCGGCCGTTAAGCGCTTGGTGTGTTCATTCTCGGCCGCCTTACTCTTATTATTCACTTCTTCCTCTATCCTATAGGTGGCCTGGAGAGCCTGGTAAGGGAGATAAATGCATAGTTAATGACAAACCAGAAGCGAGAGTTAATAAAGTTTTAGGTTTCGAGAAATCTTACCATGCCCAAGTACCTCTTAGTACTGAGGAAGACCTCCTGCATCCTCATTTTCCTCAATCCATCCATGTCAGTGGGGAGCAGCATGGTTCTCCCTAGTGCGTCCGCCACGTAGCCACCCTCGCCATCTCCAAGGTCCCTCATGGATGCAGTTTCCAGCATTGGACCTCCATGAAGCATTGGGGCAGGAAGCCAAGCGCTTGGAGAGGACTGGGCCTCGACCCCCTTTCCCTTGCCTTGAGAGGATTGGACTTCAGCCTCTTTACCCTTACTTTGGTGCCCAATCTTCAGTTGTTTTGTACGCGGAGCCTCCTCCTTCTCCTTAGAAGGTTGGGATTTTCCCCCGTCCATGGTTTCCTTGCCCTTGGAGCTCCTCTTTCTCTTTGAATCAGTGCCTTCCGGCCGAGGAGGCAGAGATGGTTAGGAGGAAGCAGGAAGTTTGGGGTGGGGGGATTGTGGCTGTGACTTGGTGGAAGATGACCTAGTCTGGACAATCTGGGGCTGAGGTGGTGGGGAAGGAGCATTGGGTTGTGGCGTTCCATGCGTATCCTTCCCAGGTTGACCCTCGAGGAGTTCAAGTAGGGGGGTCGGGGGCTTTCTCTTGAGTCACATCTCGGCTTGAGAAGAGGTGCCTGCTGACGACAGTTTCGCCTCGGACAAGGCTGGATCACCTATGTCACCAGAAGGATCATCGGATTGGTTGGCTAGGTTAAATACCCCAAAACCTTCCTCGGGCTGGTCTAGCTCACCTTCATCCTCTGCTACTTGATGAGACGAGGAGGGGCCCACCAGTGGGATGTTCTCGGGGACAGAGGGTTCCCGAGAGATTAAAAATCCTTTCTCGACCACGGTAATTTTTGGAAGCCAAGGACGGCTGGCGCTGATCACGTGCCTTGCGTCCGCAAATTACTTCTGAATAGGAGGGTACCCTAGTATTTTGTGAGCGGCTCGGACTTGACCATCTCCGTCATTTACGAAAACTGCCGCTCGTAGAACAGTCTCCAAGTCCGCCCGGTTGACTAAGGAAAAATGCCGTTGATAGGCGTGTGGATCTACAAAAAGAAAAACACGTATGCATGGTTAGTTACCGAACAACATCAGCTTAGAATGGCGTAAAAGGCCATCGCCCTTCCATTCCCAGTACCCCACCTGGTTCTCCTTCTACTATGGGGCACGGATCGCCATCGTGCCATTCACCAGAGATGATAAGGAAATCTTTGTTTAATCCCTTGTTGGAATCAGGGAGGCACTGGATTAGTCGAACCCTCTCGTCTCTCGTCTCTCGTCTTCATATAGTAGGATTTCCCCTTCAAATTTTGGAGATTATAGCACCAATTCACGTCATGGTGGGTCAGTCTTAGCCCCATCTTTTCGTTTAAAGCATCCACGCAACCCAAAATCCTAAACACGTTGCCGGCGCACTAGGTGGGGGCTAATCGGAAATGCCTGAGGTAACCCCTCGTTACCGGCCCCATAGGGATTCTCATACCCCCCTCTACAAAGGCAAGGACGGGAATTACTACCTCGCCCGTTTCCCTCTTATAGTGCTACTCCCCCATCTTACAATGCCTCAGACTTACGTTGGGAGGAATTTTGTAATCGACGATGAACTTGTTCATCGCCTCCTCAGTATCGACTAATTTCCTTAGTCTCGATTTAACCATTTCTATGATTTACTCAACAAACTCAACCAGCAACGAGAGAAGGAAGGGAACCAGAGAAAAGTAAACCCAGAAAAGAAAAAGCACGAGTTAATGGAGGCAGGGAACTTACATAAAAGAGGAAAGGCGCTTCGGATAGGCTTTTTTGTGCTGGAGATAGACTTGAGTTTGGACGAAATTTCAGATGAACCCAGAATATACGCGCTAGAACTCTTAAGTGCAAAACTGAAGAGACAGATCCGTTCCAAAAAAAAATCTCTTATACTTTCTAGGGTAACTGCATAAATTTTCCCGCCCATAAAGACCAAGGGATCACCACCGTTCGATCTTCATCATACCGTTGAACGTGGGAAACACAAAGCCGCCTGTATTTAATGAGGCCACGTTTCGCCTTCCAAGGGCTCTAGGAACGTGTCTAGGGCAGATAAAAAGTCTCGGGAACTGATAGGTGACAAGGATTGACAGGCATTGACAGATATCTGATGTCATCAAAACCCTCCTATCCATCCGAGGAGTCAGATAGCAGGATTTTGAGGGGCTATTATGGGGCCAGGGGCTCAGGGCCCTTGCCGAGGAGGTTGTGTGCCGAGGACGAATGATCACAGGTCGAGGTGTCAAGGGGGACAGCTGAGGACGACCCTATTCTCGGCACTCCAGGACTTCAATGGGAAGAGCAACGTCTCGATGAAGACTATCCTCGAACAGCCCCCTGAAGGGGATGTGAGTGGAATGGGGCCCACATGGAGGTACAGTGCAAAATTGGATCAAGGAAAATACGTCCCCTCCGCATTAAATGCATTCGCCAGCGTCCTGGTCATGTTAATGAGAAAAGACGCTTGGACTGTGTGACTTCGATCATCGCAACTAACAGAAAGTAAGAGGGGACAGCTGATGGGACGGGTACAAAAGTAAGCACCTGCCTGACCAACAAGTGGAGGGCTAAGATCAACCAAGAAGGACTATATAATGTAAAAGTTAGGGCGCCAAATAGGGGTGGCTGGGAAAAATGGCCAAAAACCAGAACCTCCCAGCCCGCCTCCAGGAGAAGGACTCCTGGGGCGAAAACGACTTAACCGTGTATGAACACCACGAAAAACCCACTGTCCGGTGACCAAGGCCTAACCTTTCAAACCCACGCTCTACAAATGATATTGTTTGGGCCTTTTTATATGCAAACCCAATATCGCTTTGGGTCGTTACAAATCGAGTCCATACATATATATATATATATTTATTTATTATAGATTAGCTTTGAGACATGAACCCATAAAAAATCATGCAGCAATTTTTTTTTTTATTTAATTTGAGAAGAAAAAATAATGCAGCATTCGTGTTGTGTTTGTGTCAATATCCCAAATACTGTAAAAAAAAAAAAAAAAAAAAATCCAAATTTAACTTAAAAGAGTCTTACTATTATATATAAATCCCAATCTCCCAAATTATCGAGTAAAAAAAAAAAAAAAAAAATTACAAAAGGAAGCTTCAATAGCGAAAAGAGGACTATTCACAAGTCAAGATTAAGTCAACGTTTTAGTCTGATCTAAATTCTGATCCTCGAATCAACGGCATTGTTTATGTGTCTGTACCTAAGTACCCCAAGTAATACTCCTTTTGTTTGTGTCCCAAACGATGAACCCACCGATTCTCCAATGGAGCATCCCAGACGACGTCGTGCTCAACATCCTCGGAAGACTACCTGCGAAATCAGTGATAAGATTCAGATGCGTTTCCAAATCCTGGGACTCCTCGATCACCACCCCTTATTTCATCTCAACCCACCTTAATCACAACAACAACAACAACAACAAAGATTCCCACGATGATGGTTATGTCATACACGTGCCATCGCATCCTTCCTTTTGGTGGTCTCCTAACAACAGACCAGTCTGTATTGTCGCTTTCGACTGTACATTTGATAGGATTTCGGAGGTTAAAAATTCCCTTCGATTTTTATTCTAAGCCTGCCCAACTAGTCGGTTCGTGCAATGGCTTATTGTGTCTCGCTGATTTCGGGAGTGTTAATGTTAATGTTATATATTTGTGGAACCCCAGCATTAGAAAATTCAAGAAGTTGCCTCGTACTTGCTTAGGAAAGTTAGAGAATGTTACACTCGGATTTGCGTATCATTCAGAGAATAATGACTACAAGGTTGTGAGGATTTCGTCTACTCCTTCGTCTACAAAGGAGCTCGAGGTGTACACGTTAAGTTCGGATTCATGCAGTGGCGACTCCAGGAATTTTTTTTAGGGTGTTCCTGAGTGGGTTTACCCAGTTACAATTTTTTCTTTTTTAGATTTTAGTTGAAAATTTTTCTTTTTTAGTTTTTTCTTTTTTGCTTGAAAGCAATGTTATGAATACCGTTTTGGACCCTGTTTCGATTTGTTTTGTGAAATGGAATATTTTGGTACCAATCTATTTCAATGTACAGTTTCAGAGTGTTTCAGGGTTTCTAAAAAAAATTAAAAATAATATATATTTATATTTTCTTATACAACATAAAATTATTGATCCAAATAAGTAATCCTCAAATAAAACAAATCATTTAGTTTTTCTTCTTTGATACTCAAATCATTTAGTTATTACATAACAATTACTATTTTAGAATATTAAAACATAAATATGTAATTAAATAATAAAAAACAACAACTAAAAATAGTACAATAAAAGTGTGTATATATATATATATATATCTCAAGTATCAACTTAACATTGTTTTTTATTATTTTATTTTATTTTTTTTGTCTTTTATAATGTCTATCCACTTACTTTTTAAGGGATCATATACCACAACTCCAATACAATGCCAGGACCCCATCCACCCCCACATTAAGAGACAAGAGCCGATTAGCAATTTCTACAAAATTATATATTTTTATATTTATATACACTTACCCAAACAGTAAAAAGCTAATCAATTTATATTGTCCAAAAAAAAAGATAAACAGTAAAAAAATAATCAATTTATATGGTAAAAAAAAGACAAAAGCAGAAAAGTTCAGGAATTTATATAATTATATTGTGGAAAGATAAGTCTAAACTCTAAACACACAAGTCAGACAGACTGAGAATCGACTATGTAAGAGAGAGAGAGAGAGAGAGAGTCAGAGCAGAGATGAGATAGGGAAAACTGGAAAAGGAAAGAGAAATACCGTCGCCGATCTCACTTATGCCGTTGCCGATCTCCGCGTAATGATCAAGCTAACGGTCCAGAACCGTCAGGCCAAGGTGTGAGGTGTCCGTGGTGCCCTCCGCCGCCGCACTAGTCATCAAGGCGCTGAAGGAGCCGGAGCGCGACCGGAAGAAGACGAAGAACATCAAGCACAACGGTAATATCTCGCTCGACGATGTCATTGAGATCGCTAAGGTGATGAAGCCTAGGTCTATCGCGAAGGATTTTTTTTTTTTTTTTTGGATAAGTATGGCGAAGGATCTTAGTGGACTCTGAAGGAGGTTCTGGAGCTTAGGGTTTGCTTTAGCCTTTATTGGGGTTTGGTTGTTGTTGTTGTTGTTTTTTTTTTTTTTTTTTTTTTTTTTTTTTGAGAATCCGTGGGTTTGCTACTGTTGGGCTTGCCGTGGGCTTGATATTGGTTGGGCTTGCCGTCTGTTTTTTTTTTTAGAATCCGTGGGCTTGCCGTTTGATCTGTTACAATTTTTTTTTTTTTTTCAGATTTTAGTTCAAAATTTTTTTTGGGGTTTTGTTTTTCCTTGAAAGGAGAACAAATAAATTTTTTTTTTTAATTGGAGAGTGCTCCTCATTTTTATCAGGGTGTTCCTAATCTTTATTAGGGTGTTCCTAATTTTTTTTTTTAAGGATGAACAAATAAAAAAATTAATCATTATATATAAATTTTTTTTTTTTTTTTTCAGGTCAGGGTGTTCCTGGGAACACCCTGACCATAACTTCATGGAGAAGGGTTGGGGTCGAGTTGACAACAGATGTTACGTTCGGTTATGGAAAATTTATTTTGCCAGTGCCATTGGTTTGTGGAGCTTTGCATTGGTTGGCACGTATCAGAGAGGATGGGAGAAGTGAATTGATTATGGCATTTGATGTCAACAGTGAGAGATTTCTTGCATCATTCAAAGGGAAACTGACTTTCATTACATTTGGATGTAATGAACAACCTGGCTTTCCAAGCCAATACTCCGTATGGGTGATGAAGGAGTATGGTGTAGTTGACTCTTGGAATAAACTTTGCGTTGTATCATTTCAAAGAATAGCTTGTTTCTTTGGCTTTACTGAGTATGGTTCACTTCTGGTTTTCTACTGCAATGAACTGGTAGAGGGGCGGGAACTTAAGTTTGTATTAGTTGACACTGAAACTCTACGTGAGAAGAAGGATCCTGATATCCAACATCCTTCGTATGTAGCTACTTCCATGGAGAGCCTTATTTTACTTGATGGAGCAAATGTGGCGTGCATATAATAAGTGAAATCATTAGGGGTATGGATGAAGTGAAATCATTGTTATTTCTCTTCCTTTAGTTTAGTAGTTGGCATGACAGTATTGCTAAAAACTTTGATTTTTATATAGGTTTACCGAATCCTTTTGTGGCTATTATTAATTAGTATTTGATATTTGTATATGGATAGTTGTTGTGCACATACCCGCCAAGTCTGTCATTGTCAACAAAAAACAATGCTTGGCCAAGGAAATCCTTTTTTTGCTAGTGTGTTCCTCTGGTAGTGTTACAAAGAGTTAGATTGGTGCTCTCCTCACTTTAAATTAAATTAAAAAAAAAAAAAAAAAAAAAAAAAAAAAAAAAAAAAACAGAAGAGTATAAAAGAAGATCTAAAACTGAGAATGTGGAAAAGGAGTAGCCAAGTGCAATTTAGTGAGCATGTCACCATTCCAAGGTCATGCTCCTACTTTCCCTGCTTCCAGCAACATGGCCTTGGTTGGTTTATGAACTACATTTACCTTAATATTGATGACAAGAAGCTAATTTATTTACATGGTCTTCGTTGGTTTCTGGCCCCTAAGTGATGTATAAGGGATGCTATTATCTCATGCTTGCTATATAATGGTGCAAGGACTATAACTTCTTATTAACATCATATACTTATTTTATTTTGTAGAAAATTAATTTGGGAGTTATATTGAAGCTGAATTTATGTTTACATCGACTTGGAAAGCTTTAATCAGACCATGGAGATTTGAGATTTCTATCAACCAAAATGACGAGAGAAAAATCGGCTTCAGAATTCTTTTTAGATAGAGTTTGAATTCTACCATGCCTTTGATTTATAGAAATGGTTACAGAAAGAAATTGATGTCTCTAAGATGACTGATTTATAGAAATGGTAAGAAAAAGAAATAGTCTGGAAGCATTCATGCTGCAGCTTGTAGAGTTTGTGGAATTCAAATGATTTGATATGCTATCTGATATATGGCATATGTCTCAACGTGGGATGGTCTATTACTTCTTTAATTATCTGTCATTGGTTGAATTGATCATAGTGGCTTAAGTATGTGTTTCCTTTGATTGCCTGGAGACAGTAATATTTATTCGGAGTTGTATGGTCTGCTTTAGTATAATTTTTGAATTACTAAAATAGAATAGAAGAAATTTGAAGTAAGAGGCATAAAATTAGTGTTGCTAGTTCAACATAAATCTCTTAATACACAGTTGAAATAAGAGGCATACAAAGCCTTTTTCTGCATGAGAGGCATCTCTTTACATGATAGCAAGGTTATATATACCCAGATTATATTTTCCAAAATACTAATTACAGATTAGCTCATTCCCATAATTTTGGACATGAGATACATGGCAGTTCATATCTTGTGGGCTTCACTTGTAATCATCATATAAAGTGATGGGAAACTGCCATAATCCATGCCAAATGCATAGAACAACAGAAGCAACTTTTAAGCAAGGTGAAAAAAAGGAAACAAATGGCAATCTTTACGGAAATAATCTCAAAGTGTGATCTATCACATATCCTCTTCATTTACTCTCTCTCTCTCTCTCTCTCCCCCCAAAAAATACATAATACACCATAACATACACCTGAACAAGGAACTTGAGGTCAGAGGATATTCAGATGGATAGTAGAGCAGGTCATAGTATTACAGTGGGTACAGAACAAATTCTTCTTGAATCAAGAAGTTGGTCACTGTTACATTATTAATTTAAAGTTTAGTAACAACTGAAAATCAAATTAAGATCCACTAGAAAGCCATAGTAATTCAATTGCAAAAATTAGATGTGTGGAATGAGAAATAATAGCTGATGCAATAAAAGGAAGCATGTCATTCATTTTTCTTTGCAGCCCTATTGGATTGCAAGCAACAAGAAGCATTAGATAGAATTAAAGAACTTAATCCATTTCTCCATTCTTCAAAGGAGAAAATAACTGGTTTTTTGACCATTCTTCTAGGGCATTATGCTGGAGAGCATTCATATGGATATAAGGGCGTCTTTCTCGAATTAACCTCTCAGCATTTTTCCAATCTTCTGCCTTGCCTAGAGCCACTAATAGTGCACACATGACAGCAACACTTCTTCCATGACCTAAAATAGTAAAAATACAAGAGGAAAAGTTAACTCTAAATCTATAACACCTCACTACTCACAAGCATGACAACAAATTAGGCCAGAAGGAAATGCATGTTAAGAAAAAGCAACAGTTCTCATCAGCAATATAAATGATTCTGACGACAATCACAGCAGTAGAATTAAAAATTTTCTTAGTTTATATAGAAAATTGTAGGGTCTAGATTCTTTTAGTACTAGTTGTAATATGCATTTACTCTTCAATAAGTAGTGGTCATATGCCCCTTGCTAGAGACCAATTTAAAAGGAGACTAAGCAGCCAACCTAAAAATAAAATCCTGTGTTAACAGCAGTGTTTTACTATTTGTAAGAATGGCAGAAATTTAATAAGAGAACCTGAGACCCATGCCAACCCATTTCCCCCTTTATTACTTTAGTTAAGGCCCGCATAGGAGTTGATTATATTAGTTATTTGAAAACTGGAACAACTTCTGTACCTTTAACCTCTAATCAGGCTGTGACATCCTTGGTAAAGCCTTTTTTGGTACCTAATTCTAGCAGGACATCCGAGCAATAAAATATTCCACAGCCTGCACTAAATTTGTCATGTGGAAAATATATAAATGCCAAATCCCAGGAAAGGCAAGGTGTTTCCCCTCCCATTGAAACACACAAAATATTTGCATCTCCCCTTGTGGAAGAACTGCATTACTTTGTCTTGAACCTACTCTACCTGGCATACAAGCAAAATAAACCTTTTCCACAAGTTGCATTTAAGTACCAGTTAGCAGTCAGCTGCAGAACTTTCTTAGTCTGGTTACAAACAGGATCCCCTGTCCCAGCTGATACATGAGTATTAGTGACAGCACTCTAATATGGGTCCATGTGCACCTTTCCTAGAGCAACCCACCCCCATACATTACAAATCAACTGACAAACACCAAACCATGCTCATTGCTGGCTCCAGATTCATACGCAGTGCAAAAATCAACTATCTCATTCAACAACAACAAAAAAAACTAATAGAATGGTAGAACAATTGTTCCCTAATTATCATCAGGCACACATTCAGGGTTTTAGTTCAAAATGATTTTATTAGAAGAGAACACGACAGTAAAGCATCATAGAAAAAGTATCTCAAGTAATATGAGATACGGCTCTCAGCACCTCTCAACAAATACTCCAAAGGCTACAAACCCCAGAAAGCATGAGACCTTAAAACTGAGAACATAAGAACTAAGAGCCACCCCATTTGAATTATCAATTGAATTCACTCCACAATCCTAGTCTACTTACATGGCCTCAGAATTAACAATAATATTAAACTAGGATACCCCACGATCTCCACCTAATTTCCTGAGATGATAATGAAGATAAATCCCCCTAGCTTGTTTATTGTCTTATAAGATTGATGCCAAAGACATACAAGTCATTATGCTCACAATTTGTATGTGTGAGCACATGTGCAAAGTAATCATGTCTAAGACAGGCTAAAAACTAACATGAACTGTATTCAGCATTTTCAATTCACAAGACATAATTGGATGCTACGCCATCCGGTCTTAAAAAGCAACTATGTGAGCAATGCAGGAAAAGAAACATAGGAACATAAACCAAAGACAACTAGCAAGAGTTCACTATGAACTTTTTATGTAAGACAAGAAAAGGCTAGTATCATGAAAAATTCCCATTGTAAATCTATATTAAGCAATGAAACTGGAAAGAGATTTACTTGGGAAAGGAAACAGAAAGAAAGGAGAGAGAGAGAAATGATTAGTGGATCATATGGGAGTTTTCACCCAGTAAAGGGAAAAAACTGAATATGTTAAAATCATATAAATCCATGTTCATAAGATATGACAAAATTTTACATTGGATGTCAATCTACCAGAGAGGCATCTTAAACATTCAGCAGAGAAATTGTTCTAACATCCAAAACTCCTCCTTTGTTGTGCTTAATTAACATAGCCAGTCTCAAATGTGGAGAAAGCAGGAGAGCTGCAGTAGAGTTTGACAGCCAGCATAAAACCCAAGCCATATCTTATGAAGGTCACATTGAATGCTTACCAAAAATAAAGGTCACATTGAAGTCCTTTTTGACATAACTCTAAATTAGAATTACAGGAGGAAAAGATTTGATTACAAGTTCAGTAAAACTAGAGTTAGATATGAATCACTGAAACCAATAGGAATACCAAAGACAATAATTTGTTATATCCTCAACAGATCATTCATAAAGACAGGGGAATTGAGACTTACAAAAGCATTAACTTCATATATATATATAGGCTTGATGTGTTCAATTGGCCATGCCTATGTGATAACATGACACCTGTGTTTATGTTAAAAAATTATAGATGGAAGTAGCATATCCTTCAAAGGGTATTATGATGACACATACTTTTGTAATATGGCTGTAATTGTAGCTTTCTTCAGGGTTCAAATAACCCAGGTAACAAACGAAAACTCTTATGACGTGAGTGTGGTCAAACTTAACATGTAAAGATTAAAATTAAAAAAGAAAAAAAAGAGAGGGATAAACAAAGCTAGATGTAGCTAATTGAAGACAAAATCTAGGACCAGTACCAAGATTTAGGTTACCAGTCATTTACAACAAAGGCAAATGACAACACCTAATAAGGCTGATGTGATTTAAGCTGTAATTGTAATAAGAAAAAGGGAAATGTGCTGAGGTGCCTCTGATGCAATTACAGAAGAAATGATGGCCTGTGGCTAAACAGAAATATCCGACCATCCTTGTGATCAAGTACTTGGGTTGCGAGTAAAGAGTATTAATTTGAGAAGTTAGGTCTGCTAATATAAGCATCTAGGTGACTTTCTCGGAGCTTTCACTTACATAGACCCTAATAACTATTTAGATGTTCCAAGCAAAGCATATCAAGTGAAAAGAAGAAATAATCATGCAGTTTGAACCAAGAGAAAAAAAAACACATAAGATCTAATATATTATAAATTAAAGAGGAGCATTACTCTTCCAGTCCATGAAATCAATAAAATGGCTTCAAAGTTAAGTAACATACCATATGCACAATGGATGAACACAGGCCTATTCAGCGCTCTCTTTCGACAAGCCCACCGAACAGCAGTTGCGATATCAGCTGGCTTAGGAGCCCTTGTATCCCAAGCCGGGATGCACAAATAGGCATGCCCCGAGAATTCCAGCAATCTTGGCAATTCACAGGTACAATCGATAACTGCAGGGTTACCCGGGGGCAATTTATCTGGCGAATAAGGCCATCCACCAACATACAAACCCTCACTAACTTCATTATAAGGATCTTCCCCACTTTTCAATCTCCGCAATGCTGAGAAACCCCGAACAAAGTTCAAGTACGGGCTAAACATTATTTTGGACCAAATGGGGAAGGTCCCATCTGGGTTCTTGCCCAAGAGCAAGGGAAGATCAATGGATGGGAGTGAAGCAATGGAAACTAAGAAATCTACCAAAGAGGCATACAGGAATGGCATTGATAACAATGTTAAGTCACTGTTTCTAAGGTATGCAAAGCACAAGAACATAACAGTTGCTTTCAATCCTATCAAAGTTGATATACCCAAACCCATGATTTCTTTACACAGAAACTAGAATATTGGAACAAAAACAAGAACTTCAAATCAAAAATCAAAATGGGTTCGTTACAATTCCACAAACTTTTCACTTTCAACTTTCAATCAAGATTGATAGACACAAAACCCCATTTTGGCTGTACCTAAAATGGGGTTGATATACCCAACCCCATGATTTCTTTACACAGAAACTAGAATATTGGAACAAAAACAAGAACTTAAAATCAAAAATCGAAATGGGTTCGTTACAATTCCACAAACTTTTCACTTTCAACTTTCAATCAAGATTGATAGACCCAAAACCCCATTTTGGCTGTACCTAAAAACTACAATTTTAGGGCAGACACAAAAACCTCCAACCAAACACAGAGAGTCAACGACAAGACAGAACAAGAATCTGTGTTTATTACTCTAACATCGAACAACCCAAAAGTCCTCAAGGAAAGTACAAAACAATTGAGAACCAGTTGTTGAACAAAGTAGTTAAACGATACCTTCCAATTCACAACTCAGAATATAAAGTATGCGTGCGGAACTTTCGGAGGATGTTTATCACAATTCACAACTCACAAGCAAAGCTAAATTCTTAGGTTTCGCGTAAAACGAAAGAAGAGTGAACAGGCTCTGCTGGAACCGTTTTTAGCCGAGTCCATTTGGACGTTGGAGTTGGACTCAATAATAAAATAGACGTTGGACTTTTTACGTTAGACTTTTTAGATACATTTTATTAGGATAATGATAAAATGATAATATTGTTGAAGTTTTTTATATTTTCTAGTCAAAATTTTTTTTATTGTGGTTTATTAATAATTGTCCTAAGTGCATCAGTTAACATAACCTCAATAAAATTTGAGAAAAGTTAATTAATGCACATTGATTTAAGGAATATATTTAGAAATCATTTAGAAAAAATTTAGGAAAAAAAATTAAATTACTTTTCTTAACAACTTTTTATCTATATTTCTATATCTATATCTATTTATCTATCTACTACTATTATTTAAGGGACTTCCAAACCTGCGAATTCTAAATCTTGAATATTTCAAAATGGGACAAAATTTAATTATAAAATTGGTTGTAATCTAAGGTTACAACAATAATTAATAAAATAAAAATTATTACATATTTTGAAAATCTAACTGTTAAATTGCATGTTCTTTACTCTTTTAATACACATGTTAAATTTTGTGTAAATCGGATATTATTTAGGACAAAATTTAACTACAAAACTGGTTTTAATCTAAAACTATAACCTTACTCAATAAAATAAACATGATTACATATTTTGAAAATCTAACCGTTGAATTGCATGTTTTTTGTGTTTTTAATACACAAGTCAAATTTTGTGTCTATAGGATATTATTTACTAAATGATCTATAAGCTTATATTTTATGCATAATTTTAACTACAAAAACTTGCAATTTAAACTATTTAACGATGACATAGTTATTGATATTTAATTTTCTAGAAATTTTGCAAACATGGAGGATATAAGAAGAAGATGTAATTTAATAGTGGATTTGTCAAAATTCACCTCTAATAAAAAGATATTGAGTAAGATTGTAGTTTAAAACTACAATCAATTTTGTAGGTAAACTTTGCCCTATTATTTACTTTATAATCTATAAATTTATATTTTATGCATAATTTTAAACTATCAAAAGGCATCATTAAAGATTCATAGGAACCATTTAAACAATATATTGATGACATAACTATTAATCTCTAATTTTCTAAAAAACTTGCAAGCATAAAGGATATAAAAAGAAGATATAATTCAACGATGGATTTGTCAAAATTTATATATAATAAAAAGATATTGAGTGTCTGTTTGGGAATAGCTTATCTAACTTTTTGTTGAATTTTTTTTTTTTTTTTTTTTTTTTTTTTTTTTTTTTTTTGCTGATAGTGTGTTAAAGTATATTTGTACCTTGAAAAAATGAGAAAAAAAAGAAAAAAAGTAAGGTTTTAAAAAGCTGTACGTAAAAACTAAAAGCTAAAAATCTAAAAATTTAAGCTGATGCCAAACATGCTCTGAGTAAGTTTGTAGCATAAGGCCACAACTAATTTTGTAACTAAATTTTTTTGTCCCCCAAAATATCCCCTTTTCGCTCATAGGTTTTTAATTAAGGGGGAAAAATTTGTAAAATAATAGGTCACAATTTAAAACCTCACACTAAATCAACTTTCTTAGTAGTTTACAATATATTTATTTCTTATTATTTTCGAAATTTAAAAAGACGCACTATATTTTCCTCTTCATCTCTTATCATTTTTTAAATTTAAACAGACAAATTCTATTTTTTCTTTCTTTCTTTCTTATTCTATGTTCTCTTTGTGTTTAAACAGAAAAATCTCTAGGCATTTAACAAACTTAAATCACTTGCACGAAAAGAAGATGAATGAATGGAAAGCTATGGTACTAAATGGGAAAAGAAAAGTCTCATTGAATGCACAAAGAACTTGTGATGAGCTTAGTATTTCTAATTAAAATGGCATTAAAACTTTCTAAAAATGGTCAATTAACAGATACTCTATGCCCTTTTTTGAGAGGAGAGAAATGAACGAAATGGAAATGAATGAAAAGAATAATTTTAGAATATTCATCCATTTCTCTTGTTTGATAGTTTTAACGGACGGAATGGAAAGACTATTTCCCTTAATTGGAAGTTTAAGTGGAAGATAATGGAATGGGTAGGTGGGAACATATATTCCTCTCTAATCTCTCAAAACTTCAAATTTTCATTTCCCACCCCCCCCCCCCTCCTCTTAAAAATTGGGATGAATTAGAGGGAATGAAATGAGGTTTAATAAAATTTTCACTAAAACTCCCAAAATACCCTTATATATTCAACACTTTATGTAAAAAAAGGAGTCTAGTAATAAAATTGTTGCATGGAGTGTAAAAATGGCACCCAAGAGCCCAAAGGCTAGGGCATAGGCTTTGGATGTGAGATCATTGCAATTAATTATTTAGAGAGGGTAAGGCAGACCAACATGTGGATTCCTTAACTTATGAACTAAAGCTAGGAAATATGGATGAGATAGAAAGCAAAAAGAATTGAGCAAGAAAAATTGAAACTTTTTATTAATGTTCTCTTGGTTGGCCGAGGTAGGTTTTACTTAGCTTTCAACAATACAAGCTTGAGTGATTTCTCCTTAATTCTTATTCCCCTCCCCCCCCCCCCCCCCCCTCTTCTCTTAATGGGGTTTCCCCCTCATTTTATAGTAGTTTGGCCTTAATCCTAACCCTTCAGCTATAAGGTGGTGAATTTCCCCTAGATACTTTCCCATCTCTCATTTAGGAGAAGTTCAGGGTGAGTTATAGCCTGTTTAGGCACTATTCAGGTGTCCTTTCCTCCATTAATGCGACTGTCCTAGTTGGTGCAGCAAATTTAATGCTGAAGTGATGGGTGCTTCCTCAACACGTCTCCCTCTCTCTCCTTTAGTGCCTACCTTTGGATGTTCGCCTCAGCCTGAATCTCCTAGTATGGTGGTAGTTCATCACCCCCCTCCCCCCTTCAGGACGCGAGGGACTCTTGCCAAGCCTTCCTCCCTCGGTCAACCCAATACTCTCTTATCAATCTGTTGGGCCAATACGGTCCTCGAGCGTGGCCTAGTTGTGGTTTTGCCCTTGGACACCCCCCCATAATAGCCCCCTAAAATCCCACTTCCCTATTTTCTTGGGAATGTGTGTGTAAACGACTAAATTTTTAGTTTGAAATAAATTAAACAAGTAAAATTGTTTCACAAATACGAATTTGTATTGATGATTGTGTGGTACAATTCTCTGAAATTACAAAAGAGTGATCCTCTGATTCGATTTTCTTACAATACTTATTGATTGGATTTGTGGTAATGTGATTTTGACTTGAACACAAAATATCCTTCAATTTGGTTGAGGGATGGATCGAAGATTGCTGAAACGGAATTACAATGAATCTCTGGCTATGAGCTTGTTAGAAATTCTTTGTTCTTCATGTTCTTCGTGTGTTCTTCGTCTTCGAAGATTTGTGGTGGAAGTTCTTCGGGGCTTTAGAAGCTTGGATCCATAGAGCTTCATTGATTTGTGATTTGTTGATATTTTTGGACGCTTTGAGCTTGATTCCCGCAAACTTTAGGATCTAGGTAGACAGTTTAGATGATTCTGCTTCGAATGTTCTTCGATTTTGGAGTTGAAGTTCTTGAAAGCTTTGAGGCTTGATTCTTGCAGAGCTTTTTTACTTTTGAATCTTGGTCCCCTTAAATGTCTTAGGAAGGCTTCTATTTATAGGAATTTGGGGGTGGGTGAGCGACACGTGGCGGAGTCTGATTGGTGACACATGTCACAGCCTGATTGGTCCGCTTATGTCATCGCTTACACGTGCTAGATTGCTTGTGTCATTGCTTACACATGTTGGATTGCTTGTGTCATCGCTTACGCGTGCTGATGTGTGATTGGTTTCTGTACGACACTTGACAAATTTCTGTTGGTTTCTGAATAGTGATAACAAAACTTAGCAGCAATACGTGGTGCTTTGTAATTGGCTATATTTTGTGGACTTGGTAATGTGATGTGTCAGCTTGTGATAGATCGGGAATTTTCTCTCTCAACAGTGTGATTTTGGTGATACGGAGGATTGCATGTGCCACCCATGTTCATACGCGCATGCCTATCTTTTTAACTGCCTATGCATGCTCATGATGTTTCAAATTCCCAACACCGCATCAAATGCTGCAGGTGGCTGCCTGCTTCCCACATCCAATGGTGAGATGGAGATCTTACAGTCCTCATTTCACCTCGATTATGGGGCGGGAAAATTGCTACTTCTTTCCCACTATATAAGAAGGGGAGGGAGCTCATTTTTTGCCCCAAGAAGAAAAAACTCTTTTAAGCCACCAAGAGTCTCCTGAAGAGCGGCGTTGTGCTCCCAACTTTGTAAGTGGTCTCATCTCCCTCCTCGGTCAAGTAGGTTTTGTGCTGCGACTTAAATAATGCTCCTAAGTGCAGCATTGTCATGAAGTAATAATTTGGTAAGTCCGAGGTCGAATCCACATGGAAAAGGGAATTAATTAGCAAATCACAAGAGAATAAAACTAAAATAATAAAGTTTAATTAAAGAGATTTTGATGGTTTAGTAAAATTAATTTAAATTGAGAGAAAATAACAATATATTAAGATGCAAAGGACATCTATTGGTAGTCTTAACAATATTTATTTTATAACTCAACTAAAATTCATATGAAGGATGATCTTAGTAGGATGATTTAACAATAAGAACTCAAGAATTAATTGTCTAAGGTTGTTTTATAAAATTGATTGATTTTAGATAAAACAAAACTAGTGAATTAGTTTGTAGGGAATACTAAGCATTTAAAATACTCGGAGTCTATGATAAATCAAAGAATTATATAGAACTAAACAATTTTCTAGATGAGTAAATCAATCAAAAACATAACAACATAAGTATTAAAACCATAAAATAATTGTTAAGAACATACCAATAAATGGTTGAGTTTCACCCCTTACTTTAGCAAGGCTTCTAGCAAGTCATAATACAAATAAAACTCTAAAAACTATAAAGAAACTTTAAGAAAACCTAAATTACGTTCTACGGAAGCTCCCCTCTGAATTTTGCCCTAAAAGAGCCTTTAAATAGGTCAAGGAATCCTATTACAAGTTAAATTCTTGTTTAAAGAAAATCTCAGTTTTTAGGCTTCACTTAATAGACGCTTTTGGCCCATTTCACGTCAGAATTTAGACTTTTGGTAAACTACAAAATTGTAGCCCTTTACAATAAAATTCCAGCCTAACTTGAATTATCTTGATTGGACATCTAATCCGAAAGTTATGCTAAAAATACTAACTAATATGCAGGCTAGAATCTTAATCCAAATTGGACTTCGATTTGGTACAAATTTCCTTTGATTCGGTACAAATTTCCTTTGATTCCTTGCTCCAATTTGACTTAAATTTAATTTGGTTGGCATTCTTTAACTTTATCATGACCCTCGTAAAAGTAAAGTCCATTAACTTTATTTTTTGCACAAATCTACTTATTTAATTCCATTCTCATACAAAAGACAAATTCATGCATTAAAATATAGGGATAATTACAGTAAACCCACCTGAGGTTTGGCCTGTTTTCACGTTGCCTACCCGTGGTTCAAAACTTATCACTTTGCCCACCTGTACATTAATCCGTTACCACCCCCCCCCCCCCCGTTACCCACCTCACCCTCAGACGTTAGAAAAACACCCTTTTATGCCAAATTAGAACATTACACGGATCAAACAACGCGAACTCACTCTCTTTTCCTCACGAGCCCTACAAACGCGAAAATCCCTGTAATGCTGGGGTTTTGATTTTTCTGATCATGCTTTCGTGTGAGGGTGAGGTTCTGACTTTGGGTTGTCTTGAGTCGTTGAATATTTGAAGATAGATCATCACCAGGTACGACATTTCTGCTTATGGTTCTGAGCTGGGGTTTCAAGTTTTGATGATAGCGTTGATTCACAAGAAGTTGATAATCGATGTCTTCTTCGAGTGGAAATTACTCAGGTTCATGTGGGCATTTGTGTACATATGAGACTTGTGTGCTGAGAACAAGTCTGACAGTGAATAATTTTGGGAGAAGGTTTCTAGGTTGTAGCCGATATAAGGTAAGTATACTTTTTACCTAATCTAGCTGATTCACATGAGATTGGAATGTGATGTGTTCAATTCAATTTATGAACAGATTGGTCCCAAGTGCCCTTTCTTTAGATGGATTGATAATCCCACTTGTGTGCGTGGGAATGAAACTGCCCATTTGGTGTAACAAAAGCTGAATTTACTGCGGAGTGAGCTGCAACTTGCATGTGAAAGGGAAAGAGAAGCTACCCAGGCAGCAGCAGAAGCTACCCAAATGGCAGAAATTGCTCAAGACAGGGTAGCAAAAGCCATTGAGAGGGAGAGAAAGTTTCGAGCTTCCTCTGTTCAAGCCAAGGAGATAGCAGAGAGAGCTTTAAAGCAAGAGAGAAAGTGCAAAATTGCACTAATTCTGTCATGGTTTTTTTTTTTGTTTTGGTTATGTTGTTTTCATGTTTTGGCTCAAGTGAAAATGTTGTAATGATGAGATTGAGTCTGCCTGATGGGTTGTAATATAAGCTGGTCCTCAATTATATTGTAATAGAACTATAAAAGAATTTTTTGAGAATGAGAACTATGTAAGGTGGTAGATGCTATTGGCTTGAAGCCACTTAATAATATAAGCCTTTTTAAGATAAAGTGTTATTTATATTAGATGCTGTTGGTATTTTTGTTTAAAGTGAATTGGCTACTTAGAGCTGTGAGCTGTTGGTGTTGGTGTTTTGTTGGATGTTGTGAGCTGTGTTGGTTTGTGCATAAAGTGCATTGTGTGAAGACAATTGTGTTGAAAGTGAATTTAAAGTGCATTGTGTGTAGACAATTGTGTTGAAAGTGAATTTAAAGTGCATGACAATCTATCAACTTGCAAGAAAAGATAACAAATTCAACACATACACCTGCTATTCAACACATAGACCCTGCACACATAAACAAACTCATATAATAATAACTCATATGACAAACTGCAATAATCAGAACAATAATTCTGAACACCTGTCATTAAGTTGGGAAATTGTATACATATTTTAAGGTGGCATTGAATAGTCTTTCATCAACCACCAGTAAATATAAGGCATTTGGTACAACAACCAAAACAGTTGCAGCTGCCCAATGTTTACAAAACTTACAAAAATACAAAAAGTGTTTGAACAGCTATATCAAAAAGTGTCTTGCCATTGTCTGCCCTGCCTAACCCTAACACTACATAAAACCCTAACACTACATAACCCTAATACATTATACATAGCAACAAAAGTGTCTTGACTTAGTCTTCATTTATTGCCCCTGCCTCTCCCACCACAGCTGGCCTTTCCATCTCTTGTTCTACATTTCTGAGCTCTTGCTGCATCACCCCTTCCTCTCAAAGTAGCTCCTCTGGTAGTAGGTGGTCTTGTAGGTTACAAAGTACAAGAATTCACATGTTAGCTACCAGCATCACAGTTTTATGAATAAAACATCAAACCTAACACTATAGTACCTGTGATGATAGTGGTCTACTGTCCCATGTTTCTGCAGGGGTGTGTGGTGTTGGCTGGCTTGAAGAGAACCAAGGAATTCCTCTAACTGTGTACTTGAAGTCTGAAGAGTACCATTGACTTGGGTTCTGTGACCATGGAGCTGGTGGCCTTAACCATGGAGCTTGTGGCTGTGGAGCTGGAGCTTGTGGCTGTGACCCTACTGCCTGGTTGGATGAGGCCATAGTGTAAGGCTGATGTGTTGGTGGGGGCTGAGCTGAGGATTGGGTCTGTGATGAAGATGGGGCCTGGGATCCTTGTCTATGTGTAGAAGGCCTTCCACTTCCCTGCAACCAAATATGAGCATGTTTTTACAGTGTCAGTTATTGGAATTTTGCATTTGAATAAAAAAAATTTGTAAAAACTTACAGATTTCCCTTTCTGCAATCTCTACCTCCTCTCCCATGCTGTCTCACCAGTGACATTGGCTTTGCATCCCCTTGCATTGTGCCCTTCCTGTTGACACCTTCCACACCTCACTGGCCTGTTTCCTCTAGACACCTTATAAGGGTTCGGCTCATCAGCATCTCTCTTCCTCTTCATGGGTGGCCTGCCTAGTGGCTTATAGACAGTAGGTACAACAGGCTTGGGTTGGCCACTTGAAATCCACTTAGACTGGCCAGGCATGGGAGGTATAGGTGTCTTGTATGTCTCCACATAAGCATCCTTGTAGTAGCATGGATGGGTGTAGTCTTCTGGTTTCTCACGATTAACAAAAATGGCTGCAACTCTATGCTTGCAAGGGATTCCTGTCAAGTCCCATACTCTACAACTGCATGTCCTATTTACCAAGTCCACCACATGCCTTTCCCTCTCATTGTCAACCTCATACACAAACCTCCTAGAAGGAACTGCACAGAAACTCTTACACTCTAATTTTAACTGCTCCAACTTTTTTTATATGCTTGGACACAAATTGCCACCATACTTTTCTATGCCAACCTTCTTTATATACAGCCTGTTCATAAGCCTAACTCTGATCCACTCCAGCATTGATAAGATGAGCTTGTCTCTAGCCTTCACAATCATAGAGTTAAAACTCTCACTCAGATTGTTTACCATACAATCTGTCAAAACTCTTGAAGAAAAGTGGGATCTGGTCCACTGTGCAGGCTCTATATCAGCCAGGTACTGCCAAGCTTCTTCATCCAAACACTTAAGATGGTCCATCCCTCTCTCAAATTCCCTGGCTGATGTTGTGCCAGCACACCTCCACAGTACACTCTTCAACTCCATGCCCTTGTGGTTAACCTTGAAGTTGTTGTATATGTGCTTCATACAATACCTGTGCTCCACAGTTGGGAATAGAGTCTCCATTGCAGGTAAAAGGCCCTGCAATCAAGGAAGCATTCAATATTAGCAAGTAAGCATGTAAAAAGGTAAGCATGTAATGAAGTCATGAACATGAGCTAGATGATAATACCTTTTGCCTGTCATTGATGAATACCAGATTGAGCTCATCTGGCTTGCCAATGTCATCAGCAAACTGTTCCAAGAACCAAGTCCAGCTATCCTTGTTCTCTTGCTCAACCACAGCCATTGCCACTGGGAATATATTGTCATTTCCATCCTTGGCAGTGGCAGACAACAATTGCCCACAAAACCTACCCTTCAAGTGGCATCCATCCAGCCCAACAAGGGTCTACAACCACCTAGAAAGCCAACCTTCTGAGCATTGTACCTAATGTACATCCTTTTAAACTTGGGCTCTGCATTTTCATTTTCCATCTCTGTTTGCAGAATCACCTTACTTCCTACATCTGTCCTTAATATCATTTCTGCATAATCTCTAAGTAGGCCATACTGAGCCTCTTCATTCCCAGTAATCAACCCCCTAGCTGCCTTCCTTGATCTATACACCTGACTAAGACTGAAATCAACTGAAATCTTCTGCATCACATGGTGCTTAACACCTGAGACCTCCCAATTAGGATTCTTACCAAAATCCTCCAAATACCTCTTTGTCACATAGGCTGATGTAACTTGCCCATTTTTAAATGATAGGGGGCAAGTACATTCAGGATAAAGTGTCTTGATCTCAAATGTGCACTCTCCAGTCACCATTGAGGCATAATACCTCCATCCACAATTATTCTTACAATGTACAGAAATCTTCTTCTTCTCATTCAACTTCCACTTGACATCAATGTGATTCTGAATCACATACTCCCTCAAAGCCTTCCTAAACACCTGAGAGTTTGGGAACTTCATCCCTTTTGCCAACCTAACATTTTCCATATCAGTCCTCTCATTGAACTCCAAATTGCCAGGCCCCTGCTCATCATCAGAACTATCCACACTTGCAATATCATCCTCTAAAGCTGGTTCAGCCCACTCTTCATCTAAATCTATGTTTGGAGGAGGAACATTGCTTGGGCCAGGTGCATCTGTGTTTGGCTGAGGTGTATCAGTGTTTGGATGAGATGTATCAGTGGTTGGAACAGTGTTAGGCTCATGTGGCACTGTGTGAGGTGGAGAAGACTCACCAAAAATGTCATCAGCAAAGTCTTCTCCTTCCAGGCCTTCATTCAACCAATCAAACTCCTCCTCCACACCATCACCCCCTGTAGCAGCTCCTGCACCACCCCCTACACCAGCCCCTGCACCCCCTATAGCAGCCCCTGCACCAGCTCCTACACCAACCCCTGCACCATCAGGAACTTCAACTACAAGTGGAGCATTACCACTCTCCACATACAGTATGATGGTGTCTCTTGGCCTTCCCTCATTAAGCTTCCACAAGGGTTCCACATCTTGATCATCTTTTATGAGCCTTAAGTCTTGCTCCAAGTTGCCCCCAAGACCTAAATAATGAACCCTACACGATTCATCAATCCCCAATTCCTCACATATAGCTTTTATTTCAAAATAACCAAGCAAATCAGCATTCCTATACACTATTTCAACTTTCCCACCAAAGTACTCTAAACTAGGGTTCCACACAAAAGCACCCCCATAATGTACCTCCAATTTCACTTCAACATCCATCTGCAATAACAAATTACAAGTTGACACGTATACAATTAACAATTAAAGAATTGTAAACAACAAAAGAGGCAAAAGAGTAAACAGTTGCATGTTTCAGTTTTGTTTTTGGGATGCAACGCACACAGAGGGACCACATTTTCTGCTTTTCTTTTGATTTTGATTATGTTTTACTAAATAGCACATGCAAACACTAAAAATTTCAACCCAATAGAAACTTGGGTCCATTGTGAGACACAATAACCACGACAAACAAAGTGCCCACAGACAAAATGCCCATAAACAAACACAAATCCAAAGAATAGGTGGTCACATTTTTCATAAATATCAATAAACACAACCAATATTCTCATTCCATTACATGTAACATTCACCATTGATTGATTACTCAAAAAAAAAAAATAAAACAACCATAAGCCCAAAGTAAAAACCCAAAGAGTGACTGATTTCTTACCAGGATTTTAGTCACTCGAATAACCCGTTGTTCGTCTAGGTTTACTCTTGCAGCAGTATGTCAATATTAGATGCAGAATGGATTTTTCGCGTTTGTAGGGCTCGTGAGGAAAAGAGAGTGAGTTCGCGTTGTTTGATCCGTGTAATGTTCTAATTTGGCAAAAAAGGGTGTTTTTCTAACGTCTGAGGGTGAGGTGGGTAACGGGGGGGGGGGGGGGTAACGGATTGATGTACAGGTGGGCAAAGTGATAAGTTTTGAACCACGGGTAAGCAACGTGAAAACGGGCCAAACCTCAGGTGGGTTTACTGTAATTATCCCTAAAATATAATTAAGCACAAAATTAATTATTCAACATTATTCCAAAACCAAATATAAAATGCATGAATTATATCAAAATAAGTATGATAATGCTTTTTAATAATGATATAAATATGCAAAATTAAGCTATTATCACGGGGGGTTGCACGTGCCACTCATGTTCATACGTGCCTGCCTATCTTTTTAACTACTTGTGCACGCTCATGACATTTCAGATTCCTAACGCCGCATTAAATATTTCAGGTGGCTGCCTGTTTCCTACATCCAATGGTAAGATGGAGATCTTACGGTCCTTATTTCACCACGATTGGGGGTGGGGGGGGTGAGAAAATTGCTGCTTCTTTCCCCCTATATAAGAAGGGGAGGGAGTTCATTTTCTACCCCAAGAAGAAAAAATTCTTTTAAGCCACCAAGAGTCTCATGAAGAGTGGCGTTATGCTCCTAGCTTTGTAAGTGGTCTCATCTCCCTCCTCAGTCAAGTAGGTTTTGGGTCTAGGATTTCCTTCTTCCCCTTTTTTCTTCTTTATTTCATAGTATGGGTAGGTTTGCTAGTTTGATAGACATCAATGAGAAAAAGGAGGCCTTTAAGGCTAAGTATGGCATCCTGACTAGTGTCATCGTAGAGCATTGTGAAGTGGGTGAACACTATACCGGAAGACTTTTAGGTGCCGTGGCTATTCCCATCATCACCTTCATTGAAGGTAGGATGAGGATACTTATGGATAGGGTAATGCATGAGTTCCTTCTGTTTTTTAGAATAAGCCCCTCTTAGTGTTCCATCAACCTTTTTAAGATAGTTAATAGTGTAAACCGAATAAACAAAGAGATGGGTGTAACCTGACCCACCACGACATCAATTAAGTTTATAGCTGCCATGATAACAAGGTCACTAGTTATTACCTTCGAACTAGGAACACACCTGTCAGGCTCATCTCTTGCCTTCTTGATAACAACAAAGGCCTCAATAATGAATTTTTGATCATCTCAGGAGACTAGCATGACGAGCTCTATCCAAGATGGGAAGCTAAGTAGGGAGGGCAACTCAAGATGCTTTTATTTTTGAGTTTAATGAAAAAAGAAGGGTTTTTTTTTTTTTTTTTTTTAATAGATTCTCGGATACGTTTGTTTGACCTTTCCCTCAAATTCAAACCTTCCTGAACCTCCTTTCGGAGGAGGCAGATTTGCTCCCTGAGACCATTTACTTCTTGGTCCCTAGGATTTGGTCTTGAGGGTGTTAGGTTGTCCTGGCTTCTCCAATTGGACTGGACTAGGGTACTTCTGTTGCTCCCAACAGATAGGGTACTGTCTCTCGCCTCTCTTAGGCTCCCGATTCACCCAGTCTAGCTGTTGCCCTGATCCCACTGACTCTCTTCCTTCATTCTGTTCCACCGTTCTACTTTTGTCTCTGGAAGCCATTTTCCCATTTTCACGATTGGTTTAGCAAGAAAGGTAGTCTTTCCCACAGATGGAGCCAGTTGTGTGGGGCGTAAAAGCGGCACCTAAGGGCCTAAAGGCTGGGACTTGGGCTTTGGATGTGAGCTCATTACAACTAATTATTTAGAAATGGGTAAGGTAGACCAACACATGGATTCCTTAACTTATGGGCCGAAGATAGGAAATATGGATCAGACAGAAAGCAAAAAGAATTGAGCAAGAAAAACCGAAACTTTTTATTAATGTTCCCTTGATTGGCCGAGGAAGGTTTTACTTAGCTTTCAACAATACAAGCTTGAGTGATTTCTCCTTAATTCTTATTCCCACCCCCCCCCCCCTCCCCCCTTAATGGGGTTTTCTCCTTCTTTTATAGTAATTTGCCCTTAATCCTGACTCTCTGGTTGTAGGGTGGTAGATTTCGCTTAGATACTTGTCCCATCCCTCTTTTGGGAGAAGTGCAGAGTGAGCTACAGGTCGTTTGGGCATTGTTTAGATAAAAAATGATACAATATAAAATTACACTATTGGTTTGTAAAGTTTATAAGTTAAGTGTTTTTTGTCTTTGATGTTTTAAATGAGTGAATTGTAGTACCAAATTTCCCCCAGATACTTGTCCCATCCCTTTTTTGGGAGAAGTGCAGAGTGAGTTACGGTTGTTTGGGCATTGTTTAGATAAAAAATGACACAATATAAAATTATGCTATTGGTTTGTAAAGTTTATAAGTTAAAGCGTTTTTTGTCTTTGATGTTTTAAATGAGTGAATTGTAGTACCTTAAGTTTAAAACACGGTATCTGCAGGTCCTTCTTCTATCTAGTTTTGTTAATTTTTCTATGTTTGTAGCTAATAGGATAATAAGTTGGTTTATTTTTAGTAACATGAAATCTATTTTATATCTTAAAGGCCATACATTAGGTATCCGTTTGGATATTGGTGAAACGCAGTGCGTCTGCGTTTCACGCTTTTTTTTTCATTGAGAAGCGCATTTCAGTGCTTTCCAGTGGGTTTCGTGCACTGTTCATAGGACCTACAAACCTCTTTTTTCAACAAAACTTTCATTAAAAATGGGTCTCACGACACTATTCACACATTTAAAAATTATTTTGCTACAGTGTTTTCAGTTTTTAGCAAAATAAGTGATATCCAAACACACCCTAGATTTGCTTAACTCAAACTCGTATTTTTGCCCCAATATCACATTTCTCCATTACGAGCCCTAGGCAACTATAGTATGAAAATTTCCCCAATTTCAAATTGCAATCTCAAATCTCCCCTCCCAATCTAGCATTGATTAAACCCTAAAGCATCCCAAGTTCATATTGTGAGATCATTTGCTTTCTTCATACAAAGTATTGAGTGGATCAACAACTGCTTGAGGGTGTCTAGAAATCATAATTTTAAGAGCGGATTATTAACCATAATTGGATCTCAGTTTCGACAATGTAGCTTCATTGCAATCTACAAAGTAGTTTTCGGACACATTTTTAATGGTCTTGGATGAGTTGCAACCTAACATGAGGTAGCAAAAGTCTATAACATTATCAGATTCCATTCATTATATATAATATAGTTTCCATCATAGGATAACAAATGAAATTTCATATATAATATAGCTGTCTAGAAGCTAAACTGAGTTTTTAAAACCCAAAACTCATAATTAATTAACTGGAAAATGTTAAATTCGGACACACAAATATGTTTGGTTTGGGTATTGTGTACTTTAAAAAAAAAAAAAAAAAAAAACCTGGATGACACATCGTTAAAATAGGCTATTTTGTTTGATAAGATAAATTAGGCCACCTTGTTTCTAGGCCAGACATAATATAAAATTAGTAAAAACTTATTGATATTTTGGTTTGATGGTAAAAAATTCTCATAAGGAACGGACGCCATAAATTGAAACTTTCTAAATATATATATAAAATTAACAGAATTAGATCAAGATAAAACTAATAAAACTCATTTTTGAAAACGGTTGGACTAAAATGAAAAATCCCCTGTTGGAAACTTCAAATACTATTCTTAAAAAAAAAAAAAAAACTTCAAATACTAAAAATATTATCTTAGAATGAGAGATATATAATTCAATTTCCACTTATACAAATTGATATTTTGGTCTAACGACAGATCATAAGTTAAAACTCTATTTGAAAATATTAAACATATATAAAATTTAGAGGCAATTTTGACCAAAATTTTTTCCCTTTAAAAAAATAAATTTACAGACCTATGATTCCCTTTAAAAAAATTTCTCTGTGTTTTGATTATAGCACAGCCGGTATTCCACTTTGATCAAAACACAGAGAAATTTTTTCTCAAAAAAAAAAAAAAAACACAGAGAAATTTGTCCCAAAAAAAAAAAAAAAAAACAGAGAGAAATCTGAAGAGAGGGAGAGAGAGAGCAAAGCTTTTAATTAATTCTAAGTTTGAAAATGGAGAAAGGCGTACAGAGATGGTTAGTGGACATATCAAAGTGGGACCCATCTCCCAATGACTTCTGCTCTGCCCTCTCTCTTCTCCCTCAACATCAACGCTCCTTTGTTACAAGGTTTTTGCTTCTCTTTTCTCTCTGTTTGCTTTCTGGGAAAATTAAAAGAAAACCAGTTCTGTTCTATGCTATTCTTAAAAGTTATATTTATTTTTTAATAACGAGTTGTCATTGAAATTCACATACATCGTCAATATCTGCCCTTTTTCAATAATAGTTTTTGATGGGTCTTTCAGAATCATGCGGTGAAGCTGTGTTTGGTCTCTAAGAAAATTAACAATTGGAATTCTGAACATATATATTCACAAACTGATTAGCATAATTATTTTGTTCAAGATTTAATCTTGGTGTCTTTCCTAGAGGTGATTCAGTTTGATTTTTTTTTTTATCAATGTTATATCTTGGTTGATCTTTGTTTAGTTATATGAAGTTGGTGTAGTAGATTGTAGTTTGTAGGGTGTTTTAACAATGTAGAATTGTTTTTTTCACTGTATTTGTACTTTAGTTTCTTTGTTTGCAGCTTGTTGCTGTATGATGATGAGTGATGACTTTTGTTGTACTATGTTTTGATTTATTAATAAAATTTCAGCTTATTTATCAAAGAAAGAAATGTTGAATTGTTTGTGTAAGAGTCCATGACCTTTCAATTTGCCTTCACATTGGTAGGTTTGTGAGAGTGGAGGATAGAAAACGGGCACTTGTGAGCCGATTGCTTCAGTATGCTCTTGTACATGAAGTGCTGGGAATCCCATTTGATGAAATCACCATAAATCGCACATTGGAGGGCAAGCCATATCTGGTATAACCATAGCTAACAATTTTATTATTATTATTTTTTGAATTCAACAGATAATATGTGTGTGTTACCCAATTTTGGGACTCTTGGTGATTATGTGGTCAGGTTCAGATTCAAATATGAAATTCAAGTCAATTTTGGTCTTTATATTTGATTTTAAGTTTTTGCATCTTATTCTTAAGACATCAATTAAAGTATAACTTAGGGATAAGAAATATTACACGTAAAATTACAAAGATCAATGAACCCTAAAAGAGAAAAACAACAAACATCCCCAATTTTCCTCAACTAGTTAACAAATAATTTTGAAGAGTATGCTTCAATCCCATCAAATCATCTAGTATCGGCTATGTAATTATTAAGCAGGAGTAGTCATCATGTGGCCAACATGCCAATAAGCTCTTGCTCAAATGGCACCTCCTCTCGTTGTAAGAGTAAGTTGCAGAGTGAGGCCATGAGTTTGAGATCCACTGGGTGTGTGTAATTACCCACTGTGTTCCCCATGGATTTGATTTAATTAGGAAAAAATAGTCTTAGCATAAAGAACTGATTTGTTCCCATGAATTCAACTGCAATTAGGAAAAAATGGTTTTTGGCAAAAAGATTTTCAACTGATAATTATGTGATATACATGGATAATTATGATGGAATATCAATCTGAAATTTGCTGCATCAGAGATAGTTGGGATAAGTGCATAATGGTCCATTTATATTGGCTTGGCTATGAACAACCAAATCGAGGCTTTGGCTGAACCCTTATAGCTTCAAGCAGTTTTACTGGTCAGACCACCAAAACATAGATGGATGGGTGTAGTCCTATCAAAAGTTAATACAAATAGTAAGTCTTACAACAATTTCACCCATCCCTTTGCTACTTAAGCCAAGCCTAGATGCAATGAAGTAATATTCTATATAGCAGCAGGATAATTTCAATTATCAATTACTTATCAAAAAAAAAAAAAAAAAATTCAATTTTCAATAAGGGGTAAAAGAGAGAGGAGAGAGAGAGGGTAACATAGGAGGAAGTTTCTAGAATGCAGAGGATATTTTTGCCGTGTGTGATAGTGTGATCGTTTGTTCTTTTACCCAAATTTACTCAGTGTGTGTGTATATATATATAAATAAAACTGAATAGATGTGTTCCTTTTCCACTTTTATAATTCAGTTTATATCATATATAATTATTGTGTCATGCATGTCATAGTTTTCATTATGTCTTTTCCAAGTATCCTGATGTAGATTCAATGTTGCAACTCATTTCATATTTGATATGATGCACTTTTTGTACCTATAACTATCAATTGTCAATAATCATGACTTTTAAAAATATTTCATGCAAAAAAGTTTATATAAGAAACAAGCATAACATATTTTTGGATAATTTGATAGTCGGGGGAGGAGGGAGGGAGAAATCAAACCTAATAGATATTAGAAAGATGGTAGACTTTTGCACTAACTCCAAAATTTCTTGATATGCATGTTATTGGTCTTCAGAGTCATGGTAAATATCAAAAGATAATAAATAAATAAAAGGCGATCTATTGGATTTTGCCAAGAAGTTACAATTAATTGGGTTAGAATGGCTCATTTTGTTACTTGCTTTTGAATAATGTGGAAGCAAGCTATGTCTTTGTTATTCTCTCTCTCATTAAAACCGACAAAATTGGAAACTTTCTTTTGTATCTATTTTTCTCAAACAAAACCTGCTCTCCTTAGATTCTCAATTTTAGAATTGTGTTGAGAGTTTCATCATTATGAAGAAGAGTGAAAGGAAAGTATGACAATAAACTGCAGATCTAGAAAATTAGAGAGGATAATAATATTTTAGTGACAATATTTATCTGTGAATGTGAGCAATAGTATGAAATTCTATTGGGAGCCAGTGTTTATGTCTATTTCTGTCTTCTAGTAGAAACATCTATTGGTAAGGAGTTGCCGAGTTGAAGTTTATTCAATTTGCTACTTTAGCCTCATCGTTTAGTAGTGTTTTTTTAATTTTATTTTTATTTTGATTATTGTTGATTTTAAATATGTAAATTAGAGGGTGACACCAAAATCATCCTTCTATAGTAGTGTAGCACTAAAACCCTCCCCTTGACAGAGCAAGGTACATGTTAAAGTCATGGGTTCAGGTTCACGTATAACTTACCAATAAAAAAAATAGATATCATCTTATATCTTTTTCAGCTTACTTGTAGCTCCATTACCATAATTATATTTACTATACCGCATTTGTCCTTTTCAGGAAAATGATAATGCTGGCTTGGAATTTCCCAATTTTAATTTCAATGTATCACATCATGGTGACTATGTGGCTATAGCATCTGAACCTTTGTGCCTTGTAGGGTTGGACATAGTTTCTTATGACATTCCCCCAAAGGAGACAGTTCTAGAATTCATTCAGAAATTCTCCTCATACTTTTCAAGTTTGGAATGGGATAATATAGTGAATGCCGGCTCTTGTGATGGTATTTTGGCTGAGTTTAATAGGTAAAATTGCACTTCATCTATAAGATGATTCTTATCAGCAAAACCATTGAGCCAACTAGAAGGCGTGCAATTCAGTAAATTTTCTTAGAAATCAATTATTCAATCTCTTTTTAATGATATTTTCTTTTAATATTCACCACCATTATCATGTTTCCACCCCATCTTGCACAACAGTAGTAAATTGAGTAGCACAAAACTGTAGTCAGCTTACATCTAAGGTGCATTCTGTTGTCTAGAAAATAGATTACACACACACACATGTCGAAATTAGGACGGTATCCAGCCAGGAGCCTGCTTTGATTGATTAATTTTACCTGTTTATTCTCAGGAAGACAATGATTGACCTACTATTATGATGCATTTGTAGCTCTATTGAAATTCCAGTGGGTAGAAAACTTACCCCCCTCCTCTTCCCCCCTCTGAAAAAAGAAAGAAAAAGAGTTCCTTCCTCTTCTACAAGAGCAACTTTGATTATTCTTTTAATTGCATAGAGTACTAATGTTAGTGTCCTACCTGATAATATTTTAGTTGTGAACCAACCAGAAATACTAGAGTATTAACTGACAATTTATGCTTTTTTTTGCAGATATTGGTGTTTGAAAGAAGCATATGTCAAAGCAATAGGAAGCGGACTGGCATATGGGTTGGACAAAGTGGAGTTTCATCACATTAGGTGGACCAACATATCTGTCAAAATTAATGGGGAGGATACAAGGGAATGGAGATTTTGGCTTTTTGAGTTGGGGAAAGGACATTGGGTTAGTTCCTGTCATGCCTTAATATATATCTTTCATTGAAGTTTTGGATCTTGAAATGCCTTTGAAGTGTGTCAATCCTGTTTAAGATTGAAATGATGCTTCTTATAGCTTCCATATACTGTAATATTGCAGTATTTTATGCATGCTGATTTTGGTTAAATACACAGAAGCATTCCAGGCTGTATATTATAAATTCCAGCTTCCTTTATCCAGAAGTTAAGATGAATCATTTTATTCTACAGAGTAATTTGGTTTTTGATAGTTTTAAATTAACCAATGCCTTTTCAAAGGTGAAATTTGCTCACTTAGTCTAAAACTCTCACCGTAAATGAAAGAAAAAGATCACTATTATCATTGAAATTGAATAATAAAATAAATAGTAAAAGCAAAAAAATGATTGTTACTTTCTTGATAGAAGTATATAGTTTAAGCCCAAGTTTCTATTGAGACATGAATAGTAAAAATAAAAATAAAAAACGATTGTTACTTGATAGAAGTATATAATTTAAGACCAAGTTTCTAATTTTATGGTAAATGATCAAAAAAATAATTTAAAACATGTAGTATTTAAAAAAAAAAATGGTAATAGGACTTTAATTGTAGTTTTTTAAACTTTTTGCCTTGTATAACAGCTTTTAATGGATTTGCAGGCATCGATTGCAAGAGGACAGCCTAGATCAGCCACTGAGAGTTACAGGAAAACATTAAAAGGGAGTGAGTTTAATTTAGAGGAATTTCATAAGGGTCTTCATCTTCCCAATGTAGATTTTGTGTCACGAACTGTAGAAGAATTAATTTCAGTCTTGCATGGAGAAGCTTACAATATACCTGGTGATAAAAGGAATACATAAGATTGTTGAAACAGAATACATGGAAGTTGAAGCCTAATGGGGATTTTGACATCCGGTTGTATTATAACAAATTAAGGGCTTCTCCCTCAATTGTCTTTCCTTGGAAAGCTATATGGAGAGCAAAGGCCTCTAGGTGAGTTTCTTTTTTTGTTTGGTGTGTAGCTTGGAATAAGATCTTAACGGGATTGGATTTTGTGGACTAGTGCATTATGTGCTGACATTCTGGAGAGACGATAGAGCACTTACTTCTTCGTTGTGAGATAGCTTATTGGTTATGGAGCTTTGTCTTTGAAACTTTTGGCTTGTCTTGGGTTATACCTAGATCGATCCCAGATTTGCTTTTTGGTTGGTGGAATTGGTTGGGGAAGCATTCATCTCAAATTTGGAACTTAGTTCCGTTGTGCATCCTATGGTGTATTTGGAAGGAACGGAATTGGCGGACTTTTGAGGATTTGGATAGTTTCGGTGATCGGATACTTGCTTCTTTTAGTGGAACTCTTTTTGATTGGTCTCGGGCATGGGGACTCACGACTAGTGATTCTCTCCCTTCTTTTCTTAGCTCTCTTTCTCTTTTGTAATTATTTTGTTGATTGGTTTTCTTTAATGTTTTTTCCTTGTTTTCTTTTTCTTGTATTTTCTAGGTTTGCCCTATGTTCTTCATGCATAGAGTAGCCATTCGTATATATAACATTCTTATCAATAAAAAGAAGAAGAATACATGGTGAAAGTCAATGACATTAATTTGACATGCTGTAGCATACGGTCTAAATATCAAATTTTGCATATTGGGGATGTGGTTCCTCACAATGGCATTTCGTTTGTAGTAGGCTCGGGGCTCCTCTTATATCTTACCGAGAGATAAGAATTCTATTTGCTAATCACTTGTATGTCAGAGTTGAAGGGTAAGAGATGTTTTCATGCCCCTTGAGGAAGCATGCTAGAATTGCTTCCCATGGAAAGGTTGGATTGCGTTAGAGTTATATGCATGGTGGAATCTGAAATTTATCGACACTCTGCAACTCTGAACAATTTTTTACCTCGTGATAAGTAAACATATTTAGGGATCCAAACAGACAAGGTTGAACATGTTGCTCTACCTTCCAACCCTTATTTTTGGGTGACATCCCATTTGCTACAATTAAGCACCATTGATCCATGATTTAAACAAATTATACTGCATGCTGCCTTTGCTGACATTGTCAAGGGCTTGTTCCAACAAATGTTGGAGGATTTTTGTTTTTCTTTTTTGATTAATAATATTGAAGGATGTTAGATAAAGGTCTACTGTTATGATTGTTTTTATTTTTCTTCCCCCTCCCCCACTCTCTACTTTGGCCCAATATCTATAATGCTTTGCTTACCAGATGTAAAAGCAATGTACAATGTCATTGTTATTGAATCATCCACAAGCTGTGTTTTCAGAAAACAAACAGCTTTGCACAAATTAAGGCACATATATGGCTTCAGATAGAGGAATCACAGAGCCAGTAGGGAGCTTTCTACGTGCGTATGTGCAATTTTGCGTGATAGGGATGTAGTAACTCTTAAATTTGAATGTTAATACGACTTATATATTATGGAATGGGAGAGATTTTTTCAAAAAAAAATTTTGAAATTGTAAGCCTTAAAGTTGAATGTTTATACGGCTCATATATTATAAAATCATGGGTATATAACATTTTGACACTGTTGAAAATTGAAATATTTATATTTTTTGACAAATATATTTAAAAATTGAAAATATATTTAAAGTCTTTTTGACAAATTAGTTTAATTTTATTTAAAAAATAGTTTTCATATGCTTACTAGAAATGTATTTATTTCCTCTATATATATATATATATATATATATATATTTTGAGAGGTTCAAGAAAAGGACATTCGATTGCATTATTTTTTAATTTTAAGGAGGAAAAAAAAGTTTAGTCAAAAATAGACTTGTGAGTTGTAACCAAACTGAACCCAATAAGGGGGAAGAAAAGAGAGATTTTATATATGGTGATTTTTTTTTTTTTGGAGAGGATATGGGGGGAAGGTATGTAAAAAGATTCTTGTGAGTTGTAACCAGACTTAACCCAGCTAGAGAGGAAAAAAAGGGTAAAAAAAAGGAAGAAAGAAAAATATTTGATTTGCTTATTTCACAAGAAATTTTAACTGGGTCAAATTATACTTTTGGTTCTCCAATAATATGGATGGTTTCAATTTTATCAGTGTATATATACGTGTGTGTGTCAATTTCATTCATTAATTATTATTGCGTCATTTTTTTTTTCTCTTAACTTAGAAGATAAGTCAATTTTGTTCTAAATCAAGTGAACTTAAAACGATTAAGTTGTTTTATCTAAAAAAATTAATTTATTTTTGAAAGATGAGGGATAATTACATGTTAAGGTATGTTGATTCTTAATTTGCATGACGAAATTGACACAAACAAAACCAAATTTGTAGCTTTGTGGCCTTTGATAGGGTTCCAAATCAATTTTGTAGAAGCAGAAGAACCGAAATCAATGCTAAACCAAATTACAGCGATTTAGTTATAGGGAATATAATCGGATCAACTCGAACCGAACCAAGTAGTGCCCCTTGAATATGACAATTCAAAAACTATGAACATCAAATGGTTTGTTTTTGATACAAAATTCTACACCAGGCAAATGAACTTACCAGAGACGCCATACCCCCCTCCCCCTTGTGTTTTTATGATAATTACAGAAAAAAGTGCCCAAAGTCTAAAACTCTTTTGGTTTTGCACATAAATCATAATTGTGGTGGGTGATGAATTGGAACGATGACAATGCTTAGGATTTGATGGCGACACTACTTGGTGGGTAGAGGCTTGTGATGAGGCGTAGTTGCCAAGCTGGGTGTGCAAGTTCAGGTTTACAAAATGACATTCGGTTTTTCTATCAGTATTTGGTTTCATCTTAATCTGTACCACCAAATAACAATGCATCACACTTAAAATTCAAGATCATTTCTGTGATCTAGGGTTGGACTTTAATGAGTTTGGGTCATAAACGGGTTGACCTAAAAGCGACATGATAAGAAACGTGTTATAAACGGGTCAAACTGCGTAACTCGCAATAGACACGTTTGACATGCCAATTTATTTGTGTTAACCCAAAATGACTCACTTAACACAACCTGTTTAACTCGTATAACAAATAAATATTTATTTTATTTTAGATTTGTCAAATACCTTTTATATCCAACATATATTTTAAATTAAAAAGAAAAGTGAATAATTACAAAAATTTACAAGGTATATAATTAGAAATTGAAACTTTACAGATCTTAGAACTACTAATACTTTTTTTTTCTTGGGGCAATAGAACTTGCACAAATGAAATTGGATGAGCTTGTGGAAGATGTTATGAATTTAGACTTTAACAAAGAATCTATGGATGATAATCGTGGTCATAGTTAGGATTAGTCTACTTAGCATTTGACGAGTTCCAAGGATATTATATTTTTGTTGAACTGTGTTATTTTATTTTTGTTAAACTTTGTTATTTTGAATTTAGGTTGAAGTGTATGCACTTCTTTTGGAGTGTAAAAAACTTATTTCTAGATGAACGTTATATTTTTGTTGAACTATATTATTTTGAATGTGGGTTGAAGACTTGAAATGTATGTACTGCTTTTGGGATGTAAAAGAGATTATTTCTAGATGAATGTTATATTTAATATTATGTAGGTTGAAATGAGTTGTGTTACATTCGTGTCAATCCAACACGACTAGTTTATTAAGTATGTCAAATGAGTTGGGTTGGGTCAGGTCAACTCATCTTATTAACAGGTCGAGTTAGGATTAAAGGATCATGACACGATTATTAAATGGGTTGGGTTAGGGTTGAGCCATTTAGTTGAATACTTCTACCTCGACATGACACGAACCCGACACGCTAACCTGAATTGACACCCCTACCATTATTCATTTTTCTTAAAAGACTTGCTAATTCATTAGTGTACAAGTATATTGCCACACAACAAGACAAGACGTAACAAATTGCGTTACATTGTGCGTTTGGCCAACTTGCTTAAAGATGAGACAAATAGTGACATACTTCAAACGCATTCTAGGTCACTCGATTGTACATTGAGGACTAATAAGTGATACCAAACTCTGATAATAGTATTAACTTTGAATAGCATGAATAGCTGGGGGATCTGCCATACAAATTCGAATTGGCTTGACTCTTAAAATGGAAAATCCTTTTACTAGGACAACAGAAGCACCTCTGCATCTGCTGGAACAGGACCCTCGACAAGACAATTAAAATCCAAAAGGCAGACCTCTAAATACAATGACTTCCATGACCTGTCCAAATGACTTAAATTGTTTGTTTGTTGCTATGTATTTGCACAATGTAAAAAGAGGTAAAGAATGTACTAATTAACAAATTTTACAATTGCAAACCTGGGCCTGAAACACTTGTAAGTACCTATATTACCCATATTAAGTGCTTTTCGATTAATCTCTACATGCAGCTTGAAGTAGAAGTCTAGCAAGTGAAGGTGACTACCACAGAAAATCCCAAACGATATGCTAATTTGCATCATAGGGTCCTCTCATTGTTTTCTCCTATGCTCATCCTTAAGTAAACCACACTAGAAAGCAAAATTGCGGGAATTTTTAACTGAAGACGCAATTGTTGTCTAAAAAAAAAAAAAAAAACTTAAAAAGGAACTAACCAGTTAATTGGTCCACCGTTACCAGTACAATAAGGAGCTAATTTGGATGGAAGTGATTGATTACAAAATAGACAATGAGACAAAGCCAAGAGGGCATAAAAAACCAGTTATGCTAAAGTCTATCTGTGTATCTTATTGTTAAAGTGTTGGTTTCAATTTCAGAATCAACAAAACACATCAAATAAAGATAATATGAGGACTGGGTTTGATAATGCAAATGGATGGTGAAACGCATCAAAACTACTCAACATAAATTCGATCACCATTGATTCTAAAAAGCCAAAAAGAAAAATTGAGGACCATTATGCTAAAAGCAAGGCAAATGCTACCTAGTGACTGTATGGGTCCAACAGAATCCATACTGTTCATATCTTCTTTGCATAGGCTGCCTCTGATTGTGCATAGTTAGTTACCTGCCACTTCATAGGAGCACTTATATTCTAATTTTTTTTAGGGCTATTATACAAGAACTAAGATCTTTAAAGGTTAATGTACAAATTTTGAGTGGCTAATTAACAAGAGTATAGAAGTTAGGCATCTTAATGTTAGTATGCATATGACAATCCACTTTTTTCATGATACAAGACCATTAGATCATGAGTACCACCAGCTTGACCAAACAGACTCACCCCACCTCTTTTGAACACTAGGTTAGTTTCACTATTAAATTTTAAAATTCTGAGAAGCCATTTTAAATTTCAGCTACAAGACCATAACAAGGCAGGACTCTAGGTCATCATCCATCAAACAACAGTGCACTGTACTCAGCAGAAAAGCATAATATAAACTTGGGGTAGGGAAAAAAAAAAGCTCCAAGAAGCATAGGTTAAGGGCGACCCAATAAGCAATCAGTTGTCAGTCTTGATTTTCATTTTGGCAGAAGTAATTCAATTGGCAATCAAGTACATATACAATTCAAATTTGAGTAACTTAATGGACAAATACTGTTTTCATTACAAAATATAGTAAGGATAAACAACTCCAATAACAAACTGACTTAGGATTAGGAGAGGCTCTAACATGAAAGAAAAGTTACATTGCACAGTCAGTGAATGAAAGGTTTGTTAGGGCTGTAGGGAGTAGCCTGTTTAGGGCTAATTATTATAGTTTCATTGGTAGCAAATTGCTGAGTAAAAATGTCAATAGAAAGGTTAGTAAAGGTTTGAAAGGGGGGGGTTGTGATTAACATGGGGTAGGAATTGGTGGCAATTCTGGGGCTTAGTTTATTTTGTGAACAGTAGAATTTTTATTTTCCAAAATTTTAAGTGAAGTTGCTGTATGTTTCATGAAACTATTGGAGTTATCAAAACCAGATGTTTCAGCCAAAGAAGATTGCACAGGAATACAGAAATTTCCTACAATTTCTTATTTGGTTACTAAGGAAAGGATAAACGATAAGTTAAGAGCTTGGAATTGTAAAAGGAGTTAGAGCTTGTATTTTGAACATAATAGCAGGGTTTATAGGAAAGAAGTCTAACAAATTGTGCAGAAACAAGTCACAGCAATTTTCAGGAAAGCAACAAAAGTTTTAAGATAAGGTGGTTAAAGGGGTTAATTAGAAGTTAAGGCACAAATTATATGGGATGCTTCAACAAATAAGACGTAGGTTTGTTTAAAATCTAAAAAGAGGCTTGGCGAGTTAAATCTTTGAGCTTTTTAGAAGCTTTGAGCAATACCCATAAACCATATCCATCAACTGTAACAGTGCAAAAAGGAGAGAGTGAGGATGCATACAAAATTTTGTTCTTAGTTATAAAACTTTGGGTAAAACTTTAGTGCCCTGGAGATATTGAGAAGAACTGTCAAGCAAAATTACAGCATCTGGAAGGTCGAAGACAGACATCCTATCAAAGAGCCTTTGACCCCTTAAAAAAAAGGTTCAGCTATTCTCAACAGCCTTAAAAGTGCAGTTTTTTCTTTTAACAAAATACACCATTTAGGCAAAGTGATATAACCATTCCAAATACCATTATTGTTGTGCCTTCTGCACCTTCCTTCCTACCATCCTAATATCTCAACCACCTACTAAGGCAGCCAGTAAACCTGAAACAAGGAAACATTTGCAGCCATAACCAAATTATAACTAAACAGCAACAGCTTATCAATATTTTCTCTCCACTACCTTTGGATATTCTTTACTAATTAAAATTTTTCCTAAAGCTGCAGTCTTGCACAAAGAACATTAAAGGACACCACTGGATTTCACAGAAACACAGCTCCAATAGGTGCTCTGAAAGCCCTACAATAAGAGTGGACATCAAACTTTCTATATTCCATTTAACTCCAAACCACGCCATCCTCTCCACCAAGATGAACCGTCATTGAATCCAACAATTAAGAAAAGGAAGGCACTAACCCTTGCTCCCCCTACAATGCTCTGCTTCAAAAAATCTTTGACTATGATGAAGATTCGCCAATGCAAACAAATAAGAAACCAACTTTAGAATTAAAAGCAAATTTTCTGAAGACCTTGCTTGAGTGGATGGTAGCTTCAGGGAAACTTTCTTTTCAAATTTATTTGATTTTATTGTTCATTGTAATTTTAGATCTCTTATATAACCTTCAGCTAGTATACAACCTGTGTACTTGATTCTTTTTGAGTCGTTGTACTTGATTCTTATTAAAGGCTATACTAAATAGCCTCTTTTGAGTCATTGTAGATGGCCTTTTCTTACTACTTATCAAAAAATAGATGGCCTTTACTTACCTACTTTATGAAATTGTACAACCTAACAGCTCTATATATATATATATATATATATATATATGCCTTTAAGTTTTTCGTCATTAACCAAACAAGTTTAGTGAACAAATCCCTTAGTAGTATAAACCATACATGTTTCTTTCAAATAAAGAACACAACAGTATGAACAGAAACATAACATTTCAGCTCCTAAACTTGTTAATCCACATCCGCTGACATCAAACATGTGATTGAACCCAGCTAAGCATGGTAAAATAGTGTTCCTCACCTTGATACATCTCTTAGAGGCCAGAGATAGGATGATATAGGAAGATCACGTATTGCACAACCGACTCAATGTCATAAAAATTAGCTCCTTCCAATTGATATTAAGGTTAAATGTAATACACAAACAACAAAGACCATGCAGCTTGAACCAGGGAAGTAAGACATATGACCTTGGAAGTGCAACATGCTCGCTAGACAAGTACTACTAAAGGAAAGGAATAACAACATCCGTAATGCAACAACCATTCACACACAAATCTCAAATACTAATTTATAATAGTCACAGAAGCATGATGTAAACATGGAATAAAATATGAAGCTTTTAGCAATACTATCACGCCTAAACAAAAGGAAAAGTAATAACAAGGGTTTCAGTTCATCCATACCACCGTTTAGTAAGATACAACATTTGCTCCATCAAGTAAAACAAGACTCTCCACGAAAGTAGCTGCAGATAGAGATATTTGGATACCGAGATCCTTTTTCTCCTGTAGAGTTTCAATGTCAATTAAAACAAACTTGTCTTCATACTTGAATCTACTTATGTTGTTGTACGAAAACATCAGAAGTGAACCATACTCGGTGAAGGCAGTGCAATGAGCTATTCTTTGAAATGGTACAACAAAAAGTTTAGTCCAAGAGTCAACCACACCATACTCCCTCATCACCCATATTGAGAAGACAAAGCCAGGTTGTTCACTTGTAATAAAAGCCAGTTTCCCCTTGAATGATGAAAGATGTGTTTCAAGGTTTTTGTCATCGATATGACCATGGGGCAGTGCTAGCTCTCTGAATTTCTCACAATTGACATCAAATGATATAATTCTGTCTATGGGATACTCTTCTCCTTCAGTGGTAACTGCTATCCAGTGTAAAGCTCCACTGACCAATGGGGTTGGCAAAAGGGATCTTCTAAAGTAGTAGTAGACACCATTGGCTCCCAAAGATACTTCAAACCTTCTCCATGAACCCGAACTTAATGTGTACACTTCAACCACCTGTGGAGACGAAGGAGGAGATGAAATCCTGACAACCTTGTAGTCATTATTCTCGGAATGATAAGCGAATCCCAGTTTAACAAACTTAGAGTTTCCTAAGCAAGGATTGGGCAACTTCTTGAATTTTCTAACGCTGGGGTTCCACAAATATATAACATTACCGTAAACAAGATCAGCGAGACACAATAAGCCATTGCAGGAGCCCACTATTTGGACACGCGGATGAGGAAAATCAAAAGGAATTCGAATCTCAGAAATCGTATCAAACGAGCGGCCCAAAGCGACCGTACAGGCTGGTGTTGTAGGCCGAGAAGAGTAGGGCAGGTGGATGACACAAGCATTGTCACGATTTATGTTGTTTTTGGTGTGATTGAGGTGGGTGGAGATGAAATAGGGAGTGGTGATTGAGGAGTACAAGGATTTTGAAACGCACCTTAATCTTATCACTGATTTCACCGGCAGTCTTGTCAGGATGTTGAGAACGATGTCGTAAGGAAGATGGTTGAGAATCGGTGGTTCTGTCATTTGGGACATTTACTTTAGATTCAGATTCAGATCGGCTGCTAGTTGTTGAAGTTCGAAGATCAAATCCAGATCGCCCGAAACAGAATCAGGCTACTGGCGTTCTCCGTTGAACATAGAGCTTTACTTTAGACTTCGGTACTGCAGTGTAGAGTTGCTTTACCTTTGTAGTGCCGAATGGACAAAAAATTTTATAAATAAATAAATAGTCATAATTTATCTGTGCTAAGAGCATTCTCATAAAAAAAAAGTTATAAAATATAGCATTTAACATCTTAAAAAATTACTTTTTTTAGTTTTAATATCTCACTTTATAATATATTCAATATCAACAATTTTATTATTTTACCACTTCATTTAAATATTTTTTTATTATTTTTTTTATGTTTCTTTATTCTTTCTTTATGTTTTCAATTTACTACCATGTTAGTTGTGGGGTGTGAACCGTGTGGTATCAAAAAAAATGTTAGTTGTGGGTTGGACTTATCCCCAGCTAACAATCTACATGCCTTGTTGTTCACATGCACCAAGCTGTACCCAACAACAACCCTCACACCTCTCTCCTTCACCAACTTCTCATCCTCGCAGCTAGGGGTGTCCAGGAGACCCGGTGACCCGCTCAACCCGGCCAACCCGCCCGATTCCGACCCGCCACCACTCGATCCGACGACTCCAGCGGTCGGACGCGGGTTCCGAATTGTCAAACCCAACCTCCGGCGGGTCGGTTGGCGGTTTTGCATTTCAAAACCCGTGAAACTCGACCCGAACCGATACCTTTAACGTTTCTGGCGAAATATTACGCAACCCAAACCAATCTCCGATACCTTTAAACGTTTCTGGCGAAATATTAAGCAACCCAGACCAAATCTCCAATACCTTTAACGTTTCCGGCGAAATATTCAGCATACCAGATCAAATATGGCGAGATCTCGACGTTATCCGACGAAATCTAGGCCAGATCTCGACGGATCCGGCCAGATTTCGGCCAGATATCGCCGAATCCGGCCAGATTTCGGCCTCGACAATGAAACCCAAAACCGACAAGACCCGAACCGAAAAATCCAGCCAGTCGTTCGGGTCGGTTTCGGGTCATATTTTAATCCACCCGACTAAGTCGGGTCGGTTCCGGGTTGGGCATAAACCCGACCCGGACCGACCCGTGGACACCCCTACTCGCAGCATCAACAAATGATCCACCTAATGCATACATGCTCGATGCAAGCAATGAATTTAAAGGCTCCAACTCAAGAACATTGAGAGACAGATTCGGCAAATTGTTTGTATATCCATGAGGATCTTTTCGTTTGGTGGCTCTTTGTAATTGTAATTGTAAGAATACTTTCTCTGTTTCTCTCAGTTCAATAATGAATCAATGATCACTTCTCAGATCTTGAATTTATAGTAAATCTCATTTTTCAAACCCTTGATTTTTATTTTTGCTGAATTGAATGTGTTGCTTTCTAAATAGGGACAAATTGGTGTATGGTAATTAATCCTTAGTCACTAGACAATAAACACAAAACCTCATTGCACAATCAAATTTACACTTAGAACCTCATGACAGGGAGACTATTAATTTACTTGAAGTAGATAAGGAAGACAATAAGGGTTACAAGTATAACAAAAATAGTTTTTTTTTTTTTTGTGAGAGAGAGAGAGAGAGAGAGAGAGAGAGAGAGAGAGAGGGTGGGGGTGGGAAGGGGAAGGTATGTAAAAAGATACTTGTGAGTTGTAACCAGACTTAACCTAACTAGAGAGGAAAAAAAAGGTAAAAAAAGAAAGAAAGAAATTTTTTTTATTTGGTTTAGTCCATAGGAAATTTTAACTTGGGTCAAATTACACTTTTGGTTCTCCGATAATATGGATGGTTTCAATTTTATCAGTTTATTTATATGTGTGTGTGTCAATTTCATTAATTAATTATTATTGCGTCAATTTTTTCTCTTAACTTAGAAGATAAGTTAATTTTGTTCTAAATCAAATGAACTTAAAATGATTAAGTTGTTTTATCTAAAAAAATTGATTTATTTTTGAAAGATGAGGGATAAATACATGTTAAGGTACGCTGATTCCTAATTTGCATGACGAAATTGACACAAACAAAACCAAATTTATATATTTGTGGCCTTTAATAGGGTTACAAATCAATTTTGTAGAAGCAGAAGAACCGAAATCAATGCTAAACCAAATTACAGCGATTTAGTTATAGGGAATATAATCGGATCAACGCGCCCCTTGAATATGCCAATTCAAAAACTATGAACATCAAACTCTGTTGGTTTTGCACATAAATCATAATTGTGGTGGGTGATGAATTGGAATGATGACAATGTTTAGGATTTGATAGTGACACTACTTGGTGGGTAGAGGCTTGTGATGAGGCGTAGTTTGCCAAACTAGGTGTGCAAGTTCGGGTTTACAAAATGACATTCGGTTTTTCTCAGCATTTGGTTTCATCTTAATCTGTACCACAGGATAACAAATTGCTAATTCATTAGTGCACAACTATATTGCCACACAACAAGACAGGACGTAACAAATTGCATAAAATTGTGCGTTTGGCCACCTTACTTGCTTAAAGATGAGACAAAAAGTGACATCAAACACATTCTAGGTCACTCGATTGTACATCGACTACTGATAAGTGATACCAAGCTACAGATAGTAGTATTAACTTTGAATAGCATCAATAAGTGGGGGATCTGCCATACAAACCTGAATTGGCTTGACTCTCAAAATGAAGAATCTTTTACTAGGACAACAGAAGCACCTTTGCATCTGCTAGAACAGGACCCTTGACAAGACAATTAAAATCCAAAAGGCAGAGCTCTAAATACGATGACTAAAAGCTTCCATGACCTGTTCAAATAACTTAAATTGTTTGTTTGTTGCTTTGTATTTGCACAATGTAAAAAGAGATAAAGAATGTACTCATTAACAAAATTTACAATTGCAAACCTGGGCCTGAAACACTTGTAAGTACCTATATTAAGTGCTTTTCGATTAATCTCTACATGCAACTTGAAGTAGAAGTCTAGCAAGTGAAGGTGACTACCACAGAAAATCCCAAACAATATGCTAATTTGCATCACAAGGTCCTCTCATTGTTTTCTCCTATGCTCATCCTTAAATAAACCACACCAGAATGCAAAATTGGGGGAATTTTTAACTGAAGAGTGAAGACAAAAGTGTTGTCTTAAAGGAAAAAAAATCAAAATACTTAAAAAGGAACTAACTAGTTAATTGGTCCACCGTTACCAGTATAATAAGGAGCTAATTTGGATGGAAGTGATTGATTACAAAATAGATAATGCGACAGCCAAGAGGGCATAAATAACCAATTACGCTAAAGTCTATCCATGCATCTTATTGTTAAAGTGTTGGTTTCAATTTCAGAATCAACAAACAACATCAAATAAATATAATATGAGGAATTGGTTTGATAATGCATACGGATGGTGAAACACATCAAAACCACTCAACATAAATTCGAACACCATTGATTCTAAAAAGCAAAAAGAAAAATTGAGGACCATTCTGCTAACAGGGAGGCAAATGCTACCTAGAGACTTTATGGGTCCTGTAGAATCCATAATGTTCATATCTTCTTTGCATAGGCTGCCTCTGATTGTGCATAGTTAGAGCATCTCTAGCAGAATTTTCAAATTTTTGTACTGTTTGGAAAATGAACAGTGATTTTTATTTTTATTTACCCACTTTTTCAAATACACTTTTCAACAGACTCTTTATCTCATTTTAATATTATTTCTTCATTCATTATTTATTCTTTTTTTAAGAACTACACATTTTTCAACATTTTTTTATTCAATACCTAATTATTATAATAGAAAAAAAGGAATAACAACATCCATAACGCAGCAACCATTAACACACAAATCTCAAATACTAATTTATAATAGTCACAGAAGCATGATGTAAACATGGGATAAAATATGAAGCTTTTCGCAATACTATCACGCCTACAACGAAAGGAAAAGGAATAACAGGGGTTTCAGTTCATCCATACCACTGTTTAGTAAGATACAACATTTGCTCCATCAAGTAAAACAAGACTCTCCATGAAAGTAGCTGCAGATAGAGATATTTGGATACCAAGATCATTTTTCTCCTGTAGAGTTTCAATGTCAACTAAAACAAACTTTTGGCCAGACTTGATTCTATTTGTGTAGATGTACGAAAACACCAGAAGTGAACCATACTCGGTAAAGGCAGTGCAATGAGTTATTTTTTGAAATGGTACAACAAAAAGTTTAGTCCAAGAGTCAACCACACCATACTCCCTCATCACCCATATTGAGAAGACACGGCCAGGATATTCACTTCTAATAAAAGCCAGTTTCCCCTTGAATGATGAAATATGTGTTTCAAGGTTTTTGGCATCGATAATATGACCAGGGGGCAGTGCTAGCTTTCTGAATTTCTCACTATTGACATCAAATGACACAATCATTCTGTCTTTGGGATACTCTTCTCCTTCACCTGCTATCCAGTGTAAAGCTCCACTGACAAATGGGGTTGGCAAAAGGGATCTTCTAAAGTAGTAGTAGACACCATTGGCTCCCAAAGATACTTCAAACCTTCTCCATGAACCCGAACTTAATGTGTACACTTCAACCACCTGTGCAGACGAAGGAGGAGATAAAATCCTGACAACCTTGTAGTCATTATTCTCGGAATGATAAGCGAATCCCATTTTAACATACTTAGAGTTTACTAAGCAAGGATCGGGCAACTTCTTGAATTTTCTAACGCTGGGGTTCCACAAATATATAACATTACCGTAAACAAGATCAGCGAGACACAACAAGCCATTGCAGGAACCCACTATTTGGGCACGCGGATGAGGAAAATCAAAAGGAATTAGAATCTCAGAAATCGTGTCAAACGAGCGGTCCAAAGCGACCGTACAGGCTGGTATTGCAGGCCGAGAAGAGTAGGGCAGGTGTATGACACAAGCATTGTCACGATTTATGTTGTTTTTGGTGTGATTAAGGTGGGTGGAGATGAAATAGGGAGTGGTGATTGAGGAGTACAAGGATTTTGAAACGCACCTTAATCTTATCACTGATTTCACCGGCAGTCTTGTCAGGATGTTGAGAACGATGTCGTAAGGAAGACGGTTGAGAATCGGTGGTTCTGTCATTTGGGACATTTACTTTAGATTCAAATCCAGATCGCCCAAAACAGACTCAGGCTACTGGCGTCCTCCGTTGAACACTTCATTTAAATATACTTTTTTATTTATTTATTAATGTTTTCAATTAACTACCATGTTTTTTTGATGAATTAACTACCATGTTAGTTGTGGGGTGCGAACCGTGTGATATCAAAAAAAAAAAAATGTTAGTTGTGGGGTGTGGATCGTGTGAGAAACGATTCTCTGTTTCTCTCTGTTTGGTAATGAATCAATGATTACTTCTCAGATCTCGAATATATATTAAATCTCTTTTTTCAAACCCTTGATTTTTGCTGAATTGAATGTGTTGCTTTCTAAATAGGGACAAATTGGTGTATGGTAATTAATCATTAGTCACTAGACAGTAAACACAGAGCCTCATTGCACAATCAAATTTACACTTAGAACCTCCTGACAGAGAGACTATTAATTTCCTTGAAGTAGATAAGGAAGACAACTAGGGTTACAAGTATTAAACAAATAGTTTTTTTTTTTTTTTTTTTTTTTTTTTTTTTTTTTTTTTTTTTTCATCTTGCTACAGTGGGCTACTAGAAATAACAATCCATTGTAGCTAGATGTTAAAAGTAATAGCATTTAGCATTCTTGATGGAGTGTTCTTTTTACAAATTTGCTGTTAAAATTTAGCATTTAGCATTTTTGATAAGAATGCTCTGAGGAGATAGTGGATCCCCTTGCCTAATAGCTCTAGTAGGATGGATCAAACCTTTTGGCTCACCATTGATGAGGATGGAGTAAGAAATAATTTTAATGCAGACCATAACCAACCCAATCCACCTCTCATTGAACCCCATATTTCGCATAAGGTCTTCCAAAAATGACTATTTCACCCTATTATAGGTCTTACTCATATCCAATTTGAGAGCCATGTACCCAAAGTCACCTGAATTATGTGTGTAAGGACCTGATTTGGACTTCTAGCCCAATGGGTATATGGACTTTAGCCCAAAACAGCCCAAAACAATAAATTTGTAGAGAATGGGTTGGAAAACTAGGCTCTCATGAATCAGATAACAGAAAAACAGGTTTTGATGCTAAAAAGAGAAAGATAACAGAAGTTTATTAAGGAATAACGTTCTCGGATTGGTCCGAGGATACTAATTCTTAAATGTTTACTCTTAAAGCTTTATTATAGAGTTGTTCACAATTTTTTTTTCCTCCATGAAGGGTCTTTCACGTTATATAGCCCTCTCTGGACCATCTTGATTCTACACTTGTTGATCATCTGAGCCCTTACTTGAGTACTTGTCCCATCAGACACCTTCTTTGGCTTTCTGTGAGTTGCGTTTGCCAAGATAGCACTGTTCAGAGGTCTTCTCCACAAAAATGCGGCCAGAAAAGTAGCTGTAGTGCATTTAATGCGGTGGTAGCAGTTTTCCTTTAGATATTTTTGAGTTTTCTTCCTTCTTGCACATTCATGAGACATGTTCCTATCGCTGAAGCTTCTTGGAGGGTTACCTTAGTTGCTGGAATATATGCTTGAGCTGCATTCATCATATTTGAGGAGGAGCTTCTCCTCGGATCACCTTCCGTTCGTTCCTCACTTATAAGACTTTCACTGAGGACCCCTAATAACTACTTGCTCCTCCTTGGACAATTCAGCGTTCTCGGACAAAAGTCCAAGGCCCAACATGTTATTCTGGGCCTTTATCCCTACAACAGACAATACTTTTGTTTTGATTTTTCATTGATTTATTATTTAGTTATGAAAGCTCGATAGTATAAGCACTAGAGCTAGTTTAGACTCCTAAATTTTAATTGTGGCTTGATTTATTTTATTCTAAACACACTTACTGCGGAATATACGTGATTAGCAAATTAATTAACCAAAACATTCAACAATTGCATGGATGAATAAATATGTACAAGAAAATAATGTAAAGGGCAGTAGGGAACTCAAATCCAAAATAACACGCAATGTGTTATCAAACAGGAAAACCGAAGAACTCAGCATAAAAACCTCTTCGTGGCTCCCTAAGCCGAAATGATTCACTAGTGAATAAGTTGAAGTACAAGGATATCAAAAAGACAATACAAACCTAATTTACCCAAAGTAATCGAGCTCTTAAAGTTCCAGTTACCAATGGACTTCTTGGAGTTTTGTCCTTACTAGCTTACCTGATCTCGCAATACTGCTTGATTGCACTGCTAAACCTTACCGGCTTAATTTGGCAAAGACCTAATACTTCCTAAGCTCCAAACTCTCTCTACACTCTGAATGAGGGTGAATTGTGTTTGGGTTCTCAAGTTATTATAATGGAAGATGAGAATAGAAGAGATTACAAAAGAATTCTTATTTAAGATGAGTAGCTCTCTCTAAAAGGTGGGTTTTGTGAAAACCTCTCTCTAGGGTTTTTCTTTTGATAGCATCCTTACAATTGTATGGGTAATGAAGGTATATATAGTGTGGGTGAAGGAGAGGAAATGTCATACTTAAAATCTAGTTGTCCAGAGTGTCTCGTGGGTCACTTTGCGAGTTGACGAAGTCGCAAGAAACTCACGAGACATCTTGACTTTTGAACTTTCACATGTGCTACTCACATGACTTTTGTGGGAGCTCTAGTCTCGAGCCAGTCGTGAGCTAGTCGCAAAATTCATTGTGTTGAACAATTTTCGACACTTTAAGGGTCTGTTCGGTTGGAGTGAAAAAATGAGAGGATAGAAAATTGGGAGGGGATAAAAAATGGGAGGATAGAAGAAGTTTAATTTTCTTCTATTTGTGTTTTGTTGTGAGGATAAAAAAGTAGACAAATGAAAAATTTATTTGTTTAGTTGAGAAGAAAAATGAGAGAATTAAAAAGTGAAGTTGGTATAAATTTACAATTATGTGCCCATTAAATAAAACAAAAAAGCAACATATTTTTTTAGCAAAAAAAATTGTGTATATTGAAACAAAAAAGTAACACATTTTTTTAGCGAAAATTTTTTGTACTGTGGATAAAAAAAAAAAAAGAAAAAAAAAAAAAAAACAGTTTCTGTTCATTAAAAAAACATAACTTTACACAATACATAGTGAAATCCCCTAAAAATCCAAGGAACGGTTGTGCAGATTTAAGGCAGAATCATACCAAACAGGAAAACCACAATCCATTTATGCAAAGTCTTTCATGTTGAAACTGGTGCTCAAGCTATTCCACCATGGCCCAGGTAATCTTGATATGAAATTTGGAGGTGGCACTGAACAAAAAGAAAGGGTTAATGGTAAACAAGAAAATTTTACTGCATAGAAGAAAAGTCATCTAAAGAGCAATTTTAATATTTGAACCAAAAAAAAAACTCGGATATAAGATTTTACCTGGCCTTGCAAGAGGTAAAGTACTACGTAACCCACAAAATTATTATTTGAAATCTTCTATGTCACAATGGACAATGCAATACATGGTGAAATCCCCTAAAATTCCAAGGAACGGTTGTGCAGATTTAAGGCAGAATCATACCAAACAGAAAACCACAATCCATTTATGCAAGTCTTTCATGTTGAAACTGGTGCTCAAGCTATTCCACCATGGCCAGGCAATCTTGATATGAAATTTGGAGGTGGTACTGAACAGATAGTAATTTATGAATAGCATTATCATATAAAATATATATATAAACTAAGATGGGATATATAGTTTACATTTTTACCCGTTTGCACCAAATATATATAGTTTATCAATTCAAAGTAATAAACAGAGGGTCTCAAAGCATACAAAGATATCTCTTAGGGACAAAAAAACAAAAGCTTTAGGGATAAAGGAATTTCATCAGCAGCTATAGTTGTTATCCGGATTTTTTTGCCCTTTAATACCATTTTGCTAACAATTTTGCTAGTTAACATTTTGCAAATTATTTTGCAAACTAGTATCTCGAATTTTAGAGACTTAAGTTTCTTGAGACTCGAGTTCTAAGTGGTGGCAAAGCTGAGGTGGATATAAAATCCACGTGGAACTCAAGTTCTTGCTTTCTTCTTTCTTGCTCATTCTCCTGTTCTTCCTGCTTTCTTCTTCTTTCTCCAGACCCAAATCAATCTTCCTTCTTTCTTTCTTCTTTCTCCAACACAAATCAAAACACACCCCCACCCCCATGGATTCATATATTCTCATATCCAAAAATCTCATTTCTCAAACACCCAAACCCAAAAAATCAGAAAATACTCCTACTCAGATCAGATTTAGAGAACCCTAGATCTTCTTCTTTCTCCAGCGTCTTCTTCTTTTAGAGAACAGAGGTCTGGTTCACTTTCTTGGTTTCTCTATAGAAATTGAGTTTGAGAGACTCCAGTTCCACGTGAATTATTTATCCACATCATCTGCGAATTTGAGTCTCTAATACTCGAGTTTTATCACTGAACTTGAGCCTCTGAGGCTCAAGATACTACTTTGTTAATAAGTTTTGAAAATGTGCTTACTAATGAATATGTTTCACAAATCATGTTACATAGCAAATTTCCCTGTTGTTTTTCTCACAAAGATGAAGTTGTGGCCTTGCAATCCTGTTAATTCTAGTACCAATTAACAGAGAAACAAACAAACAAACAAACAAACAACTAAAAACTTGTTCTTTTATATCATTTAAGAAAAGAAACCCAACAATCAATTGAAAATGTATTATGTTCTTCTAGAGATCCCAATCAAAGGTATTTTAGGAAGCCCATCAGCTCAATTTTTGGCCAACATGTTCTAATTGACTAGCTAACCTAGTAAAATATCACACACCAAAACATCCCAAAATCACCGCAATAGCAATATTGGATTGATAGACATTTCGCAATTGAAGATTTCAAACAAAAATATTGCTTGAGCAATGTACATCAATATGATCCCCAAACCAATTACCCAACTACTAAATAGGTAGAAATCAGGTAAGTGCAATGAAGGTTATACACATCTTCATTTTTTTAAATATATATTTTTTTTATTATTACTATCTCAAATTACTTTGTTTTCTCTGTTTTCACAAATACTAAGGGACTCCGTTTATCCCTCCCTTTTTTGGTGTATTGTACATGTTGTTAGCTTCTGAATTGGAAGATATGACAGATAAAAATAAATAAATAAACTGTGGGCTAACCTTGGCTGTACAAACATATAAAATAATTAAAAAGAGAACAAACAGATGGTAACAGTTGACATACACAGTAGATTAAACACGACTTATAACAAAACGAAACTATCAAAAGGAGTTCCCTAATGCTGCAGCAAAAGAATGATTGACCAGGCCACTCTTGAAGTGGGACCTCATCTCAACAAAATGATTAATCATCAAAAAGGGAAAATCTTTTGGCAAATTCCTGCTGTAATATGTATTGGTTAGGCTTAACATGTCTGATAAATATATGCATAATCAAATTCTTCACTTCTTAATATAGTTAAACTATTTAAGGCATAGGATCCAGCATAGCCCTTTTAGGTTTCAATATTATTAGCTGAGTTGTTTTGTTTCTTATGCACTTAAAAAAAAAAAAAAAAAAAAAAAAAAAAAAAAAAAACTTCCATGAACTATTGGCAATACCAAATTCTTTCAGACCTCCACCTTTACTAAAGTAGGGATGGCATCAGCAGAATGCCAGGCATGGTGAACCTCACATTTTACTTTAACTACATGTGTGTATTTCTGTGATTGATTCCTCCCAGTGAGCAGCCTAAATATCAGGTAAAATTAAAGTTTCACAATTGCACCTAAAAGTTCCATGTTCTATCTCCTTTTATTTTTAAGAATTTTGTTTAAATTGTTGAGCCCCGTTCACCAAAAAATAGAATCAACATCCACAACAAACATTTATCATAAATTTTTTCAAATAATAATGTCAGGAGCCATTTGTTGCTAATGATGATAATTCTGCATCCTCATTGCCAGAGTAGAATTTCGAAACCTGAAACACCTAATCCTATTAAGCATCCTTAACATGTGAACCTAAGGTCATCTAACTGAATTCAAACATAACTACTTTCAAAAGAAGTAGTGAAATTGTGGCCAAGAAATTTGTAGACACGTGAAACAGGTATTTTTTTTTTTTACATTCGCATTCAATAAATAAATTGAATGTTTAAAAACTTCTACATAAACTGACTTAAAATAAAATAAAAAATCCCAACTAATAAGCTTAAACAAATGCACGCCAACTAGCAAAGTCAGGAACCAACTATACACCCTCAGACCGAAGTCAACATTTGATATTAAAGATCAAGCATTGGATCTTCAATTCTTCTAATTCCTAATCTGAAATTCTCATTTTTAATAGGTTGCATATGAGATAGGCCACATGAAACATTTTGCACTAAATCTGTGACAAATTTTTTTTGTCAGTGATATATGACAAATATAGTTGTCAGATTATGAAACAAATCAAGGCCAGTAAAGAGGAGGGGGATTATGTAACTTATGATGTCCAAATATGGTTGTCAGATTATGTAACTTATACCTTACAACTCTTACTGGACTCAACGTAGTGCATGATCAAGCCATCTCACAGATCAATCCACTGAGGTCCTGTTTCTATTGTCACTTTGTCAGAAACCCAATGTAGGCACTTCGCTAGTTGGAGTGGCCAATATTTTGGCGTCATGTAAAATATCATTTGCATGTATTATACTAGTTTAATCTAAAAGTAAAGAAATAATTTCAAAATATTTACAAAGTTAATCAAAGATCACTAAATATTATTAGTTGACTTTAACTGGCCAAGAAGTTTTACGAGCTAATTACCAAAAGACAACCACAAGCATTGAATAGAATCCCTTGCTATAGGCATGCAGTCCTCTAATATTTATCTAGTTTTTGGTGAAAGGCCTTCCAAGCTGCAGAATTTAATTATGTCGCACAGCTATCTCAATGAATAATCAAATTTTGCACTATAAAACTGTCATTCTCTCTTGGAATTGTTTCTATTGCTATTACTCCCCCCACCACCGCCCCCCCCCCCCCCCCCCCCCCCCCCAAAAAAAAGAAAAGGAAGAAGAAGAAGACATATCAGGCTACCGTCTCAACAGGGTAACAATCTTCCACTCCAAAAAAAAAAAAAAAAACTTTCTTTAAACTTTATAAACCATTTTTAAGCTAAATAAGTATCACATGACTACAAAGGTCATGACCCTATTACTCATAACTATTACTCATAAAATATGAAAGCATACACAACATAACAAAAACCTCCACAACAGAAGCTAAAACAATCCCCATTCACAAGACCTAAAAGCACTTCCTTTAGGCATATAATGTCCAAGAAACAAAGCAATCACTCAATATCACTAAAAACAACACCATTCAAATACCCAAAAAGAAAAAGAAAAAAGAGAAGGGTTTGGAGTTGTAATACTTACAAGTGAAGGGTGCTAAATTGGAATTGGAGAGATGGGAATCAAAGGAAAGAAGAAAGGCAAAAATTGTTTGAAGTTTGATCAAGGTATCCTCATATTCTTCGACGGTGTACACATTGAAATCAGAGTCATCATTTACAGAGTCAGGGGCCATTGAAGACAAACCCAAATGCAACACACGCACCACTAACAGTTGAGCCTAATGCTGGCCCAAGCCAAAATCAGATCCATTAGTTGTATCAGGGACCAGAGGAGGCTGACGTTCTACTGCATCATGAATCATTTGGTGATAAACTCAAATCATTATGAAATTCCTTCAAAAGCCTCAAAACCAAGTGGGAGAACGATGTAGTAAAAGTGGGAGCTCAGCACCATCAGCGACCAAAGAAAACCCACCAGCATTCACTAAAATACACCCTGGAGACTCATATTTGGTTTTTTGACACCAGCAGGGGTCATCATATTGTAATTGTGAGGAGAAAATCGCTTTTGGTGGTAAAGTCAATTTAAACTCATCAGGATCAAAGTCCCTCCTCCAAGCAGTGTCAAACGCAATAGTTGTTGTTTCTATTGAAATCCCCAAATCTCCTTCATTGTTGAAATTCCTCCTATCCATATCTGACGCAGAAGAAGAGGGGAAAAAAGCTAGTAAAGGCAGGGGCTTGGAGTTATCATGGACTGAGGAAGACTCTGCACTTTGAAATGGAAGGTAAGGAATACCAGATTTGTGAGGACAACAAATGCATTCTACATGAACTCCCCACCTTTTGATGACCGTAGGATTTTGTGGTCTTGACTTATAAGAAGGACAATGTCTACGATGACACCTTTTGGGTTTGATTTCATATACAAACTCAACAAGATTCTGTTCGGATGGATATGAGACGTCCAAATGATTTTGTAAAAACGAACGACACGAAGGAACTAACCATAGATAACTAGAATTTTCCTCAAAAGTTCTTCTCAAATAGACATATTTTCCACGACCATTGATGTAAAAGTAAACTGCAACATGCTGATGTGGCTCATTCTGTCCAAGAGCAATACAGAGAGCGATTTTTGGAAATTTGCGACCAACCCAGAATGAAATGTAATTTCCAACACTTCGATGATTACACCACTCTGGAATCTCAGCTCCTGGTGCTATAATAAAACAAGTAATGCCCTCATCTTCTGATTCAGTTTTAGATGCAAAGTCATCAGATAACTGTGTATTTATTAATAGGTTGGTTCCTGCACCTTCACATGATGTATTTGGTAAAATCCCCATAATTACTTCAACCTGCTTGCAATTAGAAAATTTAATAAACTTCAGTTTAGAAAGCATACTATATTTTTTTAGGGAAGTAACAAAATTGCTAATAAGTTAAGAGATAGACCTGACTCAATAATGATTGTAGATCCAATTTGAAGCAATCTGTTGCATCTACACATTTTATCGATTTTGGAAGGCCTAGAATTTCACGTAGTTGCTTGCAATTTTGAATAGAAAGTGAGATTAATCTAGGAAATCTACTTATGCTTTCAGGAATGGTAATAATATTGGTTCTAGATAGAGATATACTTTTCAATGCAGGGAAGTAATTAGGCTGCATCAAAAAGTCTAATTTATTTAGATTTAGACAGTGTTTGAGATCTAGATGTTCCATCATCAAAAATCCATATCCAGAAATGGTGTCCGGAAGATCCCTAAGATTTGGGCAATCACGTAGGCATAATTTTGTAAGCCCACCTAGATATCCAATTGATGAAGGCAACTCTCTAATACCACTCTCTTGCAAATCTAAATCTCTTAAACATTTCATTTCAGGATGAATATTAGGGAACTTCTCAAGACTTGAACATCTAAAAAGATCAAAAGAATTAAGAGATTTCAACATGAGGTTACTTGGAAGAATTTTAAGCCCTTCGCAACAAGAGAGTCTCCATGTTTTAAGCTTATCAAGAAATCCAACTGATTCATGAATCTCAACTAAATTTACACAACCAAAAAGATCCAATATCTCCAAGTTTGGGGTGCATAATTCTGGTAATTTCTTAATAAATCCACAAGATTCGAGATTGATACGTTTCAAATTTTCAAATTGGAAATCCTGGAAAAAAAATCAAATTTTATTTTCAAAAAAGTTAAAAATATAAATTTAATGAAATTATAAATATTATAATAATCATACCTGCTTGAATAGCTTTTCCAATTTGATTTGACTACCTGGCATCTCGAGAGCAACAAGTTTTTGAGGACAATATTTGGATGGCAAGGGAAAAGGATAATTACCCCAATGAAGAAACCTTAACCCATTTGGAAGATATTTAAGTGGTTCACAAATATTTATATTATAAACTATAAGAAATTTGAGATTTTCCATCCTTTGGAAAGCTTCGTTGTGTAATTGTACTGTAACTGGTTTAGGCGAATACAACATTATGCCTCGAATTTTGTTTGACCCCTAATTGGATAAAGAATAGATTGAAATAAGTATACAATGGTTTTGAAATTTTATTAAAAAAAAATGATACTAATAAACATGAGTTTTATGCAATGTTAAAAAAAATGGTGACAAAAAAAGAGGCAAATTTGAAGAAAAAAGTAATTTTACCTTATTTTCAGTTAGTATTTCATGAGCATCCTTATAATGCCATAACCTGCTACGCTTTCCGAGGATTTGTGGCGATTCACGGCGAACAATTTCCTTACCCATTTGTTGTATCAAGTCATGCATCGAAAATGTGTCATGTTGATCAACAATTATAAGAGACTTATTAACAAGTCTTGAAATACCAGAATTTGGATATGATTCAAAGGCATCTAATATATTTACAACAAGATCCTTGTGCCATCCTTTGAAGAAACATGCAATATCAAGAAAAATATCTTGTTCGGTTCCTTCCAATCCATCATAACTAATTTTGAGTATTTCTTGAATATCTTCATTGGGAATTTTTTCATACTTATCTAATGCACTTTTCCATTCAAGTTTAGATCTTCCACACAAATCAGAACCAATTATTACAAGAGCTAGGGGAAGGCCTTTGGCATAATTTATAACTTGGTTTGCAAGTTCATAATAATCTTTCTCGAGTTTGTTTCCCAGGAAAGCATGCTCTTCAAAAAGTTGAAGAGCTTCATGTTTGTCTAATTCCTTGACCTTATAAGTTGTACAAACTTTTCCAAGAATGGTTAACAAGTGTTCATCTCTTGTTGTTATAATGACTCTACTTCCAGAAGCAAACCAATTAAATTCTCCAAGCAAGTTTTCTATTTGTTTCAATTTATCCACATCATCAAGAATTAAAAAAATCCTTTTACTACAAAGTCTTTCCTTTATCACATTGATCCCTTTGGAAATGTTGTCCACCTTCAAATCTTTATCTTCCAAGATCTCATAAAGAAGTGTCCTTTGTAGTTGTATTATGCCATCGATTGTCCTAGATTTTTCTTTAACATTCTCTAAAAAGCTACTTCTTTCAAAACGGTCAAAAATCCTGTTATAAACAGCCTTTGCAATTGTAGTCTTACCTATTCCCCCAAGACCATGAATCCCTACTATTCAAAAATCAGTTGACTCAATATCTAACAACATTTCTATGGCCTTTGCGTGAGTATCTACTCCAACAGGGTGTTTAGCAACAAATAACCTTGTGCATTTTAACTTAGTACTTGATATCTTTTCCATAATTCCTTGGATAAATTTCGATTCAAGGTTGCTGCGAATCACAAAGCATAAGAAGGTGTAATGAGTTAGACTTGTTGTTTTTTGTTTTGATATAATGTGCAACTTAAATATTTTTTTTAATTAAATAACATCTTTGATAGTCAAATTGGGTTTCTATTTGAAAATTTTGAGGTTATACTTATAGATAATTCATTGAAAAAGCTTAGTGGAGACCCATTTCCTATACTTAGTGGATATACAACTATTATAGGAGAATATGTGTATAGAGTTGTATTTTTTGTAGAGATAATTTTTGGACAAAGAATTGTGTTTCTTTGGTGGAGCTTTTGCTCTATGGTGTATAACAAACTAAAGTATCTTACAACGAATGTGGATAAGTTGTTGTATCTGGGGGTTGTGGAGTAGTGAACGGTTGCAGCGGTTGAGATGTATATTCAAGAGGGCAAGACTTAGGTACAATACTTAGGTGATGTTTCTTAGATTCTTTGGTGTTTCTTAGATTCATCTCTTAAGATTTTGCCATATGGATTTTTTCTTATAGGATGGAAGTGTATTTTTTAGTTAAATAGCCACATAACTGAATTTTAAAAGAAAAACCTTAGGAACAGCACTTAAGGTACTATACCTAAATTCTGTCATATTTAGGATCTCTTGTAGTGGCACAAAATGTCTTAAAGACAGCCAAGCCACTATACCAGTGATATATATACATATATATATATATATATATATCTATCTTATTATTATAATTTTTTTTTTCTTTTTGTAAGTTCTTTTTAGTGATTAAAATGATAAAGTGAAAATTATATGATTTTTTGTGAGCTAGCTAATTTTTTGTAAATTGTTCAAAGATTTTATTATTTTTTTTAAAAAAATGTGGAACCAACAATTTTCTTTGGCAATTGTGTAACTCTCTTATTTATTTTACAAAATGTCTTGATTGAGATATTTGAAAACATTAACTATGATAAATGAGCTTTAAGAATAGTTTACGCTTCATAATCTTTTAATTTGGCTATATAATTAGTTCATAAAATTTAATATTTATGTTTCAAAAATATTTACGTTTCAAGACATAAGTAAATTATGTGGAAACCATCCACCACTAGAGTAAAACTTAAGAGAAAAAAGTTTTCAATAATGATTACCCCTAGAATGACTCAAAGATTTAAAAATAAGAAAATAGATATTGCCTCCTTCTAACACAATACTAGCTCAATTATGGAATGGAAAATAAGTTTTTGAGAGAGAGGAGTTATTGCCAACAGCATTATAGTTCAACTAGTATAAAACTTGTGTTTATGCACGATAAATTTTATAGTGCTATTAATGTTAGTTTGAGTTAATAAATATATAAAATATTAGTTTGACCAAGACATTTAGAGGTACTAAAATAGTTTTTCTTTGCAATTTTTATGATGTTAATTATCCAAAGTTTCTCGTTACATTACTATTACGTATATAATTTTGAAAATTACTATTGGATACTGCATATACAATATCAATTCACAATCACTGTACTTGAAATTATACTAAATACAACACAAAATCAAAAGAATAGATTGGTCCAATAGTATCTCCTAAATTGAAGGAGGATAGGTGCATGAGATCATTTAACTCAATTAAAGTTTTTTAGGTTCAAGATCTTCGCATACAAAATATCTAAATACAAACAATATAAAAAATATGCTCATTAGTTTATAGAAAAAATAACAACAAAAATCTAAACAATTTAATTTTTATGAAAAGTTAGCACAAGCAAAATCCAATTTTGATTCTATTTGAATTTTCTCTAAGTTTTGGTTTAATATATTACTTAGTTAATAATGGACCGTACATAGTCATGGTTATTACATAAATAACTTATAGATTTGAATTACTTTTAGTTACACAAAAAAATGACTCATAAATATAAAATCATTCAAACTCTCTTTTCTTCTAATTTTATATATAAAGTTATATATATGATTATGATTTTTTACGGTTTACATATATTCGACTCCTCGTTTTTTATATTGAATTAATTCATTTGATACAAAAATTAAAAAAAAATTAGATTAGATGAGACATGTGGTGCAAAATAAAACTCTAATTGAAATTTAATTTTTACACCAAATTAACTCATTTGGCACAAAAATTTAAAATTTTAGATTAGATGGGACATGTGACACAAAATTAGACTTTAATTGAATTCCAATTTGAAACCTAATTGGTTTTTCTCTTAGTTTTGGCTATTAATATATATATATATATATATATATATAGATTGGTACCTCCTAGTGTTTATTTATTTATTTTTATTTTTTTAGAATACTAAGTTTTTTAACACACACACAAAGGGAGAGTGGAGAAGGTTTTAAAGAAATTGACAGTGGTGTATATCCAAAAGTTATTGCCAGGAATATTATAGTTCAATTGACATCTTCTAATGATTTTAACGAAGATATCCAAGGTTTGAAACCTTCTTCCTTCAACTATCTAAGTATAAAAACCAAAAAAATACAAAAGAGAAATTGAATGGAACTCTTATACAAAATCAATTATATATAATTTTAGTTCTACCAAGGAATCATGTTAAAATTATTTCTTTCTTACAACAAGTGGGAAAGGAAGATTCACACACAAACACATGCATCACAACGCGCGCACACACTAATATATATGTACCTATGCAAAATAAAATACTTTCATAATTTGCATGTAGTGGTTATGAATAATGAGAAGCCATTTACAGTATTAACCTCATGAAGCTTGAGAGGACTCATGAGATACATACCCATCTCTGTAATGCAATCCAGACAAAGAACCAGCTTCATTCAGAGCTGCCCTCCACCTTTGCACTTTACCCATGTTATTGTTGAATTTTTCTTCATGTTTAGCTAACGCTATTCCAAACTTTCCCTCTTGTTTGCGTACTTTTGATGGATCCACTTTGTAAAAAATTGGTAAGACCAACTTGCAGTTATTTTTACACTCAAGAATCTTGACTAATTCATCCAAACACCAAGTAGATGATGCATAGTTTTCAGAGAATACGATAATCAAAATCATTAATGATTCAATGGTTTTGAGAAGTTCTGCTGAAATTTCTTCACCCTTTTGAAGATTATCATCGATGAAGGTATTAAAGCCCTTATCACACAAAACTTGATATAAATGGCTCATAAATCCATAGCGGGTATCTTCACCTCTAAAACTCAAGAAGACATCATAATTCCATTGGTGAGTGGAAGAAAATAAGGAGGATCCTTTGGGGATCAGCAAAGCCATCGTGAGCTATGAAGAGAAGGTAAGGTTGCGAAGATTTAAAATAGAAGAGGACCGATGGGTTCTGATATAAGGCAGAGAAGAATTGCAAGAGATGATAGGAAATCGACTGGGAAAGAAAAAATTAGGGACGAGAGTGAACTTGTATGGAATATTGATGCCTTTAAAGGAAGATATATTGATTGACTCATTGTCCAAAGTAGAAATCCCACCACAACTTTTGGATAATGATTTCTAACAAATAGTCCACAATTTTACTATTTTACCTTTCAATATTCCAAGGTAAAGACAGAGGGGAAATCTGCGAAATGTAGGACCTATGTCGTTATTGAAGAAGTCTGGTCACACCGAAAGTGCCAATAATTATTTCACTCAATTAGATTCGTTCTGGGAATAATTCTTGTAATACTTTCCTACACCTTTTGTCATTGCGGTAAGTCTTGGTTTTGTATTTGTGAGAGAGTGTCTTTGCTAATGACCACTTTGAAAATTAGTTTCCTTGCCAACTCAATGGAAAGTGGAAAAGACATTCTCTCACCCTCCCTCCGTTTGTGGATGATGGGGCCAAATGAGGAAAAAGACCATACAAAAATGAAGCTACTTTGACATTTGTTTCTTATCAATTTTTGAAAATCCGTTACATCTGATAAATTAGTGATTTGACATTTGTCTCCTATAAATTTTGAAAAATCATTGCATTTTTTTTTTTTTTTTTGATAAAAAAATCATTGCATTTGATAACTAGTGATATGAACGGTTCGAGTGAAAAAATAGCTCCTAGCCTCCCTCCATTTGTAGGATGATGGGGCCAACGGATAGGAAAAACCAAAAAAGCCCATAGAAAATGTTGCTGCCTTGACATTTGTTTCCTATCAATTTTTGAAAATCGCAGCTTCTAATAAAGTAATGATATGTTTGGTTTGGGTGAAAAGTGAGAGTGATGGTAAAAAATTCCCATCCTGCTCAAGCCATCCTATCCCATTCTATCTCGTGTGAATTTCCTCCACCACGAGGAGGTGATGGGACAAAAATAAGTTTTGCCCACCCTATTCCCATCTCACCCTTTAGTGTGTATGTCTATCTTTTTATCTAACATAAATATAAAATTATACATATGTAATACTAAAGGGGTTAAGTGTTACGTTTTTTGAGAACAAACACACACACATAAAGGAGAGAAAAAAAGGGTTCTAATACAAAGGTACACTACAACTCAAAAGCTAGGGTAACTTTTAAAGGAGGGTGTGCCAAGTTATATTACACAAAACACACTCCCTTAAGTCAGGGTAACTTTTAAAGGAGGGTAGAGCAAGTTATACTACACAAAACACACTTTCTTAAGCAATGTGAGCAGGGACGAAGCTAGAAATTTTGGTTTAGGGGGGCCGAGGTTAAACTATCTTGTAGTGAGTCATAATTCAAGAAAAACTCAAAATGCTACATATATGTTTTTGTGCATTGGTTTAATCAATGTAATTCTTATTAGTACTTAAAAAAACCGAAATGACCAATTAAGTATCTTAAGTTCATTTTCCCTTCTAAGTTTCTCTTAGTCCTTTTAACAACCATAAGTTCAACCATTCAAGAAATTAAATATAAATATAATAATTACATCTACAAGAAAATATAAAAATTTTAGAATTAAAAATAACAAAATCCTTATAAGCCAATATGAAATTATATATAAAAATACAAGATGACTTTGGTATTTTGAATAAATCTTATCAATTGGTTTAATAAAAATAAAAAAAAATAGAAGGAGAAGAATACTCTAGTACTTCTCAAGATCTTAAAGTCATTTTTGCTAGTTTCAAATAAGCTTAGCACTCTTTTTTGAGACAAAATTATAAATTTTATGCAAAGAAAAGAAAGAATACAAAGCCAAAAGAATGGCCACACCAAAATAGAGCAGGAAAAAAAAAAAAAAAAAACAAAGCAGGAAAAATAGCTATAGGTATATTCAATAACAGAGAGCAACATTTACTAGCAAGTAGCAACAAATGCGGACAACAATCTCAGCTTACAACATAGAGCAATATAATAACAATAAAGAGCGATATCAGCTCACACTAGATCAGAAAAATATATTGAAGCTTGGGAATTAAAAAAGTAGAACTTCTAATCAAGCCAATGGTCTGACATATGAAGGAGTTTCAGCAGTAAAAATTAATAATAAATGAAGGAAAATATTAAATGTGGACAAATGGGGGGGCCAAATAATTTTTCATGTGGGGGCCAGTTCTTAGAAAAATGATTCAAGTATGCAATTTTACCTACTCTAAAATTTTTTTTAAAACTTTTGGTGGGGCCATGGCCCCCCCAGTCACCAACGTAGCTCCGCCTATGAATGTGGGACAATTATCCATTCTTTTTTTTTAGAAACAAACATGCACATATAAGGGAGAGTGAAAGAGGTTCTAACACAAAAATACATCATAATTCCACTCAAAAGCCATGGCAAGGGGTTAAGTGTTATGTTATAATCAAAACTTCACGGTTTTTTGTACTAAAAAGTATAAAGGGTTCTGTATATTTCATCCTTTGTTTTATTTCGTTTTGTAAAAATAAACTTGGAGAGAAAAATATTGAGGGTATGTGTAAAGAAGTTATTTTTACATTGTTAAAGAGAATATGAGATTTCAATTCAATTATTGGTTAGATGGTGCTATACATAACCTAATTGTTTCCTTACAAATACTAAGAAGGAAGTGTGTGTGTATATATATCTCATGGGTTATGTGTGATTGGATTCAGCGGTTCTCGTTGGCATGGACGTCATTTTAAGTTCTCTAATATTTGTTTTTTTTTTGCTAAAAGTTCTCTAATATTTGTTTAGTTTCAGTAAGTTTCGAGTAAAGCATTCATCATTATTTTATTTTTTGGCACGGATTCTCGTTGGCACGGGCTCCAACAAAATTCGTGTTACATCTTTTGTTTTATTAGCCATTATTGAAATTTGGAAAAGAGTGATGATGAAGGTATTATTCGTGAGGATAATGATGAAAGTAACTTGAGCAATATTGAACAGGGTAATTGTATTTCTTTTGGGTTCTGTCACGACTGATCCTTATTTTTTTTACTGATATATATAAGTGATATTAATTGTTAGATGTTAATAATATGAAAATTTACAAGGTTTTATTAACCAAATTGTGATTTATGAATATTGAATACCATATCCAACCTCTTTTCAAATTGATTAAAGGAGTGAAATATTTCAATAATAGTTATTACTCACTAATATATATATATATATATATATATATATTTTGTAAGTATCTTGGCCAATTAATGTGGCCCTAATCAATCAGCGTATCCAACACTTAAAAGTAAAATTAATGTGGACGTGAAGGGAAGGAGAAGGAAATTGAAAGATCTTACAATGATACATTTACATACCAATCAACTATTTGACACAGACACAGAGGAGAAAAAGTGAAGTTCATGTGCAAGGAAAGCGGGACGAAGAAGAAGGCGAAGGGGAGAACGTGATTGACGGAGTAAAGAAAATGAAAAACAAAGGAAAAGAACAGAAATAGAAAGGTTGACCTTTTGTGCTAGTCCTAACACGCGAAAATTACTGGCACAATTAGCCGAATGGCTGGAATTATATCTGACGTGTTGCAGGGGAATTAATCATATCTGTAAGGGCACAATTTGGTTCTCAAGCCTAAAAGGTTGTAGGATCTAGGCCTAAAGAACCTAATACAATAAATTTGTAAAAAGTGTGTAAGAAAACTAGGCTCTAATGAGTTGGATAACAATTATAGTAAGTCCAGATGACCAGATAGTAAAGATAAACTAGTTTTACCCAAAGCAAATCGTCCTCGGCATAATCCGAGGAAATGTGTTCTTGTATATATCTCTTTTTTATTTGATTTCAAGTCCAATTTTTGTGGCTACAGTGTTTTTCTATTCCTCCTCTGATCCCCCTTCCTTAGGGTATTCTCTCTCTCTTTTATACTATCTTCCTTCCTCCATTTCCACCCTTCACGTGTAGACCAGGTTGCTGGGGTTGATCTCTGTCCCATTAGCACCTTCCTGAAGTCCCAGGAGTAGCTGTAAGGCTGAAAATTACAATTTAGGTATCACTTTCACATTAATACTTCAAGAGAATTAGCTGCAGAGTATTCAATGCGGTGATAGCAGCTTTCTCTTAGATATTTCATAGTTTCCCTTTGTCCTGTGCTTTCATGATGTATATCCTTATCAATAGAATCTCCTGGAACGTTACTCTGGATGGCAGACCACACCTTCTAACTTCTGCTTTGCTCAGCCGAGGAGGCATTCCTCCTCAGACCACCTTTCTGAACCATCACAACCAGACCCATTTCTTTATTCACTAATGTGGACTTCCATGGTAGCATTTACTGGTCCTCGGATTATTAGGAGTCCTCGGACCGGGCCTCTGGCCTAATATATATATACACACACACACACACACAACTAGGCCTATCATTCCTACAATACCAGTCTCATGACTTGCTTGAAAATTTGCGTATCCATGTAGGTAAGAAATTAACAATTTTGATAACGATTGTATGTTTAATGTTTATTGGCAAATTTCAATTAGGTTAATTTGTAAAGTTTTTTTGTCATTAAATAAAGAGATTTAGAATTTGAACTTTGGCTATATGTTAAAAACCAATTAGGATCTAGGATTCGAATCCTAGCTACATGCCAAAAACCAATTAATATTTTAACTTGTTAATAAAGGAGAATCATAATGGAGAGGACATCAAAGGTTAAAATTTTAAACTATAATGCACCATTGGCGTGATGTTCACTCCACAAGTACAAAATTCTTGTAGGGTGTAGGGGGTAAGAGTCGATATTCAAGTTTCTAGGAAGAAGTTTCACATATATATATACACTTAAATTAGACTAAAGTAAAATTTCTATTTTGTATTAAAAAAAAGTTAAAATTTGACAATATTTATAAATTTTTTTTTTAAAAAAAATAGTTCCCTAAATATTTATTTTAACATGTATAAAATGTCTAGTATTAATTTTTGGGACCTAATCTATCATATAATAATAGATTTTAAATTTATTCTATGTTTCTTTATATATATTGTAAGGTTGAATTTATTCAATCATTAGTTGGCTTTATTCCGTGCTAAATTTGCTTGTAATTCAGCATTTAGAAACCTTGTATTTAGGTGGGAATCATGTAAGGGTAGTGTGTGAGAGAGTGTGAAGAAAAGCTTAAAAGTGTGCACTTAAGAAGGGCCTTACGACTGGCTTGCGATTCGCAAGTCGCCAAAGGTGGCACACATGTGAAGCATGTAGGAGAGCTGAAGGGTCATGCCATCTGTTGTATTATAGGACAAAACTTTCAGTCTGGCCAGGCAGTTAGCTCACGACTCAAACTCGCAACTTGTTCCAGTCGCGAGGCTGAGTCGTCAAAACACCCCATTTGTTAGAAACCTGACTCTTCGCATTCCATACACACCCTACTATAAATACCCTTATACCCATGAAATGTAGAGAGCTTCCAAAGAGAATTTTGAGAGAGAAACCCTAGAGAAAAACAAGATTGACTCATCCACAATTTTCATCCTTTGATTCTCCAAATTCCTCTACTCTCATCCTCTTCATTGATACATCCTTGAAAGGTACATTAGCCAAAATCCTTATCTCATCATACCCATATCTGTGAGGAGGTTATTTGGTGCTTGAGAAGTAGTTCAGAAGGGACCAATTCATTTTGGTTGATGCAATGGGCTATTGCGGGATCCGGTAAGCTAGAGAAGACAAGGTTCGGCGTAACCCTGTTGGAGTAAGAAACTTGGAGGGCTTAGGTGTACTGGGTAGATTAGGCTTGGAGGGTCTTTTGCTATTCATAGGGTTGTAAATAAACCAAGCCGTTCATAAATAGCTTGGGCTTGGTTCGATAAAAAGCTCGTTCATGTTTGTTTGTTTATAAACAAGCCAAGTTTAAACTTTAGTTTTAGGCTTGTTTAATAAATGAGCCGAGTCTGAGTAAAAAATATTATTCATGAACAAGCTCGTAAACACCAAGACTCGATACAAAAATAACAAAACAAGTTGAGCCTAGGCTTATTTATAAGCTGGTAATAAAATTGATATGAGCTTGACATATAAACTCATATCCTTCTAACACTTTAATTAATTACAAGTTGATATAGGCTAGATAATAAACTTGATATAGGTTTGATAATATACTTGTGTTGGATTTCAAACTCAAAAACATGATATTGAGCTTGATATGGAGCTCGAGCTTGGCTTGACTAATGAACCAAGTCAAGCCAAACCGAGCTCAAGTTTTTATACTTTATAACAAGCTCAAGCTTGAACATTATTTGTGGGCTCGTATCAAGCTCAAGCCAAACTTGAACATTCCACTTTTGCTATCGAGCCGAGCTTGAACATTCACTACTCGACAAAACTCAGCTCTTTTACAACCCTAGGGCCCGATTCATGTATCCCAACTATATTCTCTAGTGGATTATTGACCGTTTCGAGGGCAGCAAAGAGGTTTTTTGCCGAGGACTTCGGTTTCCTCTTCGATAACACATCGCTGTGTTATCTTTGTGTTTGTATCTCTCTTCCCTTAATCTTTGCCTTTTAATTACTGCTGGGGTTGTGATTAATTTCGATTTAGATTGTTTTACCAATTCTGTTTTAGCTTATTTTCATATTCCGTACATATATTGTTTGATTATAAGCTTGTATTGGTAATTTGTAAATTGGGAACTACACGTTCATAGGTGTTTTACACACTATTTGAACATTCATATATTAGTATGTAACCCATGCTTATTTACAAGAATGATGAACTGTAGTGGTACTATTGATGTTAGTTTGAGTTATTAAATAGATAGGACATTAGATCGATTAGGACATTTGAAAGTACTAAAATGATTTTTTCTTGCAATTTTAATGATATTGGTTGTCAAGTTTTGCATTATACTACTGTTATGTATATAATTTTGAAAATCATTATTAGACACTACATATACAATATCAATTCACTATCATTATCCGTAAAATTCTACTAAATACAATACAAAATAAAAGAATAAATTGGTTCAATAGTATATCTTAAATTGAATGGGGATAGATGCATAGAATTGTTTAACTTAATTATAGTTTGTTACGTTCAAGAACTTCACATACAAAATATCTAAATAGAAACATGATAATATATATATATATACTCATTAGCATATATATGTAGTGGTGTCAAAACTTTCCTAAAATTGATTGTTAACCATTGTCCTAAAGGCACTTGTTAGCATGACCTTAACAAAAATCTAAACAATTTAATTTTTATGAAAAGCTAATAAAGGCAAAATCTAAATTTGATTATAATCAAATTTCCTCTAAGTTTTGGTTATTATATATATATATATATATATATATATATAAAACCTAGGTTTATTTATTGGACTCTTGATTTCTATACTAAATTAACTCACTTAGCATAAAAATTAAAAAAAAATTTAGATTAGATGGGACACGTGGCACAAAATTAAACTCTAATTGAAATCCAATTTTTACACTAAATTAACTTACTTCACACAAAAATTTAAAAACTTAAATTAGATGAGACAAATAATGCAAGATTGGACTCTAATTAAATTCAAATTTGAAATCTAATTGGATTTTCTCTTAGTTTTGGCTATATATATATATATATATATAGATTAGTAATTTGAAAACGATATCTTGGAATCGAATTTTGTTAGCCAATCAAATAATAACATTCATTGGAATAATTGAAATGATTGGAATTTTGATTGAAGTATGGTTTACCTCCAATACTTATTTTAACTGGATATCTCATTTTGTTTTAAATATACAATAGCAAATAGTAGTGGATTTTAATATCTATCTTTTATTTAGTTAGTGGGTGATATGACAGATTCTCATTAAAATAAAATAATATTTCAGTTAAAAAAGTAATAAAATTAAGGTAGGACCCTTAAAATATTGTAGGGGCATCAATCGTACCAATTTGATGACTTATTTAAATGAAAATTTGTGTATCAAGAGGTAGGAAATTAAAAATTTTGATAATGATTATGTGTGTCATAATAATATATATTTTTATTATGAGAATCTTGGCCAATAATATGTTGACCAACAAATGTGGCCCTAATCAATCAGCGTATCTAACACTTGTCAAAAGAAAAATTCACGTGAACGTGAAGGGAGGAAGGTGAAAATTGAAAGATTTTACAATGATACATTTACATACCAACCTAGATAATAGAACATAGAGGAGAAAAAGTGAAGTTCATGTGCGTGGACAGTGGGACGAAGAAGACGAAGGGGGAAATGTTATTGATGGAGAAAGGAAAAAGAAAAACAAAGGAAAAGAACAGAAATAGAAGAGTTGATTTTTGTGCTAGTCCAAACACGCGGAAATGACTCATGACTGGTACAATTAGCTGAATGGCTCTAATTTTATCTGACATGTTGTAGGGGCATTAATGGTACCAGTCTTTTGACTTATATGCAAATTTACGTATATATCCATGAAGGCAAGAAATTAATAATTTTGATAATAATCGAATGTTTAATGTTTCCTAGAGGATTTCAATTAGTTTAATGTGTAAAGTTTTTTGTCCTTGAATAAAGAGATTTAGAATTCAAATATGGGCTACATGCCAAAATCCAATTAGGATCTAGAGTTCGAATCTTGGTTATATGCCAAAAACTAATTAATATCTTAATCTAATAATAAAAAAGAATTATAATAGAGTGGACGCCAAAAATTAAAATTTTATACCACCGTATATCATTGGCGTGGTGGTCATTTCACAAGTAAAAAATTTTTGTAGAATGTAAGGGACAAAGGACGGTGGGTCAAGTCTCTAGGAGAGAGTTTTATACATATATACACTTAAATTAGGTCAAAGTAGAATTTCTATCTCGTATAAAAAAAAAAAAAAGTTAAAAATTTATTGTATTTATAAAAAAAGGGGTTCCCTTAATATTTATTTTAACATGTTTAAAATTTCTATTATTAATTTTTGGGACCTAATCTATTTTATAATAATAGATTTTAAATTTATTCTATGTTTCTTTATATATATTGGTAATTTCAAAAGAATACCTAGGAATCGAAATCGAATTTTGTTAGCTAATCAAATAAAAATATTCACTGGAATAACTAAGTGACGGTAATTTTGATTGATATTGTAGGGGCATAATCATACCAATTTAATGACTTATATAAATGAAAATTTGTGTAACAATCGAGGTAGAAAATTAACAATTTTATAAAACAAACATTTATCATATAGTTTTATTAAATAATAATGCCAGGAGCCATTTGTTGCTAATGATGATAATTCTGCATCCTCATTGCCAGAGTAGATTTTCGAAACCTGAAACACCTAATTCTATCAAGTATCGTTAACATGTGAACCTAGGGTCATCTAAGTATCTAACTGTATTCAAACATAACTACTCTCGAAAGAAGTAGTGATATTGTGGCCAAGAAATGTGTAGACACGTGAAACAGGTTTTTTTTTTTTTTTTTTTAACCTTTGCACTCAATAAATAAAGTGAGTATTTAAAACCTTCTACATAAACTGACCTAAAAAAAAAAAAAAAAAAAAAAACCCAACTAATAAGAAGCTAAAACAAACGCACGCCAACTAGCAAAGTCAGGAACCAACTATACACCCTCAGACCCAAGTCAACATTTGATATTAAAGATCAAGCATTGGATCTTCAATTCTTCTAATTCCTAATCTGAAATTCTCATTTTTAATAGGTTGCTTATGAGATAGGCCACATGAAAAATTTTGCACTAAATCTGTGACAATTTTTGTCGGTAATATATGACAAATATAGTTGTCAGATTATGAAACAAATCAAGGCCAGTAAAGAGGGTGAGGGGGATTATGTTACTTATAATGTCCAAATATGGTTGTCAGATTATGTAACTTATACCTTACAACTCTTACTGGACTCAACTTTGTCAGATTATGTAACTTATACCTTACAACTCTTACTGGACTCAACTTAGTGCATGATCAAGCCATCTCACAGATCAATCCACTGAGGTCCTGTTTCTATTGTCACTTTGTCAGAAACCCAATGTAGGCACTTCGCTAGTTGGAGTGGCCAATATTTTGGCCTCATGTAAAATATCATTTGCATGTATCCTACTAGTTTAATCTAAAAGTAAAGAAATAGTTTCAAAATATTTACAAGGTTAATCAAAGATCACTAAAATATTATTAGTTGACTTTAACTGGCCAAGAAGTTATACGAGCTAATTACCAAAAGACAACCACAAGCATTGAATAGAATCCCTTGCTATAGGCATGCAGTCCTCTAATATTTATATTGTTTTTGGTTACAGGCCTTCCAAGCTGCAGAATTTAATTATGTCGCACGGCTATCTCAATGAATAATCAAATTTTTGCACTATAAAACTGTCATTCTCTCTTGGAATTGTTTCTATTGCTATTAATCCCAAATAATAATAATAATAATAATTGATGATGCCGAAAATATTATCAGTAAGCCACACGGTTCTCGTGCGCTCCAAATAGTACCTGCACAGCAAAAAGAAAGGACCTAGCAAAAAGCACCGGTGTGGTATCGGTCAAATACCCTCCGAAAGTCAAGTCAGAACTATTCTCACTGCTCTAGAGTGCTAGAGAGGGTAAATTAAGCGTACCTTGGTTCGTGAGGGTGCTTGGGTTTTTATAGTAGTAGAGCTTGACCCCTTTTCCTTGGAGTAGAAGTCTTTTCCTTATAGGAGTCTCCTTGGGCGTATTTTGCGGGATCCTTTTCATATAGGAATCCCTCTTAGGTTTCACAAAACGTGGAGAGCAAGTCATTTACTTATACACACAAACGTGGTTAGCAAGCATTCTTTAACTAGTGCCGTCAGCTTATATTATGCATTCGGTCTTCATACCGTCAGTTTCAGGATGACCTTCAGCTTTATTATCCCGTTGGCCTATGGTGCCTCTCCTTACACTTTATCCCGCCGTCAGTCATTAAACAGGGGCTGACAGCCCAGTAAATACCATCACTAATAAACCGTTGGCTTATCTTTCTTGACCAATCTCTTTTATCCTTATCAATAATAATAATAATAATAATTGTAAGGGTAAGGGCCCAAGATCATATATTGGGCTTTGGGCTTTGGGCTTTATTCGGGACATTGACAAATCCGAGGAGGAGTAAATAGTTATTAAGAGATTCCCAGTTAAAGTCTCATAAGCGGGGGATGAATGGAAGGTGATCCGAGGAGGAATCCCTCTTTGGATACGACAAATGTAGCCCAAGTGTGTACTCTACCAATTAAAGTGACCCTCCAAAAGGTTCTAGCAATAGAAATATGTCCCATGAACATACGAGAAAGAAGGAAACTTAAAATATCTAAGGAAAAGCTGCTACCACCGCATTAAATGCATTGCAGCTACTTTTCTGGCCACATTTATGTGGAAAAGACCTCTAAACAGTGCTGTCTTGGTTACCATAACTCACAGAATGCTGAAAGGGGTGTCTGATGGGACGAGCACTCAAGTAGGGACTCAGATGATCAACAAATGTAGGATCAAGATGATCTAAAAGGAGCTATGTAATGTGAGAGACCCTCCATGAGAAGAGGATCGGAAAATAGAGAGAAAAAAAATATGATAGCAATCTAAATCACTCTGATATCCAAGAGTGATCATTACATACAGGTTTAACCTCCTCAGACTGAAAATCTATTGATATCAACATCCTTTATTTGTGTTTAATCGTCATGTAATTCAATACTAGCTGTTGTCCAACTCATTAAGACCCATTTCTTTGACCTATTCTCTACAAATTTATTGTATTGGGCTCATTGGACCAAGACTTCATACATTTTGAGTTTGGGCTGCAAATTGTGACCCTACAATTGGCGTCGTCTATGGGAAGAACTTGTGCATCAATCAGTGCAACGGTTAAACATGGTGGGATCAGGTACGCACCAATCAGGTCCACACCAAACGGAGCCTGCAAGTTCTCAATGGTAGGACAGTTTCCTTAACCTTGAACGGGAAAGGGATTGAGAGAGATATCGAGAGGGTAGTGTGCGTACTACCCATACAAGCAAAAGCCATTCTAGGGTGGGAAGTCACGTGTCCCAAAGGCAAGACAATAACAAAGCCCTGTAGCGAGAGATTGATGACTTAAAAAAGAAACTACGTCGTGCGTAACGGAAGTGGTCCCCTTCCAGTTCGGATACGTCCTCTAATGATAAAGGGGACGACAATATAGGCAAAGGTCAAGAACCCCACCAAGTGAGACCATTTCTTATGAGGAAGAGCACCACCATAAACGCAGACACCAAAGTCCGTCTTGTAAAGGCCTAGTAAACGGTGCCATGAGCAAGATATTGGATCGGATCTCTAAGTCACCCTTCATATGCAAGATAGAAAGGGCTAAGCTCCCTCGGCGATTCCATCAACCTACTTTCACCATGTACAATGGTCGAACGAACCCCGTAGAGTATGTAAGTTAGTTTAACCATAGGATGGCCGTCTATTCCAAAGACAAGACTTTGATGTGCAAAGTATTTCCGTCCAGCCTAGGACCAGTAGTGATGAGATGGTTTGATGGCCTGAAGCCAAACCCATAGTTTCCTTTAACCAGCTCACCCAGGCCTTTGGCTCTCACTTTATCACGTATAGCAAGGTTCATTGGCCTTTGGATTCTCTACTGTCTTTGTCCATGCAAGAAGGGGAGACCTTGAAAGCATACTCGAACAGATACTAGGAGATGTACAATGAGATAAAGGGTAACTTTGATGACGTTGCCATCAGCACCTTTAAGAGCGGTCTCCCAACCGAGCATGGTTTAAGAAAGTCCCTAACAGGAAAGCCTATCACCAGCTTGCGCCAGCTCATGGACCAGATCAACAAGTATAAAAGGGTTGAAGAGGACCGGCAATTGGGTGAAGGTAAAGCAAAGATTATCCCTCAGGAAAGGAGGGACTTTAGGTCGGACCAATTTAATAACAACAACCAACCGAGGAAAGACTTTGCAGGGCAATTCGAATATGCCGACGTGCAGACAGTCAATGCTGTGTTCCGAGATCCAGTGCATCAGGTTCTGGAAAAGATCAAGAACGAGCTATTCTTCAAATGGCCATATAAGATGGCAGGAGACCCCATGAAGCGTAACCAAAACCTATATTGCCAATACCACCAAGAATCGGGGCACACCACCAAGGACTATAGGAATTTAAGAAACCACTTGGACCAACTGGTCTAAGAAGGAAAATTAAGGCACCTCCTGTATCATTCCAGTGGTCAACAAGGATAGGCGAATCCAGAGTCTCGAAGAGACACCTCCTTAAGACCTCTTATAGGCACGATAAATGTCATTCTTGCTGCTCCGGGAAGGACCGGTTCTTGTCCTTCCAGAGTGATGCTTGTGGCTCAACTATCCATCGAGGACAACAATCGGGAGTCCAAAAAGGCCAAGAAGGAAGCCTCGTCGGTGCTATGCTTCTCGGACGAAGATAAGATTGGAACCATCCAATCCTATGACGATGCTCTGGTAGTCACACTCAGGATTGGAGGATATGATGTTAAGAGAGTATTGGTAGATTAGGGCAATGCTATGGAAGTAATGTACCTCGATCTGTACAAGGGGCTGAACTTAAAACTCGAGGACCTAACGGCATACGATTCCCCTCTGGTAAGTTTCGAGGGAAAGACCGTTACTCCAAAAGGCCAGATTAGACTGCCTATACAAACCAGTTCGGACGTGGTGGAGATGGATTTCATTGTAGTTGATGCTTATTCACCCTACACAGCTATTGTGGCTAGACTTTGGCTTCATGCCTTAGGAGCTGTTTCTTCTACCCTGCACCAGAAGGTGAAGTACCTGTCGGGGAGCCAGGTTAAGGAGATTGTGGGGAATCAGACCATGGCCAGAGAGTGCATGGTGGCTGCCATCTTATGCCAACCCAATGCTGAGTCCTTGGCCTCTACTGGAAGGGGTTTATAGCAATCAGTCACCCTGTCATTGCCCGGTAATGGATTAACCAAGGAGGCAAAATGCGAGGATCTAGAAAAGGTTGCTGTTGGCATTGATCTAGAAAAATTCTTTCAAGTCAGTTCGGAACTACTTCCCCAAGAGAGAAAAGAGCTAATTAGGTTTCTCAGAGAAAACATGGACATATTTGCGTGGGACACCTACGAGGCCCCAGGGGTTGATCCGAGCTTCATCTGCCACCATCTAAATGTTAACCCATCCGTTACGCCCAAGAAACAAGCACCTCGATGCTCGTCGAGGGAGCATGCTGACGCTGTTAGGGACGAGGTGATGAAGCTTAAAAAAGCAGGGGCTATTAAGGAAGTTTTTTACCCTGAGTGGTTAGCCAATATTGTAGTGGTAAAGAAGAAGAGTGGAAAATGGCGAGTCTGTGTAGACTTCACGGATTTGAATAAAGCCTGCTCGAAAGATTCATTCCCTATGCCTCGGATAGATTAGTTGGTAGATGCGACCGCGGTCCATTCTCGGATGAGCTTCTTAGATGCCTTTCAAGGATATCATCAGATACCACTGGCCACAAACGACCAAGAAAAGACAGCTTTTGTCATTCCCATTGGAAACTAACATTACAAGGTGATGCCTTTTGGTTTGAAAAATGCAGGGTCCACCTACCAGAGAATGATGACCAGAATGTTTGAGCCACAGTTGGGTAAGAGCATTGAAGCATATATATATGATATGGTGGTAAAGAGTAAGGTGGTGTCTGAGCACGTGAGAGACCTTGGGGACATCTTTGAAATTCTGAGGAAACACAAGCTACGTCTTAACGCATCTAAATGTTCATTTGGGGTAGGATCGGGAAAATTCTTGAGCTATATGGTGACCCACAGGGGGATCGAGGTCAGTCCCAATCAAATCAGGGCTATCAATAGCTTACAACCACCTCGAAATCCCAAAGAGGTCCAAAGGCTTACCGGCATGATTGCGGCCTTAAACCGTTTTATTTCTCGGTCGGCAAACAGGTGCAAACCCTTCTTCCTATTGATGAATAAATGGAAGGGATTTGAATGGACCGAGGAGTGTGCTTTGGCCTTCCAACAACTTAAAGAATATCTATCCCGGCCACCAATCATGTCCAATCTCGAGGCCGATGAAGTCTTGTTCGCCTACATCACTGTGGCCCCTCATGTAGTAAGCCTAGTGCTAATACGAGTGGACGACGGCGCACAACGACCAGTTCATTACATGAGCAAATCATTGCATAAAGTTGAGATCCGTTACTTACTACTAGAAAAGGCTATCCTAGTAGTGGTTCAAGCTACACGAAAGCTTCCCCATTACTTCTAGGCATACACAGTTATCGTTCTAACCTAGCTTTCGCTCAGGTCCATACTTCGGAGTGCTGATTATACAGGGCGAATTGCTAAGTGGGGCACGATTCTAGGGGCTTTTGACATCAAGTACATGCCTCATACCTCCGTCAAGGGCCAAGTCCTCGCAGATTTGGTGGCTGAATTCGCTGAATCCTCATTAAAAGAAGAAGCAACGATGCAAGACATGGATGAAAAATCAGTTGGCGTAATCTCTCTATAAGGGCCCACATGCTGGAAAGTATATGTTGATAGTGCAGCGAACCAAAAGGGTTCCGTAGTGGGGCTAGTTCTGATTTCCCCTGAAAGGATTACCATCGAAAAATTACTAAAACTGGGTTTCTCGGCCACAAATAATGAGGTTGAATATGAGGCCCTACTGGAAGGGATGTCCATGGTTCAAAAACTGGGCGGAAAAGTAGTAAACATGTTCTCAGACTCAAGACTGGTCGTTGGCTAAGTGAATGGGGAATTAGAAGCAGGAGACGAAAGAATGCAAGGATACTTAGACCAAATTAAACGCCTACGGTCACGTTTCGATTCTTTTAGCTTACTGCATATCCCTAGAAGTGGAAACACACATGCTGACTCCTTGGCCACGCTCGCCATCTCCTTGGCTCAAAGTTTACCCTGGGTCATCCTTGTGGAAGATCTATACAAACCCTCAGTGACAAAAAGAGAATTCATCCATGTCCATCAGGTTAGAGTGGGACCTAGCTGGATGAACCCTCTAGTACTATTTTTGAAGGAAGACATCTTGCTCGAAGAGAAGATCAAGGTTGACAAGATACGGAGAAAAGCTCCTCGGTTCTGGTTATCCAAGGACCAAAAGCTGTATAAACGTTCCTTTTCTGGACCATACTTGCTCTGTGTACACCTTAAGGCCTCAAAACTAATCCTAGAGGAATGACATGAAAGGATTTGTGGAAGCCATATAGGAGGCAGGTCCTTATCTCATAAGGCCATCATCCAAAGCCACTAGTGGCCAAACATGTAGAAAGAAGCACATGAATACGTGAAGAAGTGTGACCAGTATCAGAGGTTTGTGCCAAACATACATCAACCAGGAAGGATCCTCAATCCACTGTCCAGTCCTTGGCCATTTTCTCAGTGTGGCTTGGATATCGTCGGGCCCTTTCCCAAGGCAGTAGGGAACAAAAAATATCTGCTCGTTGGCACTGACTACTTTACTAAATGGGTTGAAGTTGAAACTTTGTCGTACATCAGAGATGTGGACGCCAAAATGTTCGTCTGGAAAAACATTGTTACCCGGTTCGGGGTCCCTCACTCCCTCATTTCGAACAATGGTCTTCAATTCGATGTAAGGCCTTCAGGAGGTACTGTTGTGAATTGGGAATCACTAATAGATATTCTACCCCAGCCTACCCCATGAGAATGGGCAAGCCGAGGCTATTAACAAGGTCATAGTGAACGGACTTAAGAAAAGGTTAGATGACGCGAAGGGGTCATCATACTGTAATTGTGAGGAGAAAGTCGCTTTTGGTGGTAAAGTCAATTTAAACTCATTAGGATCAAAGTCCCTCCTCCAAGGAGTGTCAAACGCAATATTTGTTGTTTCTATTGAAATCCCCAAATCTCCTTCATTGTTGAAATTCCTCCTATCCATATCTGAGGCAGAAGAAGAGGGGAAAAGAGCTAGTAAAGGCAGGGGTTTGGAGTTATCATGGACTGAGGAAGACTTAGCACTTTGAAATGGAGAGTAAGAAATACCAGATTTGTGAGAACAACAAATGCATTCTACATGAACTCCCCACCTTTTTATGACCATAGGATTTTGTGGTCTTGGCTTATAAGAAGGACAATGTCTATGATGATACCTTTTGGGTTTGATTTCATATACAAACTCAACATGATTCTGTTTGGATGGATATGAGTCATCCAAATGATTTTGTAAAAACTAATGACACAAAGAAACTAACCATAGATGACTAGAATTTTCTTCAAAAGTTCTACTCAAATAGACATAATTTTTACAACCATTGATGTAAAAGTAAACTGTAACATGCTAATGTGGCCCATTCTGTCCAAGAGCAATACAGAGCGATTTTTGGAAATTTGCTACCAACCCAGAATGATATATAATTTCCAACACTTTGATGATTACACCACTTTGGAATCTCAGCTCTTGGTGCTATAATAAAACAAGTAACGCCCTCATCTTCTGATTCAATTTTAGATGCAAAGTCATCAGATAACTGTGTATTTATTGATAGGTTGGTTCTTGCACCTTCACATGATGTATTTGGTAAAATCCCCATAATTACTCCAACCTGCTTACAATTAGAAAATTTAAGAAACTTCAGTTTAGAAATTATATTATATTTTTTTAGGTTAGTAACAAAATTGCTTATAAGTTAAGAGATAGACCTAGCTCAATAATGATTGTAGATCCAATTTGAAGCAATCTATTGCATCTACACATTTTATCGATTTTGGAAGGCCTAGAATTTCACGTAGTTGCTTGCAATTTTGAATAGAAAGTGAGCCTAATCTAGGAAATCTACTTATGCTTTCAGGGATGGTAATAATATTGGTTCTAGATAGAGATATACTTTTCAATGCAAGGAAGTAATCAGGCTGCATCAAAAAGTCTAATTTATTTAGATTGAGACAGTGTCCGAGATCTAGATGTTCCATCATCAAAAACCCATATCCAGAAATGCTATCAAAAGAATTGCATGTAAATCTCAAACGGGTAGTAGGAATTGATAAATCCTGAAGTTGTTGCAATTTATAAATGGTGTCTGGAAGATCCCTAAGGTCTCGTTTGGGAGGAGGGAATGAAATCGAATGGAAAGAAATAAAAAGAATAATTTTAGAATATTCTTCCTTTTTCTTGTTTGGGAGTTTTAATGGAGAGAATGAAAAGCTCATTCCCTTGTTTGGGAGTTTAAGTGGGAGGGAATGAAATGGGTAGGAGGGAATACTCATTCCTCTCTATTCCCTTAAAACCTCAAATTTTCATTCCCCCAAAATTGGGAGGAATGGGAGGGAATGAAATTAGATTTAATGATTTTTTTACTAAAACTCCCAAAATACCCCTATATATTCAACCATTTATTTTAAAATAGGAGTCTAATAGTAATATTGTCATAAAATGATTTCATTCTATTCCCTCCATATTACACCCAAACAAGATTACTTATCTTCCATTCATTTTCATTCCTTTATTTTAAAACATCCAATCAAGGTTACTTAATTCCATTCTATTCCATTCTTTTCCATTCCATTCCCTTACTTAAATACATTCCATTCTATTCCATTTCTTTCCATTCCCTTATGATCATTCTATTCCATTCCATTCCCTTATGAACTCCTAAACGGAGCCTAAGATTTGGGCAATCACGTAGACATAATTTTGTAAGCCCACCTAGATATCCAATTGATGAAGGCAACTCTCTAATACCACTCTCTTGCAAATCTAAATCTCTTAAACATTTCATTTTAGGATGAATATTAGGGAACTTCTCAAGTCTTGAACATCTAACAAGATCAAAAGAATTAAGAGATTTCAACATGAGGTTGCTTGGAAAAATTTTAAGCCTTTCACAACAAGAGAGACTCCATGTTTTAAGCTTATCAAGAAATCCAACTAATTCATGAATCTCAACTAAATTTACACAACCAAAAGGGTCCAATATCTCCAAGTTTGGGGTCCATAATTCTGGTAATTTCTTAATAAATTCACAAGATTCGAGATTGATACATTTCAAATTTTCAAACTGGAAATCCTGGAGAAAAAAATCAAATTTTATTTTCAACAAAGTTAAAAATATAAATTTAATGAAATTATAAATATTATAATAATCGTACCTGCTTGAATAGCTTTTCCAATCTGATGTGACTATCTGGCATCTCGAGAGCAACAAGTTTTTGAGGACAATATTTGGATGGCAAGGGAAAAGGATAATTGCCCCAATGAAGAAACCTTAACCCATTTGGAAGATATTTAAGTGCGTCACAAATATTTATATTATAAACTATAAGAAATTTGAGATTTTCCATCCTTTGGAAGCTTCATTGTGCAATCGTACTGTTACTGGTTTAGGTGAATACAACATTATGCCTTGAATTTTGTTTGACCCCTAATTGGATAAAGAATAGAGTGAAAAAAGTATACAATGATTTTGAAATTTTATTCAAAACAATGATACTAATAAACATGAGTTTTATGCAATGTTAAAAAAATGATGACAAAAAGAGAGGCAAATTTGAAGAAAAAAAAAAATTATACCTTATTTTCAGTTAGTATTTCATGAGCATCCTTGTAATGCCATAACCTGCTACGTTTTTCAAGGATTTGTGGCGATTCACGTCAAAAAATTTCCTTACCCATTTGTTGTATCAAGTCATGCATCGAAAATGTGTCATGTTGATCAACGGTTATAAGAGACTTATTAACAAGTCTTGAAATACCAGAATTGGGATATGATTCATAGGCATCTAATATATCTACAACAAGATCCTTGAGCCATCCTTTGAAGAAACATGCAATATCGAGAAAAATATCTTGTTCGATTCCTTCCAATCCATCATAACTAATTTTGAGTATTTCTTGAATATCTTCATTGGGAATTTTTTTCATACTTATCTAATGCACTTTTCCATTCAAGTTTAGATCTTCCACACAAATTAGAACCTATTATTACAAGAGCTAGGGGAAGGCCTTTGGTATAATTTATAACTTGGTTTGCAAGTTCATAATAATCTTTCTCGAGTTTGTTTCCCAGGAAAGCATGCTTTTCAAAAAGTTGAAGAGCTTCATTTTTGTCTAATTCCTTGACCTTATAAGTTGTACAAACTTTTCCAAGAATGGATAACAAGTGTTCATCTCTTGTTGTTATAATGACTCTACTTCCTGAAGCAAACCGATTACATTTTCCAAGCAAGTTTTCCATTTGTTTCAATTTATCCACGTCATCAAGAATTAAAAGAATCCTTTTACTACGAAGTCTTTCCTTTATCAAATTGATCCCTTTGGAAATGTTGTCCACCTTCAAATCTTTATATTCCAAGATCTCATAAAGAAGTGTCTTTTGTAGTTGTATTATGCCATCGATTGTCCTAGATTTTTCTTTAACATTCTCTAAAAAGCTACTTCTTTCAAAATGATCAACAATCCTATTATAAACAGCCTTGGCAATTGTAGTCTTACCTATTCCCCCAAGGCCATGAATCCCTACTATTCGAAAATCAGTTGACTCAATATCTACCAACATTTCTATGGCCTTTGCGTGAGTATCTACTCCAATAGGGTATTTAGAAACAAATAACCTTATGCTTTTTAACTTAGTACTCGATATCTTTTCCATAATTCCTTGGATAAATTTTGATTCAAGATTGCTGCGAATCACAAAGCATAAGAAGCATGTAATGAATTAGACTAGTTTTTTTTTTTTTTTTTTTTTTTTTTTTTTTTTTTGTTTTGAGATAATGTGCAACTTAAATATTTTTTTTAATAAAAAAACATTTTTTGATAGTCAAATTGGGTTTTTATTTGAAATTTTTGAGGTTATACTTATAGATAATTCATTGAAAAAGCTTAGTGGAGACCCATTTCCTATACTTAGTGGATATACAACTATTATAGGAGAATATGTGTATAGAGTGGTATTTCTTTTGTAGAGATTATTTTTGGACAAAGAATTGTGTTTCTTTGGTGGAGCTTTTGCTCTATGGTGTATAACAAACTAAAGAATCTTACAGCGAATGTGGATAGGTTTTTGTATCTAGGGGTTGTGGGGTAGTGAATGGTTGCAACGGTTGAGATGTATATTTAAGAGGGGAAGACTTAGATACAGTATTTAGGTGGTGTTTCTTAGATTCCTCGATGTTTCTTAGATTCCTCTCTTAAGATTTTGCTACGTGGATTTTTTTTTTTTTATAAGATGGAAATGTATTTTTTAGTTCTATAGCTATATGACTGAATTTTAAAAGAGAAACTTAAGGAACAACACTTAAGATACTATACCTAGATTTTGCCATATTCAGGATCTCCTGTAGTGAATGTCCTAAAGACAGCCAAAACACTATACCAGTGAGATATATATATATATATATATATATATATATATATCTTATTATTATAATTTTTTTTCTTTATGTAAGTTTTTTTATTTTATTTTTTAGAATACTAAGTATTTTTAATACACACACATAGGGAGAGAGGAGAAGGTTTTTTAAAGAAACTTATAGTGGTATATATTCAAAAGGGCTTTTATGTAAGTTCTTTTGAGTGATTAAAATGATAAAGTGATATTTATTTGATTTTTTGTGAGCTAGCTAATTTTTTTGTAAATTGTTCAAAGATTTTCTTTTTCTTTTTTTTAACTGCGGGACCAACAATTTTCTTTGGCAATTGTGTAACTCTCTTATTTATTTTACAAAATGTCTTGATTGAGATATTTGAAAACATTAACTATGATAAATGAGATTTAAGAATAGTTTACGCTTCATAATCTTTTAATTTGGCTATATAATTAGTTCATAAAATTTAATATTTATGTTTCAAAGAAATATTTACGTTTCAAGATATAAGTAAATTATGTGGAAACCATCCACCATTAGAGTAAAACTTAAGAGAAAAAAGTTTTCAATAATAATTACCCCTAGAATGACTCAAAGATTTAAAAATAAGAAAATAGATATTGCCTCCTTATAACACAATACTAGCTGGATTATGGAATGGAAAGTAAGTTTTTGAGAGAGAGAATGAGTTATTGCCAACAGGATTATGGTTCGACTAGTACGTAACTTGTGTTTATGCACGGAAATGATAAATTTTATGGTACTATTAATGTTAGTATGGGTTATTAAATATATAAAATATTAGTTTGACCAGGACATTTGAAGGTATTAAAATAATTTTTTCTTACAATTTTTATGATGTTAGTTATCCAAAGTTTCTCATTACATTACTATTACATATATAATTTTGAAAATTACTATTGGATACTACATATATAATATCAATTCACAATCATTGTACGTGAAAATATACTAAATACAACACAAAATAAAAAGAATAGATTGTTCCAATAGTATCTCCTAAATTGAATGGGGATAGGTGCATGAGACCATTTAGCTCAATTATAGTTTTTTAGGTTCAAGATTTTCGCATACAAAATATCTGAATAGAAACAATATAAAAAATATATATGCTTATTAGTTTAGAGAAAAAATAACAACAAAAATCTAAACAATTTAATTTTTATGAAAAGTTAACACAAGCAAAGTCCAATTTTGATTCTATTTGAATTTTCTCTAAGTTTTGGTTTAATATATTACTTAGTTAATAATGGACCGTACATAGTCATGGTTATTACATAAATAACTTATAGATTTGAATTACTTTTAGTTACACAAAAAAAATGGCTCATAAATATAAAATTATTCAAACTCTCTTTTCTTCTAATTTTATATATACAGTTATATATATTATTATGATTTTTTATGGTTTACATATATTGGACTCCTCGTTTTCTATACTGAATTAATTCATTTTATACAAAAATTAAAAAAACCTAGATTAGATAGGACATGTGGTGCACAATTAAACACTAATTAAAATTTAATTTTTACACTGAATTAACTTACTTGGCACAAAAATTTAAAATTTTAGATTAGATGGGACATGTGACACAAAATTAGACTTTAATTGAATTCCAATTTAAAATCTAATTGGATTTTCTCTCAGTTTTGTCTATTAAGATATATATATATATAGAGAGAGAGAGAGAGATAGAGAGATTGGTACCTCCTAGTGTTAGAGAAAGTTATTGCCAGCAATATTATAGTTCAATTGACATCTCCTAATGGTTTTAACGGAGATATCCAAGGTCTGAAACCCTCACCCTTCAGCTATCAAAGTATAAAAACCAAAAAAATACAAAAGAGAAATTGAATGGAAATTTTATACAAAATCAATTATATATAATTTTAGTACTACCAAGGAATCATGTTAAAATTATTTCTTTCTTACAACAAGTGGGAAAGGAAGATTCACACACAAACACATGCATCACAATGCGCACACACACTAATATATATATATATATATATATATATTTTTTTTTCACACTAATATATATGTACCTATGCAAAATAAAGTACTTTCATAATTTGCATGTAGTGGTTATGAATAATGAGAAGCCATTTACAGTATTAACCTCATGAAGCTTGAGAGGACTCATGAGATACATACCCATCTCTGTAATGCAATCCAGACAAAGATCCAGCTTCACTCAGAGCTACCCTCCACCTTTGCACTTTACCCACGTCACCGTTGAATTTTTCTTCATGTTTAGCTAACGCTATCCCAAATTTTCCCTCTTGTTTGCATACTTCTGATGGATCTACTTTGTAAAAAATTGGTAAGACCAACTTGCAATTATTTTTACACTCAAGAATCTTGACTAATTCATCCAAATACCAAGTAGATGATGCATAGTTTTTAGAGAATACGATAATCAAAATCATTGACGATTCAATAGTTTTGAGAATTTCTGCTGAAATTTCTTTACCCTTTTGGAAGACTATTGTTGATGAAGGTATTAAAGCCCTTATCACACAAAACTTGATATAAATGGCTCATAAATCCATAGCAGGTATCTTCACTTCTAAAGCTCAAGAAGACATCATAATTCCATTGGTGAGTGGAAGAAATCGAGGATCCTTTGTGGATCAGCAAAGCCATCGTGAGCCATGAAGAGAAGAAAAGGGTGCGAAGATTTAAAATAGACGAGGACCGATGGGTTCTGATATAAGGCAGAGAAGAATTGCAAGAGATGATAGGAAATCGACTGGTAAAGAAAAAATTAGGGAAGAGAGTGAACTTGTATGGAATATTGATGCCTTTAAAGGAAGATATATTGATTGACTCATTGTCCAAAGTAGAAATCCCATCACAACTTTTGGATAATGATTTCTAACAAATAGTCCACTATCTTACTCTTTTACCTTTCAATATTCCAAGGTAAAGACAAACAGGGGAAATGCGAAATATAGGAACTATGTCGTTATTGAAGAAGTCCGGTCACACTGAAAGTGCCAATAATTATTTCACTCAATTAGATTCGTTTTGGGAATAATTCTGGTAATACTTTCCTACACTTTTTGTTATAACTGTCCTTTACGGTAAATTGCAATTAGCTATTTATTAATTTCATGTGGACCAACTTTTTTTTTTTTTTGCCTAGCATTCACATCAGTCAGATTAAACAGTTGTTATAAGACAGTTGTGATAAAGGATGTGTAGTCCTAAAATTATTCATGTTTTGGTGAGTCTAACTCAGATAAATTACTGAATTTGTAGGAGAGTATGTGAATTTCTTTGTGTAAAAATTGGTTTCTATAGCAAAAGTCCACATTATTCTCTATGCAAGAGATGTTACATTTACAACATTTTTATAACAAATCATAGGTGGTTAGTTATTATTGGTTCAAATTTGAAACTAACACTAAGATTATTTTTTTGTCCTAACAATAACAACCAATAACAACCTTCCATTTAGGATTTGTTATAAAAATATTGTGAAAATGTTATGAACATATCATTTCTCTATGCACTAAATACTCCATAAATTCGGCAAAGTCCCGAGCAATTTTATGAAAGTTTCCCACAAAATTCCCTCCCCCCCCTCCCCCCTCCCCTAACGGGTAGGACTCTTCCCATCTATGTATTAGACATCATTTTTTATGAAAGGACCACCTTTTGACAATGAATATTAATTCAAAGGAGGAAAATGACAAAATCAAAACTTGAACAATACAAATGACCATCGATGTCGTATTTTTTTATACTCAATTTACATGTCAAACTTCGGAAATTCCGAAAATATTATTTTCTCATTGAAGGACCGTGGGAATATTTATATCATCGTACTTAAACCCATTTGGGCATCAAAGCACTCAAAATGCTATTTTAGGTCAAAATGACCAAAATGCCCCTAGTCAACCCAAGGTTGACCGAAGGTCAAAATTAGTTAAAACCACACTAAAATAGAATTTTCCATGTTTTTACATCAAACTCAAGGCTATTGGATATTTTTACCAACTTTGACCAAATTTGACATAAGGTTGACTACCGTCAGCTACTAGGGGTGTGTAGCCAACCCACCAACCCACCAAAACTGACCCGACTCAACCCAACCCGTCGGATTGGGTCAGCTTTTAGGCTTGGTGGGTTGGGTTGGGTTACAAAATTTTTTTTAATAGCGGATTGGGTTGGGTTTGGGTCATAAAATTCCAAACCCACCAAACCCAACCTGACCCACCCATATATTTAATATATATATATATTTATTTATTTATTTAAAATATATTATATAATTAATAAATTTTTTAAAATAACTAGCTCTTTCTATCTTATATAAAAGCCAATTAGTTCACACAAACCCTAGTAAATTACTATTATTGTTTAGTCATTAGTGTTATTTGCTTTTAAGGAGTTACATTGATACTAATCTTTGGGTTTTTTTAATATATTTATATTTATATTTTTTTCTATTCAATTTAATAATAATAATAAATTTGTCGAACCTGATCCATGTGGGTTGGGTTAGACTTATGTGATGGGTTGGATTGGGTTAAAATTTTTTTAACCCACCATGGTTGGTTGGGTAAAAAAATCTCCTTAATCCGACCTAACCTGACCTATGCACATCCCTATCAGCGACCAAAAATATAATTTTGATTTGACCATCAGAATAGGTTGGAACCAATGCCATTGCAAATAATATCGAATTCCCTTTAACCATCTGATCCTTGAAATCTTAGGTGTTCTAGAAACTAGATATCCATATATTTCCAATGCCACTGAAATTAGGTCGAATGGAGTCTGAAAAGGCCTTCAAATGAGCAACCAAAGTTAAAACTGAAAAAGATGGGAAAAAAAAGGCAAAATTGCTGGCGCCGACATAATGCCTGGTGTGCAACTAGTGCACGCCTGTAGACATCTCATTTTTTACCCTTTAGAACCCGAGTTCCTATTCCCTAATGACGCCATCATTTGGAAGCCTAAGATTAATTTGGGGCCTAATCTGGTAAAACTATTACTTGATCGATGATTTTGGTAAAGAAATGTGCACAAAAAACCCTATGCATGCGCACGCATGCCTTTAAGTATGTGTACGCTTGGTTTAAGCTTACTAACCTTCTTGGTTTTGTTCTTAATTAGATTGATTGAAGGGAATAGTCAAATCAAAACTCTAAAGAGTTCTAGTGTTTGGGGTAAAGTTTCAAACTTTGTCACTCTCATTTTCTTGTTTATTTGTTTGTTATCTTTTGCGTTTTACTGCTTTAATATCTCTGTCTTTAGTTTAGGTTGTTTAGTCTTTGTATTATGAGCATGATAGGTTGCTAGATTTCCCATTTTGTTTGCCTATCCTATGTTTTCTGGGTGTGTATGTGTACGCATGCTTCATGCATGCATACGCATACTTGTAGCCTGCGTACGCATGAACATGGGATGTGCACACATGCCCCGTGCATGCACATATATTCTTGTGCCTAGAAACCCAGATTTAGGTTCTTTCAAGTTCTGTTTGTTTTATTCAATTTCCTCTTGTTCTGTTTCTGTTTGGTATAGTTTTGCATGCTTAAATTGTTAGGTCAGTGGGATAACATGCTTAGCTTTGTTTAATTGTTAGATGGATGATTTGGGTTTACATCTTTGAGAATAACATGAACATGCATAGAACAAAAACATACATTGATGTATAGGTGCTGTGATGTAGTGAGGTAAGTCATGCATGATTGCATGACCATGCATTTGATTTGATTGATGAACATGATATGATCAATGAACATGATGAGTATGCTTGATTGATGCCATGATGTTATGCTTGAATGATTAAATATTTTTTATTAAATATGTTTGATAACATAACTTTTGATGCTATCGCCTTGTGATTTGCTTGTTACCCTTGGATATACATGTGCTAGATGAATGGTAGGATTTTATACCATGTGATGCAAAGGGATGGTATGCCATGTTGATTATTTTAGATGCATGTTAGAGTGTGTGTGTGGACAGCCAAAAATTTTGCACCCTCTTTTCTGGGAATTCCTTTTTTAGGGATGCATATTGGGTCCTTGTCGAAGTGACACTTTGTGTGCTTGTGATTCTAGGGTGGGGTGTGTGAATGTGAGTCCCTTTTTTCTTAATTTTATTTTAGGAGTCGCCACCAAACATTGGTTTTGTATTAGGTGTGATTGGTCACCTAGGGGTCTAATTCATTTTAGGTTGCCTAATTAACTAAACCAAATTTTAAAAGTTCATTAATTAAGGCAAACCAAAAAAAGTCTCGAAGCAAATATCTTGGACTCGGAAGTTTGGTTACAGGTGGGGAAGGTGTTAGGCACCCCACAATGTCTATCTGAAGATAGTATCTCATTTTAATTTATCTCAAACATTATCTTTCTGTGAATAAATTGAATACTCAGCATTTTTATTTTTTGAAAAGATATATATATATATATATATATATATATATATATAATTATTTACTTATAACTAGCATGTGAATATTAACTTCAAAGGATATTTACAAACAAAACATGTGAGCTATATATGTAAATAACATGTGAGGGAGCATACAAAAACCTATAAGAACATGTGATGAGAATATTTAATATGCAAGTAGCATGTGAAAATTATCTACTATATACAACAAACTTTAACACAAAAATAAAGAAGGGAGTTGGAAGAGTAGCACCTTGTTGTTATCCACATTTCCTCATTTAATCAGGCAAAAAAGATTACCAAAATAATAGGTTAGTGCCAAGGAATTTGAAAGGGACAATGTAAGCTTATTTGAAATTCTATGAGTTCAAAGTGAATGAACCATAGGCACAAATTTTTAACAAATCTATTCTAAGGAAAAGTTTTATATTTCAAAGTATAAACAAAATTTACATCGTATCCTTCTTCTTCTTATTATTTTTTTTAAAGAAAGATTAGAAAAAGAAAATTTTTTGAAAGAACGGATTTTATTGAGAAGTTTTAAGAAAATGGTTTTCAACATTCTTTTTAAAGAAAGTCCATTTTTGAACAAGCAAAGTTGCAAAGGCAAAACAAGTTTTTATTCTTTAGAAAAAGAGATTTTTTGAAAAGTGACATGATTTTGATAGAAAAAAGATTTGATGAGATAAGATTTCTAAAAAAGTTCATGGGTTTTTATTCTGAAAGGAAAAAAGTTTTGGGCTTCAAGAAAAAATCTCATGATTTTTATACAAAGGCAAGTTTAAAATACTTGTTCAAAAGATCATTTTTCTTATGAAAGAAATCCCAACGTGGTAAAAGAACATTTTTTGAAAAAAATATCATTTTAGACACAATATTTTTGAAATTTTGCAAGAAAACAAGAAAACATTTTTTATTTTTAAGCATTTCCTTAGAAAAGTTTGTAAAGAAATCATTTTACCCAAGCAATTTTATTTTATGGCAATATCATCAAGGAGGGAACAACAATAATAAAGTGCAGAAAAATAAATAATAAGGAAAGTAAAGTGCAGAAATTTAAACAGTATAAAAGTAAAGAGCAGAAAAATAAATGACTTTAATGAAAAGAGTTGAAATATAAATGACTTTAATGTAAAGAGCTGAAATTTAAAGTGTTGAAAAAGGTTCACTGGAATAATAATATTAGTATGGTTCATCCTCAAAAAGTAAAAAATAAATAAATAAATAAAAAATAAACCTTAATCTCTTTTCAAGCCCTATGGATTCTTCACCAAAAAGAGATGTGAGTTCTAAGCCATCAACCATCCTTAAGGTGACATAGCCATTTTGTGCCCTACTTTGAGGTTTAAGAATCATTTAAGAGAGATGGGTAACAAATCTTTTTTATTTAGGTGTCTAGCTATAGTGTGTGTATATATATATATATATATATATATATATATTTACATATATAAGTGCAAGAAAGTAAAAGGGGAAGGGGTTGCTTGAAAATAAAATGGAAGACATAAATCAAAAGGGAAATAAAACCCTAGATGCCTAAGTGGGATGGGATTTCTTCCCCTTAAGAGTACTTCCCATACAAATCCTAGGAGATGGTCCAATACCCATCTAAATAAGCAACACAATATCTCAAACAAACAATAGTAAGAACAAACAAATTTGGGTCTCTAAGTTGACCATGATTTGTATGCCTAAGTATGTGTACATAGTGTCATGGAGATGCGTATGCATCCTTGTCCAGAAACATAGCAAACACACACCAATCAAAACCTAATATAAACAACCTAGCATGCTTTCTAATCAATCAAACAGTAAAGTTAACTACAAAGAAGATTATTAAAGCAGAAAAAAAAATATAAAAACAACAAGAAAGTGAGATAAAAGCAAGAACAAATACCTCACACAAAAGCTTCTAGAGATTGATTTTTGCTGTTCCCCTCGGTCAATTTACAAAACAAAATACCCAGAGGGTTAGTATGTTTAACTAAAAGGCTTTGGATTGAAATAAGTCCTAGCTAAGAAACTTTAGTTTTAGGATGCTTTTCAAAGTAAAAAGCTTCTCTTGTATTAATAAAAATTACAAAGAATACTTAAGGATCAATCACACATCAATGCATGTTAATTTAAATGAAATAAGCAGCCTAATTAAAAGCTGTCATGTATTATTTTAAATTAAAACACTTTTGCTAATCAAATAATGTCATGTGTCCCTTGGAGAACATGACATAAAGTCCCTCATTTAAATTATGACACGTGTCACCAATGAGAGCCAATCGCATGTCTTCAAATCCTCTATAAATAGAGACTCTCCTCAATCTTATGGAGTACATTCAGGAACATTCAGAAGTCGTAAAGCTCAGCTAGAATCAAGCTCCAAAGCCTCCAAGAACATTAAGAACTTCAACTTTCGAACCTTAAGAACATTTGAAACAAAATCATTTAAGTTATCCTTCTACATCTCAAAGTTCATTGGAATCAAGCTTAAAAGCCTCCATTAACACCAAGAGACTACAAATTAGTGAAGCTCTATGGCTCCAAGCCTCTAAAGCCCCAAAGAACTTCTACTACAAATCTTCAAAGACAAAGAACATTCGAAGAACATTCATCCAAATCATTTTTACAAGTCTTAAAGTTCTATTGGAATTAAGCTTCAAAGCCTCTAGAAACTTCAAAGACTTGGATCCATCGAAACTTCATCAGATTCAAGCTCTAAAGCCCTAAAAAACTTTCAATTCTAATTTTCGAAGATCAAGAACATTAGAAGAATTTACGAAGAACACGAAGAACAAGAAATCTCTAACAAGCACACAAATAGAGATCCAACACAATTTCATTCCAAAGATCTTTCAATCCACTTTCCAATCCAAGTGGAGGACATCTCGTGTTTGAGTCAAGACTACATTGACATAATACTTGAATTGAAGACTTTTCTAAGGAGATCGAATCAAATGATTATTCTATTGTATTAAAATCTAAATATAGAGAATTGTACTTACAAGTTCATCAATACAAATTTACATTTGTGAAACATATTTAATTGTTTGATTTTCAAACTTGAGATTTTGTGTTTACAGTCTTATTTAATCACTTGATATAATCACGACTTCTAAGGATCCAAGTGGAGGACATCTCATGTTTGAGTCAAGACTACATCGACCCAATACTTGAATTGAAGACTTTTCTAAGGAGGTCGAATTAGAGGATTATTCTATTGTATTAGAATCTAAATATAGAGAATTGTACCTATGAGTTCATCAATACAAATTTATATTTGTGAAACATATTCAATTGTTTGATTTTCAAACTTATGATTTTATGTTTACAGTTTTATTTAATCACTTGATACAATCACGACTTCTAAAAATCCAACTTTTATCATATGATGTGTGACGTAGATTCTTTAATATATGACCCAACTATTAATATATAAATATCCTTTATTGATTTTTCTTTTGTATTGCATGGGTTTTCAATTGATTATTACATTAAAATTAAAGGGGAAGCTAAACTAACAGTCTCACAATCTACTTCAATATCACAACAAAATAGAAATATTATAACATTTACTTAACAAAAATAAATAAATAAATAAAGTAATACAAAATCGGGCTATTAGTTAGCTCAACTAATAATTTTTTTTTTCCCATTAAATAAGAACTTTGTCTCATAATGAATGCAATAATCATAGAAGTCATAGGTTGAAATCCTATCCATTTATTAAAAAAAAAAAAAACAATAAAATAACTCCGAAAATAACTTCTATGTATAGAAAGGATTGCCCAAGAAAACTAGTTGAGGGAGGATTCCCTGCTGAAATTCCGCTTGAGAATGCTAAAATTGAATCTTAAATTGCTTTCATCCCAAAATAGTCCAATCTCATCACCTTCTTTTATACCTCTCCTTAACACAAATTCATTGATCCAATCTTCCAGGATGACATTGCTCCCATTTGTTCTCTGTTTAATGAGAAGTTGATGTTCGGATTTGGTATCAAAATCCCATACAACCACTGGTATCTTTAGCCCATACCTAATTATCGCACCTTCAATGCGTTTTTGCTCGCATGCTGTCAAAATCCTTTTCCCTAGATAGGTTGTCTCCAAAAAGAGACTAAACCATTGCTCATTAGTATAGTCTGCCTTGATCCTCTTCCTCATAACCCACGGATCGTCAAAGCCAAGCTTCAACTTCAATGAAACACCTCCGTGCCTTTCTTCTTTTTCAAGATCACTTTTAAGTTTCATTCTTTTGATTCCAGAAGCTTGATACGAAATAGAGACATTACTAGCAAAATTTTCTGGTGATTTTCTCTTCTGGGTGATGCATGGACCGCAACCCAACTTCAAATCTGTTGAGACCTCTTCCAATTCAGGTTGGTTGTTGGTCTTAGATAGCTTTGCTTGTCTTGGTTGAGATTCACGATCTCTCTTTTCCATCGCAGAGAGAAAATCATAAAAGACGGGTTCTCTTTGTAAACTCATTTGACCATTAGTAGCGATATTCTTTGTCACGACCTTGGAAGAAACCGATGGAAGCATAGCACTCTTGCGCTTCAACATGGCTGCAATGGCTGCGTTTCTCTTCTCTGGCGTAGAAGAAAGCGATAAAGCAGCGAGTAGTTGCTTAGCCTTAGAAGACCATGCAGAAAAACTAGGGCTAGAGGACCTTGGAAACCCTTCCATGAATTAAGTTGAGAAATAGAATTAATGTAAGAGAAAGAGAAGACAGTGTTCGACTTAAATAGTAGAAGGGAATAGCGATTACTGTTCAATCCGAACGTGCATGGAAGAACTAAAACACAGATTCTCAAGAAATCCAATTCCTATTAGGAATCTATTTAGTTGTGAGTTGCGTTGTTTTTTAATTTAATAATTAATTGCTACGGAATAAGTTGAGTGTGATGTTGCTATTAGAACAGGTTTGACAACTCAATTTTTTCCTTTTATATCCCGGATATGTTTGACAACACAATATTAATTTAGGAGTTAAATTAGGTCAGTGTGTCCGTATTAATGTTGTATTTTTTTTAGTCGGTGGTTCTAAGAAGGGCTAGAAGACCAGGACCGACGGTTGTGTTAGATGGGCCATGATGACAGTATATTAGGGCCATAGTCAAGTCCAGTTGGGTGGAGGCCATTGAAGATGTTGTTAAAATTGGGCTGCAGGTTCGTATTAATATTTATTTCTGAAAATTATATCTTATTAAGAAATTGTTTATTTTTTATTTAAAAAAAATAGTTTAGTTTATCTCATCTATACTACTATTTAAGAGACTTTTTTGTTTGGATTTCTCAATTTTGATGCCCAAAATACCTTTAAATTTATTAGTTTGTAAAACTTAAATGGTAAGATTAGACATGTAAAAAAAAAAACCACATTCAAATCCAGCTGGCCACATTCAAAAGTTTCTCAAAAAAAAAAACCCAGGTTCAATTATTATTATTATTTTTTTTAATAAAACCACTTTCAATTCTATAACAAAAGTTTTGGATAACTCCCATTAAAAAAAAAAAAAAGTTTCGAATAAAAAAAAAAATCACGTTCAATTTTTTTTTTTTTTTTTTTTTTTTTAAAATACTTTCAATTCTATAACAAAAGTTTCAGATAACTACTCTGCTAAAAAAATTGAAAGTTAGAGACAAATCCAAAAAACTTCAAATATCATGTCCAAACCCAACCCACGTTAGATTCTTAATAATAATAATAATAATAATAATAATAATAAAACAGTTATCTTTGACAAGTGTTTCGGCTAACTACTCTACTAAAAAAACTGAAGCTAAAAACAAATCCAAAAAATTTCAGATACTTTATCAAAAAAAAAATAAAAATTCAAATACCACATCCTAACCCAACCCACGTTCAGCCATTTAAAAAAAATTGTGTTTTTTTTTTAAATTATATATATATAATTTATATTTTAAAAATTAAGTGAATAAATCAATTTGAAAAATAACAGGAGAGTGGTACTATTTTTTAGGCAATGTTTTAGTGGGAATTAGAGTTGCATTTTTACCGGATTGTCTTTTACTTTTGTCTTTACTTAAACATAGGAGTGTAGGGGTATTTTTGAACTAAAAAATGAGGAATTCAAATAGGAGAAGCCCCTTAAATAATAGTACAGAAAAACCATGTTATCTTTGATAAGAGTTTCGGATAACTACGACTAAAATAACTGAAGGGAGTTAAAAATATGTAACACATGTATATATTTTGAAATTGAGATTGTTATCAAAAATAAATAAAACCACATCTCTAACAAGAGTTTTGGATTACTACTACTACGATAAAAAGTGCCGGAAGTAAAAAATCTACAACATGTCTTGGTGGGCGTTCATAGTAATTTGATATGGTCGTATGCCTTTAATGGAGGCTGCTTCGAGATTACATCATTGCACAACTATGGGAGCAAAATTTGAGTTCCAGCCGATAGGGTTAATTTGTGAGTTGAGTGTTTGGAGGTGTGGGTTTTAACTTTTAATTTAGAGATTTTGTGAGTGTGTTTGTGTTTTTTGTTTGAACTTTCATTTTGTTACTGGCTTTGATTTCAAGTATATACATTTTGTTTTTTGTTATGTGATGTATTACATATTACAAAATCGAAAATTTCATGTCCCAGAGAAATGAATTTGTTTGAGAGGTTTGGTGATTTTTCTATGTACAGCCTTCAGTTTGTAGACTGAAAAATCTTATCTATACTACTATTTAAAAGGCTTTTCCTGTTTGGACTGGATTTTTTATATTCCAAAATACCCCTATACCTAGACAAAATTAGAGCATAGTCCAGTAAAATTACATTTCTAACTTCTAAATAACCCATTACTGAATAACTTCACATCCACTAAACCACTGCTAAAATTCAAATTTGCTACAATCACTTCTATTAAAATATGGCAATCAACTCTCTTTTTTTTTTTTCTTTTTCTTTTTTTAAAAATCTTTTTGCAAGATCTTTTTTCTTTTTTCCCTCCACAATAAGTTGGTTTTTAAATCGATAAACAAGCACATCAACAACACATACACGCACACAGAGTAAGAGAAACTAAGAAGAAAGTGAGTTTGTAATTGTTCTCTGAAACTTTAAAAAAGAAAAACAAAAAAAGAAATGGTAGAAGTTCTTCTTCAGTCATCACCACTACTCCAATGTTGTTCCTCTTCTTCTCCTCCCATTCCTAGATAATCATCTAACAGTTTTGGCTTTAAAAAATTGCAATTTTCATGCACCAAACTAATATTCTTCTTGGTTTCTTTGTTATTTTTATCCTTTTCTTTTCTGGGTTGTTTTTATTTTTATGTGTTTTATTCATGTAAGAGAGCAGAGATTGTGAAATTGGATATGAGGAAATTAGAGAAACAGAGGGAATTTGTGAAAATAAATCAAATTTGATTAGGAATGGTGCAATGTGAAATGGGTAGACATCTTTTTTGTGAATCTGTTTTAGTAAATGTGGGAAAATGTTTTGGGTAAGGAATAATTACAATAAACTCACCTGTGATATGGCCTGTTCTTACTTTGTCTACCTGTGGTTTAAAACTTTACACTTTGCGCACCTGTGGTTAGTTCTGTTAGCCTTCCGTAACCCACCTCTCTGTTTGCCGTAGAAAAACACATTTTTAGGCAAAAACAAATATAACAAGAATAAAAAAGCTAGGATTTTTCATTACTCATGAACTTCAATGAGAACAAAGTGGAGGAACAACACACCAATCAAATGGCTCAATGAAATTATTTTTAATCTATAAAAATATCAACAATTTCACAACAACTCAAAATTTTGAACCAAATTTTACAAGAAGACCAACATCTCAAAACAACTAGCAACATTATCGATAAAGAGAGAGTGAGATAGAGATAAGCCAACAATTGAAGTGTAAAGTATAGAAAAATTTAGTCGTGGGTTTGGATCATGCTAGATCAGCCATGGATTTGGTGTCGTGGTGGTGGCTTGTAGGTGCTAGATCGGAATGTAAGATAGGGAGAGAAATCCAGCAACACGTTTTGAGAGTGGGCTTGGTTTCTTACTGTTGTGGATTGACCTTGATCTCAACTTGTCCCTTTCCTAATTTTCGGTCTTTTCTACACAACCAAACACCACCAAGGAAAGAAAGAAAGGAACCTTCCAACTTCAAACCTATCACCTAAATCTTTAAAAAAAAAAAAAAAAAAAAAAAAAAAAAAAAAAAAAAAAATCCCAAAGCAAATATCTGCCTCAAGTAAGCTATGTCCTCCTAGATTTCTTCCCCATCCACTATCATCCCTCAATGTCCTTCTCTCCAACGAAAATCACACAAAGCGAGCTTGATGAAGTGCACTTCTCCGTTACACATATTCACCCATATGTATAGAAGGACTGATGGTTCAAGTGAGGCTTGGCACTTTAAAAAGATATTGCATCTAAAAGTTGGTATTGTAGTGTGTTTCTTTTGTCTTTTACGCATTGATTACATTACATTTTATATATATTTATATATATATATATATATATATATATATATTTGATGAAATAAGAAAGAAAGAATTGATAGAGATGAGAAGAGAAGAATGAGAGAGCAAATTTATTGGTGGATTGCTGCAACTGTGACGGGAAGGGACCGGGCTCAACTTGAAATTGTGTAAATTTGGTTGCCAAATTCTTAATTTAAAACCCTCACTTTTTGATTCTTTTTATATTTGTTTTTGCCTAAAAATGTGTTTTTTTAACGGCAAACGGAGATGTGGGTTGTGAAAGGCTAACAGAACTAGCCTCACATTTTTTTTTGTTTTGTTTTGTTTTTGTTTGTTTGTTTTTTTTTTTTTTTTTTTTTCAAAATGGGAGTTATGAAGTTTTTTTTTTAAAAAAATATTATAAGAAATGCCGTCAACATTAGCTATTAATCACCAATAATATCATTTAATTTTAAAAAATGCATTTTCTTTAAAAAAAAAAGAAAAAGGAATTGTAGTAAAAAGGCACAACAGTTGTTAGGGATAATTTCATATGGAAGAGATGAGATTGAGAGAAATGGAACAATTATCACTAATAACAAAAAACTTATTACGTTAAAAGTATACATATGACAAAATCAATAATGTAGTCCTATAATGATCCAATCAAAGGCTTTTTTTTTATCTTTTTTATTTATTACAAATACATTAGTAATATGGTTGTATATAATGGTCAATCATCTCTCTTTTACAATAATGTAGAGAGATGAGTAATGGTTAAATATAAGGTTATTATTACTTTGAATAAACCAAGTATTTTAATTTTTTTTTTTTTAAAAAAACAGCAAACTTTATAAATGTAAACACGTTGGTGCAAAGTGTATGTTTCTAACTCATATATAAATAAACGAATAAGGACTTTTTTTTTTTATAGAGAAAAGATAGAATATATTGAATATCAAACAAAGAAAAATGTATAGAAAGTATCACCCCTAGCATAGCAAACACCTAGCCTAAGAGAAATAGAAAAAGAAATAACTCTTGAAATACAACCAAAAGAACTAATAACCAAAAAACTACATCCCGAAAGCAGCTTATGAATGTTTTTGGGAAGCAGCCAAAGAATGACTTTTTCATAATTTGATTATATAAAAAAACGCAAAGAAAAAACACAAAGCAAATATGAAATATCCCAAAATTAATTGAAACTAAAAAAAAAAAAAAAAATTGAAACTATGAATTGAAACTTAAAACCAAATAACAATCAAAGCAAATATGAAAATTGAAAGTTAGAACCAATAATAATCAAACCTGAACTAAAAGAGAACTCTCTAGAAATAAGTCTTTACCTCTTCATGTGGCCTTTTCTCTGCTTTATAGGTTTTTTTTTTTTTTTTTTGTGGCTTGAATTCTCCAAAGACCAAGTAAAAGCATAGAGTACACCCAAAATTTATGTGAAAACTTCACACCTTTAAGTGCCTCATAGATGGTGCACTCCAAATATCAATCACACTTGGCTTGTCACCATTGATTCTATCCTAGTCCTACCCAGATATCAAAATCTAGTCCACCAAATTCTAAACTTCCTTCAACCTATTCCACTTACATAAAAATCAGAAGACTCACCAACCATCATTAACTGTTTCCAGACAAAAATTCCTAAAATTGAGATTGGGAAAAAGAAAAAACAAAACAACATTGAAACATAGTCCATATGCATTGATCATCAATACCCAAAACATTTTCCCACATTTACTAAAACAAATTCACAAAAAATATGTCTACCCATTTCACATTGCACCATTCCTAATTAAATTTGATTTATTTTCACAAATTCTTTCTGTTTCTCTAATTTCCTCATATCCAATTTCACAATCTCTTCGCTCTTACATGAACAAAACACATAAAAATAAAAACAACCCAGAAAAGAAAAGGATAAAAATAACAAAGAAACCAAGAAGAAGATTAGTTTGGTGCATGAAAATTGTAATTTTTTAAAGCCAAAACTGTTAGATGATTACCTAGGAATGGGAGGAGAAGAAGAGGAACAACATTGGAGTAGTGGTGATGACTGAAGAAGAATTTCTACCATTTCTTTTTTTGTTTTTCTTTATTAAAGTTTCAAAGGACAATTACAAATTCACTTTCTTCTCAGTTTCTCTGACTCTGTGTGAATGTTTGTGTTGTTGATGTGCTTGTTTATCGACTTAAAAATCAGCTTATCGTGAAGGAGGGGGGAAAAAAAGAAGATCTTGCAAAAAGATTTTTAAAAAAAGAAAAAGAAAAAAAAAGAAGAAATTTGAATTTTAGTAGTGGTTTAGTGGATGTGAAGTTATTCTGTAGTGGGTTATTCAGAAATTAAAAATGTAATTTTACTGGACTATGCTCTAATTTTGTCTAGGTACAAAGGTATTTTGGAACCAAAAAAATCCGGTCCAAATAGGGGAAGCCCCTTAAATAGTAGTATAAATTTAGGGATGACAATGGGGCAAGGTGGGGCCGAAGGATGGGATCTTCACCCCCACCCCGCATAGATTTTTCTTGCCCCATCCCCGCCCCGCCCCACATGACGGGAGAAAATTTCTTACCCTATCCTTGCCCCTTAAGGTCCCACGAAGCCCCGCCCTACACTGTAAAATTTTATTTCTTGTTAATTTTCCCTACAACTATTACCATTTTTTCAAATAAAATGACATGTTTCATTAATAAAAATATACTTGAAATTATAAATAAATTTATCCTATCAAATCAAACCATTTTTTAGCAAAAACTAAATAATATTATCTAAATGTTTAACAAGATAATATAACAACAAAAATCTCATAGTATGACACAATAAAATAATCCAAACTCCTAATACATGATTGTTGTCATCATATCGGCAATCAAACCAATAGGGAAACATATTCCTCATCATCTCGTTCTCCATTCACCACCTCATATTTCTAACATGAAAATTCAAAAACAAAAACCCAGCTCGTAAAATAGATACGGATTTTGACAAGCATAAAGAAGCAGTGCTGTTAAGCAAAGTGAAATCCCAATGGGAATTCCAAGTGTTAAGAGAAAAGGGGGTGTGTGATGGCGTACCTTATATTTTATAACAGCCAAATGCCCATACAAAATTACAAAAACAATGACATAGACAAATATTTAAAGCCTCAGACTAGTACCTCATTAAAAATATATATATATATATATATATATATATATTATGTTCATGATGAAAAGTAAGTTGAGAAAGACGTATGAATCGTTAATGAAATCAATAATTCATTAGTATATAAATTTGTTTCTAATAAAGAACAAAAAAGTTAAAATTGGTACCTTATTTCCAACTTTGCTAGAGAGAAAAAAGAGGTAGAACCACGTTAGGTAGAATAAAATAAGCTAATGATATTTTTGTTTAAATAGTAGGGATTTAGGGTATGAAAAAATTACAATTTAACTCTTATAATGCGGGCCGAGGTGGGGCAGGGATGGGGTGGGGTGGGTCTAAAAAGTGTAAAACCATTCCCGCCCCGCCCCGTGGTGCGGGTCTAAAATCTCGCCTCATCCTCGTCCCATCACCTTTGCAAAGTGGGGAAAGCCCGCACGAGACGAAGCGGGGAAGGGTGGGTCAAGTAGGGTGAGGCAAAATTGTCATCCCTAAAAATAATTAAACTAAAATAATGAAGAAATTTATTATCAAAGGTAACAAAAATGAGAGATAGATAATATGTCATACAATGTCTACGACGGTTCACTCTAGCGACATTGACCTTATAGTAGCCATTTTCTCTTTTGGTGGTTCCACTTACCTATCAGTTATTTTAATTTAGCCTCTAAGTTACCCTCTCCAGGATCCAATCACAAAGCTATAACTTATTGATCTCATACTCAATGAGCTACACCCGATCACTCAAGGTGGTGGTTGGCTCGATATCAAATGTTACAAACCTATGGGTAGAACTCACTATTGAAAACCAGCTTACAAAGGAAGGCCAAGAGCTTATAAATACATGATTAAACTTATACTTAATCCATGTAGGACACTAGAATCATAACAGGTTGATGCTCTACTTAGTGGTGGAGCTAGAAATTTTTCTTTGTATTACAGTATCCTTACAACATGACATTCTTTTTTTCTACCAGTATTTGGTTTCATTTTAATTTGTACCACAGGAAAACAAAGCCATCATTCATTTTTCTTAAAGACTCTTGCTAATTCATTAGTGTACAACTATAATGCCACACAACAAGATAGGATATAACAAATTGCATAATATTGTGCGTTTGGCCAACTTACTTGCTTAAAGATGAGACAAAAAGTGACATACTTCAAAAACATTCTAGGTCACTTGATTGTACATTGAGGACTGATAAGTGATGCCAAGCAAAAGAGAATAGTATTAACTGTGAATAGCATGAATAACTGGGGGATCTGCCATACAAACCCGAATTGGCTCGACTCTCAAAATGAAAAAACTTTTACTAGGACAATAGAAGCACCTTTGCATCTGCTGGAACAAGATCCTTAACAAGAAAATTAAAATCCAAAAGGCAGACCTCTAAATACAATGACTAAGCTTCCATGATCTGTCCAAATGACTTAAATTGATTGTTTGTTGCCATGCATTAGTACAACGTAAAATGAGGTAAAGAGTGTAGTAATTAACAACAATAACAATTGCAAACTAGGGCCTGAAACACTTGTAAGTACCTATATTAAGTGTTTTTGGATTAATCTCCACATGCAGCTTGAAGTAGAAGTCTAGCAAGTGAAGGTAACTACCAGTTTACCACAGCAAATCCCAAACAATATGCTAATTTGCATCACAGAGTCCTCTCATTGTTTTCTCCTATGCTCATTCTTCAATAAACCACACCAGAATGCAAACTTGGGGGAATTTAACTGAAGATGCAAGTGTTGTTTTAAAAGAAAAAAAAAAATCAAAGTACTTAAAAAGGAACTAGCCAGTTAAGGTCCACCATTGCCAGTACAATAAGGAGCTAATTTGGATGGAAGTGATTGATTACAAAATAGACAATGAGACAAAGCCAAGAGGGCATAAATAACCAGTTATGCTAAAGTCTATCCATGAATCTTATTGTTAAGTGTTGGTTTCAATTTCAGAATCAACAAAGCACATTAAATAAAGATAATATAAGGAATGGGTTTGATAATGCAAAAGGATGGTGAAACACATCAAAACCACTCAACATAAATTTGATCACCATTGATTCTAAAAAGAAAAAAGAAAAATTGGGGACCATTATGCTAAAATCAAGGCAAATGCCACCTGGTTACTTTATGCGTCCTGCTCCTGCAGAATCTACACTGTTCATATCTTCTTTGCATAGACTGCCTCTGATTGTGCATGGTTAGTTACCTGCCACTCCATAAGAGCACTCATATTCTAAATTTTTTAGGGCTATTATACAAGAACAAAGATCTCTAAAGGTTAGTGTATTTATTTTGAGTGGCTAATTAATCTTCTTCATTATTGACAACCAACTATATATCACTTCAACAAGAGAATAGAAGTTAGGCATCTTAATGTTAGTATGCATATCCACTTTTTCATGTTACAAGTCCAATAGATCATGAGTACTACCAGCTTGACCAAACTACTCACCCGCCTCTTTTGACCACTAGGTTAGTTTCACTATTAACTTTTAAAATTCAGAGAAGTCATTTTTAGTTTCAGCTACAAGACCATAACAAGGCAGGACTCTAGGTCATCATCCATCAAACAACAGTGCACCACACGCAGCAGAAAAGCATCAAATACACTTGGGGCAAGAAAAAAAAAGCTCCAAATAGCATAGGTTAAGAGTGACTCAATAAGCAATCAGTTGTAAGTCTTGATTTTCATTTTGGCAGAAGTAATTCAATTGGCAATCAAGTACATATACAATTCAAATTTTGAGTACCTTAATGGACAATGACTGTCCTCATTACAACGTATAATAAGGACAAACAATTCCTATAACAAACTGACTTAGGATTAGGAGAGCATGGGCTAATTGAGAGATGCTGCCTACAAGTATGCATTGGGACTTGAATAACATTTAACATAATGGCACTAACATGAAAGAAAAGTTACATTGCACAGTCAGTGAATTAAACGTTTGTTAGGGCTGTAGGGAGTACCCTGTTTAGGGCTAATTATTATAGTTTCATTGGTAGCAAATTGCAAAGTAAAAATGTCAATAGAAAGGTTTGTATAAGTTTGAGGGAGTTTTTGTGTTTGTGAGGGGGAGGGGGAGAGGGGGGGGGGGGGGGGGGGGGGGGTGTGTGAGATTAAAATGGTGTAGGAATAGGTGGCAATTTAGGGGCGTAGTTTATTTTGTGAACAATAGAATTTTTATTTTCCAAAATTTTATGTGAAGTGGCTATATGTTTCATGAAACTATTGGAGTTATCAAAACCAGGTGTTTCAGCCAAAGAATTTTGCACAGGAACACAGAAATTTCCTACAATTTCTTATTTCGTTGCTAAGAATAGGATAAATGATAAGTTAAGTGCTTGGAATTGTAAAAGGAGTCAGAGCTTGTATTTTGAACATAATAGCAGGGTTTATAAGAAAGAAGTCTAACAAATTGTGCAGAAACAAGTCACAGCAATTTTCAGGGAAGCAGCAAAAGTTTTAAGATAGGGTGGTTAAGGGGGTTAATTAGAAGTTAATGCACAAATTATATGGGCTGCTTCAACAAATAAGACGTAGGCTTGTTTTAAATCTTAAAAGAGGCTTGATGAGGTAAAATTTTGAGCTTTCAAGAAGCTTTGAGCAATACCCATAAACCATATCCATCAACTGTGACAGTGCAAAAAGGAGAGAGTGAGGATGCATCAAAAAATTTTGTTCTTAGTTATAAAACATTGGGTAAAACTTTAGTGCCCTGGAGATATTGAGAAGAACCTTCAAGCAAAATTACAGCATCTGGAAGGTCGAAGACAGACATCCTATCAAAGAGCCTTTGACCCCATAGAAAAAAAAGTTCAGCTATTCTCAACAGCCTTAAAAGTGCAGTTTTTTCTTTTAACAAAATACACCATTTAGGCAAAGTGATATAACCATTCCAAATCACATTATTGTTGTGCCTTCTGCACCTTCCTTCCTACCATCCTAATATCTCAAACCTGAAACAAGGAACCATTTGCAGCCATAACCAAATTATAATTAAACAGCAACAACTTATCAACATTTTCTCGCCACTACATTTGGATATTCTTTACTAATTAAAATCTTTACTAAAGCTGCAGTCTTGCACAAAGAAACATTAAAGGGCACCATTGGATTCCACAAAACATAGCTCCAATAGGTTTTTTGAAAGCCTACAATAAGAGTGGACATCAAACTTTCTATATTCCATTTAACTCCAAACCACGCCATCCTCTCCTCCAAGATGAACCTTCACTAAATCCAACAATTTAGAAAAGGAAGGCACCATGCCTTGCTCCTCCAACAATACTCTGCTTCAAAAAATCTTTGGCTATGATAAAGATTCGCCAATGCAAACAATTAAGAAGCTAACTTTAGAATTAAAAGAAAAGGTTTTGAAGACCTTGCTTCAGTGGATGGTAGCTTCAGGGAAATTTTCTTTTCAAATATCATTTGATTTTATTGTTCATTGTAATTTTAGATCTCCTATATAACCTTTTTTTTTTTTTTTTTTCTTTTTGAAATGGAACTGTCATTCATTCAAATATTCAACCCAAAAAGGAATTACAACAGAGGTGAGCTAATAAGCTCAAGCAAATACATAGCTTTAGCTAGTATACAACCTGTATACTTGATTTTTTTTTGAGTAAATATTATTACTTATCAAAATAAGAAAAAAGAAGAAGCCAATTTGGCAATTTTACCAAAACCATCACAAAGAAATCTGGTTGTTATCCCTGGCATTGAACAATACAAATTACTTCAACATAAATTAAAAAGAAAACAACTGAGACTAGCTATAGTTAAGATTTAATTGCTATATGTAAGTCAAAGGACTAGAATTCTAGGGTTACTAAAGGCTATATTAAACAGCCTCTTTTGAGACATTGTAGATGGCCTTTTGTTAGATACTTTATGAAGTTTTATCTTTGAATATTTCTTAGCCCTTTGAGCCTAGAAAATCATATTTGATTGTTTCAACTTCAATCTTGTTAGAATAATAATTAAATAATTGAATTCACCATTTCCTAACAACTTAAACTTTTGAAAGATGAATTTATGATATATATATATATATATATATAACTTTTATTCCACAAACAGACTGTATGTTGAGACTAGACTAGTTGATGTCAATGCAAGAAGTTAAATTTAATCCAGAATTTTTCTGAGAAGCCATTCTTTCTTAAAGGTACAAAAATGATTAGCTCCATGACAAGGCAGAACTCTGGGTCATCATCCATCAAAAAACTGTGCAACACATCCAACAGAAAAGCATCAATACACTTGGGGCAACCAAAAAAAAAAAAAAAAAAAAAGCTCCAAGAAGACTAGGTTAAGAGTAACAAAAAAAGCAATCACTTGTATGTTTTGATTTTTGTTTCTATCATAACTAATTCTATTGGCAATCAAGCACTTCCACATTTCAAATGTAGTCTTGAGTAAAATATTGGACTGAATGACGATTTTGATTTCAAGATATACGGACAAACAACTCCAATAACAAACTGACATAAGAGAGACTGGGCTTTTTGAGTGATACTGCCTACAAGTATGAAGTGGACATAACTTGTAACTTCATGGCTCAAACATGGAAGAAAACATACATGCACAGCCATTGAATTAAAGATTTGTTAGTTCTGATTATTATAGCTTCAATGGTAGCAAATTGCCACGCGAAAATGTCAACAAAAATGTTTGTAAAGGTTCAAGGAGAGGAAGTGGCTTGAGATTAAACTGGAGCATCAACTGCCAGCTATTCAGGAGCTTAGTTTATTCCGTGAACAGTAGAGTTATCAAACTATTGGAGTGGAGTGCCTGTATCTTTGATGAAACTTTTGGAGTTATGAAAACCAGGTGTTTCAGTTTAGAAGATTGTATCCTTCAATTGTCAAACAAATTTAAGTGGAGTGACTGTGTCTTTGATGAAACTATTGGAGTTATTAAAGCACGGTGTTTTCAGTTAAGAGGATTGCACAGGAACACATGAAATTTCCTACAATTGGCAAACAAATTTGAGTGGCAAATTAAAGTTTTACATTATTGACAACCAGTATATAGCTTCAAGAAGAGTACAGAAATTTGGCATCATAATATTTGTATGCATATAACAAACCACTTCATCATGCTACAGGAGTAACAAGACCATATGATCATCAGAAATACCAGCTTTTTTCTCCAAAAGAAGAAAGAAAAAAAAAAAAAATCAGAAATACCAGCTTGACCATACAGACACACCCACCTCTTTTGACCACTAGGTTAGTTTCATAATAAAATTTCAAATTTCAGGGAAGCCATTTTTTTCTCACAGCTACAAGCATGATTAGGACCATAGCAAGGCAGAACTCTAGGTCATCATCCATACAACAACAGTGCAACAAACTCAACAGAAAAGCTTCAAATACACTTAGGATGAAAAAAAAAAAAAAAAAAAAAAAAGGATCCAAGAAGTGTAGGCTAAGAGCAATGCGACAAAATAAGAAACTACTTGTAAGTCTTGATTTTCATTTTTTTCATAACTTATTCTATTGGAAATCAAGTACTTACACAATTCAAATTTAATTGAAGTGCCATAACAGACAAAATGACTGTTTTGATTCCAAGATATAAGGACAAACAGCTCCAATAACAAAATGACATAAGAGAGCATGGGCTAATTGAGTGATGCTGCCTACAAGGACAATGGACAATGTACAAGGGAGACTGCTATTTCTCTGATAGAGGTTTAGGAATGAATTTATGCATTCTTTTCTTTGTTCAAAGAAAGTAATTTTATACCACGAACTTTAAAAGAAATCAGGATGAGTTCCTCTAGTATCAACAAGAAGTGGATTTGTGCTATAGAAAGAGAGTTTGAGAATTAAAATATTTGTCAATATCAAGTTGTTGAAAGTAAATGGAACCTCTTCCAAAGGGTTTTCGGATATGACTAGTTGATGTCCATGCAAGAAGCCAATATGGTCCAAAAATATTCTTGGGATTACATAAAAGTAAAGTGGTATATGGATGTTTCATCAACTGAATTTTCTCATAAACAAATTGGGTCACCAAAATCCCACCAATGCCCTGGAGAAAAGCAAATATATGTCACAAGACTCACAACCTAACAGCTCTACATGCCTTTTAAGTTCTACCTCATTTACCAAACAAGTTTAGTGAACAAATCCCTTAGTAGTATAAACCTTAGCATGTTACTTTAGCATAAAGAACAGAATAGTATTGAAAGAAATACAATATTTAAGCACCTAAACATGTGATTGGACTCAGCTAAGCATGAGAAAATAGCATTCCTTATCAAGATACAACTCTTAGAGGCAAGAGAGATTGATTGCTTATCTAGGAACCAACTCTCTCTCATATAAAGTAGCTTCTTATTGTCAATATTAAGGTTAAATGCAGGACACAAACCAACAAAGACCATGTAGCTTGAACTAAGGAAGTAAGAACATGATCCTGGAATAGCATCGTGCTCACTTTCAGATATTCTTTTATTTTGCTATGTTTTTTTTAGTCAATTCTTCTTTAAATTGAAGTCAGGAGAGCTTTAATCTAGCTCTTCGTAACTCTAAAGGAATAACAATCATCCATTCCACAACAACCATTCACATACAAATATCAAATACTTATTTATAATAGCCACAAAAGAATAATGTAATGTAAACATGGAATAAAAGTCAAGCTTTAGCAATACTATCTATGATGCCAACTACTAAAGGAAAAGGAATAAACAAGGGTTTCACTTCATCCATACCACCATGTCTTCAATCTTATATGCTAACCACCGACCCGGTAGTAAGATTCCACATTTGTTCCATCAAGTAAAACAAGACTCTCCATGAAAGTCGCTACATATGAAGGATGTTGGATATCGGGGTCCTTCTTCTCTTGTAAAGTTTCAATGTCAATTAAAGCATGCTCAAATCCCTGCCCCTCTGCTCGATCATTTCTGTACCAAACCATAAGTGAACCATAATCGGTCAAGGAAATCCAACAAGATACCCTTTCAAATGGTACAACAAAAAGCTTATTCCAAGACTCAGCCACACCATAGTCTCCCATCACCCATATGGAGTACTGGAAGCCAGATTCTTCAAAGAAAGCCAGTTTCCCTCTGAATGATGCGACACATCTTTGAAGGAGTGGTCCATCGATAGAACCATGAGGCAGTGCTAGCTTTCTGAATTTCTCACTATTGACATCAAACGCCATAATATCAGTTTCCGTCATGCGATTCTCTTCTTTAACAGATGCCATCCAGTGTAAAGCCCCACTAACAAATGGGATTGGAGAAACCAAATTTTTACAGAAAATTACATCTGTTGTCACCGAAATTTCAACCCTTTTCCACGAATCCGAACTTAACGAGTACATCTCAATCTCAGACGTGGACAAAGAACTACCTGAAGTCCTTACAACCTTATAGTCATTATTGTCGGAACAATAAGCAAATCCGAGTGTAACATGTTTTAGCAATCCTAAGCAAGTATGAGGCAGCTTCTTGAATCTTCTAATACTGGGGTTCCACAAATAGACAACATTACCGGGTGGATAATCAGCGAGACACAATAAGCCATTACAGGAACCCACTACTTGGACACACTTAGTAGGAAAATCAAAAGGAACTCCAATCTCAGAAATCCTATCAAACGTGCGGGCCAAAGCGACCCTACAGACTTGTCTGTTAGTGGCACGTGTACTCTCCGACTCTATGTGTATGACATGAGCATTATCATGATTTATGTTGTTGTTGTTGATGTTGATGTTGTTAAGGTGGGTGGAGATGAAATCGGGACTAGCGATTGAGGAGTACAAGGATTTGGAAACACACCTTAATCTCATCACTGATTTCACCCGTAGTTGTCCCAGGATGTTCAGTACGACGTCGTAAGGAAGATGGTTGTTCCTGTGTCGGAGAGTCGGTGGTTCTCTCGTCTGGGACATTTTCGATTCAGATTCAGATTCAGATCGGCTGCTAAACACACGTTGTTGAGGTTCGAAGATCATATCCAGATCGGTCAAAACAGGCTGAGACTACTGGGGTTTTCCATTTTCTTGTTGATTAAAAAATAAAAGTATTTGAGGATATAGGAGACAAGTTCTACTATCATATGAAACTCGTCCAGAAGAGGTGAGTTTCATACATTAAAACACATCACTCAATGTTAATGCCTAACAGCCTAGCCACTATAAGCTTATAGTCATTCTTTATTGATTTGAGTGTTTCAAATGCATCAAACATTACCGTTATAATATGTGGATCTCACATGTGAATGGGGCTCATATATTGTAAGTTTTTTTCTTTTGAGGGACCATATATTGTAAGTTAAACGAGTCCGAAATATTATTTACTTTTTTTTTTACTATAAAAACCATGAATGGTCTCAATAGATCACACATATATTCAACAGCTAAAAGTTGTGCAAGCATGCTCGCTAAGGTGTAAGACAATAACCAACCAAAAAGGGGAATCTTACACAATTGTATTGTTGTTGTTGTTGTTGTTTTTTTTTTTTTTTTTTTTTTTTTTTTTTTATTATCATTAACTTTTAATGAGGTTTTTTCTAAATTTTTTTTTTTTATAATTTGATAATTACAAGAGGGAAATAAGGATTTGTACCTTAAGTTTATATTAAAAATATAAGAAAGTACCAACTAATTAAGTTACAAGCCTCTTGTTTTTACAAAAATATTATAGGCCTAGCCCACCTTAAAAAAAGAATATATATATATATATATATAATTTAGGTCTAAGGATGGAACCTGTCTAGCTCAAAAACCTGCCTGAGTGTTTCAAATGCATCAAACATTACCGTTATAATATGTGGATCTCACATGTGAATGGGGCTCATATATTGTAAGTTTTTTTCTTTTGAGGGACCATATATTGTAAGTTAAACGAGTCCGAAATATTATATACTTTTTTTTTACTATAAAAACCATGAATGGTCTCAATAGATCACACATATATTCAACAGCTAAAAGTTGTGCAAGCATGCTCGCTAAGGTGTAAGACAATAACCAACCAAAAAGGGGAATCTTACACAATTGTATTGTTGTTGTTTTTTTTTTTTTTTTTTTTTTTTTTTTTTTTATTATCATTAACTTTTAATGAGGTTTTTTCTAAAATTTTTTTTTTTATAATTTGATAATTACAAGAGGGAAATAAGGATTTGTACCTTAAGTTTATATTAAAAATATAAGAAAGTACCAACTAATTAAGTTACAAGCCTCTTGTTTTTACAAAAATATTATAGGCCTAGCCCACCTTAAAAAAAGAATATATATATATATATATATATATATATATAATTTAGGTCTAAGGATGGAACCTGTCTAGCTCAAAAACCTGCCTGACGTGACCCAAATCGAAGGGCTTTAGGCGAGCCAAGTGGAAGTTTGGGTTGGGTTTAGGTATTTTTCTTATATATTTTGCAATTTTCGGGTTGGATTTGAGTTTAACTTGTCCCCTCATCCTTTTTTTATTTTTATTTTTATTTTTAACATCGTTGGCAAGCTTGATGTTATATAATTTCCCACCAAAAATCATAGCAATTCCCAGATAATATGTACACACAAGAAAATATTATAGTCTGTTTAGATACCGTTTATTGCTGAAAACTGAAAACTGAAAACACTGTAACAAAATAATTTTTAAATATGTGAATTATGCCGTAAGACCCAGTTTTAAAATTAGATTTACATTTTTCCGTACTTGTGGGTCCTATGAACAGTGCCCATGGACCCACTAAAAAAAAAAAAAATAGCCGCATTGAAACGCGCAAAACACGCTATCCAAACTCACACTAATTAACTAAAAAAATCACAGAGGCATAGAGAATGAAAACTTACATGAGCTTAATTTCATAGTGTACTTTCTCAATTAAGGGATTCCACTCACGTGGATTTCCAAATTCAAAAAGTTAAGTATAAATGAAATGTGCTAGATTGGAAGTTTACAAAATGATCTAATTAGCATGCTTCCTATTAAGGGTCTCTAAATTTGAAATTTGATTGCTTATTAGGAGGTAGTTAAATTAAGGAGATAATAATATTTCCTAATGCAAATTCAATATCATTTTCAAACAACTCATTAAAATCCTATATTTTCCATATAGGATTCAAATTCCTAAAATGGATGTCTAAGGAAAGAAACATGCTTTGTCAACTACATTCAACGAATTTCTCCCAAAAAAAAAAAAAAAAAACTACATTAAACGAGGAAAGAAAATATAATGAATTATACCCTAAAAAATTATTAAAAAAGAAAAAGAAAAAAAGGAGAGACCTGCTTGAGACCTAACCCGGACAACGCTTAGCCTATATCACACACAATGTGATATGACACAAAGATTTTTTGCAATTACTACTATTATTAAAGCATAATAAAAAGTGGTATTAATGGATTAGTGGTGTTAGTGATGTTACTCCAAGATGACAAAAATTTATCACCTTGCACTCAGTCCTCACATATTTCCCACCTTAAAGAAGTGATAAAACCCAAATTTAGAGCCAATTATTATTTTTTTTTAATTTAGTCACAAAAATGAACATTATGAAACTTTTGAGACAAAAATGATAGTTTTGAAAAAAAAAATTCAAAAGAGCAAATTGTAATCATGGGTATAAGTTAGGGAGGTAAAGTGTAATTTCTCTAAAAAATTTCACCATAAGAACTAAGAAGTTCATGGCTCGTATTTTCACACGCTCATTTTTCAAACCCAAAAGGCTCCAAAATAACACTTTTACCTTTTCTGCTATCTTGGCAACCATGAGAACAGCCACTAGAATGCATAAATTAGGATGGTATCCAAGATCCTGCTTTTCTAGGACTAAAACATTAGGTATTGGCTTTTTTAAAAAAAAAAAATTGCTAAATGTTTGGGTTAGAGAGTGGGGTTTGATTGAGTTGTCTAAGCTGTTTTTACTCAGGAAGGAAATGATGGACCTACTATTATGATGCATTTGTAGCTCTCTTGAAAGCCAGTGGCTATTTTTTCAATTGCATATAGTATTAATGTTAGCATCCTACCCTGATAATATTTATAGCCGTTAACCAAGCAAAAATACTATGTATTAACTGGCAATTTATACTTTTTTTTTGCAGATATTGGTGTTTGAAAGAAGCATATGTTAGAGCCATATGAAGCAAACTGGCGTATGGGTTGAACAGAGTGGAGTTTTTGACTTTTTGAGCTGGGAAAAAAGACATTGGGTTAGTTCCTGACATAATATCATGTTTTTTTTTTTTTGAAATGACATAATATCATGTTTTAAGTCTTGGATCTTGAAGTGTGTCAATCCTGTATAGCATGGGAATGAAATGAGGCATATTTGGAGCTTCAACAAGAGTATCTTAATATTAGTATGCACGTAACAAACAACATTTTCATGCTACAAGACCATAAGATCATATAAATACCAGCTTGACCAAAGAGACCCACCCATTTCTTTTGACCACTAGATTAGTTTCACAATAAAATTTTCAAAATTATGAGAAGCCATTCTTTCTTAAAGGTACAAACATGATTAGCTCCATAACAAGGCAGAACTCTAGGTCATCATCCATCAAACAACAATGCAACATATTCAACAGAAAAGCATCAAATACACTTGAGGCAAAAAAAAAAAAAAAAGCTCCAAGAAGCTTAGGTTAAGAGCAACCAAATAAACAATCACTTGTATGTCTTGTTTTTTGTTTCTAACATAACTTATTCTATTGGCAATCAAGCACTTACACAGTTCAAATGTATTCTGAGTAAAATATTGGGCAAAATGACCATTTTGATTTCAGGATATAAGGACAAACAACTCCAATAAACAAACTGACATAAGAGGGTCTGGGTTAATTGAATGATACTGCCTACAAGTACACAGTGGACATAACTTGTAAGTTCATGGCTCAAACATGGAAAAGAAAACGTAGGTGCACAGCCATTGAATTAAAGGTTTGTTAGGTCTGATTATTATAGCTTCAATGGTAGCAAAATGCCAAGCAAAAATGTCAACAGAAATGCTTGTAAAGGTGCAAGGAGGGGGAGAGGCTTGAGATTAAATTGGAGCATCAACTGCCAGCTATTCTGGAGCTTAGTTTATTCTGTGAACAGTAGATTTATCTAAATATTGGAGTGGACTGGAGTGGCTGTATCTTTGAAGAAACTTTTGGAGTTATCAAAACCAGGAGTTTCAGTTAAAATGATTGCATCCTGCAATTGGCAAACAAATATAAGTGGAGTGGCTGTATCTTTGATGAAACTATTGGAGTTACTAAAGCCAGGAATTTTCAGTTAAGAAGATTGCACAGGAATACATGAAATTTCTTACAATTGAGTGGCTAATTAAAGTTCTACATTATTGACAACCAGAATATAGCTTCAAGGAGAGTACAGAAATTTGGCATCATAATATATGTATGCATATAACAAACCACTTTTTCATGCTACAAGAGTAACAAGACCATAAGATCATTTAAAAAAAAAAAAAAAAACCCAGCTTTTTTCTTCAAAAAAACAATCAGAAATACCAGCTTGACCAAACAGACTCACCCACTTCTTTTGAGTTTTGACCACTAGGTTAGTGTCATAATAAAATTTCGAGTTTCAGAGAAGCCATTTTTTCTCACAGCTACAAGCATTATGATTAGCCCCATAACAAAGCAGTACACTAGTGTGTCATTGCTGCCTACAAGTATGCAGTGGGACATGAACATTTAATGTCATTGCTCCAACATGAAAGAAATGATACATTGTACAGTTAGTGGATTAAAGGGTTTTTATGGCTGTTACTAAGTAGCCTGCTTAGGGTTGATTGTTACAAGCTTCATAAGTAGATGCCGAGTCAAAATGTCAATAAAAAGGTCTGTAAAGGTGCAAGGAGGGGGGAGTGATTTGAACAGTAGTTTAAGTAGAGTGGATGAAACTATTAAAGTTTTCAAAACCAGATGTTTCAGTTAAGAAATTTCACAGGAACACAGGAAATTTCCTACAATTTCTTAATTGGTTGCCGATAATAGGATAAATGGTAATTTAAGGGCTAGAACTGTAAAAGGGTTTTGAGATTTTATATGAACACAATAACAGGGTTTGTAGGACAGAAGTCTGTCAAATTGTGCAGAAACAAGTCATAACAAATTTCTGGACAGCAGCAGAGGCTTTAAAATAGTGTGGTTTAAGGAGCTAATCAGAAGCTAAGGCACACATTATAAGGACAGTTCCAACAAATAAGACCTAGGTTTGTTTTAAATCTTAAAAGAGGTTTGCGAGGTAAAACTTTGAGTTTTTCCATAAGTTTGAGCAATACTTGTAAACTATATTAGTCAACTGTAACAGTATAGAAAGAACAGCATAAGGATGCATCAAACCATTTGTTATTTAAGAAAAATTTACAGCATCAGTAAAGTCGTAGAAAGAAAGGGATAGGAGAAAAGGAGAGAGAAAGGGAGGGTGGGGGGAAGCATATTATGGCAAACATCCTATCGAGGAGCTATTGACTAACATAAGAACTTCAGTTATTCTCAACAGCCGCAAAAGTGCAGTTATTTCTTTTTCACAAATACACCATTTTAGGCAGTGCGGTATAAGTATAACCATTTCAAATCCCATTATTGTTGTGCCTTCTACACCTTCCTTCCTATCATCCTAATATCCCAACAACCTACTTAGTCAGTAGATGAACCTGAAACAAGGAAACAGTTGCAGCCATAACCAAATTATAACTAAACACTGCAGTGACAGCTTATCAACATTTACTCTCCATTGCCCTTGGACATACAACAACAGTCCATACCAACAACTAAGAAAAGGAAGACACTAACTCTACATGCCTTTTAAGTTCTACCTCATTTGCCAAACAAGTTTAATGAACAAATCCCTTAGTAGTATAAACCTTAGCATGTTATTTAGTATAAAGAACACAATAGCATTGAAAGAAACACAAAATTTAAGCACTTAAACAAGTTGATGCACATCCACCGACAATAAACTTGTGATTGGACCCAGCTAAGCATGAGAAAATAGCATTCCATATCAAGATACAACTAGGCAAGAGAGATAGGATTGCTTATCTTGGAACCAACTCTCTCTCATATAAAGTAGCTTCTTATTATCAATATTAAGGTTAAATGCAGTACCCAAACCAACAAAGACCATGTAGCTTGAACTAAGGAAGTAAGAACATGACCTTGGAATGGCATCGTGCTCACTAGACAAGCACTTGCCTACTCCTTTTAAACATTCTCACTTTTAGATATTCTTTTATTTAGTTATGTTTTTTCAGTCAATTCTTCTTTAAATTGAAGTCAGAAGAGCTATAATCTTACTCTTCGTAACTCTAAAGGAATAACAATCATCCATACCACAACAACCATTCACATACAAATATCAAATACTTATTTATAATAGCCACAAAATGATAATGTAAACATGGAATAAAAGTCAAGCTTTAGCAATACTATCTAACTATCATGCCAACTACTAAGGAAAAAGGAATAAACAAGGGTTTCACTTCATCCATACCACCTTGACTTCAATCTTATATGCTCACCACCAACCCGTTAGTAAGATTCCACATTTGTTCCATCAAGTAAAACAAGGCTCTCCATGAAAGTAGTTATATATGAAGGATGTTGGATATCGGGATCCTTCTTCTTTTGTAGAGTTTCAATGTCAATTAAAGCATGCTTAAATCCTTGCCTCTCTCCTGGATCATTTCTGTAGCAAACCATAAGTGAACCATAATCGATCAAGGAAATCCAACAAGCCACCCTTTCAGATGGTACAACAAAAAGTTTATTCCAAGACTCAACCACACCATACTCCCTCAACGCCCATATTGAGAATTGAAAGCCAGGTTGTTCACTATGTTCACTTGTAATAAAAGACAGTTTCCCCTTGAATGATGAAAGACATCTTTGAAGGGTGTTGGTAGAACCATTAGGCAGTTCTAGCTTTCCGAATTTCTCACCATTGACATCAAATGACAAAATCATATTTTTACCCTTGCGATTTTCTTCTCCTTCTACTACAAATGCCAACCAGTGTAAAGCACCACTAACCAATGGAGCTGGCGAAAGATCGTTTGGACAATTCACTACACTGGTTGTGAACTCGATTCCAACCCTTCTCCATGAATCCGAACTTAATGTGTACACCTCAACCTCAGGCAGAGGCAGAGGCAGAGGTAGAGACAGAGGCAGAGCTAGAGCTAGAAAGAAACTAAAAAATGAAATCCTCACAACCTTGTAGTCATTGTTCTGGGAATGATAAGCAAATCCGAGTTTAACAAACCTTAACTGTCGTAAGCAAGTATGAGGCAATTTCTTGAATTTTCTAATACTCGGATTCCACAAATATATATCATTAGCGCAAGTGGAGCTGCCATAATTAGCGAGACACAATAAGCCATTGCAAGAACCCACTATTTGGAAACAAGCATTAGGAAAATCAAAAGGAACTCCAATCTCAGAAATCCTATCAAACGTGCGGTCCAAAGCCACCGTACAGACAGGTCTGTTAGTGTTGGAAGAAGGGTTAGTGTCTCTTACTGATGGCATGTGTATGACACAACCATTACCATGATTTTTGTAGTGATTAAGGTGGGTGGAGATGAAATAAGGCGTGGTGATGGAGGAGTCCCAGGATTTGCAAACGCACCTGAATCTTGTCACTGATTTCACTGGCAGTCTAGCCAGGATGTTCAGTACGATGTCGAACGGTAGTTGGTTCTTCCTGTGTCGGAGTTTTGTCATTTGGGACATTTAGAAACGAGATACGATCAGAGAGAGAGGAACTAAACAGACTGAGAGAGACTGGTGTTCTCTGTTTCATATGAGAAGACGAGTTTCATTTAAAACACGCCTCTCCAAAAAAAAAAACCCAGCAGCTATTTCCCAAAATAACGAGTTTCAATAAGCATATGAAACACGAGAAGAGATGTTAGAGTTTCATTAAAACACGTAAAAAGACAACTAAAATCAAACAAAAGATTACTAACAAAATTAAAATCTCAATTAATAGCAGAAAAATTATTTAATAAAATCTAATGTTCATCTGCCAAGAGAGGTTAAATATCTCTTATAACAACAACAACAACAACAACAACAAAAAAAAAAAAAAAAAAAAAAAAAAAAAAAAAAAAAAAATCACTCTATCTTTCCATATTAATTCTCGAATAAATTAAATCCCAATTTTTTTTCTCTCACTTCTCACTTTTTTATTATTATTATTATTATTATTATTATTTATAATTTAATAAAACTCATAGGGAATAAAATAGATTTATGAATGGAATCAAATATGCAGTATTTACAGACAAAAGTATTTGGTTATTGGATAAAAATCAATATACTTCTAATGTCGAATTGGGATCAACTAGGACAGAAATAAAGCATTGGGTCGAATGCTTCTTTGGTGTCAAAATAATAGCTATAAGTTCTTGATGGAAAAAATAAAAGTGTGAATGAAAAATCCCACTAAATTGAATTGGGTCCATGAATCTAAGAACTAGTGAGAATTCTTAATCTCTCTCAATATCTCTCTAAATTCGAAAATCTAGGATTTGAATTGATGTCCTTTCATTGAGTCCTCCTAAATTGCATCAATTTATTTTAAGGATTTCATTTCAATTTGAATTTGGTTATTCACCATGTATGAGGATCCCTGCTAAACATCTATGGCTGAATGGCTAAGACACCCAACTCATAATTGGCAAATTTGTAGTAGTTACAATAATGTCGGTGAGGGATTTGAACCTTGGTTATTTTTTATTCTATGGAGATATAATGTATGTGAGCCAACCCTGCTTTGATCTTCATGTTAGTTTCTATTTACTCTCCTTTTCTTTTATTTATTTAATTTTTTTGTTCTTCTTAGCTCTTATAGTCTTGTTTTTGTCCCAATTAAAGTTTTTGGGCCCAAAATTTGTTGAGCCAGTCCTAGTGGTATTAATGGTGCTATAAGTGATGCTCAGGTGAAAGTGATGTTACTTCGAGATGACAAAAATTTCTTACCCTACACTCCTCACGAATTATTCACACCCTAAAGAGGTCACTAAACCAAAATTTAGAGCAAAAAAAAAAAGAATCTCAAAAATGAACTTTATGCAAACTTTAGAGACAAAACGGATATTTTTGCCGAAAAATAAAAGTACAATAGAAATAAAATAAGATATAGAACCTTTCAACATTTTCATGAAAATTTATATTATTAAATAATATTATCAATTTCGGTCCAACTTCTCCATTTTTACTAGCATATGAGGACTTAACTCATGGTAGCCCCATCATGGGTTTTTAAGGTTTTGAAAGGAAACATGGAAGTATGATGGAAGAAAAGTTAAAGAATTTTTTTTCTTACAATTCTAGATAGACCTTTTTCCTTTTTATTTTTTTTTATTTTTTTTATTAGATTTCCTAACCTACACAGATCTTGTATCAAGGAGAGGATTTTGAAAATTACTTGGGAAAATTTTAATTCAAACAAACATACTTTATCAATGGATTTAACAGCTCTTTTAGTTATATTTTTTAATATATAAACATATTTTATATTTAAGTTGTACAAAACATTAATGACACTCAAACTTAAATTCTTACCAATAAAAATAAAAAATAAAAAATAAAAAAGAAAGTGCTGCACATGTTGCCAATAAGTCTAGTTTATATATATATATATAATAACTAATAGCCGAAACGTTTGACTTTCTGTTGACTGCTTCTCATTATGCCTCACGGCTACAGAAATTTATGCCACGTATACATTTAAAAATACTGAACAGTTGTGCCTTTTCCTTTTAACCTTTAAGTTTTAGTATCTACTCACATTTTCACATAAAATGTGTATATTAAAACCAAAAAAAAATACTGTCATTAAGAAGAAAAGCATTTGATAAGGCACAGAGAAGAGAATTTGAAATAGCATTCGTAAGGTGTATAAAGAGGGAGCGTTTGCACACCCATTTGCCAATGAATATGAAAATGGTGGAGGGGAAGGACCAAGATATGATTGGTTTCCTCTTCAATGAGGATCTCCACCAAGAATGAAACTGTGAGGTCATGTAGTTTTTCCAAGGAATAATGGCCTTAGGAATGAAGGTGGAGGTAGACACCCAGGTAGAAGACGAAGGAATGAAAACAATAGATTTGGCTATGATAGGAATGGCCAAGATAATGGAAGAGAGGGTTCAAACCATATGGAGAAAGGCATCATTACAACGATCCAATTAGGCCACTAGAAGGCGTCAATGCTAATGATAGATATAGATATAGGGTCGATCAAATACTAGATTATCTTGATAAAAAATATGGCTGTTAGGGACATATTTTGTCATGACCCAAATCCATAGAACATGAATTTAGATGCATAACTAACTTGCTAAACTTATATAACTCAAAAAGCATATTTAATCCAAAATAATTTAAAACTCCAAAGAACAATGCTCTTAATAAATAACCTCTTACAAAAATCTAAACTCCACAAATTGGAAATAATCTCCACTGTATAAAACATGAATTACAAAATAAAGGTAACTAAAATTCTATAAGTCTTCAAGTAATACTGAAATCGCCTACAACTTCCATGCTCTACCTTGCACCTTACAAAGCGATCCAAAGGTTCTATATTCCCAACTACACTTTAATCTGAAAAAATAGTAATTGATGAGGTGAGCCACATATCTAGTAAGTAATTATACAGAATATACAATAGAATAGAGTCAAGCAAAGCACGAGTATTTTGATTTTTTTTTTTTTCACAAACTCATTCAATGGTATCAAAAATAATTATTCCAAAACATATAATGAATCACTTAATACATATATAATCACATCTCAAAATCATTAGAAAACACATACATATAATTGATCAGAGCACAATGTCACATATACACATCACATATTCTCACATACAATCTTGTGAGCGGATACCAACATCTAACCCCTGCTGGTGAGGGATCAACACATATTCTCACATGTAATCCTGTGAGCAGATTTACACATTTATCTAATCAATTCTAAAAACATTCATTTTGAGTCACATATCACAAAACAAAATATATACAAAATAGAATAATTTTCTTAATATTAACAATTATTCCAAATATAAAGGCATAGCGAATATCAAAATATGAAATTGAACATATATCAAAGGATGCTTGACTCTCTTAGGGAATGAATAAGAACTGAAGAGTTTATATAAATATTTTAACAATTCTTGAGTAAGTTTGAAAGCCCAATTTGCTAAAGGAAATGTCTTAAATATCCTTTGAAAAATAAGAATTTGACTTTGAAATCACTTGGTTTTAAACAAATTTAAAGAACAAGAACCTTTTTAGAAAACTTACTTTGAAACTCAATTATTTTCGAAAAATAGTTTAGTTTAGAAATCATCTTTTAAATGAGATTTGGAAATTCAAAACATTATTTCAAATTCAAAGTCTCTCTTTAAAACATTGTCTAAAAGTTGAAGTTTCTCTTTCAATGATGTAAAAATAATGCTTTCGATAAACTTTAGAAAACGTAATCCTTAAAAACATAACTTTTGAAAACCTTTAACTTCTAAGAACCCAAAGAATGAAACTTGTGCATATTATGCATAATTACTTACAGCACTTGAATCACTCTGACAGTCCAACCGAAACAACCTTCAAAAAGCCTCAAAACACTCTTAAATAGGACCTATCATCAATCATAAAATATACTTAATATCTTCTACAAAATATAAAGCTTCTAGAACTATACAAATGGACTCACTAGGATTATATTTTGCTGAACTAATAACACTTTTAACACTAAGTTAAAGTTTCTCTAACCAATGATGCTCTAACCAATAATATTCCCTTATATTAATCGAAACTCATATTGCCATGAGGAAGGCAGTAGCCAAAAATATCATTGACCTAGGATTTAATATAAAACCCCAATGAAAACTGTAAGAGCCATATACCTGAATAGATATTGCAATCCATGGCTTGTTCACACAGTGGGCAACCTAGAATTTTATTATATAACTCTGATGAACACATGAAGGCCATCTCCATGAATGATATCTTGATCCATGACTTAATTCATGGATTACACACGGTGGCCCAAAACTAGTATTATATATATATTCCAACGAAATAACGTTAAAGCCATCCTAACATTAAAACCATCCTATAATATAAATATATATATATATATATATATATGTATATATATTAACCACAATGAAGTTTTACAGCTGTGTTCTTGGATTAGGAATTAAAATTCCATGAATCGGTTCAAGAACCCACATACTGGGCAGTGGGCAATCCAAGATTTAATAGTGTAAACAAAAATTCTAGGAAACCAAAAAAAAAAAAAACCCCTTTTTAACAATCTACACATCACTAAAGTTTTCCATGATAAAATTCTAACTCCTTAATTCTTTGTTTTTAACGGTGAGAAATCATACCTTGAACAATTGGTTGCCTCTTCAATTAACTCCAAGGGAAAATACACCTCCTAGCCTCCTTAGGATGAAACCCTTCTTATAAAAACCCTAATTTATCTTTTCTTCCACCTTATATTTTAACACATCAAAGATGTGGGCTTGGTGGGATAGTGGGCTGGAGTTTAAAATTCACTTGAGCTTATCTCTTTAGTCTCCAAGAAGCCCATAAAACATCTTTATCTTTTATTTATTTATTATTTTAATCGCCGCACCAAATTGTATGCACTAAAAATTTAATTTTCTCACCTATTTGTAGCACCACAAAATTGTCTACTCCCATCTTAACGTGCACACACATATAGTACCTCAACTTTATATTAAAAATGACAAGGTGCGATGATAATCATAAAAACAAAATTGGGGTATTACACTAATTGTGATACCCCAATTTAATTGATTGTGTGATGTATGTGGGTGTGTAATGAGTCCCACATCGGGTATTTACTGGTAGATCTGGGCTTTATTAACAACTACAAGGAGCCTCAATTGTGACTAGTCCTTTTGAGGTATAATGCAGATGTGGCTAGCGCTTTTCCTTGGATCGTTATATATGGTATCAGAGCCGACCCGATAATCACGTGTGGGCTCAAAGACACTACCCCACAAAGTGGGCCCTAACGAGGACATTAGGGATTTAAGTGGGGGAGATTGTGATTCCCAATTTGATTGATTGTGTGATGTATGTAGGTGTGTGATGAGCTCACATCGGGTATTTACTGAGTAGATCTGGACTTTATTAACAACTACAAAGAGCCTTAATTGTGACTTGTTCTTTTGAGGTATAGCGCATATGTGGCTAGTGCTTTTCCTTGAGTCATTACATATTTTCTGTAATTGGCTAATTTTTTGACAAAATACGCTTTACTTTTAATTGGGTAGATCTAGGATGAGTTTGGTAATTCAAGAAACAAGTGTTCAAGTCAAGTGTTAAAGCCATGAAGATCTGACTAAGAAACAAGTGAAGAAAAAGCTATTCATTAAGATCTCGACAGATTGCTATCTATTGAGACCCTTGGACTGCTTTTTCTCGACAGAACTTATCGTATCTTCGATCCATCGAAGCTTTCTGAAATTTGTCTCGATAGCTTCTCAACAGATTCTTGATCCATTGAGAAAGTTTCTATCTGTCCGATAGATTCTCAATCCATCGAGGTATTTTGCCATTGACAAATTTTCAACAACATCTCGATAGATTCATCTATCGAGAATTAGTGCTCGACAGATGCTCGATAACTCTCAATCCAACGAGATGCGTTTTCTTTAAATAGATCTAGCGCAATTTTTGTTTCATTTTTCTCCGATCTCTCTCAATAGAATCTCTCTCTTTTCTCTCCCAAACACTTTTCCCTCAAACCCTTCATCTTCCCCACTGGTTTTTCAGCCTAAATCTTGCTTCTTACCTCTGGTATGCTTCTTTAATCTCTCATTCTTCATGCATTTCACTCATTTAGACCTAGGTTTTGGGTTTTTGTGAAATTTTTGGGGTTTTTGAAAATTAATGAGTTATTTGTGAAATTTTTTAGGTTGGGTTTTGCTTAAATGATGTTATATGCTCATGCATTGCATTTCATTTGCATTTTTTACAATGTTTCATGCATTTAGATGTGTGTTCTCTATGTTGGAAACTTGTGTTTTGGTAGGTTTGGATTGGGCTAAGCCCATGATGATATTCTTGTTACACATCACATGATCATGCATACATACCATTCTTTTCTCTCCTTTTGGTATATATGTTGATTGGTGCTTTTCTGCTTCTCTCTCTCTCTCTCTCTCTCTCTCTCTCTCTTTTCTCTTAGATAGTCTGCGCATGGCATCCAAGCGCAAATCCACTCCGTCCTAGAACCCTCTTCGTTTTGGGGCATCTTCTTTCGACTCTATTCCCCTACATGTCAGGTTCCATGATGAGAAGGCTTGTCAGCACTTCATGGAGAACTTCTCCAAACGTGGCATTCATTCAAAATGCCACGTTATCTTATCGGACTTCTCCGATACCACTCTACCCATTGTCATTTATAGTTGGGGTTAGGAGTCTCTTAGTGAGATCCCGGTGAGTTGTCCCTCAGAGATCATAATGTTTGTTGTGGTTTTGTCACGGATTGCCAAAGGGGGAGATTGTTAGGACATATGTGGAACATGTTAAGAACATATGTCATATAGAATTAGCTAATTCTTTCACAAAACGCACTTTACTTATAATTGGGTAGATCTAAGATATGTTTAATACTTCAAGGAATAAGAGTTCAAGTCCAAGTATTAAAGCCATGCAAATCTGTCCAAGAATCAAGTAAAGAAGTGTTGTTCATTCAAGCTCGACATATGTATCTATTAAGGTTTAATATTCGAAGCTCGACAGATAGCTCGAAAACTGTCTTTATCGAGAATACGAAATTCAAATTTTCAAATCTGTTTTTCACACATATCCAAGCTATGTGTTTAGGTTTTCTTTTCTCACAACCCTAGACATATATAAGAATTATTTTAAGGGCCGTCTCACTTGATGCAGAGGTTGTTGCACTTGTTGTTACATGCATCTTGTGATCGGAGACAATCTACCCTAGTTCATCTTTCTCTTGAAGAAGTTATTATGTTTGTACACCGTAGGGTTTTGTGACCACGGAGTTTCTTGATCTTCATCATGTGGATGAACTGTAAAACTTTGCAGCCAACATCATTCTCAAGTTGGTGTGTTAGTCACGTACTGGGATCTGTGCATTGATTGGTTAGTCATGTACTTGAAGCCATGCATTGAAAGGAGATTGTCACTACATTACAAGTCCAACTGTGTATTGAGGTAGAGGTTCAACTGTAAGTTGGTATAAAGTACTACGATTCCTTTACTTGTAACTGCTTGTTTTGATAATAGTGGATTCTCAAGAGTGAAGACCTTTAATTCACTCGATGAGGTTTTGCCTCAGTGGTTTTTCCCATTCGTAAACAAATCACCCGTGTCAAATTTATTTTCCATTGCATTTAGTTATTTGATGATTTGTTTGTGCTACCACGCTTATTGCATGTAATCGAATCTAATTAATTCACTTGGCTAATTAATTGGGTAATTCACCCAAGGGGTCAATACATTCTTGGCCTATCAAAGATGATTGTACATATATTATATATGTTTCACATTTATGATAAGTATTTATGCGATATTGTCAAATTTCCATCTTGAGAATTTTGAAATCTGTGTGAACATGTAATTTTTTTGTTCTGCCCTCCTATCCATGGTTGTGGCTTGTTCTTTTAGATTTTAGGGTAAGGATTCTACATATTTCTTAGAGCAATGTATGTTGCACCATATTTGTCACAGATAAAAAAATATATGTTGCAACTAAGAATGGCAAAATAGCTGACTAATGTGCAAACATTAAAATGTTGAATTTTGGTTAAAAGGTTGATATCAACATAATTACTAGCATCTTTCACAATTTTAAGTGAATACTGTAAATTTGTTCAAATGTTAATTTTTATGCTCTACAAGGCTTCGAGGAGTACACGAATTTGATTATGGATGATGTTGAAGAAGTCAACATCAAGAAGAAGAGCAAGAAATCTTTAGGTGGGCTCATTTTCTCATTTTTCTTTACCTTTAATCTCCCAAATGTGCATACTCTGAAAAGTGGTACATTTATTTTGTTTTGGGTCGATTACTTATCAAAAGGAAAAATGTACAAGGAAAAATCATCTTAAGAGATGCAACACAACTGCCACCTCTCTCTCTCTCTCTCTCTCTCTCTCTCATTAAAGTGGAAAGTGATGATTACAATAATTATGTAAACTGGCATTGTGTTGCCTTTTCAATCCCATTGTGGTGTAGCATATTTGTTTATTGGCAATGTTAGAATTTAGATACATCTTGGACATCAAGAATGCTTAATGTAATGTATGAATTATGTTTGAATGAGTATGGAATGATGGGGCTAAGGGCGGGAGGGAGGGAGATTGCACTGAAATTTTATTATGTAGGTATATAATTTATACCTTGATATTGAATTTTTATAATCATATTAGGGAAGTTATGTGTCAATTGATTGACCAAACAACTTTCTTGTGCATTGCACGAGATAGCGACTACTTTTTCTAATATCCAAGCCTCCTGGCTTACTATAACAACAGACATTTGTCCAACCATATTAAAAAACATGAATTCAAATTTGTTGAATGTACAAAATCATGAATGTTCAATGGAAAATTGTGTACAATAGATCTATAGATAGTTCGGATTTGTGGAAAAATTTGAATTCGTTGAATGTATGAAATCATGAAAATTCAACGGAAAATTATGTGCATTTGATGAACAGATAGTCTGGATATGTGGAAAAATTTGAATTCGTTGAATGTACGAAATCATAAAAATTCAATGGAAAGTTGTGCACATTATATGTACAGTTCTTCTGGATTTGCGGAAAAATTCAAATTCGTTGAATGTAGGTAATCGTGAATATTCAATGGAAAATTTTGTACATTAGCTGTACAAAAACTCCTAATAAAAATTCAAATTCGTTGAATGTACAAAATAGGGAAAATTGAATGGAAAATTGTGTACAATAGATGTACTGATAGACAAGACTCGTGAAAAATTCAAATCCGTAGAATGTGTTAAATCATGAAAATTCAATGAAAATTTGTGTATATTAGATGTACAAAGGGTTCAAATCTATGGAAAAATTGTTTACATTAGATGTACATATAGTCTGGATTTATGGAAAATTTTGAATTTATTGAATTTCCTAAATCGTGAAATTTTAATGGAAATTTGTGTACATTAGGTGGACACAAATTCAATAGAAAATATAGTACATTAGGTGGACAAATATTTCGAATATGTGGTAAAATTTGAATTCGTTGATTGTATGAAATTATGAAAATTCAAAGGAAAATTGTGTACATTCAATGTACAAATATACCCAATTTGTGAAAAAATTTGAATTCCTTTCATGTATGTAATTGTGAAAATTTTATGGAAAATTGTGTACATTAGATGCATAGAGAGTTCGAATCTATGGAAAAATTCAAATTCATTGAATGTACAAAACAGTGAAAATTCAATGGAAAGTTATGAACATTAGAATTACAGAAAGTCCCAATTTGTGGAAAAATTCGAATTCGTTGAATGTATAAAATTGTGAAATTTTGATGGGAAATTGTATACATTAGATGTACGGAAAGTCCAGATTTGGGGAAAATTTTGAATTCATTGAATATACGAAATTGTGAAAATTCAATGGAAAATTGTGTACATTAGATGTACAGATGGTCCAAATTCATGGAAAATTTTGAATTCGTTGAATGTATGATATCGTGAAAATTCAATGGAAAATTATATACATTTGATGTATAGAACATGCAGATTTTTGGAAAAATTCGAATTCGTTGAATGTATGAAACGTGAAAATTCAATGGAAAATTAGGTACATTATATGTACCAAAAGTTCGGATTTGTGAAAAAATTTGAATTTGTTGAATATACGATATTGTGAAAATTCAGTGGAAAATTGTGTGTAGTAGATATATAAAAAGTTTGGGTTCGAGGAAAAATATGAATTCGTTGAATGTACGATATCGTGAAAATTTAGTGGAAAATTGTGTACGTTAGATGGACAGAAAGTCTAGATTCGTAGAAAAATTCAAATTCATTTGAATGTACGATACCATGAAAATTGAATGGAAAATTGCGTACATTAGATGTATAAAAAGTTTTGATTTGTACAAAAACTCAAATTCATTGAATGTACAATATCATGAAAATCAAATGGAAAATTTTGTACATTAAATGGATTGAAAGTCTGGATTCATAGAAAAATTAAAATTTATTGAATGTACGATATCGTGAAAATTCAATGGAAAATTATGTACATTAGATGTACAAAATGTCCAGATTCGTGAAAAAAATTGAATTCATTGAATGTACGATATCGTTAATTTTCAATGCAAAATTAAGTACATTAGATGAACAGATAACTTGAATTCATGGAAAAATTCAAATTCATTAAATGTACGATATCGTGAAAATTCAATAGAAAATTGTGTACATTAGATGTACAGAAGGTCCAAATTCGTGGAAGAATTCGAATTCCTTGAATGTACAAAATTGTGAAAATTCAATGGAAAATAATGTACATTTGATGAACAGAAAGTCCGAATTCGTGGAAAAATTCAAATTCGTTGAATGTACAAAATCATGAAAATTCAATAGAAAATTGTGTAAATTATACGTACAGAAAGTCCATATACTTTAAAAAATTTAAATTCGTTGAATGTACAACATCATGAAAATTCAATGGAAAATTGTTTACATTAGAAGTACAAAATCGTCAAAATTCATTGGAAAATTGAGTACATTAGACAGACAAATAGTCCAAATATGTGGGAAAATTATAATTTGCTAAATGTTCGATATTGTGTACATTAGATGTACAGAAAGTTCAAATTCGTGGAAGAATTCGAATTTGTTCAAATGTCATTAGATGGACAGAAGGTCCAGATTTGTAGAAAAATTCAAATTCGTTGAATGAACGATATCGTGAAAATTCAATGGAAAACTATGTAAATTAGATGTACAAAAAGTTCGTATTCGTTCAAAAATTTCAATTCGTTAAATGTATGATATCAAGAAAATTCAGTGGAAAATTGTGTACATTAAATCTACAAAAAGTCTGAATTCGTTGAAAAAATCAAATTCGTTCAATGTACAAATACGTGGACAAATAGTCCGAATACGTGCAAAAATTTGAATTCGTTAAATGTACGATATCGTGAAAATTTAGTGGAAAATTGTGTACATTAAATGTACAGAAAGTCCAAATTCGTTGAAAAAATCAAAGGAAAATTATGTACATTATATGTACAGAAAGTCCGGATTTGTGGAAAAATTCGAATTTGTTGAATGTATGAAATTGTCAAAATTCAGTGGAAAATTGTATACATTAGATGTAAAGAAAGTCCAAATTCATGGAAGAATTCCAATTCGTTGAATGTATGAAATTGTGAAAAATCAAAAGAAAATTGTGTACATTAGAGGTACAAAAAGTCCAAATTTGACGAAAAATTCGAATTCGTTGGACGTACGATATCATGAAAATTCAATGGAAAATTGTGTATGTTGGATGGATAGATAGTCTAGATTCGTAGAAAAATTCAAATTTGTTGAAGGTACAATACTGTGCAAATTCAATGGAAAATTTTGTACATTAGATATACAAAAAGTATGGATTCATGAAAAAAGATTGAATTCGTTGAATATACAATATCGTTAAAATTAACTGAAAATTTGAGTATAGTAGATGGACAGATAGTTTCACTACATGGAAAAATTCGAATTCAAAAAATGTACGATAACGTGAAAAGTCAATGGAAACAGTGTAATTAAATCTACAAAAAGTTCAGATTGTTGGAAAAATACAAATTAGTTGAATCTACGATATTGTGAAATTTCAGTGGAAAACTGTGTACAATAGAAGGACAGAAAGTCCAAATTTGTAGAAAAATACAAATTCGTAGAATGTACGATATTGTGAAAATTAATGGAAAATGAGTACGTAAGATGTACAAAAAGTTCAAATCCATTCAAAAATTCGAATTCGTTAAATGCACAAAATCGTGAAAATTCTGTGAAAAATTACGTACATTAAATGTGCAAAAAGTCCAAATTCGATGAAAAAATCATATTCATTATGTATACAAAATCATCAAATATTGAATGGAAAATTAAGTACATTAGATGGACAGATAGTCCGAATACGTGGAAAAATTTTAATTCGTTAAATGTACAATACCGTGAAAAGTCAATGGAAATTTGTTTACATTAAATATACAGAAAGTCCAAATTCGTGGAAGAATTCGAATTCATTAAATGTACGATATCGTGAAAATTCAATGAAAAATTGTGTACATTAAATGTAGAAAAAGTCTGAATTCATTGAAAAAATAGAATTTTTTGAATGTAAGAAATCATCAGAATTCAATGGAAAATTGAGTACAATAGATGGAGAGATAGTCCAAATACATGGAAAAATTTGAATTTGTTAAATGCACAATATCGTGCAAATTCAATGGAAAACTGTGTACATTAGATGGACTGAAAATCCAGATTTATAGAAAAATTCAAATTCGATGTACAAAAAGTTTGTATTTGTTCAAAAATTTGAATTTGTTAAATGTATGATATCGTAAAAATTCAATGGAAAATTGTGTACATTAAATGTAAAGAAAGTTTGAATTCGTTGAAAAAATATCGTCAAGATTCAATGGAAAATTGTGTACATTAGATGGACAAATAATTCTAATACGCGGAAAAAATTGAATTCATTGAATGTACTGAAAATTTATGTATAGTAGATGTACCAAAAGTCCGTATTTGTGATAAAATTCAAATTTTGTTGAAAATACGATATCATGAATATTCAATGGAAAACTATGCATATTAGATGCACAGAAAGTCCGAATTCGATAAACGTACGGTATCGTGAAAATTCAATGCAAAACTATGTACATTAGATGTACAAAATGTTCATATCCGTTCAAAAATTAGAATTCGTTAAATGTACGATATCGTGAAAATTCAGTGGAAAATTGTGTATATTAAATGTACAGAAAGTTTGAATTCATTGAAAAAATCAAATTCATTGAATATACTAAATCATCAATATTTAATGGAAAATTGAGTACATTAGATGGACATATAGTCCAAATACGTGGAAAAATTTGAATTCATTAAAAGTACGATATCGTGAAAATTCAATGGAAATTTTTGTACATTAAATGTTCAGAAAGTCCAACGTCATAGAAGAATTCAAATTCGTTAAATGTACAATATTGTGAAAATTCAATGGAAAACTGTGTACATTAAATGTATAGAAAGTCTAATTTTGTTGAAAAAACCAAATTTGTTGAATGTATGAAGTCATCAAAATTCAATGGAAAATTAAATACATTAGATGGACAGATAGTCTGAATACATGAAAAATTTGAATTCATTAAATGTACAATATCGTAAAAATTCAATGTAAAATTGTGCACATTAGATGTACATAAAGTCCAAATTCGTGGAAGAATTCCAATTCGTTGAATGTATGATATAGTGAAAAATCATTGGAAAATTTGTGTACATTATATGTACAGAAAGTTCAGATTCGTGAAAAAATTTGAATTCGTTGTATGTTCAAAATCGTCAATATTTAATTGAAAATAGAGTACATTAGATGGACAAATAGTTCAAAGACACAGAAAAATTTGAATTCGTTGAATGTACGATATCGTGAAAATTCAATGAATATTTATGTATAGAAAGTTCGTATTTGTGAAAAAATTCAAATTTTGTTGAATATACAATATCATAAAAATTAATGGAAAATTGTGTGCATTAGATGTACAAGAAATCCATATTTAAGGAAAAATTCAAATTCTTTGAATGTATGATAGTGAAAATTCAATGAAAAATTGTGTACGTTAGATGTATTGAAAGTCCGGATTTGTGGAAAATCTCAAATTCATTGAATGTACGATATCATGAAAATTCAATGGAATATTGTGTACATTGGATGGACAAATATTCCAGATTCGGAGAAAAATTCAAATTCTTCAAATGTATGATATTGTGCAAATTCAATGGAAACTTATGTACATTAGATACACAAAGTACGGATTCATGAAAGAAAATTGAATTCATTGATTGTACGATATCGTTAAAATTCAATGAAAAAATGAGTACAGTAGATGGAGAGACAGTCCGACTACATGGAAAAATTCAAATTTGACAAATGTACGATAACGTGAAACGATGGAAAATAGTGTACATTAAATGTACAAAAAGTTCAGATTCTTGGAAAAATACAAATCCGTTGAATCTATGATATCGTGAAAATCCAGTTGAAAACTGTGTTCAATAGATAGACAGAAAGCTCGAATTCATAGAAAAATTCAAATTCGTTGAACGTACTCTATTGTGAAAATTCAATTGAAGATTGTGTACGTTAGATGTACAAAAGGTTCGTATTTGTTCAAAAATTCGAATTCGTTAAATGTATGATATCGTGAAATTTAGTGGAAAATGGTGTATATTAAATGTACAAAAATTCTGAATTTGTTGAATGTACGAAATAATCAATATTCAATGGAGAATTGAGTACATTAGATGGATAGATAGTCCAAATACGTGGAAAAATTTGAATTCGTTAAATGTATGATATCGTGAAAATTCAATGGAAATTTGTGTGCATTAAATGTACAGAAAGTCCAAATTCATGGAAGAATTTGAATTCGTTAAATGTAAGATATCATGAAAATTCAATGTAAAATTGTGCACATTAAATGTTTAGAAAGTCTAAATTCGTTAAAAAAAATCGAATTCGTTGAATGTACGAACTCATCAAAATTTAATGGAAAATTGAGTACATTTGATGGACAGAGAGTTCGAATACATGGAAAAATTCATATTCGTTAAATGTGCGATATCATGAAAATTTAATGGAAAACTGTGTATAGATGGATAGAATGTTTGGAATTGTAGAAAAATTCAAATTTCATGAATGTATGATATTGTGAAAATTCAAAGGAAAACTCTGTACCTTAGATGTACAAAAGGTTCATATTCGTTCGAAACTTCGAATTCATTAAATGTACGATATCGAGAAAATTCAATGGAAAATTGTGTACAATAATGTACAGAGAATTCGAATTCGTTGAAATAATCAAATTCTTTGAATGTACAAAATCGTCAATATTCAAGGGAAAAGTGAGTACATTAGATGGACAAATAGATCAAATACGAGGAAAAATTTCCATTCGTTGAATGTACGATATTGGGCAAATTCAATCGAAAATTCTATACATTAGATATACAGAAAGTACGGATTCATGAACGAAAATTGAATTTGTTGAATGTACGATATTGTTAAAATTCAATGAAAAATTGAGTATAGTAGATGGACGAATAGTTTGACAAAATGGTAAAATTCAAATTCGATAAATGTACGATAACGTGAAAACTCAATGTAAAACAGTGTACATTAAATGTAGAAAAAGTTTGGACTCATGGAAAAATAAGAATTTGTTGAATCTACAATATTGTAAAAATTTAGTGGAAAACTATGTACAATAGATGGAAAAAAAGTCTAGATTCATAGAAAAATTCAAATTCATTGAAAATACGATATCTTGAAAATTCAATGGAAAACTGTATACGTTAGATGTACAAAAAGTTCATATTTGTTCAAAATTTTGAATTAGTTAAATGTATGATATCGTGAAAATTCAGTGGAAAAATGCGTACATTAAATATACAGGAAGTCCAAATTCGTTGAAAAATTCAAATTCATTGAATGTACAAAGTCATCAATATTCAATGGAAAATTAAGTACAATAGATGGACAAATAGTCCGAATACGTGGAAAAATTTGAATTCGTTAAATGTACGATATCATGAAAATTCAATGAAAATGTGTACATGAAATGTACAAAAAGTCCAAATTCGTTGAAGAATTCGAATTCGTTAAGTGTACGATATCATGAAAATTTAGCGGAAAATGGTGTACATTTAATGTACAGAAAGTTTGAATTCGTTCAAAAAATCAAATTCGTTGAATGTACGAATATGCACTTTGGCTAGGACAGATAGTCCAAATTTGTGGAAGAATTCCAATTCGTTGAATGTACGATATCATGAAAAATCAACGGAAAATTGTGTACATTATTTGTACATAAAGTTCGGAATCGTGGAAAAATTCGAATGCATCAAATGTACGAAATTGTCAAAATTCAATGGAAACTAAGAACATTAGATGGACAAATAGTTCAAATACGCGGAAAAATTCGAATTCGTTAAATGTACCATATTGTGAAAATTCACTGGAAAACTGTGTAAAATAGATGGACAGAGTCTAGATTCATAAAAAAATTCAAATTTGATAAATATACGATATCGTGAAAATTCAATAGAAAATTGTGTACATTAGATGTACAAAAAGTTTGTATTCGTTCAAAAATTTGAATTTGTTAAATGTATGATATCATGAAAATTCAGTGGAAAATGGTGTACATTAAATGTACAGAAAATCCGAATTCGTTGAAAAAACCAAATTCATTGAATGTACGAAATCATCACAATTCAATGGATAGATAGTCCGAATATGTGGAAAAATTTGAATTCGTTAAATGTACGATAATGTGAAAATTCAATGGAAATTTATGTACATTAAATGTACAGAAAGACTAAATACGAGGAAGAATTCGAATTTGTTAAATGTACAATAACGTGAAAATCAGTGGAAAATTATGTACATTAAAAGTATAGAAAGTCTAAATTCGTTGAAAAAATAAAATTCGTTGAATGTATGAAATCATCAATATTCAATGGAAAATTGATTACATTAGATGGACAAGTAGTTCGAATACATGGAAAATTTTGAATTCGCTAAATGCATGATATTGTGAAAATTCAATAGAAATTTTTCTACATTAGATGTACAGAAAGTCCAAATTCGTGGAAGAATTACAATTCCTCAAATGCTCGATATCATAAAAAATCAATAGTAAATTGTGCACATTAGATGTACAGAAAGTCCATATAAGAAGAAAAATTCGAATTCACCGAATGTACGATATCATGAAAATTCAATAAAAAATTGTGTACGTTGGATTGACAGATAGTCCAAATTCGTTAAAGATATGATATTGTGCAAATTCAAAGGAAAATTTTGCACATTAAATTTACAAAAAGTACGGATTCATGAAAGAAAATTGAATTCATTGAATGTACGACCTCGAAACGGATTCAATGAAAAATTGAGTACACTAGATGGGTAGATAGTCTGACTAAATGGAAAAATTCAAATTCAATAAATGTACGATAACATGAAATGTCAATGGAAAATAGTGTATTTTATATGCACAAAAAATTTGAATTTATGGAAAAATACAAATTCGCTGAATCTATGATACCGAGAAAATTCAGTGGAAACTTGTACAGTAGATGGATAGAAAGTTCGAATTCGTTCAAAATTTCAAATTCATTGAATATACGATATCGTGAAAATTCAGTGGATATTTGTGTACATTGAATGCACAGAAAATCCGAATTCGTTGAAAAAATCAAATTCATTGGATGTACAAAATCATCAAAATTCAATGGAAATTTGAGTACATCAGATGGACAGATAGTTCGAATGCCTGAAAAATTTTGAATTTGTTAAATGTATGACATCGTGAAATTTCAGCGGAAAATTCTGTACATTAGATGTATAGAAAGTCCAAATTCGTGGAAGAATACCAATTCATTAAACGTACGATATTGTGAAAAGTCAACAGAAAATTGTGTACATTATAAGTACAGAAAATTAGGATTCCTGGAAAAATTTGAATTCATTAAATATATGAAATTGTCAAAATTCAATGGAAAATTGAGAACATTAGATGGACAACTTGTTCAAATACGCAGCAAAATTAGAATTTGCTGAATGTACAATATCGTGAAAATCAAAATGAAAATTTATGTATAGTAGATGTACAGAAAGTTCGTATTCATGAAAAAATTCGAATTTATTAAATATATGATATCTTGAAAATCCAATGGAAAATTGTGTAGGTTAAATGTTCTCAATGTACGATATCGTGAAAATTCAGTGGAAAATTGTGTACAATAAATGTATAGAAAGTTTGAATTCGTTGAAAAAATTAAATTCGATGAACGTACGAAATTATCAAAATTCAATGGAAATTTGAGTACATTAAAAAGACAGATAGTCCGAATACCCGAAAAAATTTGAATTTGTTAAATGTACAATATCATGAAAATTCAATGGAAAATTGTGTACATTTGACATATATAAAGTCCAAACTCGTGGAAGAAAACCAATTCGTTGAACGTACGATATCGTGAAAAATCAACAAAAATTTCAAATTCGTTGAATGTATGAAATCATCAAAATTCAAAGAAAATTTATGTATAGTAGATGTGCAAAAAGTCCGTATTAGTGTAAAAATTTGAATTTGTTGGCTACACGATATCTTGAAAATTCAATGGAAAATTGTGTACATTAGATGTACAAAAAGTCCATATTCATTGAAAACTTCGAATTCGTTGAATGTACAAAAGTGAAAATTCAATGGAAAATTGAGTACATTAGATGTACAGAAAGTCCAAATTTAAGGAAAAATTTGAATTCGTTGGATGTACGATATCATGAAAATTCAATGAAAAATTATGTATGTTGAATGGACAAATAGTCCAGATTTGTAGAAAAATTCAAATTCATTGAACGTACGATATTATGCAAATTCAATGGAAAATTATGTACATTAGATATAAAGAAAGTACGGATTCATGAAACAAAATTGAATTCCTTGAAAGTACAATATTGTTAAAATTCAATGAAAAATTGAGTACAACAGATGGACAAATAGTCTGACTACATGGAAAAATTCGAATTCAATCAATGTATGATAACATGAAAATTCAATGGACAGAAAGTCCGAATTCGTAGAAAAATTCAAATTCGATGAATGTACTATATCGTGAAAATTCAACGGAAAATTGTTTAAGATAGATGTACAGAAAGTTCATATTTGTTCAAAAATTCAAATTCAATAAATGTACAATATTGTGAAAATTCAGTGGATAATAGTGTATATTAAATGTACAAAATGTCCAAATTCGTTGAAAAAACAAATTCGTTGAATGTCCGAAATCATCAATATTGAATGGAAAACTGAGTACATTAGACAGACAGATAGTCCTAGTACGTGGAAAATTTTGAATTCATTAAATGTACGATATCATGAAAATTCAATGGAAAATTGTGTACTTTAAATGTATAGAAAGTCCAAATTCGTGGAAGAATTCGAATTCGTTAAATGTACAATATCGTGAAAATTCAATGGAAAATTGTGTACATTAAATGTATAGAAAGTCTAAATTCGTTGAAAAAATCAAATTCGTAAAATGTACGAAATAATCAAATTTCAAAGGAAAATTGAGTACATTAGATGGACAGATAGTCCAAAAACATGGAAAAATTCAATCTCGTTAAATGTATGATATTGTGAAAATTCAATGGAAAATTGTGTACATAAGATGTACAGAAAGTCCAAATTCGTATAAGAATTCCAATTCGTTGAATGTACAATGTCGAGAAAAATCAACAGGAAATTGGGTGCATTATATGTACAGAAAGTTCGGATTCGAGGAAAAATTCGAATTCGTTGAATGTACAAAATCATCAAAATTCAATGAAAAATTGAGTACATTAGATGGAAAATAGCTCAATTAAGTGAAAAAATTTGAATTCGTTGCATGTACGATATCATGAAAATTTATGTATAGTAGATGAACAAAAAGTCCCTATTCGTGAAAAAATATGAATTTGTTGAATATACGATACCGTGAAAATTCAATAGGAAAATGTGTACATATCGTGAAAATTCAATGAAAATTTATGTATAGTAGATGAATAGAAAGTCCATATTCGTGAAAAAATTCGAATTTGTTGAATATACGATACCATGAAAATTCAATAGGAAATGTGTACATTAGATATACAAAAAGTACAGATTCATGAAAGAAAATTTAATTCGTTGAATGAACGATATCGTCAAAATTCAATGAAAAATTGAGCACAATAGATGGACAAATAGTCCGACTACATGGAAAAATTTGAAATCAATAAATTTACAATAAAGCGAAAAGTCAATGGAAAACAATGTACATTAGATGTACAAAAAGTTCAGATTGTTGGAAAAGACGAATTCGTTGAATCTATGATATCATGAAAATTCAGCTGAAAACTGTGTACAAGATGGACAGAAAGTCCAAATTCGTAGAAAAATTCAAATTCGTTGAATGTACAATATCGTGAAAATTCAATGGAAAACTATGAATGTTAGATGTACAAAAAGTTCGTATTCGTTCAAAAATTCAATTTCATTAAATGTACAATACCGTGAAAATTCAATGGAAAATTGTGTATATTAAATTTACAGAACATCCGAATTCGTTGGAAAAACCAAATTTGTTGAAGCACAAAATCGATTTAAATGGAAAATTGAGTACAACAAATGGGCAAATAGTCCGAATACATGGAAAATTTTTGAATTCGTCAAACGTACAATATCGTGAAAATTCAATGGAAATTTGTGTACAGTGAATGTACAAAAAGTCCAAATTCATGGAAGAATTCGAATTCGTTAAATGTATGATATCGTGAAAATTCAGTGGAAAATTGTGTACATTAAATGTATAGAAAGTCTGAATTCGTTGAAAAAATAAAATTCGTTGAAAGTACAAAATCATCAAAATTCAAAGGAAAATTGAGTACATTAGATGGACAGATAGTCCGAATACATGGAAAAATTCGAACTCGTTAAATGTACGATATCGAGAAAATTCAATGGAAAATTGAGAACATTAGGACAAATAGTTCAACTACGCGGAAAAATTTGAATTCGTTGAATGTACAATATCATGAACATTCAGTGAAAATTTATGTATAGTGGATGTACAAAAAGTCCGTATTCGTGAAAAAATTCAAATTTGTTGAATATACGATACTGTTAATATTCAATAGAAAATTGTGTACATTAGATGTACAAAAAGTCCATATTTGAGGAAAATTTTGTATTCGTTGAATGTACGATAGTGAAAATTTAATGGAAAATTGTGTACATTAGATGTACAGAAAGTCTAGATTTTAGGAAAATTCAAATTCGTTGAATGCACGATATCACGAAAATTCAATGGAAAATTGTGTACATTGAATGGACAGATTGTCTAGATTCATGGGAAAATTCAAATTCATAGAACGTACAATATTATGCAAATTCAATTCAAAATTCTGTACATTAGATATACAGAAAGTATGGATTCATGAAAGAAAATTGAATTTGTTGAACGTACGATATCGTTAAAATTCAATGACAAATTGAGTATAGTAGATGGACAGATAGTCCAACTACATGGAAAAATTCGAATTCGATAAATGTACAATAACATGAACAGTCAATGGAAAACAGCGTACATTAATTGTACAAAAAATTCGGATTCTTGGAAAAATACAAATTTGTTGAATCTACAATATCGTGAAAATCCAGTGGAAAACTGTGTACAACAGATGGAAAATTGTGTACAATAGAAAGCCCGAATTCGTAGAAAAATTCAAATTCGTTGAATGTACGATATTGTGAAATTCAATGGAACAATGTAAACATTAGATGTACAAAAAGTTCGTATTCATTCAAAAATTTGAATTCATTACATGTACAATATCGGGAAAATTTAGTGAAAAATTTTGTACATTAAATGTCCGAATTCGTTGAAAAAATCAAATTCGTTGAATGTACAAAATCATCAATATTCAATGGAAAAGAGTACATTAGATGGACAGATAGTTCGAATACGTGGAAAAATTTGAATTCATTAAATGTTATAGTGAAAATTCAATGGAAATTTGTGTACATTAAATGTACAGAAAGTTCAAATTCGTTGAAAAAATCAAATTCGTTGAAAGAACAAAATCATCAAAATTCAAAAAAAAATTGAGTACATTAGATCGACATATAGTTCGAATACATGGGAAAATTCAAACTCATTAAATGTACGATATTGTGAAAATTCAATGGAAAATTGTATACATTAGATGTATAGAAAGTCCAAATTCGTGGAAGAATTCCAATTCATTGAATGTACGATGTTGAGAAAAATCAACGAAACATTGTATACATTATATGTAAAGAAGGTTCAAATTCATGGAAAAATTCAAATTCGTTGAATGTACAAAATTGTCAAAATCCAATGGAAGTTGAGTACATTAGATGGACAAATAGTTCAAATACGTGGAAAAATTTGAATTCGTTAAATGTAAGATATCGTGAAAATTCAATGGAAAATTGTATACATTAGATGTACAAAATGTCCATATTTGAGGAAAAATTCGAATTCATTTAATGTACAATAGTGAAAATTCAATGGAAAATTGTGTACATTAAATACACAGAAAGTCCAAATTTGAGGAAAAATTCGAATTCGTTGAATGTACGATATCATGAAAATTCAATGAAAAATTGTGTACGTTGGATGGACAGATAGTCCAAATTCATAGAAAAATTCAAATTCATTGAACATACGATATTGTGCAAATTCAATGGAAAATTCTATACATTAGATATATAGAAATTACAGATTCATGAAAGAAAATTGAATTCGTTAAATGTACGATATCGTTAAAATTCAATGACAAATTAAGTACAGTAGATGGACAAATAGTCCAATTACATGAAAATATTTGAATTCAATAAATGTACGATAACGTGAAAAGTCAATGGAAAACAATGTACATTAAATGTACAAAAGGCTCAAATTCTTGAAAAAATATGAATTCATTGAATCTATGATATCGTAAAAATTCAGTGGAAAACTCTGTACAATATATGGACAGAAAATTTGGATTTGTAGAAAAATTCAAATTTGTTGAATGTACGATATCGTGAAAATTCAATGGAAAATTGTGTACATTAAACGTATAGAAAGTCTGAATTTGTTGAAAAAATCAAATTCATTGAATGTACAAAATCATCAATATTCAATGGAAAATTGAGTACATTAGATGGACAGATAGTCCAAATACATGGAAAATTTTGAATTCGTTAAATGTACAATATTGTGAAAATTCAGTAGAAAATTGTGTACACTAAATGTATATATTGTCTAAATTCGTAGAAAAAATCAAATTCGTTGAATGTATGAAATCATCAAAATTCAATGGAAAATTGAGTACATTAAATAGTACAAAAAGTGTGAATTCGTTGAATGTACAAAATCATCAATATTCGATGGAAAATTGAGTACATTAGATGGATAGATAGTCCTAATACGTGGAAATGAATTCGTTAAATGTACGATATTGTGGAAATTCAATAGAAATTTGTGTACATTAAATGTACAAAAAGTTCAAATTCATTGATGAATTCAAATACGTTAAATGTACGATATCGTGAAAATTCAGTGGAAAATTGTGTACACTAAATGTATAGATTGTATGAATTCGTAGAAAAAATCAAATTCGTTGAATGTACGAAATCATCAAAATTCAATGGAAAATTGAGTACATTGGATGAACAGATAGTCCAAATACATGGAAAAATTTGAATTCGTTAAATGTACAATATCGTTAAAATTCAATGGAAAATTGAGTACATTAGATGGACAGATAGTCCGAATACATGGAAAAATTCGAATTCAAAAAATGTACAATATCGTTACAATTCAATGGAAAATTGTGTACATCAGATGTACAAAAAGTCCAAATTCCTAGAAGAATTCCAATTCGGTGAATGTACAATGTCGAGAAAAATCAACGGAAAATTGTGTACATTATATGTATAGAATGTTCGATTCATGGAAAATTTTGAATTCATTGAATGTACAAAATCGTCAAAATCCAATGGAAAATTGAGTACATTAGATGGACAAATAGAAATATGTGGAAATTTTTGAATTTATTGAATGTACGATATCGTGAAAATTCAATGAAAATTTATGTATAGTAGATGTACAGAAAGTTTGTATTCGTGAAAAAAATTGAATTTGTTGAATATACGATATCGTAAAAATTTAATGGAAAATTGTGTACATTAGATGTACAAAAAGTCCATATTTGAGGAAAAATTTGAATTCGTTGAATGTATGACAGTGAAAATTCAATGGAAAATTGTGTGCATTAGATACACAGAAAGTCCAGATTTTAGGAAAATTTCGAATTCGTTGAATGTATGATATCATGAAAATTCAATGGAAAATTATGTACGTTGGATGGACAGATAGTCCAAATTCGTAGAAAAATTCAAATTCATTGAACATCCGATATTGTGCAAATTCAATGGAAAATTCTATACATTAGATATACAAAATACGAATTCATGAAAGAAAATGGAATTCGTTAAATGTACAACATCATTAAAATTCAATGAAAAATTGAGTACAGTAGATGGACAGATAGTCCAACTACATGAAAAAATTCGAATTCGATAAATGTATGATAACGTGAAAAGTCAATGGAAAACAATGAACATTAAATGTACAAAAAGTTTGGATTCTTGAAAAAATACAAATTCGTTGAATCTACGATATCGTGAAAATTTAGTGGAAAACTGTGTACAATAGATGGATAGAAATTCCAGATTTGTAGAAAAATTCAAATTCGTTGAATATACAATATCGTAAAAATTCAATGAAAAACTGTGTATGTTAGATGTACAAAAAGTTCGTATTCATTCATAAATTCGAATTCATTAAATATACGATATTGTGAAAATTAAGTGGAAAATTGTGTACATTAAATGTACAGAAAGTTCAAATTCATTGAAAAAATCAAATTCATTGAATGTACGAAATCATTAATATTCAATGGAAAATTAAGTACATTAGATGGATAGATAGTCTGAATACGTGGAAAAATTTGAATTCGTTAAACGTACGACATCGTGAAAATTTAATGGAAATTTGTGTACATTAAATGTACAAAAAGTCCAAATTCATGGAAGAATTTGAATTCATTAAAGGTCTGTTTAAATACTGCTTATTACTGAAAACTGAAAACATTGTAACGAAATAATTTTTAAATATGTGAATAGTGCCGTGAGACCCAGTTTTAAAGTTAGATTTGCTGAAATCCGTACTCGCGGGTCCCGTGAACAGTGCATAAGACTCATAGAAAAACACCAAACGCAGGCATTGAAATAATTTCAGTGCAATCCAAACATAGGCTAAATGTACGATATCGTGAAAATTCAATGGAAAATTGGGTAAATTAAATATATAGAAAGTCTGAATTCATTGAAAAATCAAATTCTTTGAATGTACGAAATCATCAAAATTCAATGGAAAAACTGAGCACATTGGATGGACAGATAATCCGAATACATGGAAAAATTCGAATTCATTAAATGTACAATGTACAATATCGTGAAAATTCAATGGAAAACTATGTACATTAGATGGCCAGAAAGTCCGAATTCGTAGAAAAATTCAAATTCAGTGAATTTATGATATTGTGAAAATTCAATGGAAAACAGTGTATGTTAAATGTACAAAAAGTTCGCATTCGTTCAAAAATTCAAATTCATTAAATATACGATATCATAAAAATTCTGTAGAAAATTATGTACATTAAATGTACAGAAAGTTCGAATTTATTGAATGTACGAAATCATCAATATTCAATGGAAAATTGAGTACATTAGATGGACAAATAGTTCGTATACGTGGAAAAATTTGAATTTGTTAAATGTACAATATCGTGAAAATTGAATGGAAATTTGTGTACATTAAATGTACAGAAAGTCCAAATTCGTGGAAAAAATTCAAATTTGTTAAATGTACGATATCGTGAAAATTGTACACATTAAATGTATAGAAAGTCTAAATTCGTTGAAAAAATCAAATTAGTTGAATGTACAAAATCATCAAAATTCAATGAAAAAATGGTACATTAGATGGACAAATGGTCCAATGACCTGGAAAAATTCGAATTCGTTAAATGTATGAATTTACACATTGGATTTGTCAAAAATGTACATACGTTAGATAAGTTGAATGTACACAATTGTGTAAATTCAACGGAAAAAAGCATACATTAGATGTACAAATTGTCTAGATTAGTATAAAAATTGTGTACGTTTTTCAAAAAATTGCGTATGTTGAAAGTATAGAATTGTGAGTGAGCTAAACAAGCAAAGAAGATGAAGGTAGGAAGTGAGATTGGAGATTCCCATACTAAAGAGGAAAGGGTTTTCTACTTTGGCTATAGCTCCTGCTGATCCTCTTGTTTTGAAGGTTTGTGAGGCAATAGATTTATTTTCATTGTTTTTAGTGTCTGAGATGGATGGATAGGAGTTGTGTAAGAAAATACTTGAGTGCACTTTTTCTAGGGTTTCGTGGTGGGTCTAGAGAACCAAGTGTGTAACAATGAGATGCGGGGAACTTGGATATTATAATTTCTCTATTAGATAACAAATAAAAAAAGACATTAAGCTTCACACAAATATTTTTATGGTTTTGGGCTTTAAGTGTGTTCCCCATCCAAGTCGGTAGGTGGCTAATGTATTGGATTGGTCCATATACCCGCCCAATGAGAAATCTACTAATACAATAACATTACTACTAGAACACCAAGTCATTTCTATTTTTATTATTTGATTTTTTTTTTTTTTTGAATTGATAATTTTATTTATATATATTAATGGTAACCTTGAAATTGTACGCCTTTACCGAAATATTCTATTCTAATAGACAAAACAAAACGAATTCTAAAACAATATTCAGTTTTTTGGTTAAACATTTAAAAATTATCTAAAAATTTTGGCATTTGGTTCATTATTGAGCTTATGAACTTGTGAAACCTACCCTAGAGAATGACATGGAAAAGTGCATGAGCATGTGATTATATAAGCTCATAAATCTATCCTAGGAGATGATATGGAAAATGCATGTGCATGTAGACATACGCAAAAAGCATAAACATGTGAATAATTTGTTCTAGAAATAAAGACTAGAAAGCATACTTAAACATGTGATTGCATGACGTTAACTAGAAAAGCAAATTGCATGACAAAATTGATGAAGCTTACCTTACTCCATAGCGTAGCATTTTATAGCAAGCTCTCTCCAAGCGTTTTTCCTAACGCTAAAAGACACAAGAAACTCAATGTTTTAAAATCTATAAAATGTGAAAACAATATCATTTGACAAAGAAAATATTATTATTTTAATATAGTTGTGGAGTCCAAGTGTTATTTATGTATGAGTTTGATTGCTGCTGGGATTAGGTGGATTGAGCTTGTTATTTAGGTTTGAATATATTTAATTTAATTTTGGGTTGGGCTTATTATATGGCTTTTCAAATTGGGCTTTTGTTTGATAGAGCTTGTGTTTTAAGTTGTGAGGTCGGGAAACCATATCACTCATACAAAACCATAAAGATATATGTAAGTAAATACATAATTATCCATCAAAAAGTAAGTGCAAAACTCCAAATATACACATCAAACAAGTTACACCGTATTTATCTTAAACAAAGACAAGTAGAACTAAGAATTTAAAGATGATTGAAAAAACTTAGAAAATGTTTAAAATGCTTTCAAACAACTTTCTAATGGTTGAGGAGCTGCTTTGCAATTTTTGAGAAGTTGGAAGGCTTTCTTGCCATTTTAGAAAAGATTTGAGGACAAAATGGTATTTTAGGAACTTTGGGGGGTCAAAAAACAACTTTGAGAAAGTTCTAGAGTCAAAACATAAATATAGGAAAGTTTAAGTTCAAAATGCAACTTTTTACAATTTTTGGCAATGTTCTAGGGTTAATTCATAAAATATGGGAAAAGTTTCAGGTCAAAATACAATTTGAAAGTTTTAGGGTCAAAACATAAATATGAGAAAGTTCAAGGTCAAAATGCAATTTTAAGATAGTTTTGGGCTCAAAACAAAATATAAAAAACTTTCAGGTCCAAATGCAATTTTTGAAAGTTTTAAGATAAAAAAATGCAATTTATTGATGGCATTTTAGTTACTAAAAAAAAAAAAAAATCATCGCTAGTTAGTGTGGGTTTATTTCCAAGGTGTGGAACTTAAAGTGCGTCTTTTTAAAGAGGATTGGGCCTAAAGCTTAACATTGGGGGGCTACTGGTTGAGCTAAAGCCTAGAGCTCATTGGCAATATACTAATTTCAATTTTTTATGGCCAAAAGTTAAAAGAAACTGATATTTAAGTACAGTCTATCACATAAAAACATAGAGGTAGTCTATCCATACAATCAATTGTATAGGAATTTGTATGAAAATATTCTGAAATTGCTCAAATATTACCTGAGTAGGGTCCACTTCCCCTTGGATGATATTCAATATTGAACCAGTTTTTTGCTGAAGCGCTCATTTAGAATTTCCAACAGATATGAACCCATACCTGCACCATTTTAAGTGAGATCACACAAAAAAATACACAAGTAAGGAAGCACTTCAAGCATTCATGCACATGCAACTGTGCAAATACTACAAAATACAAAAGATAAGTAAAAGACACCCGTCACTGGGTTAAAATTTAATGATAATAATTGTGCTTGAGGTTCTCATAATTCCATTTTTTATTCATCTTTAAACTGCCAAGTGCAATCTGAATTTAGTCCAACACCCAGCACAAAGCATTTCAGTTCATTATCTAAATTTGAAATTATGAATCAGCTCTAATTTCCATTAAAATAACGCCAAAGAGTAAATGTAAGATTTACTTTATTTACTCAGCAATGCCGTAAAAGGATAAGTGTTGTCCCCAAATATATAAAATATTTTAAGGTTTTATAGGTGAACAGTAAACACAGAGTAGTAAGAACTTAAGCCTGTTCCTCCAGCAATAGAGTGACATAAAACAAAACCCTCAAGACTATCACTTCCATCTGCTTCTCTATCAATCATGTCCATTATATCCTCTTCAACACCCTTCCCCTGATCATAAATTAACCATACGACCAATATAAAAAGCAGATAAAATATGCTTTAAACAAGCAAGAGAAATCTGAAAAATAATTTAAGCATTTAAAGTATAAACTGGATTGAACATCATGACCTTTCTTGCAAAAGCCCGCAAATAATGAATCTCTGAATGACTAAAGCATGAGTGATTAACAGAAATGGTCACTATTTACACTCAAAAGTATTTATTTAAATCTTGCTGCCCACTAGCTCACATGACAGATTGTGCTTATGTGTTTTTTTTTTATGCCTCCTTTAATTTCAATCCATTTCATCAAGTCCTGACACACGTCATCTGCTATTAAGGGTGGTGGAGAGGGCCAAGAAGATTAAATAGGGTGACTTAACCAGGTTCATAGCATATGTAAATTACGCAAAACTCTAAAAAAGGGAAATGTGTGTGTGTGTATATATAGTTCAACTGATTCAATTTGATTATTAACCAAAATAAGAAAACATACATCTTGGGCATTTAAATAACCTGGCTCAAGGTTTACGACGACAAAAGGGGCATTAATGCATGAGTTGGCTAAGAAGCTTATTTGATGAACAAGTCAAAACAAAGGCTGTCAATCGTTACTTCCTGCTATCCCAATTCATCAATGGATATTGGACTAGCTAAGAAGCTTATCAAATCAGAAGCCCAATTAATAAGTTCAAAAACTAAAGAGAACAAGAAAAAAATATCCCAAGAAATGTATGCTAAAAAACTATTAGAACTAGGTTCAAAATTTTATATTCTAATTAATTTTTACAGCGCAGAGAATCAAATTGGATTATATAGTTGATAATAATCACTGTAGATGCAACCCTCCAAACCGTGCTCTCCACACTAGGCTACTACAAAGCTTAAAAACTACTAATTTTGCTGAAAATATTTATTTTTCTCTTCCGTAAGTCCATTAGGAATTGGGTTTGCTTATTAAATCCACAAAATGGGTTTCTGCTAAAAATGATTAAGTCCACTTGCATACATATCCTACACCACAAACCAAGATTTACCAACTAGGTTTTAAACTATTTCTAACATTCTCGCAAAATCAAAAAATAGGGTGGTTATCCAAAGCTTAAAACTACTAATGAATGCTGAAAAAGTCAATATTTTTCCCTTCAATTAGGAACTGGATTTGTTTATTAAATCTTTTCAGCTAAAAATGATTTAAGTCCACTTGCATACATACCCGACACCAAAAACCAAGATTTACCAACCGGTTTTTCAACTATTTCTACAATTCTATCAAATTTCAAGGAACAAGTTATCAAAAAGAGAGGGAAAGTGAGAGAGGAACTGAAATTGCATACCTTTCTGAGTGTAGGGACTGGTGGGTTTGTGTTGGAAATAAAGCCGGAGATGCCAAAAGCTTGGGAAAGGAAGATGCCCAAGAAAGCTTCCACATGTAGACAAAACCAGAAACACTGCCAAAAACATGAGACAACAACAGGTGGACAATCATGCATCGATCAAAGAAAACCAATACATATTGAAAAAATAAATCCCAAATTCTCAGCATATAATCCTCTAAAACTAAAACCACTCATCAGGGGAAGACTTCAATTTTAAGTATACAATTTGTTTTTGCAAAATGTAAGTTTCAAGCACATTCCACCAAAAATAAAATAGATATAAAAAAAATTGACACGTGCATTAACACAGATTAACTAAAAATTCAATAAATCAACCAAAACCATTACTGCCAACATAATCAAACCAAAACTGCAATAAGAGTGAAAGATCTCAATTGTATGGCTCGTAATGCCATTCGAATTAGAGCTCAGTAGCCAAAACAACATTCATTGAGAATCAAAAATACACAATCTCAAACTAAGTCTACAAAAATTAGGTCTACAAATTGCACAATGCAGACTTAATCCACATACAAGTCTAGAAAATTTAGGTTTACAAATTGCACAGTTCAAATCAAAACCCTATCATTTGCCCAGAATTTCCCAAGCAAATGAAAAACGAACCTTCTCAGTAACAAATTTTCAATTTCACAATAACGAATCTGAAATAACTAACCTCCCTCCTCTTACGCGTTCGAGTCCGAAGGTCTGACATGCGCGGCGGCGGAAAAGGCAGCGCTGCCGGGGAAGGACAGAAATCCGGAATTCTCTGGATCTTGATTGTCGAGGAAGAGATCCTCTTGAACTCTAAACGCACCGTGAGCGCACACGATCGCGAAGCCGAGCATCAACGCCGAGATGAGGAACGATACGACGGTGGTGAGGAAAACGACGGCGACAGTTAAGAGCGAGAGACCGATCTCGCAATCGGAGAACGTGCGGCCGAGAATGACGAGAGGCTGATCGGAAAGTCTAGGCAGATAGGAGAGAGAGAAGAACGAAGAGAGAGATACTGAGATAGGGTGAGAGGGGAAGGGGAGAGAGAGGATTGTGAGCGAGAGAGAGATATATATAAATTTTTGATTTTGCATAAGTAAAGCGTGTTAAGGGTATTTTTGTACTTTTGATTTTGAATAAATTAGGCGGCAGGATTTTGAAATTTTTGAAGGGTATTTTTGTACTTTTGATTTAAATGAGGTTTTTTTTTTTTTTTTTTTTTTTGAGAAAAGGGTAAGACAAATTTTATTACAGAAAATCAGTTTGAAACAATTTCCAAATCAGAAGGTAGTACTGATTTAAATGAGCTAGTATACTTATTTGTCATTTTATGAAATTTTTTATGAAAAAATAAGAAAGTAATTAAATAATTTAACAGTTTTTTCAATTTTTAATTAAAAGTTCCTTAAATTAAATGGTTAATGTATGTCCTACTGTATGTCCTAAATGCACACATTAACCAGATGCTTTTTTTTTTTTATTATTGTTATCCTTTTAGAGTTTCAAAAGGTCAAGGGATTAGCACGTAGTCAGAATTTAATTGTAATGTGAATGATAAAGGACTAGAATTCTCAGGTTACAAAAGGCTATTCTAAATAGCCTCTTTGAGACATTGTAAATTGCCTTTACTTACCTGCTTTATAAAATTTTATCTTTGAATATTTCATAGCACTTTGAGCCTAGATATTGATATATGATTGTTTCAACTTCAATCTTGTTAGAATAATGGCTACATGATTGAATTCACGCTTTCGCAACAACTTAATTTTTAGAAGATGAAATTATGAACTTATGACAGGAATGAATTTATCTTTTTTTTTTTTTTTTTTTGGGTTCATAGAAAGAACTTTTATTCCACAAATAGACAATTTCAAAATGTTGAAGGGAACCAGCGAACCAGCTCCAAATACAGATGGCTAGTTGATGTCAATGCAAAAAGTCAACACAAGCACTTTAATATAGAATGTCTCATATTATGCTAAGAGCACTCACAGCAGTGGTGCTATATAGGTATAATGCTATTTTTTAGCTCCAACTATCAAAAATCCTTCACGCAGCAGAGGAGCTAAATCTAAAAAATTTAGCTCCTCAGCTACAGTGCACATCTATCTTTAGATGTGCACTGTAGCTCAAAGCTAAAAAAAAAAATATTTTTTTATTACACCCTCTCTCCTCTCTCTCATTAAAATATTCAATTCATTTTCTCTCTGTCTCTCTCTCTCCGGCTTCTCCTCTTTCCTCTTTCTTCCTCAAATTTTTTTTTCTCTCTAGCTCATCGGTCTCTCATCTCCCTCATCCCTCAGCTCACCGGTCTCTCCATCTCGCCAGTCTCCGTCATCCTCAGCTCGCCGATCAATTTTTTTTCTCTCTAGCTCGCCGGCCTTCCTCATCTCCCTCATCCCTCATCTCTCTAGCTCGACTGCCCAGCGCCGACCAAAGCCCAGCCCAGCGCCGACCACTCCTCACACTGGGCTGGGCTGAGCTTCGGTGGATTTTTGTACTTGTGCTCATTCCTTTTGCGCCGACCGAAGCCCATTCTTTTATGCTCGTTGTGGATTATTTTTTATTTTTGCTGTGGACTGCCGGTAGTGGTGGTGGTGGTGGTGGAGGAGGATGTTTGTGCTGTGTGGTGGTGGTGGAGGATGTTTGTGCAATGGTGGTGTGCTGGGTTTGTCTCCGATTGAGGATTTGGGTTTTTTTTTTTTTTTTTTTTTTTTTTTTTCTGTTGTGTACTGGTGGTGTTGGTGTTCGTGGTGGTGGTGGTGGAGTTTGTGCTATGGTGGTGTGCTGGGTTTGTCTCCAATTGAGGATTTGGGTTTTTTTTTTTTTTTTTTCTATTGTGTACTGGTGGTGGTGGGGGTGGTGGAGGAGGAGGAGGATGTTTGTGCCGTGTGGTGGTGGTGGAGGATGTTTGTGCTATGGTGGTGGTGATATATTTTTTTATTATAGTAGAAATATTACTATTTTATAGTAGTAGAAATATTATTTTATTGTGATGAATATATTATTTTATTGTATTGAAAGCTAAAATAGATCCACTGCTGCAGCATGTGTGTAGGTAAAATAGATAAAGTAACTTTTGATGGAGCTAAATTGCTAAAAATTTAGCTCCACTGCTATGGATGCTCTAAGTGGCATAGCAAATTTTGCACGTGCGCACGCACACACACACATAAATATATATAAAATCTTCCTATATCATGACTTTTAAAAATCTAACTCTCATTTAGGGTACGTTTGGATACCGCTTTATTTTGCTAAAAACTGCAAACACTGTAGCAAAATAATTTTTAAATGTGTGAATAGTGCCATGAGACCCATTTTTAATGAAAATTTTGTTAAAAAAAGAAATTTGTGGATCCCATGGACAGTGCACGGGACCCACTTGAAAACAAACCACAACCACAAAATGCTTCTCAAAAAAAAAAAAAAAAAGAGAAATGCAAAACGCTGGACGTTGGGAAATTCATCAGTACCCAAAAGGGTACTAAGGGTTCGTTTGGTTGGAGGAGTGGAAAAGTGGGAGGATGGAAAAGTGGAATGATGGAAAATATTTAGTTTTCCCTCGTGTGTGTTTGGTTGGAGGGATGGAAAAATGGGAGAGTGGAAAACTCTTTTGTTTGATTGAAAAGAAAAGTGGGAGGATAGAAAATGTAGTTTATAAAAATTGACTATTATACCCTTGTTACATGATAGGTAAGAAATAAATTTATTTGTACTTATTAAATAATATAAAATTTACCAACAATTATATTTTTTAATGAGAAGTGTTACATCCACAACATTTTTCGCAATACTTTCACAAGAATCACAACAAAATTTATATGGAAAGTTGTTACTAGTTCTAATTTGAACCCACTACTGAAATTATTTTTTTACTCACCAATATTAACTAATAACAATCTGTTACTTAAAATTTATTGTGAAAATATTGTGGTAACATTTCTCAATTAAGATTTTTTATTCTTTATATTATTTCTCTTTTCTCTCAATTCATTTCATCCATACATTTTTTTTTTCTCATACACGTTTGTCCTTATCTCTTCATCTCCCCTTTCTTTTCTTTCTTTTTCTCCCTCATTCAAGAAGTGCTCTCATTCTCTCTTTTTTTTTCTCCAACTCTCGCTCTCTGTTTGTTTGTTTTTTTTCTTCCTCCATACACGTTTGTTTTTATCTCTTTATCTCCCCCTTCTTTTCTTTCTTTTTCTCCCTCATTCAAGAAATGCTGTCATTTTCTCTCTTTTTTCTCCAACTCTCGCTCTCTGTTTTTGTTTTTTTTTTTTTTTTACTTGATTCCAGAATAGTCGTTGTGTTTGTGAAGAGGGTAGGTGGGAGAGGGCATTATGGTAAAAGTGCTATGAAAGAATTTTCTCTCTAGGTTTTTCCTGCCAATTTGGGAGGAAGAAATTTGTGGGCCCGAGAGAGAAAATAATCTCCCAGGTTTTCCTTCCTTCCTATTTTCTTCAATTTGCCAAACAGTGGAAAACACTGTTTTCCTCAGCATTTTCCTCACTATGTTTTCCATCCTTCCTAAATTCACCCCAACCAAACACAGTGTTAATGTCATTGCTATGCAAATCATCAACCAAATAATGGTAAAAAAAAATGTTATAGATGAGATCATGAAAAATGTAATAAAACTAATGTAATAAAAATAAATAAATAAATAAAACTCTCTACAAAGTTTAGGGACTAAAATAATATTTTGCCTAAAAAATTATTACGCACAACGCGCGGGACTGCAACTAATATTACCTAAATGTGAAATAGTTAGAACGCCTAGGATGGAGCAGCCTAAATACGAAGATTATACAATTTAAATAATTTGTATGCCAAATGAATTGCTAACAAGTTGGCTTCCTCGTAACATGGTAAACTTTGGTATCTATGTTACCAAAGAAATCAATTTTATTGAGCAAACTCTTCAAGAATCATCTTAAGTGGCTCAATGCCATGGTTATTAAATCATTGAATGACACTGTCTTTTTGGTTTGAGGGGAGAGAGGGGGAGTAGGGTAGAGTAGAATTTGCCTAAATTAGCCTATTTTCAACCAACTCTACTCTACTCCCCTCCACTTCCCCTTCCTTCCACCTCAATCCAAATGGTCCCTAAGATTATTCTCCTCTACAACCAACCTTTTCACACGATGCATATATTGTAATATGTCAATACCTGCCTTAAACCCACCATAATGCCAACGTTCTTGGCCTAGCAACACCTCTGGTGGCATCCTAGTTCAACGGCTCTTCAATTGAACTATTAGTTTGGGATTATTAACAAGGATGTGATTGTGAGCAATAGCCCATATTCATTAATTTGAAAATACACTATTCTATTGGTGGATGTAAAGAGGAGTTTTACAATGGATCCTTAATGAATTTAAACTAAAAAACTCTGTACTTGTCACCTACACCACCATAAGAGAATTCTTACTTCAACTTCTCAATCCTATTTTGCTATTGAGACAATACGAAATGTTGCTTAAGCTCATGCTAGTTATTATGCAAGTAAATGACATCTCACTCAATCTCAATAGGTAGTTCTTGTCAAGCAAGGAGAGAATTCAGTACAATGCGACTGATCGTTACCTCCCAATGATATAATGCTAAACGACTATCACTTTGAAGACAGTTTCCTTTCGGTATAGTGGTGTTAGTTACAATTGTTGAGTTAGTTTGAAGTCTGTAGTACTTACTGATATGATATGTATTGTTACAACAAATTGTAGAGCTATAAAGATTAGATAGGCTTCAATACACATATAGACACAAGTATAAATACATATCAATGTACTACAGATTGAGGTATTTGAATAAGATTGAATTCATTTTTAACTTCCTAAATTCCTGGCGCATCCTCCCCCCTCACTCTGCATTCATTTATTCTATCATTCCTTTACTGCAACACACTTCATTTAGTTCACATTTGCCATATGAACAGGTAAGGTCGGCAAGTTCAAAAGAGTGCTCTTGATAAGAGTAATATTGCCTTTCTATACACACACACACAGCATTTTCCAAACCACTACTTTGGAACAGCCCCAAAATATAAACAACCACCCTCAATAAAATCTTGAATAACATTTTCTTTTGGATAAATAACAATATTTATTAATAAAAAAAAGACATGTTGCCAATGTACACTAAAATCTTGAATAATATTTAGGCGAAGAACCTAAATATTATTGGTTATACAACCTAAGATATAGGTGACAATTCACCTTTCAACCCAAAATGCCTGTCATCGCCCCCCTCTCATTCTTTACTCAAATTCACCTTCTTTCTAGACAAAGCCTCAAAGCAAAGCATAAAGTGAAGATAATGAAGCAGATCAAGATTTGCCTCGTAAAGAAAACACTATTAAATGTGAACGGAAATCACCATAACCTTCATATTGTCAGTTGCCTCCCAGAAACTAGATAGTTAACATTACAGTCAGTCTCTCTCTCTTTCTTCCTTTTTGCGCCTCTCCACCAATTATTCTACCAAAACACAATGGAGATAAAGAATCAGGTTAATCCATGTTTTTTTTTTTTCTTGATAGATAACTTAAAAATATTATTAATAAAAGAGCCAAACCGAGTACATTGGGGATGTACTATGGGGGCACAAATCAGCAACCAAAATTACAACGATCAAGTAATACAAGAAGGGAAGAACAAGAAAAATGAGAAAAGACCACACTCCAACAAAAGAGAGTGTGCAAGAAAAAAAACTTAATCTCTAGCATAGAACGTTCACATCTCTCAAAACTTCTAGCATTCCTTTCACGCCAAATGAACCATATCAAAAAATGAGACACTAGTCTCCAAAAATCTACGTTACGATGTCGCCCAAACTTACCCTGCCAAGACTCAAGCAACTCAACTTAATCCATGGTTTTGAAACCATACATTTAAAAAGAACTGAATATTAAAGAGATTTATGGTTTTAAGGTCGGACTGAAATTCCACTGAATGTCAAACCATCATGAAGAATATAAATATATACATTAATTTCGTAAGAATAGCAAAATTAATTAAAAAAAACTAAATGAATTTAGATATTTTTCCAATGTAATTTCTCAACTATATAGGAAAATAAAAAAGAAATAGTATTGGAATCAGCTTCATTTGATGGAGTAGAGCCCGTTTCCATTTCCATTTTATTCTATAAGATTAAAATAAGAACAATAACAATTTTCAAATAAAAAGTGTATTATTCCAAATTGTTCTAACACTAAAACAAGATCATGACAGAAATTCAGCAAAACAGTAAAGTTTATAAAAACCCAATAAAAAACAAGACATTGAACAAGTATACTGTATACAATAATCAAAGAACATAACATTCACAATAATTTAGAAAAAAAAACAAAAAAACAAAAATTTGCAAGAGGGGTTTTGTCATTTCAGATTGGTGTACCAGGTGTATTTTGTGCAAATCTGATAGGGAGGGCATTGATCACTAATTTTTGCATTGTGGGGTGGCAGGTGAGCTTTGGGCTTTCAATTTGTCTCTGTTGGGTAAATTTGATTACTTCTTGTTCTGCAACCGGCTAAAACTGCTAGAACTGGCCACTGTTTTCTAAACCAAGAAGTTCAAACGTGACTTGTATAGGTTACAAATTTTTTTCCAAAACTAGTTTTTTAGGTTTTAAAAATCTAAGGGCTGGTTCTCAGTTAACCTGGTTGGGCAGACTAGTCCGGTCAGGGTTTTAAAACAGAGGTTAATCATCCTTGGACCAAATGACATTTCCTCCCCCTTGTAAGTGATGAATGGAGGTTGAGGTCACAAGTTCAATCTAATGTGAAGCACATGAGTTGCAACTTAACTATCCAAAAAAAATAAAGCTAAGACGGTAAAAAGTTCTTCTTGTTCTGCTAAAATCTATCCATGTGTTTTATTGTTCAAATGCTGGTTTCAATTTCAGAATCATTAAAAACACATCAAATAGAGATAATATGACGCATAGGTTTGTTAATACAAAATGATGGTGAAAAAAATCATAACCACTCTGCCAAACTTCGATCACAGTTATGCTAAACTTATAAAGCAAACATCAGTGACTGTATGGATCCGGCAGAATCTGTAATGTTCATGTCATCTTCGCATAGGTTGCCTCTAATTGTGCATGGTTAATTACCTTCCACTTCATAGGAGCACTTATATTCTAATTTTTTAGGGCATGTTACACAAGAACTAGGGTCTCTAAAGGTTAATGTATTAATTTTGAGTGGCTAATTAATCTTCTAAATCAACAACCAACTATAGATTACTTCACAAGAGTATAGAAGTTACGCATCTTAATATTAGAATACATATTAAAAAAAAAAACCACTTTTTCATGTTACTGATGATCACTTCATAAGATCATCAATAAGAGCAGCTAGACCAAACAGACTCACCCACCTCTTTTGACCACTAGGTTAGTTTCACTATAAAATTTCAAAATTCTAAGAAGCCATTTTTATTTCAGCTAAAAGACCATAACAAGGCAAGACTCTAGGTCATCATCCGTCAAACAACAGTGCACCACACTCAGCAGATAAGCATCAAATACACTTGGGGCAGGAATAAAAACTGCACCAAGAAGCTTAGGTTAAGAATAACCCAATAAGCAATCACTTGTAAGTCTTGATTTTCATTTTGGCAGAACTAGTTCAATTGAAATCAAGTGCTTACACAATTCAAATTTTGATTAAATTAACGGACAAAACGACTGTTCTCATACAATATATAATAAGGTCAAACAACTCAAATAACAAACTGACATAGCAGAGCATGGGCTATTTAAGTGATGCTGCCTACAAGTATGCATTGGGACTCAAATAAAATTTAACTTAACATGAAAGAAAAGCTAGATTGCACAGTCAGTGCATTAAAACTTTGTTAGGGCTGTAACTGAGTAACCTGTTTAGGGCTAATTATTATAGTTTCATTCGTAGCAAAATGCAGAGTAAAAATTTCCAAAGTTTTAAGTGAAGTGGCTCTATGTTAGATGAAGATATTGGAGACCAGATGTTTCAGTTGAAGAAGATTGCACAGGAACAAAGGAAATTTTCTACAATTTCTTAATTGATTTCTAAAGATAGGATAAATAATAAGTTTAAGAGTTTGAAATTGTAAAAGGGTTTAGAGATTGAATTTTGAACATAATAGCAGGGTACATAGCAAAGAAGTCTAACAAATTGTGCAGAAACAAATCACAGCTATTTTCAGGAAAGCAACAAAGGATTTAAGATGGGGTGGTTCAAGGGGTTAATTAGCAGTGAAGGCAAAAATTATATGGGGTGCTTCAACAAATAAGACATTGGTTTGTTTTAAATCGTAAAAGAGGATGCTTTTCAGAAGCTTTGAGCAATACCTATGAACCATATCCGTCAAAAGTAAAAGTGCAAGGAGAAGAGAGAGAGTGAGGATGCATCAAAACCTTTTGTTATTAACTAAAACTTTAGTGCCCTAGAGACATAGATAAGAACCTTCTAAACGCTCAGCTGTTCTCAACAGCCTCAAAACTGCAGTTTTTTCTTTTCACAAAATACACCATTTAGGCAAAGTGGTATAACCATTCCAAATCCCATTATTGTTGTGCCTTCTGCACCTTACTTCCCACCATCTTAATATCTTAACAACGTACTAGGGCAGCCAATAAACCTTTTTTTAATTGGTAAATTCAACGATAACAAGGCAGCCAATAAACCAGAAACAAGGAAACATTTGCAGCCAAAACCAAACAACAATTAATCAGTAACAGGTTATCAACATTTTCTCTCCGCTGCCATTGGAAATACAACAGCAGTTCCTAATAATAATTTTCTATTGAAGATATTCTTTACTAATTAAAAATTTTCCTAAAGCTGCAGTCTTGCACAAAGAGCATTTAAGAACACCTTTGGATTCCACAGAAACATAGCTCCAAAAGGTGCTCGGGAAGCCCTAGGATAAGAGTGGACATCAAAATTTCTACATTCCATTGAATTCCAAACCATGTCATCCTCTCCTCCAAGATGAACCTTCCCAAAATCCAACAATTAAGAAAAGGAAGACACTAACTCTTAACTCCCACAACTATGATTCAACAAATCTTTGGCTATGATAAAGATTCCCCAATGCAACCAAATAAGAAGTCAATTTGGCAATCTTGCCAAAACCATCACAAAAAAAAAATCTAGATATAATATTAGTGGGGTCTCCCAAACCAAGGATTATGCTTTAATTTTTTTTTTTTTTAAAGCATGCATGTAATCTCTGGCATCAAACAATATAAATTTCTTCAACATCGACAAACAATCTAATCTCAAGGGAAAAAATCTACGTTTTATTTTCTTCTTCTTATTATTAGGCCCTTAGTGTTTCAAAAGGTCAAGGGACTAGTGTGTAGTTAGAAATTTAATTGTTATGTGTAAGATAGAGGGCTAGAATTCTAGGGTTACTAAAGGCTATTCTAAATAACCTCTTTGAGTTGTTGTAGATGGCATTTTCTTACCTACTTTATGAAATTTTATCTTTGAATATTTCATAGCACTTTGAGCTTAGATATTGATATTTGATTGTTTCAACTTCAATCTTGTTAGAATAATGGTTACATGAATGAATTCACCGTTTCTTAACAACTTAAGTTTTTGGAAGATGAATTTATGATAGGAATGAATTTAAGAATTTTGTTTTTTTTTTTTTTTTGGGTTCAGGGAAAGAAATTTTATTCCACAAACAGACAATTTCAAGATGTTGAACTATAAGGGAACCACCTCCATAAAAATTTCAAATATATAGATGACTAGTTGATGTCAAAACAAAAAGTTAATTTTGGTTCAAAATATTTCTTGGGATGACACACAACTAAAGTGGTATGTGGATGCTTCATCAACCGAATTTTCTCATGAATAAATTGGGTCACTAAAAGCCCATTAATGCCTAGGAAAAGTAAATGTACCTCAAAACCTAACATCTCTATAATATGCCTTTAAGTTCTTCCTCATTAACCAAACAAATTTAGTGAACAAATCCCTTAGTAGTATAAACCATAGCATGTTTCTTTAAAATAAAGAACACAGCAGTACTCATAGAAACACAACATTTCAGCCCCTAAACATGTGAATCCACATCTGCTGAAATCAAACGTGTAATTGAACCCAGCTAAGCATAGTTAAATAGCATTCCTCACCGCGATACATCTGTCAGAGGTTAGAGATAGTATGATATAGGAAGATCACATATTGCGCAACCAACACAATGTCATAAAAATTAGCTCCTTCTCATTGATATTAAATTTAAATATAATACAAAAACAATAAAGACCATGTAGCTTGAACCAGGGAAGTAAGACACATGACCTTGGAAGGGCATTGGGGCAACATGCTCACTAGATAAGTACTACAAAAGGAAAAGGAATAACAACATCCATAACGCAACAACCATTCACATGCAAATCTCAAATACTAATTTATAATAGCCACGTAAACCTGGAATAAAGATGAAACTTTTACCAATACCATCATGACTACAACTAAAGGAAAAGGAATAACAAAGGTTTCTGTTCATCCATACCAATGTTTAGTAAGATGCCACGTTTGCACCATAAGTAAAACTAGGCTCTCCATGAAATTAGCTACAAATGGAGGATTTTGGATATCAAGATCCCTTTTTTCCAGTTGAGTTTTAGATTCAATTAAAACAAACTTGTATTTATTCTTGTTTCCCAGTCTGTGGATGTTCCAAAACAACAGAAGTGAACCATACTCGGTAAAGGCAGCGCAGTGAGCTACTCTTTCATAGTACAACAAAAAGTTTAGTCCAAGACTTAGGGTGAGTTTGGTTCAGCTTTTTGAAGTTGGGCTTTTTGAAAACTCAACTTTTTAAAAAAGTTGAGTTTTCAAAAAATGCATAATGAAAAAGTACTTTTTCAAAAAGCTGAGTGTTTAGTAAAAACTGTTAAAAAGTACTTTTTGAAAAAGCTGAGTGTTTGGCTAGCACTTATAAATGTGAAGGTTTGAGTTGTAAATTACCAAAAATGACAAGATATATATATACATACATATATATATATATATATATATATAAAAGTGAATTTTTTGTTTTAATTATCTCTCTTAATGCAAGTTATGGACACAACATTTTTACAAAAATTTCACAATAAAGTTTATATGACAAGTTGTTAATGATAGATAAAAAAATAATAATGTCATTAGTAGGTTCAAATGAGAACCAATAACAACTTACTGTGTAAAATTTATTATGAGAAGTGTTACGTTCACAACATTTTTCGCAATATTTTCACAACAAAATTTATGTGGAAAGTTGTTACTAGTTCTAATTTGAACTTACAACTGAATTTATTTTTTTACTAACCAATATTAACTAATAACAATCTGTTACTTAAAATTTATTGTAAAATATTGTGAAAATATTACGGTAGCATTTCTCAATTAGGATTTTTTATTTTTTATATTATTTTTCCTTTTTTCATTTCACTTTCAGCCACACATTTCATTTCTTTTTCTTTTCTTTTTCTCTTTTTTTTTTTTCTCCTCCACACACGTGTCCACTATCTCTACCCGTTTCTTTTATTTTCCTTTTCTCCCTCATTCAGAACGTTCCAGGGAGCTCCATTCTCTCTCTCTCTCTCTTTACTTGATTCCAAAACTCTCTCTGTGATAAGAAAATTTTCCTTTTCTCCCTCATTCAAGAACATTCCAGGGAGCTCTCATCTTCGTGCTGTTGCTCATCTTCGTCCCCAACGTAGTCCAGATGGGTCAGATGGCTTATGTACTCTGTCTTTTTTTTTTTTTTTTTTTGCTTTTATTGTTATGATTTGATTAATTTTAAAATTGTGTTTTTGAGTTTGTATTCTGATAATCTGATTATGCTTGAGTTTAGAGATGTTTGAGAGAAAGATTGTTGTGTTTGTTCTGTAGCAGAGCAGCACGGAGAGGACCTTTGTAGCAGCACAATGGGTAATTTGGTAATTTAACACTGCCTTAACAGTAATATTGATGAAACCCGCACGGACTTTCTGATTATGGACCTCCTGAGCTCCTTTTTGCAAATGCATGTTTTCTTCACAAACTCAAAACGCAACTTTTAACAAAAAGTTGCTTTTTGAACCTAACCAAACGGGCTTTTTGGGCTGGGGGTTTCAAAATGTGCGTTTCAGCTTCTAAAAGCTGAAACAAACGGGCACTCAACCACGCCATACTCCCTCATCAACCATATTGAGTATTGAAAGCCAGCTTGTTCTCTACCTTCACTTAATTTTCACAATTTCGTACATTCAATGAATTCCTATATTTTCTCATATTTGGAGTCTCTGTGCATCCAATGTTCATAATTCTCCATCGAATTTTCACAATATAGTACTTTTTAACGAATTCGATTTTTTCCTTGAATCCGGACAATTTGTACATCTAATGTTCACAAATTTCAAATGAATTTTCACGATATCATTCATTCAACGAATTTGACTTTTTCCACGAATCCAAACTTTTTGTACATCTAATGTACATAATTTTCCATCGAATTTTCACGATATCGTACATTTAACGAATATGAAGTTTTCCACGAAATCGAAATATCTGTCCTCCTAATGTACTCAATTTTTCATTGAATTTTCACGATATTGTACATTAAATGAATTCAAATTTTTCCATGACTCTGAACGTTATGTACATCTAATGTACATAATTTTCTACTAAATTTTCAAGATATCATATCTTCAATGACTTCAACTTTTTCTACGAATTCAAACATTTTGTACATCTAATGTACATAATTTTCCATTGAATTTTCACGATATCGTACCTTCAACAACTTCGAATTTTTCCAAAAATCTGTTCTTTCTGTACATCCAATGAACATAAATTTCCATTGACTTTTTAGTATTTCGTACATTCAACGAATTTGAATTTTTCCTCAAATTTAGACTTTCTGTACGTCTAACATACAAAATTTTCCATTGAAATTTCATGATATTGTATAGTCAATGAATTCAAATTTTTCCACGAATCTGGAACATCTGTATATCTAATGTACACAATTACCCATTGAATTTTCATGATATTGTACATTTAATGAATTCGAATTTTTTCTCGAATTCGAACTTTTTGTACATCTAATGTTCACAATTTTCAAATGAATTTTCACGATATCGTACATTCAATGAATTTAAATTTTTTCACGAATCTAGACTTTCTGTACATTTAATGTACATAATTTTCCATCGAATTTTCACGATATCGTACATTTAACGAATATGAATTTTTCCACGTAATTGGAATATCTTTCCACATAATGTACTCAATTTTCCATTGAATTTTCATGATATCGTACATTTAATGAATTTGAATTTTTCCACAAATCTGGACGTTCTGTACATCTAATGTACACAGTTTTCCACTGAATTTTCACAAAATCGTACCTTTAACGACTACGATTTCCACAATCCGAACCATCTGTGGATCTAATGTAAACAATTCTCCGTCGAATTTTCATGATATCGTACATTCAACGAATTTGAATTTTTCCTTGAATCTAGACATTCCGTACATCAAATGTACTCAGTTCTCCATTGAATTTTAATGATGTCGTACATTCAACGAATTCGAATTTTTCCTCGAATCTCGACGTTCCATACATCCAATGTACTCAATTTTCCATTAAATTTTAATGATATTGTAAATTCAACAAATTATTTTTTTTTCACGAATTCGGACTTTTTGTACATCTAATGTACAAAATTTTCCATTGAATTTTCACAGTATCATACAGTTAAAAATTTGAATTTTTCCCTAATTTTGGAATATCTGTATATCTAATGTACACAATTTTCCATTGAATTTTAAAAAAAAAATTTTACATTCAGCAAATTCAAAAATTTCCACGAATCCGTATGTTCTGTACTTTTAATATACACAATTTCCATTTAATTTTTATGATATCGGAGATTTAACGAATTCACGTTTTTCCACCTTTTTGGATCCTTTATCTGTCTAATATACACAATTTTCCACTAAATCCTCACGATATCGTACGTTCAACGAATTTGAATTTTTTTGTGTATTTGGACTATTTGTCCATCTAATGTACTCAATTTTCCATTGAATTTTGACGATTTCATACATTCAAAAAATTCAATTTTTTCCATGAATTCGAACTTTCTAACATCTAATGTAAAGCTTTTTACTTTGAAATTTCACGATTTTGTAAATTGAAAAGAATTTGAATATTTCCATGAATCCGGATGTTCTTTACATCAAATGTACATTAGTTTTTTTTTTTTTTTTTTGAATTTTCACGATATTGTACATTCATTGAATTCAAATTTTTCCACGAATTCGGATCATCTTTACATCTAATGTACACAACTTTTCATTGAATTTTCACGATATCATACATTGAACAATTTCGAATTTTTCCACGAATCCAGACTTTTGGTATATCTAATGTACACAATTTTCCATTTAATTTTTTGGATTTGGTACAATCATGAAATTCGAACTTTTTCACGAATTTGGACATTTTGTACATTTGTTGTACATAATTTTCCATTGAATTTTCACGGTATCATAGAATAAACGACTTCAAATTTTTCATCGTATTTGGACTATTTATCCATCTAATGGTATTCCATTGAATTTTCTCGATATTGTACATTTAGTGAGTTCATATTTTTCAACGAATCTAGACTTTCTATACATCTAATGTACATAATTTTCCATCGAATTTTCACGATATCGTACATTTAACGGGTATGCGTTTCTCCACGTAATCGGAATATCTGTCCCCTTAATGTACTCAATTTTCCATTGAATTTTCTAGATATCGTACATTCAATGAATTCAAATTATTCCATGAATCCGGACGTTCTGTAAATCTATTGTACACAATTTTCTACTGAATTTTCATGATATCATACCTTCGACGATTTCAAATTTTTCCACGAATTTGGATGTTTTGTACACCTAATGTACATAATTTTCCATTGAATTTTCACGATATCATAGCTTCAACAACTTCGAATTTTTCCACAAATCTGGAGTTTCTGTACATCTAATGAACATAAATTTCCATTGAATTTTCAGGATTTCATACATTCAACGAATTTGAATTTTTCCTCAAATTAAAACTTTCTGTACATGTAATGTACAAAATTTCCATTGAATTGTCACGATATCGTACAATCAACGAATTCAAATTTTTCGACAAATTCAGAACTTCTGTACGTTTAATGTACAAAGTTTTCCATTGAATTTTCTCGTTATCGTATATTCAACTAATTCGAACTTTTTCATGTATTCGGACTTTTCGTACATCTAAGATAAACAATTCTCCGTAGAATTTTCATGATATCGTACATTGAACGAATTTGAATTTTTCCTCGAATCAAGACGTTCTGTACAGTAAATGTACTCAATTTTCCATTGAATTTTAACGATATCGTACATTCAACAAATTCGAATTTTTCCTCGAATCTGGATGTTCCGTGCATCCAATGTACTCAATTTTCCATTGAATTTTAATGATATTGTAAATTCAATGAATTTAATTTATTTTTTTCACGAATTCAGACTTTTTGTACATCTAATGTACAAAATTTTCCATTGAATTTTCATGATATCATACCGTTAACAAATTCGAATTTTTCCCTAAACAATTTGTACATCTAATGTAAACAATTTTCGATTGAATTTTATATTTTTTTACATTGAATACAAATATTTCCACGAATCCGTATGTTCTGTACTTCTAATATACACAATTTCTATTGAATTTTCATGATATCAGAGATTTAACAAATTCATGTTTCTCCACCTTTGTGGATCCTCTACCTATCTAATGTACACAATTTTCCACTAAATCTTCACGATATCATACATTCAACGAATTTGTATTTTTTTGTGTATTTGGATTATCTACCCATTTAATACACTCAATTTTCCGTTGAATTTTGATGATTTTGTACATTCAACAAATTCAATTTTTTCCATGAATTAGAACTTTCTAACATCTAATGTAAAGCTTTTTACTTTTAAATTTCACGATTCAGTAAATTGAAAAGAATTTGAATATTTCCATGAATCTGGATGTTCTGTACATCAAATGTACATTTTTTTTTTTTGATGAATTTTCATGACATTGTACATTAAATGAATTCGATTTTTTCCACGAATTCGGATCATCTTTACATCTAATGTACACAACTTTTCATTGAATTTTCACTATTTCATACATTAAACGAATTTGAATTTTTCCATGAATCCAGACTTCTAGAGCATCAAAGGTAAACAATATTCCATTTAATTTTCTGGATTTGGTACAATCATGAAATTTGAACTTTTTCACGAATTTGGACATTCTGTACATCTGTTGTACAGAATTTTCCATTGAATTTTCACGGTATCATAGAATGAACGAATTCAAATTTTTCGTCGTATTTGGACTATTTATCCATCTAGTGGTCAAAATTTTCCATTGAATTTTCTCAATATTGTACATTGAATGAGTTCATATTTTTCCACGAATCTAGACTTTCTATACATCTAATGTTCATAATTTTTCATCGAATTTTCACGATATCGTACATTTAATGAGTATGAGTTTTTCCACGTAATCGGAATATCTGTCTACCTAATGTACTCAATTTTCCATTGAATTTTAATGATATCGTACATTAAACGAATTCGGATTATTCCTTGAATCTGGACGTTTCGTACATCCAATGTACTTAATTTTCCATTGAATTTTAAAGATATTTTAAATTCAACGAATTAATTTTTTTTTTCACGAATTCGGACTTTTTGTACATCTAATGTAACAAATTTTCCATTGAATTTTCACAATATCATACAGTTAACAAATTCAAAATTTTCCCTAAATCCAGAATATCTGTAAATCTAATGTACACAATTTTCCATTGAATTTTAAAATTTTTTTACATTGAATTCAAATATTTCCACGAATTCGTATGTTTTGTACTTCTAATGTACACAATTTCCATTGAATTTTCATCATATCGGAGATTTAATGAATTCATGTTTTTCCACATTTTGGGATCCTCTATCTATCTAATGTACACAATTTTCCACTAAATCTTCACGATATAGTACATTCAATGAATTTGAATTTTTCTGTGTATTTGGACTAATTGTCCATCTAATGTTCTCAATTTTCCATTGAATTTTGACGATTTCGTACATTCAACAAATTGAATTTTTTCCATGAATTTGAACTTTCTAACATCTAATGCAAAGGTTTTTACTTTGAAATTTCACTATTCTGAAAATTGAAAAGAATTTGAATATTTCCAAGAATCTGGATGTTCTGAAGAACAAATGTACATTATTTTTTTTTTTTGATGAATTTTCGCGATATTGTACATCAAATGAATTTGAATATTTCCACGAATTCGGATCATCTTTACATCTAATGTACAAAACTTTTCATTGAATTTTCATGATTTCATACATTAAACGAATTCGACTTTTTCCATGAATCCGGACTTCTGGTACATCTAATGTACACAATCTTCCATTTAATTTTCTGGATTTGGTACAATCATGAAATTCAAACTTTTTAACAAATTCGGTCATTCTGTACATCTGTTGTACAAAATTTTGCATTGAATTTTCACGGTATCATAGAATGAATGAATTCAAATTTTTCGTTGTATTTGGACTATTTATCCATCTAATGGTCAAAATTTTCCATTGAATTTTCTCGATATTGTACATTTAGTGGCTTCATATTTTTCCACGAATCTAGACTTTCTATACATCTAATGTACATAATTTTCCCTCGAATTTTCACGATATCGTACGTTTAACGAATATGAGTTTTTCCATGTAATCAGAATATCTGTCCCCCTAATGTACTCAATTTTCCATTGAATTTCCTAGATATTGTACATTCATTGAATTCGAATTTTTCCATGAATCCGGACGTTCTATACATCTATTGTACAAAATTTTCTACTGAATGTTCACGATATCATACCTTCGACGACGTCAAATTTTTCCACGAATTCGTATGTTTTGTACATCTAATGTACATAATTTTTCATTGAATTTTCACGATATCATAGCTTCAACAACTTCAAATTTTTCCACAAATTTGGAGTTTCTGTACATCTAATGAACATAAATTTTCATTGAATTTTCAGGATTCCGTACATTCAACGAATTTGAATTTTTCCTGAAATACAAACATTTTGTACATGTAATGTACAAAATTTCCATTGTATTGTCACTATATCGTACAGACAACTAATTCAAATTTTCCACAAATTAGGAACATCTGTACATTTTATGTACAAAGTTTTCCATTGAATTTTCTCGTTATCGTGCATTCAACTAATTCGAACTTTTTCATGTATTGGACTTTCCATACATCTAATGTAAACAATTCTCCGTTGAATTTTCATGATATCATACATTCAATGAATTTGAATTTTTCCACGAATCTAGACGTTCTATACATCAAATGTACTCAATTTTCCATTGAATTTTAACGATATTGTACATTCAACGAATTCGAATTTTTACTTGAATCTGGACGTTCTGTAGATCCAATGTACTCAATTTTCCATTGAATTTTAATGATATTGTAAATTCAACGATTTTTCTTTTCATGAATTCGGACTTTGTGTACATCTAATGTACAAAATTTTCCATTGAATTTTCACGATATCGTACTGTTAATAAATTTGAATTTTTCCCTAAATCTGGAATATCTGTACATCTAATGTACACAAATTTCCCTTGAATTTTAAAATTTTTTTACATTGAATTCAAATATTTCCACGAATCCGTATGTTCGGTACTTCTGAAATACACAATTTCCATTGAATTTTCATGACATCGGAGATTTAATGAATTCATGTTTTTCCACCTTTTTGGATCCTCTATCTATCTGATGTACACAATTTTCCTCTAAATCTTCACGATATCGTACATTCATCGAATTTGAATTTTTCTGTGTATTTGGACTATCTGTCCATCTAATGTACTTAATTTTCCATTGAATTTTGACGATTTCGTACGTTCAATAAATTCAATTTTTTCCATGAATTCAAACTTTCTAACATTTAATATAAAGCTTTTTACTTTGAAATTTCACGATTCGAAAAATTGATAAGTATTTGAATATTTCCATGAATCTGGATGTTCTATACATCAAATGTACATTATTTTTTTTTTTTATGAATTTTCACGTTATTGTATATTTAATGAATTCGAATTTTTCCATGAATTCAGATGATCTTTACATCTATTGTACACAACTTTTCATTGAATTTTCACGATTTCATACATTAAACAAATTCAACTTTTTCCATGAATCCGGACTTCTGGTACATCTAATGTACACAATTTTCCATTTCATTTTCAAGATTTGGTACAATCATGAAATTCAAACTTTTTCACGAATTCAGACTTTCTGTACATCTGTTGTACAGAAATTTCCATTGAATTTTCACGGTATCATAGATTGAACGAATTCAAATTTTTCATCGTATTTGGACTATTTAGCCATCTAATGGTCAAAATTTTCCATTGAATTTTCTCGATATTGTTCATTCAGTCAATTCAAATTTTTCCATGAATTTGGACTTTCTATACATTTAATGTACATAATTTTCCCTTGAATTTTCACTATATCGTACATTTAACGAGTATGAGTTTTTCCACGTAATCGGAATATCTACCCCCTTAATGTACTCAATTTTCCATTGAATTTTTTAGATATCGTACATTCATTGAATTCGAATTTTTCCATGAATCTGGACGTTCTGTACATCTAATGTACACAATTTTGTACTGAATTTACACGATATTATACCTTCGACGACTTCAAATTTTTCCACGAATTCGGACGTTTTGTACATCTAATGTACATAAATTTCCATTGAATTTCCGTGATATCATACCTTCAACAACTTCGAATTTTTCCACAAATCCGGAGTTTCTATACGTCTAATGAACATAAATTTTCATTGAATTTTCAGGATTTCGTACATTCAACGAATTTGAATTTTTCCTCAAATTCAAACATTCTGTACATGTAAGGTACAAAATTTCTATTGAATTGTCATGATATCGTACGGTCAACGAATTCAAATTTTTCCACAAATTCGGAACTTCTGTACATTTAATGTATAACATTTTCCATTGAATTTTCTCATTATCGTACAATCAACTAATTCGAAGTTTTTCATGTATTCGAACTTTCCGTACATCTAATGTAAACAATTCTCCGTTGAATTTTCATGATATCGTACATTCAACGAATTTGAATTTTTCCTTGAATCTAGACGTTCTATACATCAAATGTACTCAATTTTCCATTGAATTTTAACGATATCATACATTCAACGAATTCGAATTTTTCCTTGAATCTGGACGTTCCTTTCATCCAATGTACTCAATTTTCCATTGAATTTTAATGATATTGTGAATTCAACGAATTTAATTTTCTTTTTTCATGAATTCAAACTTTTTGTACATTTAATGTTCAAAATTTTCCATTGAATTTTCACAACAACATACAGTTAGCAAATTTGAATTTTCCCTAAATCCAGAATATCTGTACATCTAATGTACACAATTTTCCATTGAATTTTAAAATTTTTTACAATGATTTCAAATATTTCCACGAATCTGTATGTTCTGTACTTCTAATATACACAATTTCCATTGAACTTTCATGACATCAGAGATTAAACGAATTCATGTTTTTCCACCTTTGTGGATCCTCTATCTATCTAATATACACAATTTTGCACTAAATTTTCACGATATTGTACATTCAACGTATTTGAATTTTTCTGTGTATTTGGACTATCTGTCCATCTAATGTACTCAATTTTCCATTGAATTTTGACGATTTCGTACATTCAACAAATTGATTTTTTTCTATGAATTCGAACTTCCTAACATCTAATGTAAAGCTTTTTACTTTGAAATTTCACGAATTTGAAAATTGAAAAGAATTTGAATATTTCCACAAATCTGGATGTTCTGTACAACAAATGTACATTATTTTTTTTTTTAATGAATTTTCACGATATTGTACATTAAATGAATTCGAATATTTCCACCAATTCAGATCATCTTTACATCTAATGAACCCAACTTTTCATTGAATTTTCATGATTTCATACATTAAACGAATTCGACTTTTTCCATGAATCCAAACTTCTGGTACATCTAACGTACACAATTTTCCATTTAATTTTATCGATATGGTACAATCATGAAATTCGAACTTTTTCACAGATTTGGTCATTCTGTACATTTGTTGTACAGAATTTTCCATTGAATTTTCACGGTATCATAGAATGAACGAATTCAAATTTTTCGTCGTATTTGGACTATTTATCCATTTAATGGTCAAAATTTTCCATTGAATTTTCTCGATATTGTACATTCAATGAGTTCATATTTTTCCACGAATCTAGACTTTCTATACATCTAATGTACATAATTTTCCCTCAAATTTTCACGATATCGTACATTTAACGAGTATGATTTTTTCCATGTAATTGGAATATCTGTCCCCCTAATGTACTCAATTTTCCATTGAATTTTCAAGATATCGTACATTCATTGAATTCAAATTTTTCCATGAATCCGGATGTTCTGTACATCTAATGTACACAATTTTCTATTGAATTTTCACGATATCATACCTTCGACGACTTCAAATTTTTCCATGAATTCGGACGTTTTGTACATCTACTGTACATAATTTTCCATTGAATTTTCACGATATCATAGCTTCAACAACTTCGAATTTTTCCACCAATCTGGAGTTTCTGTACATCAAATGAACATAAATTTTCATTGAATTTTCAGGATTCTGTACATTCAACGAATTTGAATTTTTCCAGAAATTCAAACATTCTGTACATGTAATGTACAAAATTTCCATTGAATTGTCACGATATCGTACAGACAACTCATTCAAAATTTTCCACAAATTAGGAACTTCTGTACGTTTAATGTACAACGTTTTCCATTGAATTTTCTCATTATCGTACATTCAACTAATTCAAACTTTATCATGTATTAGACTTTCCGTACATCTAATGTAAACAATTCTCCGTTGAATTTTCATGATATCATACATTCAACGAATTTGAATTTTTCCTCGAATCTAGACATTCTGTACATCAAATGTACTCAATTTTTTGTTGAATTTTTACGATATCGTGCATTCAACGAATTCGAATTTTTACTTGAATCTGGATGTTCCGTTCATCCAATGTACTCAATTTTCCATTGAATTTTAATGATATTGTGAATTCAACGAATTTAATTTTCTTTTTTCATGAATTCGAACTTTTTGTACATTTAATGTACAAAATTTTCCATTGAATTTTCACAACAACATACAGTTAGCAAATTTGAATTTTTCCCTAAATCCAGAATATCTGTACATCTAATGTACACAATTTTCCATTGAATTTTAAAATTTTTTACAATGATTTCAAATATTTCCACGAATTTTTATGTTCTGTACTTCTAATATACACAGTTTCCATTGAACTTTCATGACATCAGAGATTTAACGAATTCATGTTTTTCCACCTTTGTGGATCCTCTATCTGTCTAATACACACAATTTTTCACTAAATTTTCACGATATTGTACATTCAACGAATTTGAATTTTTCTGTGTATTTGGACTATCTGTCCATCTAATTTACTCAATTTTCCATTGAATTTTGACGATTTCGTAATTCAACGAATTTTTTTTTCATGAATTCGGACTTTTTTTTATATCTAATGTACAAAATTTTCCATTGAATTTTCACGATATCATATAGTTAGCAAATTTGAATTTTTCGCTAAATCTGGAATATCTGTACATCTAATGTACACAATTTTCCTTTGAATTTTAAATTTTTTTACATTGGTTTCCAATATTTCCACAAATCCGTATGTTCTGTACTTCTAATATACACAATTTCCATTGAGCTTTCATGACATTGGAGATTTAAGGAATTCATGTTTTTCCACCTTTCTGGATCCTCTATCTATCTAATATACACAATTTTCCACTAAATTTTCATGGTATTGTACATTCAATGAATTTGAATTTTTCTGTGTATTTGGACTATCTGTCCATCTAATGTACTCAATTTTCCATTGAATTTTGACGATTTCGTACATTCAACAAATTGAATTTTTTACATGAATTCGAACTTCCTAACATCTAATGTAAAGCTTTTTACTTTGAAATTCCACGATTCTGAAAATTGAAAAGAATTTGAATATTTCCACAAATCAGGATGTTCTGTACAACAAATGTACATTATTATTATTTTTTTATTATTAATTTTCACGATATTGTACTTTAAATGAATTTGAATATTTCCACAAATTCGGATCATCTTTGCATCTAATGTACACAACTTTTCATTGAATTTTCACGATTTCACACATTAAACGAATTCGACTTTTTCCATGAATCCAGACTTCTGGTACATCTAACGTACACAATTTTCCATTTAATTTTCTAGATTTGGTACAATCATGAAATTCGAACTTTTTCATAGATTCGGTCATTTTGTACATTTGTTGTACAGAATTTTCCCTTGAATTTTCACAATATCATAGAATGAACGAATTCAAATTTTTCGTCGTATTTGGATTATTTATCCATCTAATGGTCAAAATTTTCCATTGAATTTTCTCGATATTGTACATTCAGTGAGTTCATATTTTTCCACGAATCTAGACTTTCTATACATCTAATGTACATAATTTTCCATCGAATTTTCACGATATTGTACATTTAACGAGTATGAGTTTTTCCACGTAATTGTAATATATGTCCCCCTAATGTACTCAATTTTCC